>NW_027423501.1:2490833-3730000 GCF_048934315.1 Petromyzon marinus
CTGATAAACACTGAACCCTATGGGAGTCTCACTGATTAACACTGAACCCTATGGGAGTCTCACTGATTAACAATGAACCCTATGGGAGTCTCACTGATTAACACTGAACCCTGTGGGAGTCTCACTAATTAACACTGAACCCTATGGGAGTCTCACTGATGGAGACTGAACCCAATGGGAGTCTCATTGATTTACACTGAACCCTATTGGAGTCTCACTGATTAACACTGAACCCTATGGGAGTCTCACTGATTAACACTGAACCCTGTAGGAGTCTCACTAATTAACACTGCACCCTATGGGAGTCTCACTGATGAACACTGAACCCAATGGGAGTCTCAGTGATTTACACTGAACACTATGGGAGTCTCACTGATTAACACTGAACCCAATGGGAGTCTCACTGATTAACACTGAACCTTGTGGGAGTCTCACTGATTAACACTGAACCCTTTGGAAGTCTCACTGATTAACACTGAACCCTATGGGAGTCTCACTGATTAACACTGAACCCTATGCGAGTCTCACTGATTAACACTGAACCCTATGGGAGTCTCACTGATTAACACTGAACCCTGTGGGCGTCTCACTGATTAACACTGAACCCTGTGGGAGTCTCACTGATTAACACTGAACCCTATGGGAGTCTCACTGATTAACACTGAACCCTATGGGAGTCTCACTGATTAACACTGAACCCTATGGGAGTCTCACTGATTAACACTGAACCCTGTGGGAGTCTCACTGATTAACACTGAACCGTGTGGGAGTCTCACTGATTAACCCTGAACCCTATGGGAGTCTCACTGATTAACACTGATCCCTATGGGAGTCTCACTGATTAACACTGAACCCTATGGGAGTCTCTCTGATGAACATTGCACCCTATGGTAGTCTCACTGATTAACACATGAACGCCGTGGGAGTCTCACTGATTAACACTGAACCCTATGGGAGTCTCACTGATTAACACATGAACCCTGAGGGAGTCTCACTGATTAACACAGATCCCTGTGGGAGTCTCACTGATTAACACTGAACCCTGTGGGTGTCTCACTGATTAACACTGATCCCTATGGGAGTCTCATTGATTAACACTGAACCCTATGGGAGTCTCACTGATTAACACATGAACCCTGTGGGAGTACCTCACTGATTTACACTGAACCCTGTGGGAGTCTCACTGATTAACACTGAACCCTGTGGGAGTCTCACTGATTAACACTGAACACTGTGGGAGTCTCACTGATTAACACTGAACCCTGTGGGAGTCTCACTGATTACCCCTGAACCCTGTGGGAGTTTCACTGATTAACACGGAACCCTATGGGAGTCTCACTGATTAACACTTAACCCTATGGGAGTCTCATTGATTAACATTGAACCCTGTGGGAGTCTCAATGATTAACACTGAACCCTATGGGAGTCTCACTGATTAACACTGAACCCTGTGGGAGTCTCACTGATTAACACTGAACCCTGTGGGAGTCTCACTGATTAACACTGAACCCTATGGGAGTCTCACTGATTAACACAGAACCCTGTAGGAGTCTCACTAATTAACACTGCACCCTATGGGAGTCTCACTGATGAACACTGAACCCAATGGGGGTCTCAATGATTTACACTGAACACTATGGGAGTCTCACTGATTAACACTGAACCCTATGGGAGTCTCACTGATTAACACTGAACCCTGTGGGAGTCTCACTGATTAACACTGAACTCTATGGGAGTCTCACTGATTAACACTGAACCCTATGGGAGTCTCACTGATTAACACTGAACCCTATGGGAGTCTCACTGATGAACACTGAACCCTATGGTAGTCTCACTGATTAACACATGAACCCCGTGGGAGTCTCACTGATTAACACTGAACCCTATGGGAGTCTCAATGATTAACACTGAACCCTATGGGAGTCTCACTGATTAACACTGAACCCTATGGGAGTCTCACTGATTAACACGGAACCCTATGGGAGTCTCACTGATTAACACTGAACCCTGTGGGAGTCTCACTGATTAACACTGAACCCTGTGGGAGTCTCAGTGATTAACACTGAACCCTATGGGAGTCTCACTGATTAACACTGAACCCTATGGGAGTCTCACTGATTAACACTGAACCCTATGGGAGTCTCACTGATTTACAGTGAACCCTATGGGAGTCTCACTGATTAACACTGAACCCTATGGGAGTCTCACTGATTAACACTGAACCCTATGGGAGTGTCACTGATTAACACGGAACCCCATGGGAGTCTCACTGATTAACACTGAACCCTGTGGGAGTCTCACTGATTAACACTGAACCCTGTGGGAGTCTCACTGATTAACACTGAACCCTATGGGAGTCTCACTGATTAACACTGAACCCTATGGGAGTCTTACTGATTAACACTGAACCCTGTGGGAGTCTCATTAATTAACACTGAACCCTATGGGAGTCTCACTGATGAACACTGAACCCAATGGGGGTCTCAATGATTTACACTGAACACTATGGCAGTCTCACTGATTAACACTGAACCCTATGGGAGTCTCACTGATTAACACTGAACCCTGTGGGAGGCTCACTGATTAACACTGAACTCTATGGGAGTCTCACTGATTAACACTGAACCCTATGGGAGTCTCACTGATTAACACTGAACCCTATGGGAGTCTCACTGATGAACACTGAACCCTATGGTAGTCTAACTGATTAACACATGAACCCCGTGGGAGTCTCACTGATTAACACTGAACCCTATGGGAGTCTCAATGATTAACACTGAACCCTATGGGAGTCTCACTGATTAACACTGCACCCTATGGGAGTCTCACCAATTAACACTGAACCCTATCGGAGTCTCACTGATTAATACTGAACCCTATGGGAGTCTCACTGATTAACACTGAACCCTATGGGAGTCTCACTGATAAACACTGAACCCTATGGGAGTCTCACTGATTAACACTGAACCCTATGGGAGTCTCACTGATTAACAATGAACCCTATGGGAGTCTCACTGATTAACACTGAACCCTGTGGGAGTCTCACTAATTAACACTGAACCCTATGGGAGTCTCACTGATGGAGACTGAACCCAATGGGAGTCTCATTGATTTACACTGAACCCTATTGGAGTCTCACTGATTAACACTGAACCCTATGGGAGTCTCACTGATTAACACTGAACCCTGTAGGAGTCTCACTAATTAACACTGCACCCTATGGGAGTCTCACTGATGAACACTGAACCCAATGGGAGTCTCAGTGATTTACACTGAACACTATGGGAGTCTCACTGATTAACACTGAACCCAATGGGAGTCTCACTGATTAACACTGAACCTTGTGGGAGTCTCACTGATTAACACTGAACCCTGTGGAAGTCTCACTGATTAACACTGAACCCTATGGGAGTCTCACTGATTAACACTGAACCCTATGCGAGTCTCACTGATTAACACTGAACCCTATGGGAGTCTCACTGATTAACACTGAACCCTGAGGGCGTCTCACTGATTAACACTGAACCCTGTGGGAGTCTCACTGATTAACACTGAACCCTATGGGAGTCTCACTGATTAACACTGAACCCTATGGGAGTCTCACTGATTAACACTGAACCCTATGGGAGTCTCACTGATTAACACTGAACCCTGTGGGAGTCTCACTGATTAACACTGAACCGTGTGGGAGTCTCACTGATTAACCCTGAACCCTATGGGAGTCTCACTGATTAACACTGATCCCTATGGGAGTCTCACTAATTAACACTGAACCCTATGGGAGTCTCTCTGATGAACATTGCACCCTATGGTAGTCTCACTGATTAACACATGAACGCCGTGGGAGTCTCACTGATTAACACTGAACCCTATGGGAGTCTCACTGATTAACACATGAACCCTGAGGGAGTCTCACTGATTAACACAGATCCCTGTGGGAGTCTCACTGATTAACACTGAACCCTGTGGGTGTCTCACTGATTAACACTGATCCCTATGGGAGTCTCATTGATTAACACTGAACCCTATGGGAGTCTCACTGATTAACACATGAACCCTGTGGGAGTACCTCACTGATTTACACTGAACCCTGTGGGAGTCTCACTGATTAACACTGAACCCTGTGGGAGTCTCACTGATTAACACTGAACACTGTGGGAGTCTCACTGATTAACACTGAACCCTGTGGGAGTCTCACTGATTACCCCTGAACCCTGTGGGAGTTTCACTGATTAACACTGAACCCTGTAGGAGTCTCACTAATTAACACTGCACCCTATGGGAGTCTCACTGATGAACACTGAACCCAATGGGGGTCTCAATGATTTACACTGAACATTATGGGAGTCTCACTGATTAACACTGAACCCTATGGGAGTCTCACTGATTAACACTGAACCCTGTGGGAGTCTCACTGATTAACACTGAACTCTATGGGAGTCTCACTGATTAACACTGAACCCTATGGGAGTCTCACTGATTAACACTGAACCCTATGGGAGTCTCACTGATGAACACTGAACCCTATGGTAGTCTCACTGATTAACACATGAACCCCGTGGGAGTCTCACTGATTAACACTGAACCCTATGGGAGTCTCAATGATTAACATTGAACCCTATGGGAGTCTCACTGATTAACACTGAACCCTATGGGAGTCTCACTGATTAACACGGAACCCTATGGGAGTCTCACTGATTAACACTGAACCCTGTGGGAGTCTCACTGATTAACACTGAACCCTTTGGGAGTCTCAGTGATTAACACTGAACCCTATGGGAGTCTCACTGATTAACACTGAACCCTATGGGAGTCTCACTGATTAACACTGAACCCTATGGGAGTCTCACTGATTTACACTGAACCCTATGGGAGTCTCACTGATTAACACTGAACCCTATGGGAGTCTCACTGATTAACACTGAACCCTATGGGAGTGTCACTGATTAACACGGAACCCTATGGGAGTCTCACTGATTAACACTGAACCCTGTGGGAGTCTCACTGATTAACACTGAACCCTGTGGGAGTCTCACTGATTAACACTGAACCCTATGGGAGTCTCACTGATTAACACTGAACCCTATGGGAGTCTTACTGATTAACACTGAACCCTGTGGGAGTCTCATTAATTAACACTGAACCCTATGGGAGTCTCACTGATGAACACTGAACCCAATGGGGGTCTCAATGATTTACACTGAACACTATGGCAGTCTCACTGATTAACACTGAACCCTATGGGAGTCTCACTGATTAACACTGAACCCTGTGGGAGGCTCACTGATTAACACTGAACTCTATGGGAGTCTCACTGATTAACACTGAACCCTATGGGAGTCTCACTGATTAACACTGAACCCTATGGGAGTCTCACTGATGAACACTGAACCCTATGGTAGTCTAACTGATTAACACATGAACCCCGTGGGAGTCTCACTGATTAACACTGAACCCTATGGGAGTCTCAATGATTAACACTGAACCCTATGGGAGTCTCACTGATTAACACTGCACCCTATGGGAGTCTCACCGATTAACACTGAACCCTATCGGAGTCTCACTGATTAATACTGAACCCTATGGGAGTCTCACTGATTAACACTGAACCCTATGGGAGTCTCACTGATAAACACTGAACCCTATGGGAGTCTCACTGATTAACACTGAACCCTATGGGAGTCTCACTGATTAACAATGAACCCTATGGGAGTCTCACTGATTAACACTGAACCCTGTGGGAGTCTCACTAATTAACACTGAACCCTATGGGAGTCTCACTGATGGAGACTGAACCCAATGGGAGTCTCATTGATTTACACTGAACCCTATTGGAGTCTCACTGATTAACACTGAACCCTATGGGAGTCTCACTGATTAACACTGAACCCTGTAGGAGTCTCACTAATTAACACTGCACCCTATGGGAGTCTCACTGATGAACACTGAACCCAATGGGAGTCTCAGTGATTTACACTGAACACTATGGGAGTCTCACTGATTAACACTGAACCCAATGGGAGTCTCACTGATTAACACTGAACCTTGTGGGAGTCTCACTGATTAACACTGAACCCTGTGGAAGTCTCACTGATTAACACTGAACCCTATGGGAGTCTCACTGATTAACACTGAACCCTATGCGAGTCTCACTGATTAACACTGAACCCTATGGGAGTCTCACTGATTAACACTGAACCCTGTGGGCGTCTCACTGATTAACACTGAACCCTGTGGGAGTCTCACTGATTAACACTGAACCCTATGGGAGTCTCACTGATTAACACTGAACCCTATGGCAGTCTCACTGATTAACACTGAACCCTATGGGAGTCTCACTGATTAACACTGAACCCTGTGGGAGTCTCACTGATTAACACTGAACCGTGTGGGAGTCTCACTGATTAACCCTGAACCCTATGGGAGTCTCACTGATTAACACTGATCCCTATGGGAGTCTCACTGATTAACACTGAACCCTATGGGAGTCTCTCTGATGAACATTGCACCCTATGGTAGTCTCACTGATTAACACATGAACGCCGTGGGAGTCTCACTGATTAACACTGAACCCTATGGGAGTCTCACTGATTAACACATGAACCCTGAGGGAGTCTCACTGATTAACACAGATCCCTGTGGGAGTCTCACTGATTAACACTGAACCCTGTGGGTGTCTCACTGATTAACACTGATCCCTATGGGAGTCTCATTGATTAACACTGAACCCTATGGGAGTCTCACTGATTAACACATGAACCCTGTGGGAGTACCTCACTGATTTACACTGAACCCTGTGGGAGTCTCACTGATTAACACTGAACCCTGTGGGAGTCTCACTGATTAACACTGAACACTGTGGGAGTCTCACTGATTAACACTGAACCCTGTGGGAGTCTCACTGATTACCCCTGAACCCTGTGGGAGTTTCACTGATTAACACGGAACCCTATGGGAGTCTCACTGATTAACACTTAACCCTATGGGAGTCTCATTGATTAACATTGAACCCTGTGGGAGTCTCAATGATTAACACTGAACCCTATGGGAGTCTCACTGATTAACACTGAACCCTGTGGGAGTCTCACTGATTAACACTGAACCCTGTGGGAGTCTCACTGATTAACACTGAACCCTATGGGAGTCTCACTGATTAACACTGAACCCTGTAGGAGTCTCACTAATTAACACTGCACCCTATGGGAGTCTCACTGATGAACACTGAACCCAATGGGGGTCTCAATGATTTACACTGAACACTATGGGAGTCTCACTGATTAACACTGAACCCTATGGGAGTCTCACTGATTAACACTGAACCCTGTGGGAGTCTCACTGATTAACACTGAACTCTATGGGAGTCTCACTGATTAACACTGAACCCTATGGGAGTCTCACTGATTAACACTGAACCCTATGGGAGTCTCACTGATGAACACTGAACCCTATGGTAGTCTCACTGATTAACACATGAACCCCGGGGGAGTCTCACTGATTAACACTGAACCCTATGGGAGTCTCAATGATTAACACTGAACCCTATGGGAGTCTCACTTATTAACACTGCACCCTATGGGAGTCTCACCGATTAACACTGAACCCTATCGGAGTCTCAGTGATTAACACTGAACCCTATGGGAGTCTCACTGATTAACACTGAACCCTATGGGAGTCTCACTGATGAACACTGAACCCAATGGGAGTCTCAGTGATTTACACTGAACACTATGGGAGTCTCACTGATTAACACTGAACCCAATGGGAGTCTCACTGATTAACACTGAACCTTGTGGGAGTCTCACTGATTAACACTGAACCCTGTGGAAGTCTCACTGATTAACACTGAACCCTATGGGAGTCTCACTGATTAACACTGAACCCTATGCGAGTCTCACTGATTAACACTGAACCCTATGGGAGTCTCACTGATTAACACTGAACCCTGTGGGCGTCTCACTGATTAACACTGAACCCTGTGGGAGTCTCACTGATTAACACTGTACCCTATGGGAGTCTCACTGATTAACACTGAACCCTATGGGAGTCTCACTGATTAACACTGAACCCTATGGGAGTCTCACTGATTAACAATGAACCCTATGGGAGTCTCACTGATTAACACTGAACCCTGTGGGAGTCTCACTAATTAACACTGAACCCTATGGGAGTCTCACTGATGGAGACTGAACCCAATGGGAGTCTCATTGATTTACACTGAACCCTATTGGAGTCTCACTGATTAACACTGAACCCTATGGGAGTCTCACTGATTAACACTGAACCCTGTAGGAGTCTCACTAATTAACACTGCACCCTATGGGAGTCTCACTGATGAACACTGAACCCAATGGGAGTCTCAGTGATTTACACTGAACACTATGGGAGTCTCACTGATTAACACTGAACCCAATGGGAGTCTCACTGATTAACACTGAACCTTGTGGGAGTCTCACTGATTAACACTGAACCCTGTGGAAGTCTCACTGATTAACACTGAACCCTATGGGAGTCTCACTGATTAACACTGAACCCTATGCGAGTCTCACTGATTAACACTGAACCCTATGGGAGTCTCACTGATTAACACTGAACCCTGTGGGCGTCTCACTGATTAACACTGAACCCTGTGGGAGTCTCACTGATTAACACTGAACCCTATGGGAGTCTCACTGATTAACACTGAACCCTATGGCAGTCTCACTGATTAACACTGAACCCTATGGGAGTCTCACTGATTAACACTGAACCCTGTGGGAGTCTCACTGATTAACACTGAACCGTGTGGGAGTCTCACTGATTAACCCTGAACCCTATGGGAGTCTCACTGATTAACACTGATCCCTATGGGAGTCTCACTGATTAACACTGAACCCTATGGGAGTCTCTCTGATGAACATTGCACCCTATGGTAGTCTCACTGATTAACACATGAACGCCGTGGGAGTCTCACTGATTAACACTGAACCCTATGGGAGTCTCACTGATTAACACATGAACCCTGAGGGAGTCTCACTGATTAACACAGATCCCTGTGGGAGTCTCACTGATTAACACTGAACCCTGTGGGTGTCTCACTGATTAACACTGATCCCTATGGGAGTCTCATTGATTAACACTGAACCCTATGGGAGTCTCACTGATTAACACATGAACCCTGTGGGAGTACCTCACTGATTTACACTGAACCCTGTGGGAGTCTCACTGATTAACACTGAACCCTGTGGGAGTCTCACTGATTAACACTGAACACTGTGGGAGTCTCACTGATTAACACTGAACCCTGTGGGAGTCTCACTGATTACCACTGAACCCTGTGGGAGTTTCACTGATTAACACGGAACCCTATGGGAGTCTCACTGATTAACACTTAACCCTATGGGAGTCTCATTGATTAACATTGAACCCTGTGGGAGTCTCAATGATTAACACTGAACCCTATGGGAGTCTCACTGATTAACACTGAACCCTGTGGGAGTCTCACTGATTAACACTGAACCCTGTGGGAGTCTCACTGATTAACACTGAACCCTATGGGAGTCTCACTGATTAACACTGAACCCTGTAGGAGTCTCACTAATTAACACTGCACCCTATGGGAGTCTCACTGATGAACACTGAACCCAATGGGGGTCTCAATGATTTACACTGAACACTATGGGAGTCTCACTGATTAACACTGAACCCTATGGGAGTCTCACTGATTAACACTGAACCCTGTGGGAGTCTCACTGATTAACACTGAACTCTATGGGAGTCTCACTGATTAACACTGAACCCTATGGGAGTCTCACTGATTAACACTGAACCCTATGGGAGTCTCACTGATGAACACTGAACCCTATGGTAGTCTCACTGATTAACACATGAACCCCGTGGGAGTCTCACTGATTAACACTGAACCCTATGGGAGTCTCAATGATTAACACTGAACCCTATGGGAGTCTCACCTATTAACACTGCACCCTATGGGAGTCTCACCGATTAACACTGAACCCTATCGGAGTCTCACTGATTAATACTGAACCCTATGGGAGTCTCACTGATTAACACTGAACCCTATGGGAGTCTCACTGATAAACACTGAACCCTATGGGAGTCTCACTGATTAACACTGAACCCTATGGGAGTCTCACTGATTAACAATGAACCCTATGGGAGTCTCACTGATTAACACTGAACCCTGTGGGAGTCTCACTAATTAACACTGAACCCTATGGGAGTCTCACTGATGGAGACTGAACCCAATGAGAGTCTCATTGATTTACACTGAACCCTATTGGAGTCTCACTGATTAACACTGAACCCTATGGGAGTCTCACTGATTAACACTGAACCCTGTAGGAGTCTCACTAATTAACACTGCACCCTATGGGAGTCTCACTGATGAACACTGAACCCAATGGGAGTCTCAGTGATTTACACTGAACACTATGGGAGTCTCACTGATTAACACTGAACCCAATGGGAGTCTCACTGATTAACACTGAACCTTGTGGGAGTCTCACTGATTAACACTGAACCCTGTGGAAGTCTCACTGATTAACACTGAACCCTATGGGAGTCTCACTGATTAACACTGAACCCTATGCGAGTCTCACTGATTAACACTGAACCCTATGGGAGTCTCACTGATTAACACTGAACCCTGTGGGCGTCTCACTGATTAACACTGAACCCTGTGGGAGTCTCACTGATTAACACTGAACCCTATGGGAGTCTCACTGATTAACACTGAACCCTATGGGAGTCTCACTGATTAACACTGAACCCTATGGGAGTCTCACTGATTAACACTGAACCCTGTGGGAGTCTCACTGATTAACACTGAACCGTGTGGGAGTCTCACTGATTAACCCTGAACCCTATGGGAGTCTCACTGATTAACACTGATCCCTATGGGAGTCTCACTGATTAACACTGAACCCTATGGGAGTCTCTCTGATGAACATTGCACCCTATGGTAGTCTCACTGATTAACACATGAACGCCGTGGGAGTCTCACTGATTAACACTGAACCCTATGGGAGTCTCACTGATTAACACATGAACCCTGAGGGAGTCTCACTGATTAACACAGATCCCTGTGGGAGTCTCACTGATTAACACTGAACCCTGTGGGTGTCTCACTGATTAACACTGATCCCTATGGGAGTCTCACTGATTAACACTGAACCCTATGGGAGTCTCACTGATTAACACATGAACCCTGTGGGAGTACCTCACTGATTTACACTGAACCCTGTGGGAGTCTCACTGATTAACACTGAACCCTGTGGGAGTCTCACTGATAACCCCTGAACCCTGTGGGAGTTTCACTGATTAACACGGAACCCTATGGGAGTCTCACTGATTAACACTTAACCCTATGGGAGTCTCATTGATTAACACTGAACCCTGTGGGAGTCTCAATGATTAACACTGAACCCTATGGGAGTCTCACTGATTAACACTGAACCCTGTGGGAGTCTCACTGATTAACACTGAACCCTGTAGGAGTCTCACTGATTAACACTGAACCCTATGGGAGTCTCACTGATTAACACTGAACCCTGTAGGAGTCTCACTAATTAACACTGCACCCTATGGGAGTCTCACTGATGAACACTGAACCCAATGGGAGTCTCAGTGATTTACACTGAACACTATGGGAGTCTCACTGATTAACACTGAACCCAATGGGAGTCTCACTGATTAACACTGAAGCCTGTGGGAGTCTCACTGATTAACACTGAACCCTATGGGAGTCTCACAGATTAACGCTGAACCCTATGGGAGTCTCACTGGTTAACAATGAACACTATGGGAGTCTCAGTGATTTACACTGAACACTATGGGAGTCTCACTGATTAACACTGCACCCTATGGGAGTCTCACTGATGAACACTGAACCCAATGGGACTCTCAGTGATTTACACTGAACACTATGGGAGTCTCACTGATTAACACTGAACCCAATGGGAGTCTCACTGATTAACACTGAACCTTGTGGGAGTCTCACTGATTAACACTGAACCCTGTGGAAGTCTCACTGATTAACACTGAACCCTGTGGGAGTCTCAGTGATTAACACTGAACCCTATGGGAGTCTCAATGATTAACACTGAACCCTATGGGAGTCTCACTGATTAACACTGAACCCTATGGGAGTCTCACTGATTTACACTGAACCCTATGGGAGTCTCACTGATTAACACTGAACCCTATGGGAGTCTCACTGATTAACACTGAACCCTATGGGAGTGTCACTGATTAACACGGAACCCTATGGGAGTCTCACTGATTAACACTGAACCCTGTCGGAGTCTCACTGATTAACACTGAACCCTGTGGGAGTCTCACTGATTAACACTGAACCCTATGGGAGTCTCACTGATTAACACTGAACTCTATGGGAGTCTCACTGATTAACACTGAACCCTATGGGAGTCTCACTGATTAACACTGAACCCTATGGGAGTCTCACTGATGAACACTGAACCCTATGGTAGTCTCACTGATTAACACATGAACCCCGTGGGAGTCTCACTGATTAACACTGAACCCTATGGGAGTCTCAATGATTAACACTGAACCCTATGGGAGTCTCACTTATTAACACTGCACCCTATGGGAGTCTCACCGATTAACACTGAACCCTATCGGAGTCTCACTGATTAATACTGAACCCTATGGGAGTCTCACTGATTAACACTGAACCCTATGGGAGTCTCACTGATAAACACTGAACCCTATGGGAGTCTCACTGATTAACACTGAACCCTATGGGAGTCTCACTGATTAACAATGAACCCTATGGGAGTCTCACTGATTAACACTGAACCCTGTGGGAGTCTCACTAATTAACACTGAACCCTATGGGAGTCTCACTGATGGAGACTGAACCCAATGAGAGTCTCATTGATTTACACTGAACCCTATTGGAGTCTCACTGATTAACACTGAACCCTATGGGAGTCTCACTGATTAACACTGAACCCTGTAGGAGTCTCACTAATTAACACTGCACCCTATGGGAGTCTCACTGATGAACACTGAACCCAATGGGAGTCTCAGTGATTTACACTGAACACTATGGGAGTCTCACTGATTAACACTGAACCCAATGGGAGTCTCACTGATTAACACTGAACCTTGTGGGAGTCTCACTGATTAACACTGAACCCTGTGGAAGTCTCACTGATTAACACTGAACCCTATGGGAGTCTCACTGATTAACACTGAACCCTATGCGAGTCTCACTGATTAACACTGAACCCTATGGGAGTCTCACTGATTAACACTGAACCCTGTGGGCGTCTCACTGATTAACACTGAACCCTGTGGGAGTCTCACTGATTAACACTGAACCCTATGGGAGTCTCACTGATTAACACTGAACCCTATGGGAGTCTCACTGATTAACACTGAACCCTATGGGAGTCTCACTGATTAACACTGAACCCTGTGGGAGTCTCACTGATTAACACTGAACCGTGTGGGAGTCTCACTGATTAACCCTGAACCCTATGGGAGTCTCACTGATTAACACTGATCCCTATGGGAGTCTCACTGATTAACACTGAACCCTATGGGAGTCTCTCTGATGAACATTGCACCCTATGGTAGTCTCACTGATTAACACATGAACGCCGTGGGAGTCTCACTGATTAACACTGAACCCTATGGGAGTCTCACTGATTAACACATGAACCCTGAGGGAGTCTCACTGATTAACACAGATCCCTGTGGGAGTCTCACTGATTAACACTGAACCCTGTGGGTGTCTCACTGATTAACACTGATCCCTATGGGAGTCTCACTGATTAACACTGAACCCTATGGGAGTCTCACTGATTAACACATGAACCCTGTGGGAGTACCTCACTGATTTACACTGAACCCTGTGGGAGTCTCACTGATTAACACTGAACCCTGTGGGAGTCTCACTGATTAACACTGAACACTATGGGAGTCTCACTGATTAACACTGAACCCTGTGGGAGTCTCACTGATAACCCCTGAACCCTGTGGGAGTTTCACTGATTAACACGGAACCCTATGGGAGTCTCACTGATTAACACTTAACCCTATGGGAGTCTCATTGATTAACACTGAACCCTGTGGGAGTCTCAATGATTAACACTGAACCCTATGGGAGTCTCACTGATTAACACTGAACCCTGTGGGAGTCTCACTGATTAACACTGAACCCTGTGGGAGTCTCACTGATTAACACTGAACCCTATGGGAGTCTCACTGATTAACACTGAACCCTGTAGGAGTCTCACTAATTAACACTGCACCCTATGGGAGTCTCACTGATGAACACTGAACCCAATGGGAGTCTCAGTGATTTACACTGAACACTATGGGAGTCTCACTGATTAACACTGAACCCAATGGGAGTCTCACTGATTAACACTGAAGCCTGTGGGAGTCTCACTGATTAACACTGAACCCTATGGGAGTCTCACAGATTAACGCTGAACCCTATGGGAGTCTCACTGGTTAACAATGAACACTATGGGAGTCTCAGTGATTTACACTGAACACTATGGGAGTCTCACTGATTAACACTGCACCCTATGGGAGTCTCACTGATGAACACTGAACCCAATGGGACTCTCAGTGATTTACACTGAACACTATGGGAGTCTCACTGATTAACACTGAACCCAATGGGAGTCTCACTGATTAACACTGAACCTTGTGGGAGTCTCACTGATTAACACTGAACCCTGTGGAAGTCTCACTGATTAACACTGAACCCTGTGGGAGTCTCAGTGATTAACACTGAACCCTATGGGAGTCTCAATGATTAACACTGAACCCTATGGGAGTCTCACTGATTAACACTGAACCCTATGGGAGTCTCACTGATTTACACTGAACCCTATGGGAGTCTCACTGATTAACACTGAACCCTATGGGAGTCTCACTGATTAACACTGAACCCTATGGGAGTGTCACTGATTAACACGGAACCCTATGGGAGTCTCACTGATTAACACTGAACCCTGTCGGAGTCTCACTGATTAACACTGAACCCTGTGGGAGTCTCACTGATTAACACTGAACCCTATGGGAGTCTCACTGATTAACACTGAACCCTATGGGAGTCTTACTGATTAACACTGAACCCTGTGGGAGTCTCATTAATTAACACTGAACCCTATGGGAGTCTCACTGATGAACACTGAACCCAATGGGGGTCTCAATGATTTACACTGAACACTATGGGAGTCTCACTGATTAACACTGAACCCTATGGGAGTCTCAATGATTAACACTGAACCCTATGGGAGTCTCACTGATTAACACTGAACCCTATGGGAGTCTCACTGATTTACACTGAACCCTATGGGAGTCTCACTGATTAACACTGAACCCTATGGGAGTCTCACTGATTAACACTGAACCCTATGGGAGTGTCACTGATTAACACGGAACCCTATGGGAGTCTCACTGATTAACACTGAACCCTGTCGGAGTCTCACTGATTAACACTGAACCCTGTGGGAGTCTCACTGATTAACACTGAACCCTATGGGAGTCTCACTGATTAACAATGAACCCTATGGGAGTCTTACTGATTAACACTGAACCCTGTGGGAGTCTCATTAATTAACACTGAACCCTATGGGAGTCTCACTGATGAACACTGAACCCAATGGGGGTCTCAATGATTTACACTGAACACTATGGGAGTCTCACTGATTAACACTGAACCCTATGGGAGTCTCACTGATTAACACTGAACCCTGTGGGAGTCTCACTGATTAACACTGAACTCTATGGGAGTCTCACTGATTAACACTGAACCCTATGGGAGTCTCACTGATTAACACTGAACCCTGTGGGAGTCTCACTGATTAACACTGAACTCTATGGGAGTCTCACTGATTAACACTGAACCCTATGGGAGTCTCACTGATTAACACTGAACCCTATGGGAGTCTCACTGATTAACACTGAACCCTATGGGAGTCTCACTGATTAACACTGAACCCTGTGGGAGTCTCACTGATTAACACTGAACCGTGTGGGAGTCTCACTGATTAACCCTGAACCCTATGGGAGTCTCACTGATTAACACTGATCCCTATGGGAGTCTCACTGATTAACACTGAACCCTATGGGAGTCTCTCTGATGAACATTGCACCCTATGGTAGTCTCACTGATTAACACATGAACGCCGTGGGAGTCTCACTGATTAACACTGAACCCTATGGGAGTCTCACTGATTAACACATGAACCCTGAGGGAGTCTCACTGATTAACACAGATCCCTGTGGGAGTCTCACTGATTAACACTGAACCCTGTGGGTGTCTCACTGATTAACACTGATCCCTATGGGAGTCTCACTGATTAACACTGAACCCTATGGGAGTCTCACTGATTAACACATGAACCCTGTGGGAGTACCTCACTGATTTACACTGAACCCTGTGGGAGTCTCACTGATTAACACTGAACCCTATGGGAGTGTCACTGATTAACACGGAACCCTATGGGAGTCTCACTGATTAACACTGAACCCTGTCGGAGTCTCACTGATTAACACTGAACCCTGTGGGAGTCTCACTGATTAACACTGAACCCTATGGGAGTCTCACTGATTAACACTGAACCCTATGGGAGTCTTACTGATTAACACTGAACCCTGTGGGAGTCTCATTAATTAACACTGAACCCTATGGGAGTCTCACTGATGAACACTGAACCCAATGGGGGTCTCAATGATTTACACTGAACACTATGGGAGTCTCACTGATTAACACTGAACCCTATGGGAGTCTCAATGATTAACACTGAACCCTATGGGAGTCTCACTGATTAACACTGAACCCTATGGGAGTCTCACTGATTTACACTGAACCCTATGGGAGTCTCACTGATTAACACTGAACCCTATGGGAGTCTCACTGATTAACACTGAACCCTATGGGAGTGTCACTGATTAACACGGAACCCT
The DNA here is from genome assembly GCF_048934315.1 of Petromyzon marinus. NCBI lineage: Eukaryota > Metazoa > Chordata > Hyperoartia > Petromyzontiformes > Petromyzontidae > Petromyzon > Petromyzon marinus. The sequence goes on from NW_027423501.1 coordinate 2,507,790, forward strand.
ATGGGAGTCTCACTGATTAACACTGAACCCTGTCGGAGTCTCACTGATTAACACTGAACCCTGTGGGAGTCTCACTGATTAACACTGAACCCTATGGGAGTCTCACTGATTAACACTGAACCCTATGGGAGTCTTACTGATTAACACTGAACCCTGTGGGAGTCTCATTAATTAACACTGAACCCTATGGGAGTCTCACTGATGAACACTGAACCCAATGGGGGTCTCAATGATTTACACTGAACACTATGGGAGTCTCACTGATTAACACTGAACCCTATGGGAGTCTCACTGATTAACACTGAACCCTGTGGGAGTCTCACTGATTAACACTGAACTCTATGGGAGTCTCACTGATTAACACTGAACCCTATGGGAGTCTCACTGATTAACACTGAACCCTGTGGGAGTCTCACTGATTAACACTGAACTCTATGGGAGTCTCACTGATTAACACTGAACCCTATGGGAGTCTCACTGATTAACACTGAACCCTATGGGAGTCTCACTGATTAACACTGAACCCTATGGGAGTCTCACTGATTAACACTGAACCCTGTGGGAGTCTCACTGATTAACACTGAACCGTGTGGGAGTCTCACTGATTAACCCTGAACCCTATGGGAGTCTCACTGATTAACACTGATCCCTATGGGAGTCTCACTGATTAACACTGAACCCTATGGGAGTCTCTCTGATGAACATTGCACCCTATGGTAGTCTCACTGATTAACACATGAACGCCGTGGGAGTCTCACTGATTAACACTGAACCCTATGGGAGTCTCACTGATTAACACATGAACCCTGAGGGAGTCTCACTGATTAACACAGATCCCTGTGGGAGTCTCACTGATTAACACTGAACCCTGTGGGTGTCTCACTGATTAACACTGATCCCTATGGGAGTCTCACTGATTAACACTGAACCCTATGGGAGTCTCACTGATTAACACATGAACCCTGTGGGAGTACCTCACTGATTTACACTGAACCCTGTGGGAGTCTCACTGATTAACACTGAACCCTGTGGGAGTCTCACTGATTAACACTGAACACTATGGGAGTCTCACTGATTAACACTGAACCCTGTGGGAGTCTCACTGATAACCCCTGAACCCTGTGGGAGTTTCACTGATTAACACGGAACCCTATGGGAGTCTCACTGATTAACACTTAACCCTATGGGAGTCTCATTGATTAACACTGAACCCTGTGGGAGTCTCAATGATTAACACTGAACCCTATGGGAGTCTCACTGATTAACACTGAACCCTGTGGGAGTCTCACTGATTAACACTGAACCCTGTGGGAGTCTCACTGATTAACACTGAACCCTATGGGAGTCTCACTGATTAACACTGAACCCTGTAGGAGTCTCACTAATTAACACTGCACCCTATGGGAGTCTCACTGATGAACACTGAACCCAATGGGAGTCTCAGTGATTTACACTGAACACTATGGGAGTCTCACTGATTAACACTGAACCCAATGGGAGTCTCACTGATTAACACTGAAGCCTGTGGGAGTCTCACTGATTAACACTGAACCCTATGGGAGTCTCACAGATTAACGCTGAACCCTATGGGAGTCTCACTGGTTAACAATGAACACTATGGGAGTCTCAGTGATTTACACTGAACACTATGGGAGTCTCACTGATTAACACTGCACCCTATGGGAGTCTCACTGATTTACACTGAACCCTATGGGAGTCTCACTGATTAACACTGAACCCTATGGGAGTCTCACTGATTAACACTGAACCCTATGGGAGTGTCACTGATTAACACGGAACCCTATGGAAGTCTCACTGATTAACACTGAACCCTGTCGGAGTCTCACTGATTAACACTGAACCCTGTGGGAGTCTCACTGATTAACACTGAACCCTATGGGAGTCTCACTGATTAACACTGAACCCTATGGGAGTCTTACTGATTAACACTGAACCCTGTGGGAGTCTCATTAATTAACACTGAACCCTATGGGAGTCTCACTGATGAACACTGAACCCAATGGGGGTCTCAATGATTTACACTGAACACTATGGGAGTCTCACTGATTAACACTGAACCCTATGGGAGTCTCACTGATTAACACTGAACCCTGTGGGAGTCTCACTGATTAACACTGAACTCTATGGGAGTCTCACTGATTAACACTGAACCCTATGGGAGTCTCACTGATTAACACTGAACCCTGTGGGAGTCTCACTGATTAACACTGAACTCTATGGGAGTCTCACTGATTAACACTGAACCCTATGGGAGTCTCACTGATTAACACTGAACCCTATGGGAGTCTCACTGATGAACACTGAACCCTATGGTAGTCTCACTGATTAACACATGAACCCCGTGGGAGTCTCACTGATTAACACTGAACCCTACGGGAGTCTCACTGATTAACACTGAACCCAATGGGAGTCTCACTGATTAACACTGAACCTTGTGGGAGTCTCACTGATTAACACTGAACCCTGTGGAAGTCTCACTGATTAACACTGAACCCTGTGGGAGTCTCAGTGATTAACACTGAACCCTATGGGAGTCTCAATGATTAACACTGAACCCTATGGGAGTCTCACTGATTAACACTGAACCCTATGGGAGTCTCACTGATTTACACTGAACCCTATGGGAGTCTCACTGATTAACACTGAACCCTATGGGAGTCTCACTGATTAACACTGCACCCTATGGGAGTCTCACTGATTTACACTGAACCCTATGGGAGTCTCACTGATTAACACTGAACCCTATGGGAGTCTCACTGATTAACACTGAACCCTATGGGAGTGTCACTGATTAACACGGAACCCTATGGGAGTCTCACTGATTAACACTGAACCCTGTCGGAGTCTCACTGATTAACACTGAACCCTGTGGGAGTCTCACTGATTAACACTGAACCCTATGGGAGTCTCACTGATTAACACTGAACCCTATGGGAGTCTTACTGATTAACACTGAACCCTGTGGGAGTCTCATTAATTAACACTGAACCCTATGGGAGTCTCACTGATGAACACTGAACCCAATGGGGGTCTCAATGATTTACACTGAACACTATGGGAGTCTCACTGATTAACACTGAACCCTATGGGAGTCTCACTGATTAACACTGAACCCTGTGGGAGTCTCACTGATTAACACTGAACTCTATGGGAGTCTCACTGATTAACACTGAACCCTATGGGAGTCTCACTGATTAACACTGAACCCTGTGGGAGTCTCACTGATTAACACTGAACTCTATGGGAGTCTCACTGATTAACACTGAACCCTATGGGAGTCTCACTGATTAACACTGAACCCTATGGGAGTCTCACTGATGAACACTGAACCCTATGGTAGTCTCACTGATTAACACATGAACCCCGTGGGAGTCTCACTGATTAACACTGAACCCTACGGGAGTCTCACTGATTAACACTGAACCCAATGGGAGTCTCACTGATTAACACTGAACCTTGTGGGAGTCTCACTGATTAACACTGAACCCTGTGGAAGTCTCACTGATTAACACTGAACCCTGTGGGAGTCTCAGTGATTAACACTGAACCCTATGGGAGTCTCAATGATTAACACTGAACCCTATGGGAGTCTCACTGATTAACACTGAACCCTATGGGAGTCTCACTGATTTACACTGAACCCTATGGGAGTCTCACTGATTAACACTGAACCCTATGGGAGTCTCACTGATTAACACTGAACCCTATGGGAGTGTCACTGATTAACACGGAACCCTATGGGAGTCTCACTGATTAACACTGAACCCTGTGGGAGTCTCACTGATTAACACTGAACCCTGTGGGAGTCTCACTGATTAACACTGAACCCTATGGGAGTCTCACTGATTAACACTGAACCCTATGGGAGTCTTACTGATTAACACTGAACCCTGTGGGAGTCTCATTAATTAACACTGAACCCTATGGGAGTCTCACTGATGAACACTGAACCCAATGGGGGTCTCAATGATTTACACTGAACACTATGGGAGTCTCACTGATTAACACTGAACCCTATGGGAGTCTCACTGATTAACACTGAACCCTGTGGGAGTCTCACTGATTAACACTGAACTCTATGGGAGTCTCACTGATTAACACTGAACCCTATGGGAGTCTCACTGATTAACACTGAACCCTATGGGAGTCTCACTGATGAACACTGAACCCTATGGTAGTCTCACTGATTAACACATGAACCCCGTGGGAGTCTCACTGATTAACACTGAACCCTATGGGAGTCTCAATGATTAACACTGAACCCTATGGGAGTCTCACTGATTAACACTGCACCCTATGGGAGTCTCACCGATTAACACTGAACCCTATCGGAGTCTCACTGATTAATAGTGAACCCTATGGGAGTCTCACTGATTAACACTGAACCCTATGGGAGTCTCAGTGATTTACACTGAACACTATGGGAGTCTCACTGATTAACACTGAACCCAATGGGAGTCTCACTGATTAACACTGAACCTTGTGGGAGTCTCACTGATTAACACTGAACCCTGTGGAAGTCTCACTGATTAATACTGAACCCTATGGGAGTCTCACTGATTAACACTGAACCCTATGCGAGTCTCACTGATTAACACTGAACCCTATGGGAGTCTCACTGATTAACACTGAACCCTGTGGGCGTCTCACTGATTAACACTGAACCCTGTGGGAGTCTCACTGATTAACACTGAACCCTATGGGAGTCTCACTGATTAACACTGAACCCTATGGGAGTCTCACTGATTAACACTGAACCCTATGGGAGTCTCACTGATTAACACTGAACCCTGTGGGAGTCTCACTGATTAACACTGAACCGTGCGGGAGTCTCACTGATTAACCCTGAACCCTATCGGAGTCTCACTGATTAACACTGATCCCTATGGGAGTCTCACTGATTAACACTGAACCCTATGGGAGTCTCTCTGATGAACATTGCACCCTATGGTAGTCTCACTGATTAACACATGAACGCCGTGGGAGTCTCACTGATTAACACTGAACCCTATGGGAGTCTCACTGATTAACACATGAACCCTGAGGGAGTCTCACTGATTAACACAGATCCCTGTGGGAGTCTCACTGATTAACACTGAACCCTGTGGGTGTCTCACTGATTAACACTGATCCCTATGGGAGTCTCACTGATTAACACTGAACCCTATGGGAGTCTCACTGATTAACACATGAACCCTGTGGGAGTACCTCACTGATTTACACTGAACCCTGTGGGAGTCTCACTGATTAACACTGAACCCTGTGGGAGTCTCACTGATTAACACTGAACACTGTGGGAGTCTCACTGATTAACACTGAACCCTGTGGGAGTCTCACTGATACCCCTGAACCCTGTGGGAGTTTCACTGATTAACACGGAACCCTATGGGAGTCTCACTGATTAACACTTAACCCTATGGGAGTCTCATTGATTAACACTGAACCCTGTGGGAGTCTCAATGATTAACACTGAACCCTATGGGAGTCTCACTGATTAACACTGAACCCTGTGGGAGTCTCACTGATTAACACTGAACCCTGTGGGAGTCTCACTGATTAACACTGAACCCTATGGGAGTCTCACTGATTAACACTGAACCCTGTAGGAGTCTCACTAATTAACACTGCACCCTATGGGAGTCTCACTGATGAACACTGAACCCAATGGGAGTCTCAGTGATTTACACTGAACACTATGGGAGTCTCACTGATTAACACTGAACCCAATGGGAGTCTCACTGATTAACACTGAAGCCTGTGGGAGTCTCACTGATTAACACTGAACCCTATGGGAGTCTCACAGAATAACGCTGAACCCTATGGGAGTCTCACTGGTTAACAATGAACACTATGGGAGTCTCAGTGATTTACACTGAACACTATGGGAGTCTCACTGATTAACACTGCACCCTATGGGAGTCTCACTGATGAACACTGAACCCAATGGGAGTCTCAGTGATTTACACTGAACACTATGGGAGTCTCACTGATTAACACTGAACCCAATGGGAGTCTCACTGATTAACACTGAACCTTGTGGGAGTCTCACTGATTAACACTGAACCCTGTGGAAGTCTCACTGATTAACACTGAACCCTGTGGGAGTCTCAGTGATTAACACTGAACCCTATAGGAGTCTCAATGATTAACACTGAACCCTATGGGAGTCTCACTGATTAACACTGAACCCTATGGGAGTCTCACTGATTTACACTGAACCCTATGGGAGTCTCACTGATTAACACTGAACCCTATGGGAGTCTCACTGATTAACACTGAACCCTATGGGAGTGTCACTGATTAACACGGAACCCTATGGGAGTCTCACTGATTAACACTGAACCCTGTGGGAGTCTCACTGATTAACACTGAACCCTGTGGGAGTCTCACTGATTAACACTGAACCCTATGGGAGTCTCACTGATTAACACTGAACCCTATGGGAGTCTTACTGATTAACACTGAACCCTGTGGGAGTCTCATTAATTAACACTGAACCCTATGGGAGTCTCACTGATGAACACTGAACCCAATGGGGGTCTCAATGATTTACACTGAACACTATGGGAGTCTCACTGATTAACACTGAACCCTATGGGAGTCTCACTGATTAACACTGAACCCTGTGGGAGTCTCACTGATTAACACTGAACTCTATGGGAGTCTCACTGATTAACACTGAACCCTATGGGAGTCTCACTGATTAACACTGAACCCTATGGGAGTCTCACTGATGAACACTGAACCCTATGGTAGTCTCACTGATTAACACATGAACCCCGTGGGAGTCTCACTGATTAACACTGAACCCTATGGGAGTCTCAATGATTAACAACCCTATGGGAGTCTCACTGATTAACACTGAACCCTATGGGAGTCTCACTGATTTACACTGAACCCTATGGGAGTCTCACTGATTAACACTGAACCCTATGGGAGTCTCACTGATTAACACTGAACCCTATGGGAGTGTCACTGATTAACACGGAACCCTATGGGAGTCTCACTGATTAACACTGAACCCTGTGAGAGTCTCACTGATTAACACTGAACCCTGTGGGAGTCTCACTGATTAACACTGAACCCTATGGGAGTCTCACTGATTAACACTGAACCCTATGGGAGTCTTACTGATTAACACTGAACCCTGTGGGAGTCTCATTAATTAACACTGAACCCTATGGGAGTCTCACTGATGAACACTGAACCCAATGGGGGTCTCAATGATTTACACTGAACACTATGGGAGTCTCACTGATTAACACTGAACCCTATGGGAGTCTCACTGATTAACACTGAACCCTGTGGGAGTCTCACTGATTAACACTGAACCCTATGGGAGTCTCACTGATTAACACTGAACCCTATGGGAGTCTCACTGATTAACACTGAACTCTATGGGAGTCTCACTGATTAACACTGAACCCTATGGGAGTCTCACTGATTAACACTGAACCCTATGGGAGTCTCACTGATGAACACTGAACCCTATGGTAGTCTCACTGATTAACACATGAACCCCGTGGGAGTCTCACTGATTAACACTGAACCCTATGGGAGTCTCAATGATTAACACTGAACCCTATGGGAGTCTCACTGATTAACACTGCACCCTATGGGAGTCTCACCGATTAACACTGAACCCTATCGGAGTCTCACTGATTAATACTGAACCCTATGGGAGTCTCACTGATTAACACTGAACCCTATGGGAGTCTCAGTGATTTACACTGAACACTATGGGAGTCTCACTGATTAACACTGAACCCAATGGGAGTCTCACTGATTAACACTGAACCTTGTGGGAGTCTCACTGATTAACACTGAACCCTGTGGAAGTCGCACTGATTAACACTGAACCCTATGGGAGTCTCACTGATTAACACTGAACCCTATGCGAGTCTCACTGATTAACACTGAACCCTATGGGAGTCTCACTGATTAACACTGAACCCTGTGGGCGTCTCACTGATTAACACTGAACCCTGTGGGAGTCTCACTGATTAACACTGAACCCTATGGGAGTCTCACTGATTAACACTGAACCCTATGGGAGTCTCACTGATTAACACTGAACCCTATGGGAGTCTCACTGATTAACACTGAACCCTGTGGGAGTCTCACTGATTAACACTGAACCGTGTGGGAGTCTCACTGATTAACCCTGAACCCTATCGGAGTCTCACTGATTAACACTGATCCCTATGGGAGTCTCACTGATTAACACTGAACCCTATGGGAGTCTCTCTGATGAACATTGCACCCTATGGTAGTCTCACTGATTAACACATGAACCCTGAGGGAGTCTCACTGATTAACACAGATCCCTGTGGGAGTCTCACTGATTAACACTGAACCCTGTGGGTGTCTCACTGATTAACACAGATCCCTGTGGGAGTCTCACTGATTAACACTGAACCCTGTGGGTGTCTCACTGATTAACACTGATCCCTATGGGAGTCTCACTGATTAACACTGAACCCTATGGGAGTCTCACTGATTAACACATGAACCCTGTGGGAGTACCTCACTGATTTATACTGAACCCTGTGGGAGTCTCACTGATTAACACTGAACCCTGTGGGAGTCTCACTGATTAACACTGAACACTGTGGGAGTCTCACTGATTAACACTGAACCCTGTGGGAGTCTCACTGATTACCCCTGAACCCTGTGGGAGTTTCACTGATTAACACGGAACCCTATGGGAGTCTCACTGATTAACACTTAACCCTATGGGAGTCTCATTGATTAACACTGAACCCTGTGGGAGTCTCAATGATTAACACTGAACCCTATGGGAGTCTCACTGATTAACACTGAACCCTGTGGGAGTCTCACTGATTAACACTGAACCCTGTGGGAGTCTCACTGATTAACACTGAACCCTATGGGAGTCTCACTGATTAACACTGAACCCTGTAGGAGTCTCACTAATTAACACTGCACCCTATGGGAGTCTCACTGATGAACACTGAACCCAATGGGAGTCTCAGTGATTTACACTGAACACTATGGGAGTCTCACTGATTAACACTGAACCCAATGGGAGTCTCACTGATTAACACTGAAGCCTGTGGGAGTCTCACTGATTAACACTGAACCCTATGGGAGTCTCACAGAATAACGCTGAACCCTATGGGAGTCTCACTGGTTAACAATGAACACTATGGGAGTCTCAGTGATTTACACTGAACACTATGGGAGTCTCACTGATTAACACTGCACCCTATGGGAGTCTCACTGATGAACACTGAACCCAATGGGAGTCTCAGTGATTTACACTGAACACTATGGGAGTCTCACTGATTAACACTGAACCCAATGGGAGTCTCACTGATTAACACTGAACCTTGTGGGAGTCTCACTGATTAACACTGAACCCTGTGGAAGTCTCACTGATTAACACTGAACCCTGTGGGAGTCTCAGTGATTAACACTGAACCCTATGGGAGTCTCAATGATTAACACTGAACCCTATGGGAGTCTCACTGATTAACACTGAACCCTATGGGAGTCTCACTGATTTACACTGAACCCTATGGGAGTCTCACTGATTAACACTGAACCCTATGGGAGTCTCAATGATTAACACAGAACCCTATGGGAGTGTCACTGATTAACACGGAACCCTATGGGAGTCTCACTGATTAACACTGAACTCTGTGGGAGTCTCACTGATTAACACTGAACCCTGTGGGAGTCTCACTGATTAACACTGAACCCTATGGGAGTCTCACTGATTAACACTGAACCCTATGGGAGTCTTACTGATTAACACTGAACCCTGTGGGAGTCTCATTAATTAACACTGAACCCTATGGGAGTCTCACTGATGAACACTGAACCCAATGGGGGTCTCAATGATTTACACTGAACACTATGGGAGTCTCACTGATTAACACTGAACCCTATGGGAGTCTCACTGATTAACACTGAACCCTGTGGGAGTCTCACTGATTAACACTGAACTCTATGGGAGTCTCACTGATTAACACTGAACCCTATGGGAGTCTCACTGATTAACACTGAACCCTATGGGAGTCTCACTGATGAACACTGAACCCTATGGTAGTCTCACTGATTAACACATGAACCCCGTGGGAGTCTCACTGATTAACACTGAACCCTATGGGAGTCTCAATGATTAACACTGAACCCTATGGGAGTCTCACTGATTAACACTGCACCCTATGGGAGTCTCACCGATTAACACTGAACCCTATCGGAGTCTCACTGATTAATACTGAACCCTATGGGAGTCTCACTGATTAACACTGAACCCTATGGGAGTCTCACTGATAAACACTGAACCCTATGGGAGTCTCACTGATTAACACTGAACCCTATGGGAGTCTCATTGATTTACACTGAACCCTATTGGAGTCTCACTGATTAACACTGAACCCTATGGGAGTCTCACTGATTAACACTGAACCCTGTAGGAGTCTCACTAATTAACACTGCACCCTATGGGAGTCTCACTGATTAACACTGAACCCAATGGGAGTCTCAGTGATTTACACTGAACACTATGGGAGTCTCACTGATTAACACTGAACCCAATGGGAGTCTCACTGATTAACACTGAACCTTGTGGGAGTCTCACCGATTAACACTGAACCCTGTGGAAGTCTCACTGATTAAAACTGAACCCTATGGGAGTCTCACTGATTAACACTGAACCCTATGCGAGTCTCACTGATTAACACTGAACCCTATGGGAGTCTCACTGATTAAGACTGAACCCTGTGGGCGTCTCACTGATTAACACTGAACCCTGTGGGAGTCTCACTGATTAACACTGAACCCTATGGGAGTCTCACTGATTAACACTGAACCCTATGGGAGTCTCACTGATTAACACTGAACCCTATGGGAGTCTCACTGATTAACCCTGAACCCTGTGGGAGTCTCACTGATTAACACTGAACCGTGTGGGAGTCTCACTGATTAACCCTGAACCCTATGGGAGTCTCACTGATTAACACTGATCCCTATGGGAGTCTCACTGATTAACACTGAACCCTATGGGAGTCTCTCTGATGAACATTGCACCCTATGGTAGTCTCACTGATTAACACATGAACGCCGTGGGAGTCTCACTGATTAACACTGAACCCTATGGGAGTCTCACTGATTAACACATGAACCCTGAGGGAGTCTCACTGATTAACACAGATCCCTGTGGGAGTCTCACTGATTAACACTGAACCCTGTGGGTGTCTCACTGATTAACACTGATCCCTATGGGAGTCTCATTGATTAACACTGAACCCTATGGGAGTCTCACTGATTAACACATGAACCCTGTGGGAGTACCTCACTGATTTACACTGAACCCTGTGGGAGTCTCACTGATTAACACTGAACCCTGTGGGAGTCTCACTGATTAACACTGAACACTGTGGGAGTCTCACTGATTAACACTGAACCCTGTGGGAGTCTCACTGATTACCCCTGAACCCTGTGGGAGTTTAACTGATTAACACGGAACCCAATGGGAGTCTCACTGATTAACACTTGACCCTATGGGAGTCTCATTGATTAACACTGAACCCTGTGGGAGTCTCAATGATTAACACTGAACCCTATGGGAGTCTCACTGATTAACACTGAACCCTGTGGGAGTCTCACTGATTAACACTGAACCCTGTGGGAGTCTCACTGATTAACACTGAACCCTATGGGAGTCTCACTGATTAACACTGAACCCTGTAGGAGTCTCACTAATTAACACTGCACCCTATGGGAGTCTCACTGATGAACACTGAACCCAATGGGAGTCTCAGTGATTTACACTGAACACTATGGGAGTCTCACTGATTAACACTGAACCCAATGGGATTCTCACTGATTAACACTGAAGCCTGTGGGAGTCTCACTGATTAACACTGAACCCTATGGGAGTCTCACAGATTAACGCTGAACCCTATGGGAGTCTCACTGGTTAACAATGAACACTATGGGAGTCTCAGTGATTTACACTGAACACTATGGGAGTCTCACTGATTAACACTGCACCCTATGGGAGTCTCACTGATGAACACTGAAGCCAATGGGAGTCTCAGTGATTTACACTGAACACTATGGGAGTCTCACTGATTAACACTGAACCCAATGGGAGTCTCACTGATTAACACTGAACCTTGTGGGAGTCTCACTGATTAACACTGAACCCTGTGGAAGTCTCACTGATTAACACTGAACCCTATGGGAGTCTCACTGATTAACACTGAACCCTATGCGAGTCTCACTGATGAACACTGAACCCTATGGGAGTCTCACTGATTAACACTGAACCCTGTGGGCGTCTCACTGATTAACACTGAACCCTGTGGGAGTCTCACTGATTAACACTGAACCCTATGGGAGTCTCACTGATTAACACTGAACCCTATGGGAGTCTCAGTGATTAACACTGAACCCTATGGGAGTCTCACTGATTAACACTGAACCCTGTGGGAGTCTCAATGATTAACACTGAACCGTGTGGGAGTCTCACTGATTAACCCTGAACCCTATGGGAGTCTCACTGATTAACACTGATCCCTATGGGAGTCTCAATGATTAACACTGAACCCTATGGGAGTCTCTCTGATGAACATTGCACCCTATGGTAGTCTCACTGATTAACACTGAACCCTATGGGAGTCTCACTGATTAACACTGAACCCTATGGGAGTCTCACTGATTAACACTGAACCCTATGGGAGTCTCACTGATTAACACTGAACCCTGTGGGAGTCTCACTGATTAACACTGAACCGTGTGGGAGTCTCACTGATTAACACTGAACCCTATGGGAGTCTCACTGATTAACACTGAACCCTGTGGAAGTCTCACTGATTAACACTGAACCCTATGGGAGTCTCACTGATTAACACTGAACCCTATGCGAGTCTCACTGATGAACACTGAACCCTATGGGAGTCTCACTGATTAATACTGAACCCTGTGGGCGTCTCACTGATTAACACTGAACCCTGTGGGAGTCTCACTGATTAACACTGAACCCTATGGGAGTCTCACTGATTAACACTGAACCCTATGGGAGTCTCAGTGATTAACACTGAACCCTATGGGAGTCTCACTGATTAACACTGAACCCTGTGGGAGTCTCACTGATTAACACTGAACCGTGTGGGAGTCTCACTGATTAACCCTGAACCCTATGGGAGTCTCACTGATTAACACTGATCCCTATGGGAGTCTCAATGATTAACACTGAACCCTATGGGAGTCTCTCTGATGAACATTGCACCCTATGGTAGTCTCACTGATTAACACTGAACCCTATGGGAGTCTCACTGATTAACACTGAACCCTATGGGAGTCTCACTGATTAACACTGAACCCTATGGGAGTCTCACTGATTAACACTGAACCCTGTGGGAGTCTCACTGATTAACACTGAACCGTGTGGGAGTCTCACTGATTAACCCTGAACCCTATGGGAGTCTCACTGATTAACACTGATCCCTATGGGAGTCTCACTGATTAACACTGAACCCTATGGGAGTCTCTCTGATGAACATTGCACCCTGTGGTAGTCTCACTGATTAACACATGAACGCCGTGGGAGTCTCACTGATTAACACTGAACCCTATGGGAGTCTCACTGATTAACACATGAACCCTGAGGGAGTCTCACTGATTAACACAGATCCCTGTGGGAGTCTCACTGATTAACACTGAACCCTGTGGGTGTCTCACTGATTAACACTGATCCCTATGGGAGTCTCATTGATTAACACTGAACCCTATGGGAGTCTCACTGATTAACACATGAACCCTGTGGGAGTACCTCACTGATTTACACTGAACCCTGTGGGAGTCTCACTGATTAACACTGCACCCTATGGGAGTTTCACTGATTAACACTGAACCCTGTGGGAGTCTCACTGATTAACACTGAACCCTGTGGGAGTCTCACTGATTAACACTGAACACTGTGGGAGTCTCACTGATTAACACTGAACCCTGTGGGAGTCTCACTGATTACCCCTGAACCCTGTGGGAGTTTAACTGATTAACACGGAACCCAATGGGAGTCTCACTGATTAACACTTGACCCTATGGGAGTCTCATTGATTAACACTGAACCCTGTGGGAGTCTCAATGATTAACACTGAACCCTATGGGAGTCTCACTGATTAACACTGAACCCTGTGGGAGTCTCACTGATTAACACTGAACCCTGTGGGAGTCTCACTGATTAACACTGAACCCTATGGGAGTCTCACTGATTAACACTGAACCCTGTAGGAGTCTCACTAATTAACACTGCACCCTATGGGAGTCTCACTGATGAACACTGAACCCAATGGGAGTCTCAGTGATTTACACTGAACACTATGGGAGTCTCACTGATTAACACTGAACCCAATGGGATTCTCACTGATTAACACTGAAGCCTGTGGGAGTCTCACTGATTAACACTGAACCCTATGGGAGTCTCACAGATTAACGCTGAACCCTATGGGAGTCTCACTGGTTAACAATGAACACTATGGGAGTCTCAGTGATTTACACTGAACACTATGGGAGTCTCACTGATTAACACTGCACCCTATGGGAGTCTCACTGATGAACACTGAAGCCAATGGGAGTCTCAGTGATTTACACTGAACACTATGGGAGTCTCACTGATTAACACTGAACCCAATGGGAGTCTCACTGATTAACACTGAACCTTGTGGGAGTCTCACTGATTAACACTGAACCCTGTGGAAGTCTCACTGATTAACACTGAACCCTATGGGAGTCTCACTGATTAACACTGAACCCTATGCGAGTCTCACTGATGAACACTGAACCCTATGGGAGTCTCACTGATTAACACTGAACCCTGTGGGCGTCTCACTGATTAACACTGAACCCTGTGGGAGTCTCACTGATTAACACTGAACCCTATGGGAGTCTCACTGATTAACACTGAACCCTATGGGAGTCTCAGTGATTAACACTGAACCCTATGGGAGTCTCACTGATTAACACTGAACCCTGTGGGAGTCTCACTGATTAACACTGAACCGTGTGGGAGTCTCACTGATTAACCCTGAACCCTATGGGAGTCTCACTGATTAACACTGATCCCTATGGGAGTCTCAATGATTAACACTGAACCCTATGGGAGTCTCTCTGATGAACATTGCACCCTATGGTAGTCTCACTGATTAACACTGAACCCTATGGGAGTCTCACTGATTAACACTGAACCCTATGGGAGTCTCACTGATTAACACTGAACCCTATGGGAGTCTCACTGATTAACACTGAACCCTGTGGGAGTCTCACTGATTAACACTGAACCGTGTGGGAGTCTCACTGATTAACACTGAACCCTATGGGAGTCTCACTGATTAACACTGAACCCTGTGGAAGTCTCACTGATTAACACTGAACCCTATGGGAGTCTCACTGATTAACACTGAACCCTATGCGAGTCTCACTGATGAACACTGAACCCTATGGGAGTCTCACTGATTAACACTGAACCCTGTGGGCGTCTCACTGATTAACACTGAACCCTGTGGGAGTCTCACTGATTAACACTGAACCCTATGGGAGTCTCACTGATTAACACTGAACCCTATGGGAGTCTCAGTGATTAACACTGAACCCTATGGGAGTCTCACTGATTAACACTGAACCCTGTGGGAGTCTCACTGATTAACACTGAACCGTGTGGGAGTCTCACTGATTAACCCTGAACCCTATGGGAGTCTCACTGATTAACACTGATCCCTATGGGAGTCTCAATGATTAACACTGAACCCTATGGGAGTCTCTCTGATGAACATTGCACCCTATGGTAGTCTCACTGATTAACACTGAACCCTATGGGAGTCTCACTGATTAACACTGAACCCTATGGGAGTCTCACTGATTAACACTGAACCCTATGGGAGTCTCACTGATTAACACTGAACCCTGTGGGAGTCTCACTGATTAACACTGAACCGTGTGGGAGTCTCACTGATTAACCCTGAACCCTATGGGAGTCTCACTGATTAACACTGATCCCTATGGGAGTCTCACTGATTAACACTGAACCCTATGGGAGTCTCTCTGATGAACATTGCACCCTGTGGTAGTCTCACTGATTAACACATGAACGCCGTGGGAGTCTCACTGATTAACACTGAACCCTATGGGAGTCTCACTGATTAACACATGAACCCTGAGGGAGTCTCACTGATTAACACAGATCCCTGTGGGAGTCTCACTGATTAACACTGAACCCTGTGGGTGTCTCACTGATTAACACTGATCCCTATGGGAGTCTCATTGATTAACACTGAACCCTATGGGAGTCTCACTGATTAACACATGAACCCTGTGGGAGTACCTCACTGATTTACACTGAACCCTGTGGGAGTCTCACTGATTAACACTGCACCCTATGGGAGTTTCACTGATTAACACTGAACCCTGTGGGAGTCTCACTGATTAACACTGAACCCTGTGGGAGTCTCATTGATTAACACTGAACACTGTGGGAGTCTCACTGATTAACACTGAACCCTGTGCGAGTCTCACTGATTACCCCTGAACCCTGTGGGAGTTTCACTGATTAACACGTAACCCTATGGGAGTCTCACTGATTAACACTTAACCCTATGGGAGTCTCATTGATTAACACTGAACCCTGTGGGAGTCTCAATGATTAACACTGAACCCTATGGGAGTCTCACTGATTAACACTGAACCCTGTGGGAGTCTCACTGATTAACACTGAACCCTGTGGGAGTCTCACTGATTAACACTGAACCCTATGGGAGTCTCACTGATTAACACTGAACCCTGTAGGAGTCTCACTAATTAACACTGCACCCTATGGGAGTCTCACTGATGAACACTGAACCCAATGGGAGTCTCAGTGATTTACACTGAACACTATGGGAGTCTCACTGATTAACACTGAACCTAATGGGAGTCTCACTGATTAACACTGAAGCCTGTGGGAGTCTCACTGATTAACACTGAACCCTATGGGAGTCTCACAGATTAACGCTGAACCCTATGGGAGTCTCACTGGTTAACAATGAACACTATGGGAGTCTAACTGATTAACACTGAAATCGATGGGATTCTCACTGATTAACAGTGAACACTATGGGAGTCTCACTGATTAACACTGAACCCAGTGGGAGTCTCAGTGATTAATACTGAACCCTATGGGAGTCTCACTGATTAACACTTAACCCTATGGGAGTCTCATTGATTAACATTGAACCCTGTGGGAGTCTCAATGATTAACACTGAACCCTATGGGAGTCTCACTGATTAACACTGAACCCTATGGGAGTCTCACTGATTAACACTGAACCCTATGGGAGTCTCACTGATTAACACTGAACCCTATGGGAGTGTCACTGATTAACACGGAACCCTATGGGAGTCTCACTGATTAACACTGAACCCTGTGGGAGTCTCACTGATTAACACTGAACCCTGTGGGAGTCTCACTGATTAACACTGAACCCTATGGGAGTCTCACTGATTAACACTGAACCCTATGGGAGTCTTACTGATTAACACTGAACCCTGTGGGAGTCTCATTAATTAACACTGAACCCTATGGGAGTCTCACTGATGAACACTGAACCCAATGGGGGTCTCAATGATTTACACTGAACACTATGGGAGTCTCACTGATTAACACTGAACCCTATGGGAGTCTCACTGATTAACACTGAACCCTGTGGGAGTCTCACTGATTAACACTGAACTCTATGGGAGTCTCACTGATTAACACTGAACCCTATGGGAGTCTCACTGATTAACACTGAACCCTATGGGAGTCTCACTGATGAACACTGAACCCTATGGTAGTCTCACTGATTAACACATGAACCCCGTGGGAGTCTCACTGATTAACACTGAACCCTATGGGAGTCTCAATGATTAACACTGAACCCTATGGGAGTCTCACTGATTAACACTGCACCCTATGGGAGTCTCACCGATTAACACTGAACCCTATCGGAGTCTCACTGATTAATACTGAACCCTATGGGAGTCTCACTGATTAACACTGAACCCTATGGGAGTCTCACTGATAAACACTGAACCCTATGGGAGTCTCACTGATTAACACTGAACCCTATGGGAGTCTCACTGATTAACAATGAACCCTATGGGAGTCTCACTGATTAACACTGAACCCTGTGGGAGTCTCACTAATTAACACTGAACCCTATGGGAGTCTCACTGATGAAGACTGAACCCAATGGGAGTCTCATTGATTTACACTGAACCCTATTGGAGTCTCACTGATTAACACTGAACCCTATGGGAGTCTCACTGATTGACACTGAACCCTGTAGGAGTCTCACTAATTAACACTGCACCCTATGGGAGTCTCACTGATTAACACTGAACCCAATGGGAGTCTCACTGATTAACACTGAACCTTGTGGGAGTCTCACCGATTAACACTGAACCCTGTGGAAGTCTCACTGATTAAAACTGAACCCTATGGGAGTCTCACTGATTAACACTGAACCCTATGCGAGTCTCACTGATTAACACTGAACCCTATGGGAGTCTCACTGATTAAGACTGAACCCTGTGGGCGTCTCACTGATTAACACTGAACCCTGTGGGAGTCTCACTGATTAACACTGAACCCTATGGGAGTCTCACTGATTAACACTGAACCCTATGGGAGTCTCACTGATTAACACTGAACCCTATGGGAGTCTCACTGATTAACCCTGAACCCTGTGGGAGTCTCACTGATTAACACTGAACCGTGTGGGAGTCTCACTGATTAACCCTGAACCCTATGGGAGTCTCACTGATTAACACTGATCCCTATGGGAGTCTCACTGATTAACACTGAACCCTATGGGAGTCTCTCTGATGAACATTGCACCCTATGGTAGTCTCACTGATTAACACATGAACGCCGTGGGAGTCTCACTGATTAACACTGAACCCTATGGGAGTCTCACTGATTAACACATGAACCCTGAGGGAGTCTCACTGATTAACACAGATCCCTGTGGGAGTCTCACTGATTAACACTGAACCCTGTGGGTGTCTCACTGATTAACACTGATCCCTATGGGAGTCTCATTGATTAACACTGAACCCTATGGGAGTCTCACTGATTAACACATGAACCCTGTGGGAGTACCTCACTGATTTACACTGAACCCTGTGGGAGTCTCACTGATTAACACTGAACCCTGTGGGAGTCTCACTGATTAACACTGAACACTGTGGGAGTCTCACTGATTAACACTGAACCCTGTGGGAGTCTCACTGATTACCCCTGAACCCTGTGGGAGTTTAACTGATTAACACGGAACCCAATGGGAGTCTCACTGATTAACACTTGACCCTATGGGAGTCTCATTGATTAACACTGAACCCTGTGGGAGTCTCAATGATTAACACTGAACCCTATGGGAGTCTCACTGATTAACACTGAACCCTGTGGGAGTCTCACTGATTAACACTGAACCCTGTGGGAGTCTCACTGATTAACACTGAACCCTATGGGAGTCTCACTGATTAACACTGAACCCTGTAGGAGTCTCACTAATTAACACTGCACCCTATGGGAGTCTCACTGATGAACACTGAACCCAATGGGAGTCTCAGTGATTTACACTGAACACTATGGGAGTCTCACTGATTAACACTGAACCCAATGGGATTCTCACTGATTAACACTGAAGCCTGTGGGAGTCTCACTGATTAACACTGAACCCTATGGGAGTCTCACAGATTAACGCTGAACCCTATGGGAGTCTCACTGGTTAACAATGAACACTATGGGAGTCTCAGTGATTTACACTGAACACTATGGGAGTCTCACTGATTAACACTGCACCCTATGGGAGTCTCACTGATGAACACTGAAGCCAATGGGAGTCTCAGTGATTTACACTGAACACTATGGGAGTCTCACTGATAAACACTGAACCCAATGGGAGTCTCACTGATTAACACTGAACCTTGTGGGAGTCTCACTGATTAACACTGAACCCTGTGGAAGTCTCACTGATTAACACTGAACCCTATGGGAGTCTCACTGATTAACACTGAACCCTATGCGAGTCTCACTGATGAACACTGAACCCTATGGGAGTCTCACTGATTAACACTGAACCCTGTGGGCGTCTCACTGATTAACACTGAACCCTGTGGGAGTCTCACTGATTAACACTGAACCCTATGGGAGTCTCACTGATTAACACTGAACCCTATGGGAGTCTCAGTGATTAACACTGAACCCTATGGGAGTCTCACTGATTAACACTGAACCCTGTGGGAGTCTCACTGATTAACACTGAACCGTGTGGGAGTCTCACTGATTAACCCTGAACCCTATGGGAGTCTCACTGATTAACAGTGATCCCTATGGGAGTCTCAATGATTAACACTGAACCCTATGGGAGTCTCTCTGATGAACATTGCACCCTATGGTAGTCTCACTGATTAACACTGAACCCTATGGGAGTCTCACTGATTAACACTGAACCCTATGGGAGTCTCACTGATTAACACTGAACCCTATGGGAGTCTCACTGATTAACACTGAACCCTGTGGGAGTCTCACTGATTAACACTGAAACGTGTGGGAGTCTCACTGATTAACCCTGAACCCTATGGGAGTCTCACTGATTAACACTGATCCCTATGGGAGTCTCACTGATTAACACTGAACCCTATGGGAGTCTCTCTGATGAACATTGCACCCTGTGGTAGTCTCACTGATTAACACATGAACGCCGTGGGAGTCTCACTGATTAACACTGAACCCTATGGGAGTCTCACTGATTAACACATGAACCCTGAGGGAGTCTCACTGATTAACACAGATCCCTGTGGGAGTCTCACTGATTAACACTGAACCCTGTGGGTGTCTCACTGATTAACACTGATCCCTATGGGAGTCTCATTGATTAACACTGAACCCTATGGGAGTCTCACTGATTAACACATGAACCCTGTGGGAGTACCTCACTGATTTACACTGAACCCTGTGGGAGTCTCACTGATTAACACTGCACCCTATGGGAGTTTCACTGATTAACACTGAACCCTGTGGGAGTCTCACTGATTAACACTGAACCCTGTGGGAGTCTCACTGATTAACACTGAACACTGTGGGAGTCTCACTGATTAACACTGAACCCTGTGGGAGTCTCACTGATTACCCCTGAACCCTGTGGGAGTTTCACTGATTAACACGTAACCCTATGGGAGTCTCACTGATTAACACTTAACCCTATGGGAGTCTCATTCATTAACACTGAACCCTGTGGGAGTTTCAATGATTAACACTGAACCCTATGGGAGTCTCACTGATTAACACTGAACCCTGTGGGAGTCTCACTGATTAACACTGAACCCTGTGGGAGTCTCACTGATTAACACTGAACCCTATGGGAGTCTCACTGATTAACACTGAACCCTGTAGGAGTCTCACTAATTAACACTGCACCCTATGGGAGTCTCACTGATGAACACTGAACCCAATGGGAGTCTCAGTGATTTACACTGAACACTATGGGAGTCTCACTGATTAACACTGAACCCAATGGGAGTCTCACTGATTAACACTGAAGCCTGTGGGAGTCTCACTGATTAACACTGAACCCTATGGGTGTCTCACAGATTAACGCTGAACCCTATGGGAGTCTCACTGGTTAACAATGAACACTATGGGAGTCTAACTGATTAACACTGAAATCGATGGGATTCTCACTGATTAACAGTGAACACTATGGGAGTCTCACTGATTAACACTGAACCCAGTGGGAGTCTCAGTGATTAATACTGAACCCTATGGGAGTCTCACTGATTAACACTTAACCCTATGGGAGTCTCATTGATTAACATTGAACCCTGTGGGAGTCTCAATGATTAACACTGAACCCTATGGGAGTCTCACTGATTAACACTGAACCCTGTGGGAGTCTCACTGATTAACACTGAACCCTGTGGGAGTCTCACTGATTAACACTGATCCCTGTGGGAGTCTCACTGCTTAACACTGAACCCTATGGGAGTCTCACTGATTAACACTGAACCCTATGGGAGTCTCACTGATTAACACTGAACCCTATGGGAGTCTCACTGATTAACACTGAACCCTATGGGAGTCTCACTGATGAAGACTGAACCAAATGGGAGTCTCATTGATTTACACTGAACCCTATTGGCGTCTCACTGATTAACACTGAACCCTATGGGAGTCTCAGTGATTAACACTGAACCCTGTAGGAGTCTCACTAATTAACACTGCACCCTATGGGAGTCTCACTGATGAACACTGAACCCAATGGGAGTCTCAGTGATTTACACTGAACACTATGGGAGTCTCACTGATTAACACTGAACCCTATGGGAGTCTCACTGATTAACACTGAACCCTATGGGAGTCTCACTGATTAACACTGAACCCTATGGGAGTCTCACTGATTAACACTGAACCATGTGGGAGTCTCACTGATTAACACTGAACCGTGTGGGAGTCTCACTGATTAACCCTGAACCCTATGGGAGTCTCACTGATTAACACTGATCCCTATGGGAGTCTCACTGATTAACACTGAACCCTATGGGAGTCTCTCTGATGAACATTGCACCCTATGGTAGTCTCACTGATTAACACATGAACACCGTGGGAGTCTCACTGATTAACACTGAACCCTATGGGAGTCTCACTGATTAACACATGAACCCTGAGGGAGTCTCACTGATTAACACAGATCCCTGTGGGTGTCTCACTGATTAACACTGATCCCTATGGGAGTCTCATTGATTAACACTGAACCCTATGGGAGTCTCACTGATTAACACATGAACCCTGTGGGAGTACCTCACTGATTTACACTGAACCCTGTGGGAGTCTCACTGATTAACACTGCACCCTGTGGGAGTTTCACTGATTAACACTGAACCCTGTGGGAGTCTCACTGATTAACACTGAACCCTGTGGGAGTCTCACTGATTAACACTGAACACAGTGGGAGTCTCACTGATTACCCCTGAACCCTGTGGGAGTTTCACTGATTAACACGGAACCCTATGGGAGTCTCACTGATTAACACTTAACCCTATGGGAGTCTCATTGATTAACACTGAACCCTGTGGGAGTCTCAATGATTAACACTGAACCCTATGGGAGTCTCACTGATTAACACTGAACCCTGTGGGAGTCTCACTGATTAACACTGAACCCTGTGGGAGTCTCACTGATTAACACTGAACCCTATGGGAGTCTCACTGATTAACACTGAACCCTGTAGGAGTCTCACTAATTAACACTGCACCCTATGGGAGTCTCACTGATGAACACTGAACCCAATGGGAGTCTCAGTGATTTACACTGAACACTATGGGAGTCTCACTGATTAACACTGAACCCAATGGGAGTCTCACTGGTTAACAATGAACACTATGGGAGTCTAACTGATTAACACTGAAATCGATGGGATTCTCACTGATTAACAGTGAACACTATGGGAGTCTCAATGATTAACACTGAACCCAGTGGGAGTCTCAGTGATTAATACTGAACCCTATGGGAGTCTCACTGATTAACACTTAACCCTATGGGAGTCTCATTGATTAACATTGAACCCTGTGGGAGTCTCAATGATTAACACTGAACCCTATGGGAGTCTCACTGATTAACACTGAACCCTGTGGGAGTCTCACTGATTAACACTGAACCCTGTGGGAGTCTCACTGATTAACACTGATCCCTGTGGGAGTCTCACTGCTTAACACTGAACCCTATGGGAGTCTCACTGATTAACACTGAACCCTATGGGAGTCTCACTGATTAACACTGAACCCTATGGGAGTCTCACTGATTAACACTGAACCCTATGGGAGTCTCACTGATTAACACTGAACCCTGTTGGTGTCTCACTAATTAACACTGAACCCTATGGGAGTCTCACTGATGAAGACTGAACCAAATGGGAGTCTCATTGATTTACACTGAACCCTATTGGCGTCTCACTGATTAACACTGAACCCTATGGGAGTCTCACTGATTAACACTGAACCCTGTAGGAGTCTCACTAATTAACACTGCACCCTATGGGAGTCTCACTGATGAACACTGAACCCAATGGGAGTCTCAGTGATTTACACTGAACACTATGGGAGTCTCACTGATTAACACTGAACCCAATGGGAGTCTCACTGATTAACACTGAAGCCTGTGGGAGTCTCACTGATTAACACTGAACCCTATGGGAGTCTCACAGATTAACGCAGAACCCTATGGGAGTCTCACTGGTTAACAATGAACCCTATGGGAGTCTCACTGATTAACACTGAAATCGATGGGATTCTCACTGATTAACAGTGAACCCTATGGGAGTCTCACTGATTAACACTGAACCCAGTGGGAGGCTCAGTGATTAATACTGAACCCTATGGGAGTCTCACTGATTAACACTGAACACTGTGGGAGTCTCACTGATTAACACTGAACACTGTGGGCGTCTCACTGATTAACACTGAACCCTGTGGGAGTCTCACTGATTAACACCGAACCCTATGGGAGTCTCACTGATTAACACATGAACCCTGTGGGAGTCTCACTGATTACCACTGAACCCTGTGGGAGTCTCACTGATTAACGCTGAACCCTGTGGGATTCTCACTGATTAACACTGAACCCTATGGGAGTCTCACTGATTAACACTGAACCCTGTGGACGTCTCACTGATTAACACTGAACCATGTGGGAGTCTCACTGATTAACACTGAACCCTGTGGGAGTCTCACTGATTACCCCTGAACCCTGTGGGAGTTTCACTGATTAACACTGAACCCTGTGGGAGTCTCACTGATTAACACTGAACCCTGTGGGAGTCTCACTGATTAACACTGAACCCTGTGGGAGTCTCACTGATTAACACTGAACCCTATCGGAGTCTCAATGATTAACACTGAACCCTGTGGGAGTCTCACTGATTAAGACTGAACCCTATGGGAGTCTCACTGATTTACACAAAACTTATGGGAGTCTCACTGATTAACACTTAACCCTATGGGAGTCTCACTGATTAACACTGAACCCTGAGGGAGTCTCACTGATTAACACTGAACTCTATGGGATTCTCACTGATTAACACTGAACCCTATGGGAGTCTCACTGATTAACACTGAACCCTGTGGGAGTCTCACTGATTAACACTGAACCCTGTGGGAGTCTCACTGATTAACACTGAACCCTATGGGAGTCTCACTGATGAAGACTGAACCAAATGGGAGTCTCATTGATTTACACTGAACCCTATTGGCGTCTCACTGATTAACACTGAACCCTATGGGAGTCTCAGTGATTAACACTGAACCATGTAGGAGTCTCACTAATTAACACTGCACCCTATGGGAGTCTCACTGATGAACACTGAACCCAATGGGAGTCTCAGTGATTTACACTGAACACTATGGGAGTCTCACTGATTAACACTGAACCCTATGGGAGTCTCACTGAATAACACTGAACCCTATGGGAGTCTCACTGATTAACACTGAACCCTGTGGGAGTCTCACTGATTAACACTGAACCGTGTGGGAGTCTCACTGATTAACCCTGAACCCTATGGGAGTCTCACTGATTAACACTGATCCCTATGGGAGTCTCACTGATTAACACTGAACCCTATGGGAGTCTCTCTGATGAACATTGCACCCTATGGTAGTCTCACTGATTAACACATGAACGCCGTGGGAGTCTCACTGATTAACACTGAACCCTATGGGAGTCTCACTGATTAACACATGAACCCTGAGGGAGTCTCACTGATTAACACAGATCCCTGTGGGAGTCTCACTGATTAACACTGAACCCTGTGGGTGTCTCACTGATTAACACTGATCCCTATGGGAGTCTCATTGATTAACACTGAACCCTATGGGAGTCTCACTGATTAACACATGAACCCTGTGGGAGTACCTCACTGATTTACACTGAACCCTGTGGGAGTCTCACTGATTAACACTGCACCCTGTGGGAGTTTCACTGATTAACACTGAACCCTGTGGGAGTCTCACTGATTAACACTGAACCCTCTGGGAGTCTCACTGATTAACACTGAACCCTGTGGGAGTCTCACTGATTACCCCTGAACCCTGTGGGAGTTTCACTGATTAACACGGAACCCTATGGGAGTCTCACTGATTAACACTGAACCCTATGGGAGTCTCAATGATTAACACTGAACACTATGGGAGTCTCACTGATTAACACTGAACCCTATGGGAGTCTCACTGAATAACACTGAACCCTATGGGAGTCTCACTGATTAACACTGAACCCTGTGGGAGTCTCACTGATTAACACTGAACCGTGTGGGAGTCTCACTGATTAACCCTGAACCCTATGGGAGTCTCACTGATTAACACTGATCCCTATGGGAGTCTCACTGATTAACACTGAACCCTATGGGAGTCTCTCTGATGAACATTGCACCCTATGGTAGTCTCACTGATTAACACATGAACGCCGTGGGAGTCTCACTGATTAACACTGAACCCTATGGGAGTCTCACTGATTAACACATGAACCCTGAGGGAGTCTCACTGATTAACACAGATCCCTGTGGGAGTCTCACTGATTAACACTGAACCCTGTGGGTGTCTCACTGATTAACACTGATCCCTATGGGAGTCTCATTGATTAACACTGAACCCTATGGGAGTCTCACTGATTAACACATGAACCCTGTGGGAGTACCTCACTGATTTACACTGAACCCTGTGGGAGTCTCACTGATTAACACTGCACCCTGTGGGAGTTTCACTGATTAACACTGAACCCTGTGGGAGTCTCACTGATTAACACTGAACCCTCTGGGAGTCTCACTGATTAACACTGAACCCTGTGGGAGTCTCACTGATTACCCCTGAACCCTGTGGGAGTTTCACTGATTAACACGGAACCCTATGGGAGTCTCACTGATTAACACTTAACCCTATGGGAGTCTCATTGATTAACACTGAACCCTGTGGGAGTCTCAATGATTAACACTGAACCCTATGGGAGTCTCACTGATGAAGACTGAACCAAATGGGAGTCTCATTGATTTACACTGAACCCTATTGGCGTCTCACTGATTAACACTGAACCCTATGGGAGTCTCAGTGATTAACACTGAACCCTGTAGGAGTCTCACTAATTAACACTGCACCCTATGGGAGTCTCACTGATGAACACTGAACCCAATGGGAGTCTCAGTGATTTACACTGAACACTATGGGAGTCTCACTGATTAACACTGAACCCTATGGGAGTCTCACTGATTAACACTGAACCCTATGGGAGTCTCACTGATTAACACATGAACCCTGAGGGAGTCTCACTGATTAACACAGATCCCTGTGGGAGTCTCACTGATTAACACTGAACCCTGTGGGTGTCTCACTGATTAACACTGATCCCTATGGGAGTCTCATTGATTAACACTGAACCCTATGGGAGTCTCACTGATTAACACATGAACCCTGTGGGAGTACCTCACTGATTTACACTGAACCCTGTGGGAGTCTCACTGATTAACACTGCACCCTGTGGGAGTTTCACTGATTAACACTGAACCCTGTGGGAGTCTCACTGATTAACACTGAACCCTGTGGGAGTCTCACTGATTAACACTGAACACAGTGGGAGTCTCACTGATTAACACTGAACCCTGTGGGAGTCTCACTGATTACCCCTGAACCCTGTGGGAGTTTCACTGATTAACACGGAACCCTATGGGAGTCTCACTGATTAACACTTAACCCTATGGGAGTCTCATTGATTAACACTGAACCCTGTGGGAGTCTCAATGATTAACACTGAACCCTATGGGAGTCTCACTGATTAACACTGAACCCTGTGGGAGTCTCACTGATTAACACTGAACCCTGTGGGAGTCTCACTGATTAACACTGAACCCTATGGGAGTCTCACTGATTAACACTGAACCCTGTAGGAGTCTCACTAATTAACACTGCACCCTATGGGAGTCTCACTGATGAACACTGAACCCAATGGGAGTCTCAGTGATTTACACTGAACACTATGGCAGTCTCACTGATTAACACTGAACCCAATGGGAGTCTCACTGGTTAACAATGAACACTATGGGAGTCTAACTGATTAACACTGAAATCGATGGGATTCTCACTGATTAACAGTGAACACTATGGGAGTCTCAATGATTAACACTGAACCCAGTGGGAGTCTCAGTGATTAATACTGAACCCTATGGGAGTCTCACTGATTAACACTTAACCCTATGGGAGTCTCATTGATTAACATTGAACCCTGTGGGAGTCTCAATGATTAACACTGAACCCTATGGGAGTCTCACTGATTAACACTGAACCCTGTGGGAGTCTCACTGATTAACACTGAACCCTGTGGGAGGCTCACTGATTAACACTGATCCCTGTGGGAGTCTCACTGCTTAACACTGAACCCTATGGGAGTCTCACTGATTAACACTGAACCCTGTTGGTGTCTCACTAATTAACACTGAACCCTATGGGAGTCTCACTGATGAAGACTGAACCAAATGGGAGTCTCATTGATTTACACTGAACCCTATTGGCGTCTCACTGATTAACACTGAACCCTATGGGAGTCTCACTGATTAACACTGAACCCTGTAGGAGTCTCACTAATTAACACTGCACCCTATGGGAGTCTCACTGATGAACACTGAACCCAATGGGAGTCTCAGTGATTTACACTGAACACTATGGGAGTCTCACTGATTAACACTGAACCCAATGGGAGTCTCACTGATTAACACTGAAGCCTGTGGGAGTCTCACTGATTAACACTGAAACCTATGGGAGTCTCACAGATTAACGCTGAACCCTATGGGAGTCTCACTGGTTAACAATGAACCCTATGGGAGTCTCACTGATTAACACTGAAATCGATGGGATTCTCACTGATTAACAGTGAACCCTATGGGAGTCTCACTGATTAACACTGAACCCAGTGGGAGGCTCAGTGATTAATACTGAACCCTATGGGAGTCTCACTGATTAACACTGAACACTGTGGGAGTCTCACTGATTAACACTGAACACTGTGGGCGTCTCACTGATTAACACTGAACCCTGTGGGAGTCTCACTGATTAACACCGAACCCTATGGGAGTCTCACTGATTAACACATGAACCCTGTGGGAGTCTCACTGATTACCACTGAACCCTGTGGGAGTCTCACTGATTAACGCTGAACCCTGTGGGATTCTCACTGATTAACACTGAACCCTATGGGAGTCTCACTGATTAACACTGAACCCTGTGGACGTCTCACTGATTAACACTGAACCCTGTGGGAGTCTCACTGATTAACACTGAACCCTGTGGGAGTCTCACTGATTACCCCTGAACCCTGTGGGAGTTTCACTGATTAACACTGAACCCTGTGGGAGTCTCACTGATTAACACTGAACCCTGTGGGAGTCTCACTGATTAACACTGAACCCTGTGGGAGTCTCACTGATTAACACTGAACCCTATCGGAGTCTCAATGATTAACACTGAACCCTGTGGGAGTCTCACTGATTAAGACTGAACCCTATGGGAGTCTCACTGATTTACACAAAACTTATGGGAGTCTCACTGATTAACACTTAACCCTATGGGAGTCTCACTGATTAACACTGAACCCTGAGGGAGTCTCACTGATTAACACTGAACTCTATGGGATTCTCACTGATTAACACTGAACCCTATGGGAGTCTCACTGATTAACACTGAACCCTGTGGGAGTCTCACTGATTAACACTGAACCCTGTGGGAGTCTCACTGATTAACACTGAACCCTATGGGAGTCTCACTGATGAAGACTGAACCAAATGGGAGTCTCATTGATTTACACTGAACCCTATTGGCGTCTCACTGATTAACACTGAACCCTATGGGAGTCTCAGTGATTAACACTGAACCCTGTAGGAGTCTCACTAATTAACACTGCACCCTATGGGAGTCTCACTGATGAACACTGAACCCAATGGGAGTCTCAGTGATTTACACTGAACACTATGGGAGTCTCACTGATTAACACTGAACCCTATGGGAGTCTCACTGATTAACACTGAACCCTATGGGAGTCTCACTGATTAACACTGAACCCTATGGGAGTCTCACTGATTAACACTGAACCCTGTGGGAGTCTCACTGATTAACACTGAACCGTGTGGGAGTCTCACTGATTAACCCTGAACCCTATGGGAGTCTCACTGATTAACACTGATCCCTATGGGAGTCTCACTGATTAACACTGAACCCTATGGGAGTCTCTCTGATGAACATTGCACCCTATGGTAGTCTCACTGATTAACACATGAACGCCGTGGGAGTCTCACTGATTAACACTGAACCCTATGGGAGTCTCACTGATTAACACATGAACCCTGAGGGAGTCTCAGTGATTAACACAGATCCCTGTGGGAGTCTCACTGATTAACACTGAACCCTGTGGGTGTCTCACTGATTAACACTGATCCCTATGGGAGTCTCATTGATTAACACTGAACCCTATGGGAGTCTCACTGATTAACACATGAACCCTGTGGGAGTACCTCACTGATTTACACTGAACCCTGTGAGAGTCTCACTGATTAACACTGCACCCTGTGGGAGTTTCACTGATTAACACTGAACCCTGTGGGAGTCTCACTGATTAACACTGAACCCTGTGGGAGTCTCACTGATTAACACTGAACACTGTGGGAGTCTCACTGATTAACACTGAACCCTGTGGGAGTCTCACTGATTACCCCTGAACCCTGTGGGAGTTTCACTGATTAACACGGAACCCTATGGGAGTCTCACTGATTAACACTTAACCCTATGGGAGTCTCATTGATTAACACTGAACCCTGTGGGAGTCTCAATGATTAACACTGAACCCTATGGGAGTCTCACTGATTAACACTGAACCCTGTAGGAGTCTCACTAATTAACACTGCGCCCTATGGGAGTCTCACTGATGAACACTGAACCCAATGGGAGTCTCAGTGATTTACACTGAACACTATGGGAGTCTCACTGATTAACACTGAACCCAATGGGAGTCTCACTGGTTAACAATGAACACTATGGGAGTCTAACTGATTAACACTGAAATCGATGGGATTCTCACTGATTAACAGTGAACACTATGGGAGTCTCAATGATTAACACTGAACCCAGTGGGAGTCTCAGTGATTAATACTGAACCCTATGGGAGTCTCACTGATTAACACTTAACCCTATGGGAGTCTCATTGATTAACATTGAACCCTGTGGGAGTCTCAATGATTAACACTGAACCCTATGGGAGTCTCACTGATTAACACTGAACCCTGTGGGAGTCTCACTGATTAACACTGAACCCTGTGGGAGTCTCACTGATTAACACTGATCCCTGTGGGAGTCTCACTGCTTAACACTGAACCCTATGGGAGTCTCACTGATTAACACTGAACCCTATGGGAGTCTCACTGATTAACACTGAACCCTATGGGAGTCTCACTGATTAACACTGAACCCTATGGGAGTCTCACTGATTAACACTGAACCCTGTTGGTGTCTCACTAATTAACACTGAACCCTATGGGAGTCTCACTGATGAAGACTGAACCAAATGGGAGTCTCATTGATTTACACTGAACCCTATTGGCGTCTCACTGATTAACACTGAACCCTATGGGAGTCTCACTGATTAACACTGAACCCTGTAGGAGTCTCACTAATTAACACTGCACCCTATGGGAGTCTCACTGATGAACACTGAACCCAATGGGAGTCTCAGTGATTTACACTGAACACTATGGGAGTCTCACTGATTAACACTGAACCCAATGGGAGTCTCACTGATTAACACTGAAGCCTGTGGGAGTCTCACTGATTAACACTGAACCCTATGGGAGTCTCACAGATTAACGCTGAACCCTATGGGAGTCTCAGTGGTTAACAATGAACCCTTTGGGAGTCTCACTGATTAACACTGAAATCGATGGGATTCTCACTGATTAACAGTGAACCCTATGGGAGTCTCACTGATTAACACTGAACCCAGTGGGAGTCTCAGTGATTAATACTGAACCCTATGGGAGTCTCACTGATTAACACTGAACACTGTGGGAGTCTCACTGATTAACACTGAACACTGTGGGCGTCTCACTGATTAACACTGAACCCTGTGGGAGTCTCACTGATTAACACCGAACCCTATGGGAGTCTCACTGATTAACACATGAACCCTGTGGGAGTCTCACTGATTACCACTGAACCCTGTGGGAGTCTCACTGATTAACGCTGAACCCTGTAGGATTCTCACTGATTAACACTGAACCCTATGGGAGTCTCACTGATTAACACTGAACCCTGTGGACGTCTCACTGATTAACACTGAACCCTGTGGGAGTCTCACTGATTAACACTGAACCCTGTGGGAGTCTCACTGATTACCCCTGAACCCTGTGGGAGTTTCACTGATTAACACTGAACCCTGTGGGAGTCTCACTGATTAACACTGAACCCTGTGGGAGTCTCACTGATTAACACTGAACCCTGTGGGAGTCCCACTGATTAACACTGAACCCTATCGGAGTCTCAATGATTAACACTGAACCCTGTGGGAGTCTCACTGATTAAGACTGAACCCTATGGGAGTCTCACTGATTTACACAAAACTTATGGGAGTCTCACTGATTAACACTTAACCCTATGGGAGTCTCACTGATTAACACTGAACCCTGAGGGAGTCTCACTGATTAACACTGAACTCTATGGGATTCTCACTGATTAACACTGAACCCTATGGGAGTCTCACTGATTAACACTGAACCCTGTGGGAGTCTCACTGATTAACACTGAACCCTGTGGGAGTCTCACTGATTAACACTGAACCCTATGGGAGTCTCAATGATTAACACTGAACCCTATGGGAGTCTCACTGATTAACACTGAACGCTGTGGGAGTCTCACGAATTAAGACTGAACCCTATGGGAGTCTCACTGATTAACACTGAACTCTATGGGATTCTCGCTGATTAACACTGAACCCTATGGGAGTCTCACTGATTAACACTGAACCCTGTGGGAGTCTCAGTTATCAACAATGAACCCTGAGGGAGTCTCACTGATTAACACTGAACCCTGTGGGAGTCTCACTGATTAACACTGAACCCTGTGGGAGTCTCAGTTATTAACACTGAAGCCTGAGGGAGTCTCACTGATTAACACTGAACACTGTGGGAGTCTCACGGATTAACACTGAACACTGTGGGAGTCTCACTGATTAACACTGAACCCTGTGGGAGTCTCACTGATTAACACTGAACCCTATGGGAGTCTCATTGATTAACACATGAACCCTGAGGGAGTCTCACTGATTAACACAGAACCCTGTGGGAGTCTCACTGATTAACACTGAACCCTGTGGGAGTCTCACTGATTAACACTGCACCCTATGGGAGTTTCACTGATTAACACTGAACCCTGTGGGAGTCTCACTGATTAACACTGAACCCTGTGGGAGTCTCACTGATTAACACTGAACACTGTGGGAGTCTCACTGATTAACACTGAACCCTGTGGGAGTCTCACTGATTACCCCTGAACCCTGTGGGAGTTTCACTGATTAACACGGAACCCTATGGGAGTCTCACTGATTAACACTTAACCCTATGGGAGTCTCATTGATTAACACTGAACCCTGTGGGAGTCTCAATGATTAACACTGAACCCTATGGGAGTCTCACTGATTAACACTGAACCCTGTGGGAGTCTCACTGATTAACACTGAACCCTGTGGGAGTCTCACTGATTAACACTGAACCCTATGGGAGTCTCACTGATTAACACTGAACCCTGTAGGAGTCTCACTAATTAACACTGCACCCTATGGGAGTCTCACTGATGAACACTGAACCCAATGGGAGTCTCAGTGATTTACACTGAACACTATGGGAGTCTCACTGATTAACACTGAACCCTATGGGAGTCTCAATGATTAACACTGAACCCTATGGGAGTCTCACTGATTAACACTGAACGCTGTGGGAGTCTCACGAATTAAGACTGAACCCTATGGGAGTCTCACTGATTAACACTGAACTCTATGGGATTCTCGCTGATTAACACTGAACCCTATGGGAGTCTCACTGATTAACACTGAACCCTGTGGGAGTCTCAGTTATCAACAATGAACCCTGAGGGAGTCTCACTGATTAACACTGAACCCTGTGGGAGTCTCACTGATTAACACTGAACCCTGTGGGAGTCTCAGTTATTAACAATGAAGCCTGAGGGAGTCTCACTGATTAACACTGAACACTGTGGGAGTCTCACGGATTAACACTGAACACTGTGGGAGTCTCACTGATTAACACTGAACCCTGTGGGAGTCTCACTGATTAACACTGAACCCTATGGGAGTCTCATTGATTAACACATGAACCCTGAGGGAGTCTCACTGATTAACACAGAACCCTGTGGGAGTCTCACTGATTAACACTGAACCCTGTGGGAGTCTCACTGATTAACACTGCACCCTATGGGAGTTTCACTGATTAACACTGAACCCTGTGGGAGTCTCACTGATTAACACTGAACCCTGTGGGAGTCTCACTGATTAACACTGAACACTGTGGGAGTCTCACTGATTAACACTGAACCCTGTGGGAGTCTCACTGATTACCCCTGAACCCTGTGGGAGTTTCACTGATTAACACGGAACCATATGGGAGTCTCACTGATTAACACTTAACCCTATGGGAGTCTCATTGATTAACACTGAACCCTGTGGGAGTCTCAATGATTAACACTGAACCCTATGGGAGTCTCACTGATTAACACTGAACCCTGTGGGAGTCTCACTGATTAACACTGAACCCTGTGGGAGTCTCACTGATTAACACTGAACCCTATGGGAGTCTCACTGATTAACACTGAACCCTGTAGGAGTCTCACTAATTAACACTGCACCCTATGGGAGTCTCACTGATGAACACTGAACCCAATGGGAGTCTCAGTGATTTACACTGAACACTATGGGAGTCTCACTGATTAACACTGAACCCAATGGGAGTCTCACTGATTAACACTGAAGCCTGTGGGAGTCTCACTGATTAACACTGAACCCTATGGGAGTCTCACAGATTAACGCTGAACCCTATGGGAGTCTCACTGGTTAACAATTAACACTATGGGAGTCTAACTGATTAACACTGAAATCGATGGGATTCTCACTGATTAACAGTGAACACTATGGGAGTCTCAATGATTAACACTGAACCCAGTGGGAGTCTCAGTGATTAATACTGAACCCTATGGGAGTCTCACTGATTAACACTTAACCCTATGGGAGTCTCATTGATTAACATTGAACCCTGTGGGAGTCTCAATGATTAACACTGAACCCTATGGGAGTCTCACTGATTAACACTGAACCCTGTGGGAGTCTCACTGATTAACACTGAACCCTGTGGGAGTCTCACTGATTAACACTGATCCCTGTGGGAGTCTCACTGCTTAACACTGAACCCTATGGGAGTCTCACTGATTAACACTGAACCCTATGGGAGTCTCACTGATTAACACTGAACCCTATGGGAGTCTCACTGATTAACACTGAACCCTATGGGAGTCTCACTGATTAACACTGAACCCTGTTGTTGTCTCACCAATTAACACTGAACCCAATGGGAGTCTCACTGATGAAGACTGAACCAAATGGGAGTCTCATTGATTTACACTGAACCCTATTGGCGTCTCACTGATTAACACTGAACCCTATGGGAGTCTCACTGATTAACACTGAACCCTGTAGGTGTCTCACTAATTAACACTGAACCCAATGGGAGTCTCACTGATGAAGACTGAACCAAATGGGAGTCTCATTGATTTACACTGAACCCTATTGGCGTCTCACTGATTAACACTGAACCCTATGGGAGTCTCACTGATGAACACTGAACCCAATGGGAGTCTCAGTGATTTACACTGAACACTATGGGAGTCTCACTGATTAAAACTGAACCCAATGGGAGTCTCACTGATTAACACTGAAGCCTGTGGGAGTCTCACTGATTAACACTGAACCCTATGGGATTCTCACAGATTAACGCTGAACCCTATGGGAGTCTCACTGGTTAACAATGAACCCTATGGGAGTCTCACTGATTAACACTGAAATCGATGGGATTCTCACTGATTAACAGTGAACCCTATGGGAGTCTCACTGATTAACACTGAACCCAGTGGGAGTCTCAGTGATTAATACTGAACCCTATGGGAGTCTCACTGATTAACACCGAACACTGTGGGACACTCACTGATTAACACTGAACACTGTGGGCGTCTCACTGATTAACACTGAACCCTGTGGGAGTCTCACTGATTAACACCGAACCCTATGGGAGTCTCACTGATTAACACATGAACCCTGTGGGAGTCTTACTGATTACCACTGAACCCTGTGGGAGTCTCACTGATTAACGCTGAACCCTGTGGGATTCTCACTGATTAACACTGAACCCTATGGGAGTCTCACTGATTAACACTGAACCCTGTGGACGTCTCACTGATTAACACTGAACCCTGTGGGAGTCTCACTGATTAACACTGAACCCTGTGGGAGTCTCACTGATTACCCCTGAACCCTGTGGGAGTTTCACTGATTAACACTGAACCCTGTGGGAGTCTCACTGATTAACACTGAACCCTGTGGGAGTCTCACTGATTAACACTGAACCCTGTGGGAGTCTCACTGATTAACACTGAACCCTATCGGAGTCTCAATGATTAACACTGAACCCTGTGGGAGTCTCACTGATTAAGACTGAACCCTATGGGAGTCTCACTGATTTACACAAAACTTATGGGAGTCTCACTGATTAACACTTAACCCTATGGGAGTATCACTGATTAACACTGAACCCTGAGGGAGTCTCACTGATTAACACTGAACTCTATGGGATTCTCACTGATTAACACTGAACCCTATGGGAGTCTCACTGATTAACACTGAACCCTGTGGGAGTCTCACTGATTAACACTGAACCCTGTGGGAGTCTCACTGATTAACACTGAACCCTATGGGAGTCTCAATGATTAACACTGAACCCTATGGGAGTCTCACTGATTAACACTGAACGCTGTGGGAGTCTCACGAATTAAGACTGAACCCTATGGGAGTCTCACTGATTAACACTGAACTCTATGGGATTCTCGCTGATTAACACTGAACCCTATGGGAGTCTCACTGATTAACACTGAACCCTGTGGGAGTCTCAGTTATCAACAATGAACCCTGAGGGAGTCTCACTGATTAACACTGAACCCTGTGGGAGTCTCACTGATTAACACTGAACCCTGTGGGAGTCTCAGTTATTAACACTGAAGCCTGAGGGAGTCTCACTGATTAACACTGAACACTGTGGGAGTCTCACGGATTAACACTGAACACTGTGGGAGTCTCACTGATTAACACTGAACCCTGTGGGAGTCTCACTGATTA
This sequence comes from Petromyzon marinus, assembly GCF_048934315.1. NCBI lineage: Eukaryota > Metazoa > Chordata > Hyperoartia > Petromyzontiformes > Petromyzontidae > Petromyzon > Petromyzon marinus. The sequence goes on from NW_027423501.1 coordinate 2,545,324, forward strand.
ACACTGAACCCTATGGGAGTCTCATTGATTAACACATGAACCCTGAGGGAGTCTCACTGATTAACACAGAACCCTGTGGGAGTCTCACTGATTAACACTGAACCCTGTGGGAGTCTCACTGATTAACACTGAACCCTATGGGAGTCTCATTGATTAACACTGAACCCTATGGGAGTCTCACTGATTAACACATGAACCCTGTATGAGTCTTACTGATTTACACTGAACCCTGTGGGAGTCTCACTGATTAACACTGAACCCTATGGGAGTCTCACTGATTAACACTGAACCCTGTGGGAGTCTCACTGATTAACACAGAACCCTGTGGGAGTCTCACTGATTAACACTGAACCCTGTGGGAGTCTCACTGATTAACACTGAACCCTATGGGAGTCTCACTGATTAACACATGAACCCTGAGGGAGTCTCACTGATAAACACTGAACCCTATGGGAGTTTCACTGATTAACACTGAACCCTGTGGGATTCTCACTGATTAAGACTGAACCCTATGAGAGTCTCAATGATTAACACTGAACTCTATGGGATACTCACTGATTAACACTGAACCCTATGGGAGTCTCACTGATTAACACTGAACCCTGTGGGAGTCTCAGTTATTAACACTGAACCCTGAGGGAGTCTAACTGATTAACACTGAACACTGTGGGAGTCTCACTGATTAACACTGAACACTGTGGGAGTCTCACTGATTAACACTAAACCCTGTGGGAGTCTCACTGATTAACACTGAACCCTATGGGAGTCTCACTGATTAACACTGAACCCTGTGAGAGTCTCACTGATTAAGACTGAACCCTATGGGAGTCTCACTGATTAACACTGAAACCTATGGGAGTCTCACTGATTAACACTGGACCCTATGGGAGTCTCACTGATTAACACTGAAGCCTGTGGGAGTCTCACTGATTAACACTGAACCCTATGGGAGTCTCACAGATTAACGCTAAACCCTATGGGAGTCTCACTGGTTAACAATGAACCCTATGGGAGTCTCACTGATTAACACTGAAGCCTGTGGGAGTCTCACTGATTAACACTGAACCCTAAGGGAGTCTCACAGATTAACGCTAAACCCTATGGGAGTCTCAATGGTTTACAATGAACCCTATGGGAGTCTCACTGATTAACACTGAAATCGATGGTTTTCTCACTGATTAACACTGAACCCCATGGGAGTCTCACTGATTAACACTGAACACTGTGGGAGTCTCACTGATTAACACTGAACCCTGTGGGCGTCTCACTGATTAACACTGAACCCTGTGGGTGTCTCACTGATTAACACTGAACCCTATGGGAGTCTCACTGATTAACACATGAACCCTATGGGAGTCTCACTGATTAACACTGAACCCTATGGGAGTCTCACTGATTAACACTGAACCCTGTGGGAGTCTCACTGATTAACACTGAACCGTGTGGGAGTCTCACTGATTAACACTGAACCCTATGGGAGTCTCACTGATTAACACTGAACCCTGTGGGAGTCTCACTGATTAATACTGAACCCTATGGGAGTCTCATTGATTAACACATGAACCCTGAGGGAGTCTCACTGATTAACACAGAACCCTGTGGGAGTCTCACTGATTAACACTGAACCCTGTGGGAGTCTCACTGATTAACACTGAACCCTATGGGAGTCTCATTGATTAACACTGAACCCTATGGGAGTCTCACTGATTAACACATGAACCCTGTATGAGTCTCACTGATTTACACTGAACCCTGTGGGAGTCTCACTGATTAACACTGAACCCTATGGGAGTCTCACTGATTAACACATGAACCCTGAGGGAGTCTCACTGATTAACACAGAACCCTGTGGGAGTCTCACTGATTAACACTGAACCCTGTGGGAGTTATCACTGATTAACACTGAACCCTATGGGAGTCTCACTGATTAACACATGAACCCTGAGGGAGTCTCACTGATAAACACTGAACCCTATGGGAGTCTCACTGATTAACACTGAACCCTGTGGGAGTCTCACTGATTAAGACTGAACCCTATGAGAGTCTCAATGATTAACACTGAACTCTATGGGATACTCACTGATTAACACTGAACCCTATGGGAGTCTCACTTATTAACACTGAACCCTGTGGGAGTCTCAGTTATTAACACTGAACCCTGAGGGAGTCTCACTGATTAACACTGAACACTGGGGGAGTCTCACTGATTAACACTGAACACTGTGGGAGTCTCACTGATTAACACTAAACCCTGTGGGAGTCTCACTGATTAACACTGAACCCTATGGGAGTCTCACTGATTAACACTGAACCCTGTGAGAGTCTCACTGATTAAGACTGAACCCTATGGGAGTCTCACTGATTAACACTGAAACCTATAGGAGTCTCACTGATTAACACTGGACCCTATGGGAGTCTCATTGATTAACACTGAAGCCTGTGGGAGTCTCACTGATTAACACTGAACCCTGTGGACGTCTCACTGATTAACACTGAACCCTGTGGGAGTCTCACTGATTAACACTGAACCCTGTGGGAGTCTCACTGATTACCCCTGAACCCTGTGGGAGTTTCACTGATTAACACTGAACCCTGTGGGAGTCTCACTGATTAACACTGAACCCTGTGGGAGTCTCACTGATTAACACTGAACCCTGTGGGAGACTCACTGATTAACACTGAACCCTATCGGAGTCTCAATGATTAACACTGAACCCTGTGGGAGTCTCACTGATTAAGACTGAACCCTATGGGAGTCTCACTGATTTACACAAAACTTATGGGAGTCTCACTGATTAACACTTAACCCTATGGGAGTCTCACTGATTAACACTGAACCCTGAGGGAGTCTCACTGATTAACACTGAACTCTATGGGATTCTCACTGATTAACACTGAACCCTATGGGAGTCTCACTGATTAACACTGAACCCTGTGGGAGTCTCACTGATTAACACTGAACTCTATGGGATTCTCGCTGAATAACACTGAACCCTATGGGAGTCTCACTGATTAACACTGAACCCTGTGGGAGTCTCAGTTATCAACAATGAACCCTGAGGGAGTCTCACTGATTAACACTGAACCCTGTGGGAGTCTCACTGATTAACACTGAACCCTGTGGGAGTCTCAGTTATTAACACTGAAGCCTGAGGGAGTCTCACTGATTAACACTGAACACTGTGGGAGTCTCACGGATTAACACTGAACACTGTGGGAGTCTCACTGATTAACACTGAACCCTGTGGGAGTCTCACTGATTAACACTGAACCCTATGGGAGTCTCATTGATTAACACATGAACCCTGAGGGAGTCTCACTGATTAACACAGAACCCTGTGGGAGTCTCACTGATTAACACTGAACCCTGTGGGAGTCTCACTGATTAACACTGCACCCTATGGGAGTTTCACTGATTAACACTGAACCCTGTGGGAGTCTCACTGATTAACACTGGACCCTGTGGGAGTCTCACTGATTAACACTGAACACTGTGGGAGTCTCACTGATTAACACTGAACCCTGTGGGAGTCTCACTGATTACCCCTGAACCCTGTGGGAGTTTCACTGATTAACACGGAACCCTATGGGAGTCTCACTGATTAACACTTAACCCTATGGGAGTCTCATTGATTAACACTGAACCCTGTGGGAGTCTCAATGATTAACACTGAACCCTATGGGAGTCTCACTGATTAACACTGAACCCTGTGGGAGTCTCACTGATTAACACTGAACCCTGTGGGAGTCTCACTGATTAACACTGAACCCTATGGGAGTCTCACTGATTAACACTGAACCCTGTAGGAGTCTCACTAATTAACACTGCACCCTATGGGAGTCTCACTGATGAACACTGAACCCAATGGGAGTCTCAGTGATTTACACTGAACACTATGGGAGTCTCACTGATTAACACTGAACCCTATGGGAGTCTCAATGATTAACACTGAACCCTATGGGAGTCTCACTGATTAACACTGAACGCTGTGGGAGTCTCACGAATTAAGACTGAACCCTATGGGAGTCTCACTGATTAACACTGAACTCTATGGGATTCTCGCTGATTAACACTGAACCCTATGGGAGTCTCACTGATTAACACTGAACCCTGTGGGAGTCTCAGTTATCAACAATGAACCCTGAGGGAGTCTCACTGATTAACACTGAACCCTGTGGGAGTCTCACTGATTAACACTGAACCCTGTGGGAGTCTCAGTTATTAACACTGAAGCCTGAGGGAGTCTCACTGATTAACACTGAACACTGTGGGAGTCTCACGGATTAACACTGAACACTGTGGGAGTCTCACTGATTAACACTGAACCCTGTGGGAGTTTCACTGATTAACACTGAACCCTATGGGAGTCTCATTGATTAACACATGAACCCTGAGGGAGTCTCACTGATTAACACAGAACCCTGTGGGAGTCTCACTGATTAACACTGAACCCTGTGGGAGTCTCACTGATTAACACTGCACCCTATGGGAGTTTCACTGATTAACACTGAACCCTGTGGGAGTCTCACTGATTAACACTGAACCCTGTGGGAGTCTCACTGATTAACACTGAACACTGTGGGAGTCTCACTGATTAACACTGAACCCTGTGGGAGTCTCACTGATTACCCCTGAACCCTGTGGGAGTTTCACTGATTAACACGGAACCCTATGGGAGTCTCACTGATTAACACTTAACCCTATGGGAGTCTCATTGATTAACACTGAACCCTGTGGGAGTCTCAATGATTAACACTGAACCCTATGGGAGTCTCACTGATTAACACTGAACCCTGTGGGAGTCTCACTGATTAACACTGAACCCTGTGGGAGTCTCACTGATTAACACTGAACCCTATGGGAGTCTCACTGATTAACACTGAACCCTGTAGGAGTCTCACTAATTAACACTGCACCCTATGGGAGTCTCACTGATGAACACTGAACCCAATGGGAGTCTCAGTGATTTACACTGAACACTATGGGAGTCTCACTGATTAACACTGAACCCAATGGGAGTCTCACTGATTAACACTGAAGCCTGTGGGAGTCTCACTGATTAACACTGAACCCTATGGGAGTCTCACAGATTAACGCTGAACCCTATGGGAGTCTCACTGGTTAACAATGAACACTATGGGAGTCTAACTGATTAACACTGAAATCGATGGGATTCTCACTGATTAACAGTGAACACTATGGGAGTCTCAATGATTAACACTGAACCCAGTGGGAGTCTCAGTGATTAATACTGAACCCTATGGGAGTCTCACTGATTAACACTTAACCCTATGGGAGTCTCATTGATTAACATTGAACCCTGTGGGAGTCTCAATGATTAACACTGAACCCTATGGGAGTCTCACTGATTAACACTGAACCCTGTGGGAGTCTCACTGATTAACACTGAACCCTGTGGGAGTCTCACTGATTAACACTGATCCCTGTGGGAGTCTCACTGCTTAACACTGAACCCTATGGGAGTCTCACTGATTAACACTGAACCCTATGGGAGTCTCACTGATTAACACTGAACCCTATGGGAGTCTCACTGATTAACACTGAACCCTATGGGAGTCTCACTGATTAACACTGAACCCTGTTGGTGTCTCACTAATTAACACTGAACCCAATGGGAGTCTCACTGATGAAGACTGAACCAAATGGGAGTCTCATTGATTTACACTGAACCCTATTGGCGTCTCACTGATTAACACTGAACCCTATGGGAGTCTCACTGATTAACACTGAACCCTGTAGGAGTCTCACTAATTAACACTGCACCCTATGGGAGTCTCACTGATGAACACTGAACCCAATGGGAGTCTCAGTGATTTACACTGAACACTATGGGAGTCTCACTGATTAAAACTGAACCCAATGGGAGTCTCACTGATTAACACTGAAGCCTGTGGGAGTCTCACTGATTAACACTGAACCCTATGGGATTCTCACAGATTAACGCTGAACCCTATGGGAGTCTCACTGGTTAACAATGAACCCTATGGGAGTCTCACTGATTAACACTGAAATCGATGGGATTCTCACTGATTAACAGTGAACCCTATGGGAGTCTCACTGATTAACACTGAACCCAGTGGGAGTCTCAGTGATTAATACTGAACCCTATGGGAGTCTCACTGATTAACACCGAACACTGTGGGAGACTCACTGATTAACACTGAACACTGTGGGCGTCTCACTGATTAACACTGAACCCTGTGGGAGTCTCACTGATTAACACCGAACCCTATGGGAGTCTCACTGATTAACACATGAACCCTGTGGGAGTCTCACTGATTACCACTGAACCCTGTGGGAGTCTCACTGATTAACGCTGAACCCTGTGGGATTCTCACTGATTAACACTGAACCCTATGGGAGTCTCACTGATTAACACTGAACCCTGTGGACGTCTCACTGATTAACACTGAACCCTGTGGGAGTCTCACTGATTAACACTGAACCCTGTGGGAGTCTCACTGATTACCCCTGAACCCTGTGGGAGTTTCACTGATTAACACTGAACCCTGTGGGAGTCTCACTGATTAACACTGAACCCTGTGGGAGTCTCACTGATTAACACTGAACCCTGTGGGAGTCTCACTGATTAACACTGAACCCTATCGGAGTCTCAATGATTAACACTGAACCCTGTGGGAGTCTCACTGATTAAGACTGAACCCTATGGGAGTCTCACTGATTTACACAAAACTTATGGGAGTCTCACTGATTAACACTTAACCCTATGGGAGTCTCACTGATTAACACTGAACCCTGAGGGAGTCTCACTGATTAACACTGAACTCTATGGGATTCTCACTGATTAACACTGAACCCTATGGGAGTCTCACTGATTAACACTGAACCCTGTGGGAGTCTCACTGATTAACACTGAACCCTGTGGGAGTCTCACTGATTAACACTGAACCCTATGGGAGTCTCAATGATTAACACTGAACCCTATGGGAGTCTCACTGATTAACACTGAACGCTGTGGGAGTCTCACGAATTAAGACTGAACCCTATGGGAGTCTCACTGATTAACACTGAACTCTATGGGATTCTCGCTGATTAACACTGAACCCTATGGGAGTCTCACTGATTAACACTGAACCCTGTGGGAGTCTCAGTTATCAACAATGAACCCTGAGGGAGTCTCACTGATTAACACTGAACCCTGTGGGAGTCTCACTGATTAACACTGAACCCTGTGGGAGTCTCAGTTATTAACACTGAAGCCTGAGGGAGTCTCACTGATTAACACTGAACACTGTGGGAGTCTCACGGATTAACACTGAACACTGTGGGAGTCTCACTGATTAACACTGAACCCTGTGGGAGTCTCACTGATTAACACTGAACCCTATGGGAGTCTCATTGATTAACACATGAACCCTGAGGGAGTCTCACTGATTAACACAGAACCCTGTGGGAGTCTCACTGATTAACACTGAACCCTGTGGGAGTCTCACTGATTAACACTGAACCCTATGGGAGTCTCATTGATTAACACTGAACCCTATGGGAGTCTCACTGATTAACACATGAACCCTGTATGAGTCTTACTGATTTACACTGAACCCTGTGGGAGTCTCACTGATTAACACTGAACCCTATGGGAGTCTCACTGATTAACACTGAACCCTGTGGGAGTCTCACTGATTAACACAGAACCCTGTGGGAGTCTCACTGATTAACACTGAACCCTGTGGGAGTCTCACTGATTAACACTGAACCCTATGGGAGTCTCACTGATTAACACATGAACCCTGAGGGAGTCTCACTGATAAACACTGAACCCTATGGGAGTTTCACTGATTAACACTGAACCCTGTGGGATTCTCACTGATTAAGACTGAACCCTATGAGAGTCTCAATGATTAACACTGAACTCTATGGGATACTCACTGATTAACACTGAACCCTATGGGAGTCTCACTGATTAACACTGAACCCTGTGGGAGTCTCAGTTATTAACACTGAACCCTGAGGGAGTCTAACTGATTAACACTGAACACTGTGGGAGTCTCACTGATTAACACTGAACACTGTGGGAGTCTCACTGATTAACACTAAACCCTGTGGGAGTCTCACTGATTAACACTGAACCCTATGGGAGTCTCACTGATTAACACTGAACCCTGTGAGAGTCTCACTGATTAAGACTGAACCCTATGGGAGTCTCACTGATTAACACTGAAACCTATGGGAGTCTCACTGATTAACACTGGACCCTATGGGAGTCTCACTGATTAACACTGAAATCGATGGTTTTCTCACTGATTAACACTGAACCCCATGGGAGTCTCACTGATTAACACTGAACACTGTGGGAGTCTCACTGATTAACACTGAACCCTGTGGGCGTCTCACTGATTAACACTGAACCCTGTGGGTGTCTCACTGATTAACACTGAACCCTATGGGAGTCTCACTGATTAACACATGAACCCTATGGGAGTCTCACTGTTTAACACTGAACCCTATGGGAGTCTCACTGATTAACACTGGACCCTGTGGGAGTCTCACTGATTAACACTGAACCGTGTGGGAGTCTCACTGATTAACACTGAACCCTATGGGAGTCTCACTGATTAACACTGAACCCTGTGGGAGTCTCACTGATTAACACTGAACCCTATGGGAGTCTCATTGATTAACACATGAACCCTGAGGGAGTCTCACTGATTAACACAGAACCCTGTGGGAGTCTCACTGATTAACACTGAACCCTGTGGGAGTCTCACTGATTAACACTGAACCCTATGGGAGTCTCATTGATTAACACTGAACCCTATGGGAGTCTCACTGATTAACACATGAACCCTGTATGAGTCTCACTGATTTACACTGAACCCTGTGGGAGTCTCACTGATTAACACTGAACCCTATGGGAGTCTCACTGATTAACACATGAACCCTGAGGGAGTCTCACTGATTAACACAGAACCCTGTGGGAGTCTCACTGATTAACACTGAACCCTGTGGGAGTTATCACTGATTAACACTGAACCCTATGGGAGTCTCACTGATTAACACATGAACCCTGAGGGAGTCTCACTGATAAACACTGAACCCTATGGGAGTCTCACTGATTAACACTGAACCCTGTGGGAGTCTCACTGATTAAGACTGAACCCTATGAGAGTCTCAATGATTAACACTGAAATCTATGGGATACTCACTGATTAACACTGAACCCTATGGGAGTCTCACTTATTAACACTGAACCCTGTGGGAGTCTCAGTTATTAACACTGAACCCTGAGGGAGTCTCACTGATTAACACTGAACACTGGGGGAGTCTCACTGATTAACACTGAACACTGTGGGAGTCTCACTGATTAACACTAAACCCTGTGGGAGTCTCACTGATTAACACTGAACCCTATGGGAGTCTCACTGATTAACACTGAACCCTGAGAGAGTCTCACTGATTAAGACTGAACCCTATGGGAGTCTCACTGATTAACACTGAAACCTATAGGAGTCTCACTGATTAACACTGGACCCTATGGGAGTCTCATTGATTAACACTGAAGCCTGTGGGAGTCTCACTGATTAACACTGAACCCTGTGGACGTCTCACTGATTAACACTGAACCCTGTGGGAGTCTCACTGATTAACACTGAACCCTGTGGGAGTCTCACTGATTACCCCTGAACCCTGTGGGAGTTTCACTGATTAACACTGAACCCTGTGGGAGTCTCACTGATTAACACTGAACCCTGTGGGAGTCTCACTGATTAACACTGAACCCTGTGGGAGTCTCACTGATTAACACTGAACCCTATCGGAGTCTCAATGATTAACACTGAACCCTGTGGGAGTCTCACTGATTAAGACTGAACCCTATGGGAGTCTCACTGATTTACACAAAACTTATGGGAGTCTCACTGATTAACACTTAACCCTATGGGAGTCTCACTGATTAACACTGAACCCTGAGGGAGTCTCACTGATTAACACTGAACTCTATGGGATTCTCACTGATTAACACTGAACCCTATGGGAGTCTCACTGATTAACACTGAACCCTGTGGGAGTCTCACTGATTAACACTGAACCCTGTGGGGTCTCACTGATTAACACTGAACCCTATGGGAGTCTCAGTGATTAACACTGAACCCTATGGGAGTCTCACTGATTAACACTGAACGCTGTGGGAGTCTCACGGATTAAGACTGAACTCTATGGGAGTCTCACTGATTAACACTGAACTCTATGGGATTCTCGCTGATTAACACTGAACCCTATGGGAGTCTCACTGATTAACACTGAACCCTGTGGGAGTCTCAGTTATTAGCAATGAACCCTGAGGGAGTCTCACTGATTAACACTGAACCCTGTGGGAGTCTCACTGATTAACACTGAACCATGTGGGAGTCTCAGTTATTAACACTGAAGCCTGAGGGAGTCTCACTGATTAACACTGAACACTGTGGGAGTCTCACTGATTAACACTGAACACTGTGGGAGTCTCACTGATTAACACTGAACCCTGTGGGAGTCTCACTGATTAACACTGAACCCTATGGGAGTCTCATTGATTAACACATGAACCCTGAGGGAGTCTCAATGATTAACACAGAACCCTGTGGGAGTCTCACTGATTAACACTGAACCCTGTGGGAGTCTCACTGATTAACACTGAACCCTATGGGAGTCTCATTGATTAACACTGAACCCTATGGGAGTCTCACTGATTAACACATGAACCCTGTATGAGTCTCACTGATTTACACTGAACCCTGTGGGAGTCTCACTGATTAACACTGAACCCTATGGGAGTCTCACTGATTAACACATGAACCCTGAGGGAGTCTCACTGATTAACACAGAACCCTGTGGGAGTCTCACTGATTAACACTGAACCCTGTGGGAGTCTCACTGATTAACACTGAACCCTATGGGAGTCTCACTGATTAACACATGAACCCTGAGGGAGTCTCACAGATAAACACTGAACCCTATGGGAGTCTCACTGATTAACACTGAACCCTGTGGGAGTCTCACTGATTAAGACTGAACCCTATGAGAGTCTCAATGATTAACACTGAACTCTATGGGATACTCACTGATTAACACTGAACCCTATGGGAGTCTCACTGATTAACACTGAACCCTGTGGGAGTCTCAGTTACTAACACTGAACCCTGAGGGAGTCTCACTGATTAACACTGAACACTGTGGGAGTCTCACTGATTAACACTGAACACTGTGGGAGTCTCACTGATTAACACTAAACCCTGTGGGAGTCTCACTGATTAACACTGAACCCTATGGGAGTCTCACTGATTAACACTGAACCCTGTGAGAGTCTCACTGATTAAGACTGAACCCTATGGGAGTCTCACTGATTAACACTGAAACCTATGGGAGTCTCACTGATTAACACTGGACCCTATGGGAGTCTCACTGATTAACACTGAAGCCTGTGGGAGTCTCACTGATTAACACTGAACCCTATGGGAGTCTCACAGATTAACGTTAAACTCTATGGGAGTCTTACTGATTAACAATGAACCCTATGGGAGTCTCACTGATTAACACTGAAGCCTGTGGGAGTCTCACTGATTAACACTGAACCCTAAGGGAGTCTCACAGATTAACGCTAAACCCTATGGGAGTCTCACTGATGAACACTGAACCCAATGGGAGTCTCAGTGATTTACACTGAACACTATGGGAGTCTCACTGATTAACACTGAACCCAATGGGAGTCTCACTGATTAACACTGAAGCCTGTGGGAGTCTCACTGATTAACACTGAACCCTATGGGAGTCTCACAGATTAACGCTGAACCCTATGGGAGTCTCACTGGTTAACAATGAACCCTATGGGAGTCTCACTGATTAACACTGAAATCGATGGGATTCTCACTGATTAACAGTGAACCCTATGGGAGTCTCACTGATTAACACTGAACCCAGTGGGAGTCTCAGTGATTAATACTGAACCCTATGGGAGTCTCACTGATTAACACCGAACACTGTGGGAGTCTCACTGATTAACACTGAACACTGTGGGCGTCTCACTGATTAACACTGAACCCTGTGGGAGTCTCACTGATTAACACCGAACCCTATGGGAGTCTCACTGATTAACACATGAACCCTGTGGGAGTCTCACTGATTACCACTGAACCCTGTGGGAGTCTCACTGATTAACGCTGAACCCTGTGGGATTCTCACTGATTAACACTGAACCCTATGGGAGTCTCACTGATTAACACTGAACCCTGTGGACGTCTCACTGATTAACACTGAACCCTGTGGGAGTCTCACTGATTAACACTGAACCCTGTGGGAGTCTCACTGATTACCCCTGAACCCTGTGGGAGTTTCACTGATTAACACTGAACCCTGTGGGAGTCTCACTGATTAACACTGAACCCTGTGGGAGTCTCACTGATTAACACTGAACCCTGTGGGAGTCTCACTGATTAACACTGAACCCTATCGGAGTCTCAATGATTAACACTGAACCCTGTGGGAGTCTCACTGATTAAGACTGAAACCTATGGGAGTCTCACTGATTTACACAAAACTTATGGGAGTCTCACTGATTAACACTTAACCCTATGGGAGTCTCACTGATTAACACTGAACCCTGAGGGAGTCTCACTGATTAACACTGAACTCTATGGGATTCTCACTGATTAACACTGAACCCTATGGGAGTCTCACTGATTAACACTGAACCCTGTGGGAGTCTCACTGATTAACACTGAACCCTGTGGGAGTCTCACTGATTAACACTGAACCCTATGGGAGTCTCAATGATTAACACTGAACCCTATGGGAGTCTCACTGATTAACACTGAACGCTGTGGGAGTCTCACGAATTAAGACTGAACCCTATGGGAGTCTCACTGATTAACACTGAACTCTATGGGATTCTCGCTGATTAACACTGAACCCTATGGGAGTCTCACTGATTAACACTGAACCCTGTGGGAGTCTCAGTTATCAACAATGAACCCTGAGGGAGTCTCACTGATTAACACTGAACCCTGTGGGAGTCTCACTGATTAACACTGAACCCTGTGGGAGTCTCAGTTATTAACACTGAAGCCTGAGGGAGTCTCACTGATTAACACTGAACACTGTGGGAGTCTCACGGATTAACACTGAACACTGTGGGAGTCTCACTGATTAACACTGAACCCTGTGGGAGTCTCACTGATTAACACTGAACCCTATGGGAGTCTCATTGATTAACACATGAACCCTGAGGGAGTCTCACTGATTAACACAGAACCCTGTGGGAGTCTCACTGATTAACACTGAACCCTGTGGGAGTCTCACTGATTAACACTGAACCCTATGGGAGTCTCATTGATTAACACTGAACCCTATGGGAGTCTCACTGATTAACACATGAACCCTGTATGAGTCTTACTGATTTACACTGAACCCTGTGGGAGTCTCACTGATTAACACTGAACCCTATGGGAGTCTCACTGATTAACACTGAACCCTGTGGGAGTCTCACTGATTAACACAGAACCCTGTGGGAGTCTCACTGATTAACACTGAACCCTGTGGGAGTCTCACTGATTAACACTGAACCCTATGGGAGTCTCACTGATTAACACATGAACCCTGAGGGAGTCTCACTGATAAACACTGAACCCTATGGGAGTTTCACTGATTAACACTGAACCCTGTGGGATTCTCACTGATTAAGACTGAACCCTATGAGAGTCTCAATGATTAACACTGAACTCTATGGGATACTCACTGATTAACACTGAACCCTATGGGAGTCTCACTGATTAACACTGAACCCTGTGGGAGTCTCAGTTATTAACACTGAACCCTGAGGGAGTCTAACTGATTAACACTGAACACTGTGGGAGTCTCACTGATTAACACTGAACACTGTGGGAGTCTCACTGATTAACACTAAACCCTGTGGGAGTCTCACTGATTAAGACTGAACCCTATGGGAGTCTCACTGATTAACACTGAAACCTATGGGAGTCTCACTGATTAACACTGGACCCTATGGGAGTCTCACTGATTAACACTGAAGCCTGTGGGAGTCTCACTGATTAACACTGAACCCTATGGGAGTCTCACAGATTAACGTTAAACTCTATGGGAGTCTTACTGATTAACAATGAACCCTATGGGAGTCTCACTGATTAACACTGAAGCCTGTGGGAGTCTCACTGATTAACACTGAACCCTAAGGGAGTCTCACAGATTAACGCTAAACCCTATGGGAGTCTCACTGATGAACACTGAACCCAATGGGAGTCTCAGTGATTTACACTGAACACTATGGGAGTCTCACTGATTAACACTGAACCCAATGGGAGTCTCACTGATTAACACTGAAGCCTGTGGGAGTCTCACTGATTAACACTGAACCCTATGGGAGTCTCACAGATTAACGCTGAACCCTATGGGAGTCTCACTGGTTAACAATGAACCCTATGGGAGTCTCACTGATTAACACTGAAATCGATGGGATTCTCACTGATTAACAGTGAACCCTATGGGAGTCTCACTGATTAACACTGAACCCAGTGGGAGTCTCAGTGATTAATACTGAACCCTATGGGAGTCTCACTGATTAACACCGAACACTGTGGGAGTCTCACTGATTAACACTGAACACTGTGGGCGTCTCACTGATTAACACTGAACCCTGTGGGAGTCTCACTGATTAACACCGAACCCTATGGGAGTCTCACTGATTAACACATGAACCCTGTGGAAGTCTCACTGATTACCACTGAACCCTGTGGGAGTCTCACTGATTAACGCTGAACCCTGTGGGATTCTCACTGATTAACACTGAACCCTATGGGAGTCTCACTGATTAACACTGAACCCTGTGGACGTCTCACTGATTAACACTGAACCCTGTGGGAGTCTCACTGATTAACACTGAACCCTGTGGGAGTCTCACTGATTACCCCTGAACCCTGTGGGAGTTTCACTGATTAACACTGAACCCTGTGGGAGTCTCACTGATTAACACTGAACCCTGTGGGAGTCTCACTGATTAACACTGAACCCTGTGGGAGTCTCACTGATTAACACTGAACCCTATCGGAGTCTCAATGATTAACACTGAACCCTGTGGGAGTCTCACTGATTAAGACTGAAACCTATGGGAGTCTCACTGATTTACACAAAACTTATGGGAGTCTCACTGATTAACACTTAACCCTATGGGAGTCTCACTGATTAACACTGAACCCTGAGGGAGTCTCACTGATTAACACTGAACTCTATGGGATTCTCACTGATTAACACTGAACCCTATGGGAGTCTCACTGATTAACACTGAACCCTGTGGGAGTCTCACTGATTAACACTGAACCCTGTGGGAGTCTCACTGATTAACACTGAACCCTATGGGAGTCTCAATGATTAACACTGAACCCTATGGGAGTCTCACTGATTAACACTGAACGCTGTGGGAGTCTCACGAATTAAGACTGAACCCTATGGGAGTCTCACTGATTAACACTGAACTCTATGGGATTCTCGCTGATTAACACTGAACCCTATGGGAGTCTCACTGATTAACACTGAACCCTGTGGGAGTCTCAGTTATCAACAATGAACCCTGAGGGAGTCTCACTGATTAACACTGAACCCTGTGGGAGTCTCACTGATTAACACTGAACCCTGTGGGAGTCTCAGTTATTAACACTGAAGCCTGAGGGAGTCTCACTGATTAACACTGAACACTGTGGGAGTCTCACGGATTAACACTGAACACTGTGGGAGTCTCACTGATTAACACTGAACCCTGTGGGAGTCTCACTGATTAACACTGAACCCTATGGGAGTCTCATTGATTAACACATGAACCCTGAGGGAGTCTCACTGATTAACACAGAACCCTGTGGGAGTCTCACTGATTAACACTGAACCCTGTGGGAGTCTCACTGATTAACACTGAACCCTATGGGAGTCTCATTGATTAACACTGAACCCTATGGGAGTCTCACTGATTAACACATGAACCCTGTATGAGTCTTACTGATTTACACTGAACCCTGTGGGAGTCTCACTGATTAACACTGAACCCTATGGGAGTATCACTGATTAACACTGAACCCTGTGGGAGTCTCACTGATTAACACAGAACCCTGTGGGAGTCTCACTGATTAACACTGAACCCTGTGGGAGTCTCACTGATTAACACTGAACCCTATGGGAGTCTCACTGATTAACACATGAACCCTGAGGGAGTCTCACTGATAAACACTGAACCCTATGGGAGTTTCACTGATTAACACTGAACCCTGTGGGATTCTCACTGATTAAGACTGAACCCTATGAGAGTCTCAATGATTAACACTGAACTCTATGGGATACTCACTGATTAACACTGAACCCTATGGGAGTCTCACTGATTAACACTGAACCCTGTGGGAGTCTCAGTTATTAACACTGAACCCTGAGGGAGTCTAACTGATTAACACTGAACACTGTGGGAGTCTCACTGATTAACACTGAACACTGTGGGAGTCTCACTGATTAACACTAAACCCTGTGGGAGTCTCACTGATTAACACTGAACCCTATGGGAGTCTCACTGATTAACACTGAACCCTGTGAGAGTCTCACTGATTAAGACTGAACCCTATGGGAGTCTCACTGATTAACACTGAAACCTATGGGAGTCTCACTGATTAACACTGGACCCTATGGGAGTCTCACTGATTAACACTGAAGCCTGTGGGAGTCTCACTGATTAACACTGAACCCTATGGGAGTCTCACAGATTAACGCTAAACCCTATGGGAGTCTCACTGGTTAACAATGAACCCTATGGGAGTCTCACTGATTAACACTGAAGCCTGTGGGAGTCTCACTGATTAACACTGAACCCTAAGGGAGTCTCACAGATTAACGCTAAACCCTATGGGAGTCTCAATGGTTTACAATGAACCCTATGGGAGTCTCACTGATTAACACTGAAATCGATGGTTTTCTCACTGATTAACACTGAACCCCATGGGAGTCTCACTGATTAACACTGAACACTGTGGGAGTCTCACTGATTAACACTGAACCCTGTGGGCGTCTCACTGATTAACACTGAACCCTGTGGGTGTCTCACTGATTAACACTGAACCCTATGGGAGTCTCACTGATTAACACTGAATCCTGTGGGAGTCTCACTGATTAACACTGAACCGTGTGGGAGTCTCACTGATTAACACTGAACCCTATGGGAGTCTCACTGATTAACACTGAACCCTGTGGGAGTCTCACTGATTAACACTGAACCCTATGGGAGTCTCATTGATTAACACATGAACCCTGAGGGAGTCTCACTGATTAACACAGAACCCTGTGGGAGTCTCACTGATTAACACTGAACCCTGTGGGAGTCTCACTGATTAACACTGAACCCTATGGGAGTCTCATTGATTAACACTGAACCCTATGGGAGTCTCACTGATTAACACATGAACCCTGTATGAGTCTCACTGATTTACACTGAACCCTGTGGGAGTCTCACTGATTAACACTGAACCCTATGGGAGTCTCACTGATTAACACATGAACCCTGAGGGAGTCTCACTGATTAACACAGAACCCTGTGGGAGTCTCACTGATTAACACTGAACCCTGTGGGAGTTATCACTGATTAACACTGAACCCTATGGGAGTCTCACTGATTAACACATGAACCCTGAGGGAGTCTCACTGATAAACACTGAACCCTATGGGAGTCTCACTGATTAACACTGAACCCTGTGGGAGTCTCACTGATTAAGACTGAACCCTATGAGAGTCTCAATGATTAACACTGAACTCTATGGGATACTCACTGATTAACACTGAACCCTATGGGAGTCTCACTTATTAACACTGAACCCTGTGGGAGTCTCAGTTTTTAACACTGAACCCTGAGGGAGTCTCACTGATTAACACTGAACACTGGGGGAGTCTCACTGATTAACACTGAACACTGTGGGAGTCTCACTGATTAACACTAAACCCTGTGGGAGTCTCACTGATTAACACTGAACCCTATGGGAGTCTCACTGATTAACACTGAACCCTGTGAGAGTCTCACTGATTAAGACTGAACCCTATGGGAGTCTCACTGATTAACACTGAAACCTATAGGAGTCTCACTGATTAACACTGGACCCTATGGGAGTCTCATTGATTAACACTGAAGCCTGTGGGAGTCTCACTGATTAACACTGAACCCTGTGGACGTCTCACTGATTAACACTGAACCCTGTGGGAGTCTCACTGATTAACACTGAACCCTGTGGGAGTCTCACTGATTACCCCTGAACCCTGTGGGAGTTTCACTGATTAACACTGAACCCTGTGGGAGTCTCACTGATTAACACTGAACCCTGTGGGAGTCTCACTGATTAACACTGAACCCTGTGGGAGTCTCACTGATTAACACTGAACCCTATCGGAGTCTCAATGATTAACACTGAACCCTGTGGGAGTCTCACTGATTAAGACTGAACCCTATGGGAGTCTCACTGATTTACACAAAACTTATGGGAGTCTCACTGATTAACACTTAACCCTATGGGAGTCTCAATGATTAACACTGAACCCTGAGGGAGTCTCACTGATTAACACTGAACTCTATGGGATTCTCACTGATTAACACTGAACCCTATGGGAGTCTCACTGATTAACACTGAACCCTGTGGGAGTCTCACTGATTAACACTGAACCCTGTGGGAGTCTCACTGATTAACACTGAACCCTATGGGAGTCTCAATGATTAACACTGAACCCTGTGGGAGTCTCACTGATTAACACTGAACCCTATGGGAGTCTCAATGGTTTACAATGAACCCTATGGGAGTCTCACTGATTAACACTGAAATCGATGGTTTTCTCACTGATTAACACTGAACCCCATGGGAGTCTCACTGATTAACACTGAACACTGTGGGAGTCTCACTGATTAACACTGAACCCTGTGGGCGTCTCACTGATTAACACTGAACCCTGTGGGTGTCTCACTGATTAACACTGAACCCTATGGGAGTCTCACTGATTAACACATGAACCCTATGGGAGTCTCACTGATTAACACTGAACCCTATGGGAGTCTCACTGATTAACACTGAACCCTGTGGGAGTCTCACTGATTAACACTGAACCGTGTGGGAGTCTCACTGATTAACACTGAACCCTATGGGAGTCTCACTGATTAACACTGAACCCTGTGGGAGTCTCACTGATTAACACTGAACCCTATGGGAGTCTCATTGATTAACACATGAACCCTGAGGGAGTCTCACTGATTAACACAGAACCCTGTGGGAGTCTCACTGATTAACACTGAACCCTGTGGGAGTCTCACTGATTAACACTGAACCCTATGGGAGTCTCATTGATTAACACTGAACCCTATGGGAGTCTCACTGATTAACACATGAACCCTGTATGAGTCTCACTGATTTACACTGAACCCTGTGGGAGTCTCACTGATTAACACTGAACCCTATGGGAGTCTCACTGATTAACACATGAACCCTGAGGGAGTCTCACTGATTAACACAGAACCCTGTGGGAGTCTCACTGATTAACACTGAACCCTGTGGGAGTTATCACTGATTAACACTGAACCCTTTGGGAGTCTCACTGATTAACACATGAACCCTGAGGGAGTCTCACTGATAAACACTGAACCCTATGGGAGTCTCACTGATTAACACTGAACGCTGTGGGAGTCTCACTGATTAAGACTGAACCCTATGAGAGTCTCAATGATTAACACTGAACTCTATGGGATACTCACTGATTAACACTGAACCCTATGGGAGTCTCACTTATTAACACTGAACCCTGTGGGAGTCTCAGTTATTAACACTGAACCCTGAGGGAGTCTCACTGATTAACACTGAACACTGGGGGAGTCTCACTGATTAACACTGAACACTGTGGGAGTCTCACTGATTAACACTAAACCCTGTGGGAGTCTCACTGATTAACACTGAACCCTATGGGAGTCTCACTGATTAACACTGAACCCTGTGAGAGTCTCACTGATTAAGACTGAACCCTATGGGAGTCTCACTGATTAACACTGAAACCTATAGGAGTCTCACTGATTAACACTGGACCCTATGGGAGTCTCATTGATTAACACTGAAGCCTGTGGGAGTCTCACTGATTAACACTGAACCCTGTGGACGTCTCACTGATTAACACTGAACCCTGTGGGAGTCTCACTGATTAACACTGAACCCTGTGGGAGTCTCACTGATTACCCCTGAACCCTGTGGGAGTTTCACTGATTAACACTGAACCCTGTGGGAGTCTCACTGATTAACACTGAACCCTGTGGGAGTCTCACTGATTAACACTGAACCCTGTGGGAGTCTCACTGATTAACACTGAACCCTATCGGAGTCTCAATGATTAACACTGAACCCTGTGGGAGTCTCACTGATTAAGACTGAACCCTATGGGAGTCTCACTGATTTACACAAAACTTATGGGAGTCTCACTGATTAACACTTAACCCTATGGGAGTCTCACTGATTAACACTGAACCCTGAGGGAGTCTCACTGATTAACACTGAACTCTATGGGATTCTCACTGATTAACACTGAACCCTATGGGAGTCTCACTGATTAACACTGAACCCTGTGGGAGTCTCACTGATTAACACTGAACCCTGTGGGAGTCTCACTGATTAACACTGAACCCTATGGGAGTCTCAATGATTAACACTGAAACCTATAGGAGTCTCACTGATTAACACTGGACCCTATGGGAGTCTCATTGATTAACACTGAAGCCTGTGGGAGTCTCACTGATTAACACTGAACCCTGTGGACGTCTCACTGATTAACACTGAACCCTGTGGGAGTCTCACTGATTAACACTGAACCCTGTGGGAGTCTCACTGATTACCCCTGAACCCTGTGGGAGTTTCACTGATTAACACTGAACCCTGTGGGAGTCTCACTGATTAACACTGAACCCTGTGGGAGTCTCACTGATTAACACTGAACCCTGTGGGAGTCTCACTGATTAACACTGAACCCTATCGGAGTCTCAATGATTAACACTGAACCCTGTGGGAGTCTCACTGATTAAGACTGAACCCTATGGGAGTCTCACTGATTTACACAAAACTTATGGGAGTCTCACTGATTAACACTTAACCCTATGGGAGTCTCACTGATTAACACTGAACCCTGAGGGAGTCTCACTGATTAACACTGAACTCTATGGGATTCTCACTGATTAACACTGAACCCTATGGGAGTCTCACTGATTAACACTGAACCCTGTGGGAGTCTCACTGATTAACACTGAACCCTGTGGGAGTCTCACTGATTAACACTGAACCCTATGGGAGTCTCAATGATTAACACTGAACCCTATGGGAGTCTCACTGATTAACACTGAACGCTGTGGGAGTCTCACGGATTAAGACTGAACCCTATGGGAGTCTCACTGATTAACACTGAACTCTATGGGATTCTCGCTGATTAACACTGAACCCTATGGGAGTCTCACTGATTAACACTGAACCCTGTGGGAGTCTCAGTTATTAGCAATGAACCCTGAGGGAGTCTCACTGATTAACACTGAACCCTGTGGGAGTCTCACTGATTAACACTGAACCATGTGGGAGTCTCAGTTATTAACACTGAAGCCTGAGGGAGTCTCACTGATTAACACTGAACACTGTGGGAGTCTCACTGATTAACACTGAACACTGTGGGAGTCTCACTGATTAACACTGAACCCTGTGGGAGTCTCACTGATTAACACTGAACCCTATGGGAGTCTCAATGATTAACACTGAACCCTATGGGAGTCTCACTGATTAACACTGAACGCTGTGGGAGTCTCACGGATTAAGACTGAACCCTATGGGAGTCTCACTGATTAACACTGAACTCTATGGGATTCTCGCTGATTAACACTGAACCCTATGGGAGTCTCACTGATTAACACTGAACCCTGTGGGAGTCTCAGTTATTAGCAATGAACCCTGAGGGAGTCTCACTGATTAACACTGAACCCTGTGGGAGTCTCACTGATTAACACTGAACCATGTGGGAGTCTCAGTTATTAACACTGAAGCCTGAGGGAGTCTCACTGATTAACACTGAACACTGTGGGAGTCTCACTGATTAACACTGAACACTGTGGGAGTCTCACTGATTAACACTGAACCCTGTGGGAGTCTCACTGATTAACACTGAACCCTATGGGAGTCTCATTGATTAACACATGAACCCTGAGGGAGTCTCACTGATTAACACAGAACCCTGTGGGAGTCTCACTGATTAACACTGAACCCTGTGGGAGTCTCACTGATTAACACTGAACCCTATGGGAGTCTCATTGATTAACACTGAACCCTATGGGAGTCTCACTGATTAACACATGAACCCTGTATGAGTCTCACTGATTTACACTGAACCCTGTGGGAGTCTCACTGATTAACACTGAACCCTATGGGAGTCTCACTGATTAACACATGAACCCTGAGGGAGTCTCACTGATTAACACAGAACCCTGTGGGAGTCTCACTGATTAACACTGAACCCTGTGGGAGTCTCACTGATTAACACTGAACCCTATGGGAGTCTCACTGATTAACACATGAACCCTGAGGGAGTCTCACAGATAAACACTGAACCCTATGGGAGTCTCACTGATTAACACTGAACCCTGTGGGAGTCTCACTGATTAAGACTGAACCCTATGAGAGTCTCAATGATTAACACTGAACTCTATGGGATACTCACTGATTAACACTGAACCCTATGGGAGTCTCACTGATTAACACTGAACCCTGTGGGAGTCTCAGTTATTAACACTGAACCCTGAGGGAGTCTCACTGATTAACACTGAACACTGTGGGAGTCTCACTGATTAACACTGAACACTGTGGGAGTCTCACTGATTAACACTAAACCCTGTGGGAGTCTCACTGATTAACACTGAACCCTATGGGAGTCTCACTGATTAACACTGAACCCTGTGAGAGTCTCACTGATTAAGACTGAACCCTATGGGAGTCTCACTGATTAACACTGAAACCTATGGGAGTCTCACTGATTAACACTGGACCCTATGGGATTCTCACTGATTAACACTGAAGCCTGTGGGAGTCTCACTGATTAACACTGAACCCTATGGGAGTCTCACAGATTAACGTTAAACTCTATGGGAGTCTTACTGATTAACAATGAACCCTATGGGAGTCTCACTGATTAACACTGAAGCCTGTGGGAGTCTCACTGATTAACACTGAACCCTAAGGGAGTCTCACAGATTAACGCTAAACCCTATGGGAGTCTCACTGGTTTACAATGAACCCTATGGGAGTCTCACTGATTAACACTGAAATCGATGGGATTCTCACTGATTAACACTGAACCCCATGGGAGTCTCACTGATTAACACTGAATCCAGTGGGAGTCTCAGTGATTAATACTGAACCCTATGGGAGTCTCACTGATTAACACTGAACACTGTGGGAGTCTCACTGATTAACACTGAACCCTGTGGGCGTCTCACTGATTAACACTGAACCCTGTGGGTGTCTCACTGATTAACACTGAACCCTATGGGAGTCTCACTGATTAACACATGAACCCTATGGGAGTCTCACTGATTAACACTGAACCCTATGGGAGTCTCACTGATTAACACTGAACCCTGTGGGAGTCTCACTGATTAACACTGAACCGTGTGGGAGTCACACTGATTAACACTGAACCCTATGGGAGTCTCACTGATTAACACTGAACCCTGTGGGAGTCTCACTGCTTAACACTGAACCCTATGGGAGTCTCATTGATTAACACATGAACCCTGAGGGAGTCTCACTGATTAACACAGAACCCTGTGGGAGTCTCACTGATTAACACTGAACCCTATGGGAGTCTCACTGATTAACACATGAACCCTGAGGGAGTCTCACTGATTAACACAGAACCCTGTGGGAGTCTCACTGATTAACACTGAACCCTGTGGGAGTCTCACTGATTAACACTGAACCCTATGGGAGTCTCACTGATTAACACATGAACCCTGAGGGAGTCTCACTGATAAACACTGAACCCTATGGGAGTCTCACTGATTAACACTGAACCCTGTGGGAGTCTCACTGATTAAGACTGAACCCTATGAGAGTCTCAATGATTAACACTGAACCCTGTGGGAGTCTCACTGATTAACACTGAACCCTATGGGAGTCTCACTGATTAACACATGAACCCTGTGGGCGTCTCACTGATTAACACTGAACCCTGTGGGTGTCTCACTGATTAACACTGAACCCTATGGGAGTCTCACTGATTAACACATGAACCCTATGGGAGTCTCACTGATTAACACTGAACCCTATGGGAGTCTCACTGATTAACACTGAACCCTGTGGGAGTCTCACTGATTAACACTGAACCGTGTGGGAGTCTCACTGATTAACACTGAACCCTATGGGAGTCTCACTGATTAACACTGAACCCTGTGGGAGTCTCACTGATTAACACTGAACCCTATGGGAGTCTCATTGATTAACACATGAACCCTGAGGGAGTCTCACTGATTAACACAGAACCCTGTGGGAGTCTCACTGATTAACACTGAACCCTGTGGGAGTCTCACTGATTAACACTGAACCCTATGGGAGTCTCATTGATTAACACTGAACCCTATGGGAGTCTCACTGATTAACACATGAACCCTGTATGAGTCTCACTGATTTACACTGAACCCTGTGGGAGTCTCACTGATTAACACTGAACCCTATGGGAGTCTCACTGATTAACACATGAACCCTGAGGGAGTCTCACTGATTAACACAGAACCCTGTGGGAGTCTCACTGATTAACACTGAACCCTGTGGGAGTCTCACTGATTAACACTGAACCCTATGGGAGTCTCACTGATTAACACATGAACCCTGAGGGAGTCTCACTGATAAACACTGAACCCTATGGGAGTCTCACTGATTAACACTGAACCCTGTGGGAGTCTCACTGATTAAGACTGAACCCTATGAGAGTCTCAATGATTAACACTGAACCCTGAGGGAGTCTCACTGATTAACACTGAACATTGGGGGAGTCTCACTGATTAACACTGAACACTGTGGGAGTCTCACTGATTAACACTAAACCCTGTGGGAGTCTCACTGATTAACACTGAACCCTATGGGACTCTCACTGATTAACACTGAACCCTGTGAGAGTCTCACTGATTAAGACTGAACCCTATGGGAGTCTCACTGATTAACACTGGACCCTATGGGAGTCTCATTGATTAACACTGAAGCCTGTGGGAGTCTCACTGATTAACACTGAACCCTATGGGAGTCTCACAGATTAACGCTAAACCCTATGGGAGTCTCACTGGTTAACAATGAACCCTATAGGAGTCTCACTGATTAACACTGAAGCCTGTGGGAGTCTCACTGATTAACACTGAACCCTAAGGAAGTCTCACAGATTAACGCTAAACCCTATGGGAGTCTCACTGGTTAACAATGAACCCTATAGGAGTCTCACTGATTAACACTGAAGCCTGTGGGAGTCTCACTGATTAACACTGAACCCTATGGGAGTCTCACTGATTAACACATGAACCCTGAGGGAGTCTCACTGATAAACACTGAACCCTATGGGAGTCTCACTGATTAACACTGAACCCTGTGGGAGTCTCACTGATTAAGACTGAACCCTATGAGAGTCTCAATGATTAACACTGAACCCTGAGGGAGTCTCACTGATTAACACTGAACATTGGGGGAGTCTCACTGATTAACACTGAACACTGTGGGAGTCTCACTGATTAACACTAAACCCTGTGGGAGTCTCACTGATTAACACTGAACCCTATGGGACTCTCACTGATTAACACTGAACCCTGTGAGAGTCTCACTGATTAAGACTGAACCCTATGGGAGTCTCACTGATTAACACTGGACCCTATGGGAGTCTCATTGATTAACACTGAAGCCTGTGGGAGTCTCACTGATTAACACTGAACCCTATGGGAGTCTCACAGATTAACGCTAAACCCTATGGGAGTCTCACTGGTTAACAATGAACCCTATAGGAGTCTCACTGATTAACACTGAAGCCTGTGGGAGTCTCACTGATTAACACTGAACCCTAAGGAAGTCTCACAGATTAACGCTAAACCCTATGGGAGTCTCACTGGTTTACAATGAACCCTATGGGAGTCTCACTGATTAACACTGAAATCGAAGGGATTCTCACTGATTAACACTGAACCCCATGGGAGTCTCACTGATTAACACTGAACCCAGTGGGAGTCTCAGTGATTAATACTGAACCCTATGGGAGTCTCACTGATTAACACTGAACACTGTGGGAGTCTCACTGATTAACACTGAACCCTGTGGGCGTCTCACTGATTAACACTGAACCCTGTGGGCGTCTCACTGATTAACACTGAACCCTATGGGAGTCTCACTGATTAACACATGAACCCTATGGGAGTCTCACTGATTAACACTGAACCCTATGGGAGTCTCACTGATTAACACTGAACCCTGTGGGAGTCTCA
Organism: Petromyzon marinus; assembly: GCF_048934315.1. Lineage (NCBI taxonomy): Eukaryota > Metazoa > Chordata > Hyperoartia > Petromyzontiformes > Petromyzontidae > Petromyzon > Petromyzon marinus. The sequence goes on from NW_027423501.1 coordinate 2,571,873, forward strand.
CTGATTAAAACTGAACCGTGTGGGAGTCTCACTGATTAACACTGAACCCTATGGGAGTCTCACTGATTAACACTGAACCCTGTGGGAGTCTCACTGATTAACACTGAACCCTATGGGAGTCTCATTGATTAACACATGAACCCTGAGGGAGTCTCACTGATTAAAACTGAACCGTGTGGGAGTCTCACTGATTAACACTGAACCCTATGGGAGTCTCACTGATTAACACTGAACCCTGTGGGAGTCTCACTGATTAACACTGAACCCTATGGGAGTCTCATTGATTAACACTGAACCCTATGGGAGTCTCACTGATTAACACATGAACCCTGTATGAGTCTCACTGATTTACACTGAACCCTGTGGGAGTCTCACTGATTAACACTGAACCATATGGGAGTCTCACTGATTAACACATGAACCCTGAGGGAGTCTCACTGATTAACACAGAACCCTGTGGGAGTCTCACTGATTAACACTGAACCCTGTGGGAGTCTCACTGATTAACACTGAACCCTATGGGAGTCTCACTGATTAACACATGAACCCTGAGGGAGTCTCACTGATAAACACTGAACCCTATGGGAGTCTCACTGATTAACACTGAACCCTGTGGGAGTCTCACTGATTAATACTGAACCCTATGAGAGTCTCAATGATTAACACTGAACTCTATGGGATACTCACTGATTAACACAGAACCCTATGGGAGTCTCACTGATTAACACTGAACCCTGTGGGAGTCTCAGTTATTAACACTGAACCCTGAGGGAGTCTCACTGATTAACACTGAACCCTGTGGGAGTCTCACTGATTAACACTGAACCCTATGGGAGTCTCAATGATTAACACATGAACCCTGAGGGAGTCTCACTGATTAACACAGAACCCTGTGGGAGTCTCACTGATTAACACTGAACCCTGTGGGAGTCTCACTGATTAACACTGAACCCTATGGGAGTCTCACTGATTAACACATGAACCCTGAGGGAGTCTCACTGATAAACACTGAACCCTATGGGAGTCTCACTGATTAACACTGAACCCTGTGGGAGTCTCACTGATTAAGACTGAACCATATGAGAGTCTCAATGATTAACACTGAACTCTATGGGATACTCACTGATTAACACTGAACCCTATGGGAGTCTCACTGATTAACACTGAACCCTGTGGGAGTCTCAGTTATTAACACTGAACCATGAGGGAGTCTCACTGATTAACACTGAACACTGTGGGAGTCTCACTGATTAACACTGAACACTGTGGGAGTCTCACTGATTAACACTAAACCCTGTGGGAGTCTCACTGATTAACACTGAACCCTATGGGAGTCTCACTGATTAACACTGAACCCTGTGAGAGTCTCACTGATTAAGACTGAACCCTATGGGAGTCTCACTGATTAACACTGAAACCTATGGGAGTCTCACTGATTAACACTGGACCCTATGGGAGTCTCACTGATTAACACTGAAGCCTGTGGGAGTCTCACTGATTAACACTGAACCCTATGGGAGTCTCACAGATTAACGCTAAACCCTATGGGAGTCTCACTGGTTAACAATGAACCCTATGGGAGTCTAACTGATTAACACTGAAGCCTGTGGGAGTCTCACTGATTAACACTGAACCCTAAGGGAGTCTCACAGATTAACGCTAAACCCTATGGGAGTCTCACTGGTTTACAATTAACCCTATGGGAGTCTCACTGATTAACACTGAAATCGATGGGATTCTCACTGATTAACACTGAACCCCATGGGAGTCTCACTGATTAACACTGAACCCAGTGGGAGTCTCAGTGATTAATACTGAACCCTATGGGAGTCTCACTGATTAACACTGAACACTGTGGGAGTCTCACTGATTAACACTGAACCCTGTGGGCGTCTCACTGATTAACACTGAACCCTGTAGGCGTCTCACTGATTAACACTGAACCCTATGGGAGTCTCACTGATTAACACATGAACCCTATGGGAGTCTCACTGATTAACACTGAACCCTATGGGAGTCTCACTGATTAACACTGAACCCTGTGGGAGTCTCACTGATTAACACTGAACCGTGTGGGAGTCTCACTGATTAACACTGAACCCTATGGGAGTCTCACTGATTAACACTGAACCCTGTGGGAGTCTCACTGATTAACACTGAACCCTGTGGGAGTCTCACTGATTAACACTGAACCGTGTGGGAGTCTCACTGATTAACACTGAACCCTATGGGAGTCTCACTGATTAACACTGAACCCTGTGGGAGTCTCACTGATTAACACTGAATCCTATGGGAGTCTCATTGATTAACACATGAACCCTGAGGGAGTCTCACTGATTAACACAGAACCCTGTGGGAGTCTCCCTGATTAACACTGAACCCTATGGGAGTCTCACTGATTAACACATGAACCCTGTATGAGTCTCACTGATTTACACTGAACCCTGTGGGAGTCTCACTGATTAACACTGAACCATATGGGAGTCTCACTGATTAACACATGAACCCTGAGGGAGTCTCACTGATTAACACTGAACCCTGTGGGAGTCTCACTGATTAAGACTGAACCCTATGAGAGTCTCAATGATTAACACTGAACTCTATGGGATACTCACTGATTAACACTGAACCCTATGGGAGTCTCACTGATTAACACTGAACCCTGTGGGAGTCTCAGTTATTAACACTGAACCATGAGGGAGTCTCACTGATTAACACTGAACACTGTGGGAGTCTCACTGATTAACACTGAACACTGTGGGAGTCTCACTGATTAACACTAAACCCTGTGGGAGTCTCACTGATTAACACTGAACCCTATGGGAGTCTCACTGATTAACACTGAACCCTGTGAGAGTCTCACTGATTAAGACTGAACCCTATGGGAGTCTCACTGATTAACACTGAAACCTATGGGAGTGTTCACTGATTAACACTGGACCCTATGGGAGTCTCACTGATTAACACTGAAGCCTGTGGGAGTCTCACTGATTAACACTGAACCCTATGGGAGTCTCACAGATTAACGCTAAACCCTATGGGAGTCTCACTGGTTAACAATGAACCCTATGGGAGTCTAACTGATTAACACTGAAGCCTGTGGGAGTCTCACTGATTAACACTGAACCCTAAGGGAGTCTCACAGATTAACGCTAAACCCTATGGGAGTCTCACTGGTTTACAATGAACCCTATGGGAGTCTCACTGATTAACACTGAAATCGATGGGATTCTCACTGATTAACACTGAACCCCATGGGAGTCTCACTGATTAACACTGAACCCAGTGGGAGTCTCAGTGATTAATACTGAACCCTATGGGAGTCTCACTGATAAACACTGAACACTGTGGGAGTCTCACTGATTAACACTGAACCCTGTGGGCGTCTCACTGATTAACACTGAACCCTGTAGGCGTCTCACTGATTAACACTGAACCCTATGGGAGTCTCACTGATTAACACATGAACCCTATGGGAGTCTCACTGATTAACACTGAACCCTATGGGAGTCTCACTGATTAACACTGAACCCTGTGGGAGTCTCACTGATTAACACTGAACCGTGTGGGAGTCTCACTGATTAACACTGAACCCTATGGGAGTCTCACTGATTAACACTGAACCCTGTGAGAGTCTCACTGATTAACACTGAATCCTATGGGAGTCTCATTGATTAACACATGAACCCTGAGGGAGTCTCACTGATTAACACAGAACCCTGTGGGAGTCTCACTGATTAACACTGAACCCTGTGGGAGTCTCACTGATTAACACTGAACCCTATGGGAGTCTCATTGATTAACACTGAACCCTATGGGAGTCTCACTGATTAACACATGAACCCTGTATGAGTCTCACTGATTTACACTGAACCCTGTGGGAGTCTCATTGATTAACACTGAACCCTATGGGAGTCTCACTGATTAACACATGAACCCTGAGGGAGTCTCACTGATTAACACTGAACCCTGTGGGAGTCTCACTGATTAAGACTGAACCCTATGAGAGTCTCAATGATTAACACTGAACTCTATGGGATACTCACTGATTAACACTGAACCCAATGGGAGTCTCACTGATTAACACTGAACCCTGTGGGAGTCTCAGTTATTAACACTGAACCCTGAGGGCGTCTCACTGATTAACACTGAACACTGGGGGAGTCTCACTGATTAACACTGAACACTGTGGGAGTCTCACTGATTAACACTAAACCCTGTGGGAGTCTCACTGATTAACACTGAACCCTATGGGAGTCTCACTGATTAACACTGAACCCTGTGAGTGTCTCACTGATTAAGACTGAACCCTATGGGAGTCTCACTGATTAACACTGAAACCTATGGGAGTCTCACTGATTAACACTGGACCCTATGGGAGTCTCATTGATTAACACTGAAGCCTGTGGGAGTCTCACTGATTAACACTGAACCCTATGGGAGTCTCACAGATTAACGCTAAACCCTATGGGAGTCTCACTGGTTAACAATGAACCCTATGGGAGTCTCACTGATTAACACTGAAGCCTGTGGGAGTCTCACTGATTAACACTGAACCCTAAGGGAGTCTCACAGATTAACGCTAAACCCTATGGGAGTCTCACTGGTTTACAATGAACCCTATGGGAGTCTCACTGATTAACACTGAAATCGATGGGATTCTCACTGATTAAAACTGAACCCCATGGGAGTCTCACTGATTAACACTGAACCCAGTGGGAGTCTCAGTGATTAATACTGAACCCTACGGGAGTCTCACTGATTAACACTGAACACTGTGGGAGTCTCACTGATTAACACTGAACCCTGTGGGCGTCTCACTGATTAACACTGAACCCTGTGGGCGTCTCACTGATTAACACTGAACCCTATGGGAGTCTCACTGATTAACATATGAACCCTATGGGAGTCTCACTGATTAACACTGAACCCTATGGGAGTCTCACTGATTAACACTGAACCCTGTGGGAGTCTCACTGATTAAAACTGAACCGTGTGGGAGTCTCACTGATTAACACTGAACCCTATGGGAGTCTCACTGATTAACACTGAACCCTGTGGGAGTCTCACTGATTAACACTGAACCCTATGGGAGTCTCATTGATTAACACATGAACCCTGAGGGAGTCTCACTGATTAACACTGAACCCTGTGGGAGTCTCACTGATTAAGACTGAACCCTATGAGAGTCTCAATGATTAACACTGAACTCTATGGGATACTCACTGATTAACACTGAACCCTATGGGAGTCTCACTGATTAACACATGAACCCTGAGGGAGTCTCACTGATAAACTCTGAACCCTATGGGAGTCTCACTGATTAACACTGAACCCTGTGGGAGTCTCACTGATTAATACTGAACCCTATGAGAGTCTCAATGATTAACACTGAACTCTATGGGATACTCACTGATTAACACAGAACCCTATGGGAGTCTCACTGATTAACACTGAACCCTGTGGGAGTCTCAGTTATTAACACTGAACCCTGAGGGAGTCTCACTGATTAACACTGAACCCTGTGGGAGTCTCACTGATTAACACTGAACCCTATGGGAGTCTCACTGATTAACACATGAACCCTGAGGGAGTCTCACTGATTAACACAGAACCCTGTGGGAGTCTCACTGATTAACACTGAACCCTGTGGGAGTCTCACTGATTAACACTGAACCCTATGGGAGTCTCACTGATTAACACATGAACCCTGAGGGAGTCTCACTGATAAACACTGAACCCTATGGGAGTCTCACTGATTAACACTGAACCCTGTGGGAGTCTCACTGATTAAGACTGAACCATATGAGAGTCTCAATGATTAACACTGAACTCTATGGGATACTCACTGATTAACACTGAACCCTATGGGAGTCTCACTGATTAACACTGAACCCTGTGGGAGTCTCAGTTATTAACACTGAACCATGAGGGAGTCTCACTGATTAACACTGAACACTGTGGGAGTCTCACTGATTAACACTGAACACTGTGGGAGTCTCACTGATTAACACTAAACCCTGTGGGAGTCTCACTGATTAACACTGAACCCTATGGGAGTCTCACTGATTAACACTGAACCCTGTGAGAGTCTCACTGATTAAGACTGAACCCTATGGGAGTCTCACTGATTAACACTGAAACCTATGGGAGTCTCACTGATTAACACTGGACCCTATGGGAGTCTCACTGATTAACACTGAAGCCTGTGGGAGTCTCACTGATTAACACTGAACCCTATGGGAGTCTCACAGATTAACGCTAAACCCTATGGGAGTCTCACTGGTTAACAATGGACCCTATGGGAGTCTAACTGATTAACACTGAAGCCTGTGGGAGTCTCACTGATTAACACTGAACCCTAAGGGAGTCTCACAGATTAATGCTAAACCCTATGGGAGTCTCACTGGTTTACAATGAACCCTATGGGAGTCTCACTGATTAACACTGAAATCGATGGGATTCTCACTGATTAACACTGAACCCCATGGGAGTCTCACTGATTAACACTGAACCCAGTGGGAGTCTCAGTGATTAATACTGAACCCTATGGGAGTCTCACTGATTAACACTGAACACTGTGGGAGTCTCACTGATTAACACTGAACCCTGTGGGCGTCTCACTGATTAACACTGAACCCTGTAGGCGTCTCACTGATTAACACTGAACCCTATGGGAGTCTCACTGATTAACACATGAACCCTATGGGAGTCTCACTGATTAACACTGAACCCTATGGGAGTCTCACTGATTAACACTGAACCCTGTGGGAGTCTCACTGATTAACACTGAACCGTGTGGGAGTCTCACTGATTAACACTGAACCCTATGGGAGTCTCACTGATTAACACTGAACCCTGTGGGAGTCTCACTGATTAACACTGAATCCTATGGGAGTCTCATTGATTAACACATGAACCCTGAGGGAGTCTCACTGATTAACACAGAACCCTGTGGGAGTCTCACTGATTAACACTGAACCCTGTGGGAGTCTCACTGATTAACACTGAACCCTATGGGAGTCTCATTGATTAACACATGAACCCTATGGGAGTCTCACTGATTAACACTGAACCCTATGGGAGTCTCACTGATTAACACTGAACCCTGTGGGAGTCTCACTGATTAACACTGAACCGTGTGGGAGTCTCACTGATTAACACTGAACCCTATGGGAGTCTCACTGATTAACACTGAACCCTGTGGGAGTCTCACTGATTAACACTGAATCCTAAGGGAGTCTCATTGATTAACACATGAACCCTGAGGGCGTCTCACTGATTAACACAGAACCCTGTGGGAGTCTCACTGATTAACACTGAACCCTATGGGAGTCTCACTGATTAACACATGAACCCTGTATGAGTCTCACTGATTTACACTGAACCCTGTGGGAGTCTCACTGATTAACACTGAACCATATGGGAGTCTCACTGATTAACACATGAACCCTGAGGGAGTCTCACTGATTAACACTGAACCCTGTGGGAGTCTCACTGATTAAGACTGAACCCTATGAGAGTCTCAATGATTAACACTGAACTCTATGGGATACTCACTGATTAACACTGAACCCTATGGGAGTCTCACTGATTAACACTGAACCCTGTGGGAGTCTCAGTTATTAACACTGAACCATGAGGGAGTCTCACTGATTAACACTGAACACTGTGGGAGTCTCACTGATTAACACTGAACACTGTGGGAGTCTCACTGATTAACACTAAACCCTGTGGGAGTCTCACTGATTAACACTGAACCCTATGGGAGTCTCACTGATTAACACTGAACCCTGTGAGAGTCTCACTGATTAAGACTGAACCCTATGGGAGTCTCACTGATTAACACTGAAACCTATGGGAGTGTTCACTGATTAACACTGGACCCTATGGGAGTCTCACTGATTAACACTGAAGCCTGTGGGAGACTCACTGATTAACACTGAACCCTATGGGAGTCTCACAGATTAACGCTAAACCCTATGGGAGTCTCACTGGTTAACAATGAACCCTATGGGAGTCTAACTGATTAACACTGAAGCCTGTGGGAGTCTCACTGATTAACACTGAATCCTAAGGGAGTCTCACAGATTAACGCTAAACCCTATGGGAGTCTCACTGGTTTACAATGAACCCTATGGGAGTCTCACTGATTAACACTGAAATCGATGGGATTCTCACTGATTAACACTGAACCCCATGGGAGTCTCACTGATTAACACTGAACCCAGTGGGAGTCTCAGTGATTAATACTGAACCCTATGGGAGTCTCACTGATTAACACTGAACACTGTGGGAGTCTCACTGATTAACACTGAACCCTGTGGGCGTCTCACTGATTAACACTGAACCCTGTAGGCGTCTCACTGATTAACACTGAACCCTATGGGAGTCTCACTGATTAACACATGAACCCTATGGGAGTCTCACTGATTAACACTGAACCCTATGGGAGTCTCACTGATTAACACTGAACCCTGTGGGAGTCTCACTGATTAACACTGAACCGTGTGGGAGTCTCACTGATTAACACTGAACCCTATGGGAGTCTCACTGATTAACACTGAACCCTGTGGGAGTCTCACTGATTAACACTGAATCCTATGGGAGTCTCATTGATTAACACATGAACCCTGAGGGAGTCTCACTGATTAACACAGAACCCTGTGGGAGTCTCACTGATTAACACTGAACCCTGTGGGAGTCTCACTGATTAACACTGAACCCTATGGGAGTCTCATTGATTAACACTGAACCCTATGGGAGTCTCACTGCTTAACACATGAACCCTGTATGAGTCTCACTGATTTACACTGAACCCTGTGGGAGTCTCACTGATTAACACTGAACCCTATGGGAGTCTCACTGATTAACACATGAACCCTGAGGGAGTCTCACTGATTAACACTGAACCCTGTGGGAGTCTCACTGATTAAGACTGAACCCTATGAGAGTCTCAATGATTAACACTGAACTCTATGGGATACTCACTGATTAACACTGAACCCAATGGGAGTCTCACTGATTAACACTGAACCCTGTGGGAGTCTCAGTTATTAACACTGAACCCTGAGGGCGTCTCACTGATTAACACTGAACACTGGGGGAGTCTCACTGATTAACACTGAACACTGTGGGAGTCTCACTGATTAACACTAAACCCTGTGGGAGTCTCACTGATTAACACTGAACCCTATGGGAGTCTCACTGATTAACACTGAACCCTGTGAGTGTCTCACTGATTAAGACTGAACCCTATGGGAGTCTCACTGATTAACACTGAAACCTATGGGAGTCTCACTGATTAACACTGGACCCTATGGGAGTCTCATTGATTAACACTGAAGCCTGTGGGAGTCTCACTGATTAACACTGAACCCTATGGGAGTCTCACAGATTAACGCTAAACCCTATGGGAGTCTCACTGGTTAACAATGAACCCTATGGGAGTCTCACTGATTAACACTGAAGCCTGTGGGAGTCTCACTGATTAACACTGAACCCTAAGGGAGTCTCACAGATTAACGCTAAACCCTATGGGAGTCTCACTGGTTTACAATGAACCCTATGGGAGTCTCACTGATTAACACTGAAATCGATGGGATTCTCACTGATTAACACTGAACCCCATGGGAGTCTCACTGATTAACACTGAACCCTGTGGGCGTCTCACTGATTAACACTGAACCCTGTGGGCGTCTCACTGATTAACACTGAACCCTATGGGAGTCTCACTGATTAACATATGAACCCTATGGGAGTCTCACTGATTAACACTGAACCCTATGGGAGTCTCACTGATTAACACTGAACCCTGTGGGAGTCTCACTGATTAAAACTGAACCGTGTGGGAGTCTCACTGATTAACACTGAACCCTATGGGAGTCTCACTGAATAACACTGAACCCTGTGGGAGTCTCACTGATTAACACTGAACCCTATGGGAGTCTCATTGATTAACACATGAACCCTGAGGGAGTCTCACTGATTAACACTGAACCCTGAGGGAGTCTCACTGATTAACACTGAAGCCTGTGGGAGTCTCACTGATTAACACTGAACCCTAAGGGAGTCTCACAGATTAACGCTAAACCCTATGGGAGTCTCACTGGTTTACAATGAACCCTATGGGAGTCTCACTGATTAACACTGAAATCGATGGGATTCTCACTGATTAACACTGAACCCCATGGGAGTCTCACTGATTAACACTGAACCCTGTGGGCGTCTCACTGATTAACACTGAACCCTGTGGGCGTCTCACTGATTAACACTGAACCCTATGGGAGTCTCACTGATTAACATATGAACCCTATGGGAGTCTCACTGATTAACACTGAACCCTATGGGAGTCTCACTGATTAACACTGAACCCTGTGGGAGTCTCACTGATTAAAACTGAACCGTGTGGGAGTCTCACTGATTAACACTGAACCCTATGGGAGTCTCACTGATTAACACTGAACCCTGTGGGAGTCTCACTGATTAACACTGAACCCTATGGGAGTCTCATTGATTAACACATGAACCCTGAGGGAGTCTCACTGATTAACACTGAACCCTGTGGGAGTCTCACTGATTAAGACTGAACCCTATGAGAGTCTCAATGATTAACACTGAACTCTATGGGATACTCACTGATTAACACTGAACCCTATGGGAGTCTCACTGATTAACACTGAACCCTGTGGGAATCTCAGTTATTAACACTGAACCCTGAGGGAGTCTCACTGATTAACACTGAACACTGGGGGAGTCTCACTGATTAACACTGAACACTGTGGGAGTCTCACTGATTAACACTAAACCCTGTGGGAGTCTCACTGATTAACACTGAACCCTATGGGAGTCTCACTGATTAACACTGAACCCTGTGAGTGTCTCACTGATTAAGACTGAACCATATGGGAGTCTCACTGATTAACACTGAAACCTATGGGAGTCTCACTGATTAACACTGGACCCTATGGGAGTCTCATTGATTAACACTGAAGCCTGTGGGAGTCTCACTGATTAACACTGAACCCTATGGGAGTCTCACAGATTAACGCTAAACCCTATGGGAGTCTCACTGGTTAACAATGAACCCTATGGGAGTCTCACTGATTAACACTGAAGCCTGTGGGAGTCTCACTGATTAACACTGAACCCTAAGGGAGTCTCACAGATTAACGCTAAACCCTAAGGGAGTCTCACTGGTTTACAATGAACCCTATGGGAGTCTCACTGATTAACACTGAAATCGATGGGATTCTCACTGATTAACACTGAACCCCATGGGAGTCTCACTGATTAACACTGAACCCAGTGGGAGTCTCAGTGATTAATACTGAACCCTACGGGAGTCTCACTGATTAACACTGAACACTGTGGGAGTCTCACTGATTAACACTGAACCCTGTGGGCGTCTCACTGATTAACACTGAACCCTGTGGGCGTCTCACTGATTAACACTGAACCCTATGGGAGTCTCACTGATTAACATATGAACCCTATGGGAGTCTCACTGATTAACACTGAACCCTATGGGAGTCTCACTGATTAACACTGAACCCTGTGGGAGTCTCACTGATTAAAACTGAACCGTGTGGGAGTCTCACTGATTAACACTGAACCCTATGGGAGTCTCACTGATTAACACTGAACCCTGTGGGAGTCTCACTGATTAACACTGAACCCTATGGGAGTCTCATTGATTAACACATGAACCCTGAGGGAGTCTCACTGATTAACACAAAACCCTGTGGGAATCTCACTGATTAACACTGAACCCTGTGGGAGTCTCACTGATTAACACTGAACCCTATGGGAGTCTCATTGATTAACACTGAACCCTATGGGAGTCTCACTGATTAACACATGAACCCTGTATGAGTCTCACTGATTTACACTGAACCCTGTGGGAGTCTCACTGATTAACACTGAACCCTATGGGAGTCTCACTGATTAACACATGAACCCTGAGGGAGTCTCACTGATTAACACAGAACCCTGTGGGAGTCTCACTGATTAACACTGAACCCTGTGGGAGTCTCACTGATTAACACTGAACCCTATGGGAGTCTCACTGATAAACACTGAACCCTATGGGAGTCTCACTGATTAACACTGAACCCTGTGGGAGTCTCACTGATTAAGACTGAACCCTATGAGAGTCTCAATGATTAACACTGAACTCTATGGGATACTCACTGATTAACACAGAACCCTATGGGAGTCTCACTGATTAACACTGAACCCTGTGGGAGTCTCAGTTATTAACACTGAACCCTGAGGGAGTCTCACTGATTAACACTGAACACTGGGGGAGTCTCACTGATTAACACTGAACACTGTGGGAGTCTCACTGATTAACACTGAACCCTGTGGGAGTCTCACTGATTAACACTGAACCCTATGGGAGTCTCACTGATTAACACATGAACCCTGAGGGAGTCTCACTGATAAACACTGAACCCTATGGGAGTCTCACTGATTAACACTGAACCCTGTGGGAGTCTCACTGATTAATACTGAACCCTATGAGAGTCTCAATGATTAACACTGAACTCTATGGGATACTCACTGATTAACACAGAACCCTATGGGAGTCTCACTGATTAACACTGAACCCTGTGGGAGTCTCAGTTATTAACACTGAACCCTGAGGGAGTCTCACTGATTAACACTGAACCCTGTGGGAGTCTAACTGATTAACACTGACCCCTATGGGAGTCTCACTGATTAACACATGAACCCTGAGGGAGTCTCACTGATTAACACAGAACCCTGTGGGAGTCTCACTGATTAACACTGAACCCTGTGGGAGTCTCACTGATTAACACTGAACCCTATGGGAGTCTCACTGATTAACACATGAACCCTGAGGGAGTCTCACTGATAAACACTGAACCCTATGGGAGTCTCACTGATTAACACTGAACCCTGTGGGAGTCTCACTGATTAAGACTGAACCATATGAGAGTCTCAATGATTAACACTGAACTCTATGGGATACTCACTGATTAACACTGAACCCTATGGGAGTCTCACTGATTAACACTGAACCCTGTGGGAGTCTCAGTTATTAACACTGAACCATGAGGGAGTCTCACTGATTAACACTGAACACTGTGGGAGTCTCACTGATTAACACTGAACACTGTGGGAGTCTCACTGATTAACACTAAACCCTGTGGGAGTCTCACTGATTAACACTGAACCCTATGGGAGTCTCACTGATTAACACTGAACCCTGTGAGAGTCTCACTGATTAAGACTGAACCCTATGGGAGTCTCACTGATTAACACTGAAACCTATGGGAGTCTCACTGATTAACACTGGACCCTATGGGAGTCTCACTGATTAACACTGAAGCCTGTGGGAGTCTCACTGATTAACACTGAACCCTATGGGAGTCTCACAGATTAACGCTAAACCCTATGGGAGTCTCACTGGTTAACAATGAACCCTATGGGAGTCTAACTGATTAACACTGAAGCCTGTGGGAGTCTCACTGATTAACACTGAACCCTAAGGGAGTCTCACAGATTAACGCTAAACCCTATGGGAGTCTCACTGGTTTACAATGAACCCTATGGGAGTCTCACTGATTAACACTGAAATCGATGGGATTCTCACTGATTAACACTGAACCCCATGGGAGTCTCACTGATTAACACTGAACCCAGTGGGAGTCTCAGTGATTAATACTGAACCCTATGGGAGTCTCACTGATTAACACTGAACACTGTGGGAGTCTCACTGATTAACACTGAAGCCTGTGGGCGTCTCACTGATTAACACTGAACCCTGTAGGCGTCTCACTGATTAACACTGAACCCTATGGGAGTCTCACTGATTAACACATGAACCCTATGGGAGTCTCACTGATTAACACTGAACCCTATGGGAGTCTCACTGATTAACACTGAACCCTGTGGGAGTCTCACTGATTAACACTGAACCGTGTGGGAGTCTCACTGATTAACACTGAACCCTATGGGAGTCTCACTGATTAACACTGAACCCTGTGGGAGTCTCACTGATTAACACTGAATCCTATGGGAGTCTCATTGATTAACACATGAACCCTGAGGGAGTCTCACTGATTAACACAGAACCCTGTGGGAGTCTCACTGATTAACACTGAACCCTGTGGGAGTCTCACTGATTAACACTGAACCCTATGGGAGTCTCATTGATTAACACTGAACCCTATGGGAGTCTCACTGATTAACACATGAACCCTGTATGAGTCTCACTGATTTACACTGAACCCTGTGGGAGTCTCACTGATTAACACTGAACCCTATGGGAGTCTCACTGATTAACACATGAACCCTGAGGGAGTCTCACTGATTAACACTGAACCCTGTGGGAGTCTCACTGATTAAGACTGAACCCTATGAGAGTTTCAATGATTAACACTGAACTCTATGGGATACTCACTGATTAACACTGAACCCAATGGGAGTCTCACTGATTAACACTGAACCCTGTGGGAGTCTCAGTTATTAACACTGAACCCTGAGGGCGTCTCACTGATTAACACTGAACACTGGGGGAGTCTCACTGATTAACACTGAACACTGGGGGAGTCTCACTGATTAACACTAAACCCTGTGGGAGTCTCACTGATTAACACTGAACCCTATGGGAGTCTCACTGATTAACACTGAACCCTGTGAGTGTCTCACTGATTAAGACTGAAACCTATGGGAGTCTCACTGATTAACACTGGAACCTATGGGAGTCTCACTGATTAACACTGGACCCTATGGGAGTCTCATTGATTAACACTGAAGCCTGTGGGAGTCTCACTGATTAACACTGAACCCTATGGGAGTCTCACAGATTAACGCTAAACCCTATGGGAGTCTCACTGGTTAACAATGAACCCTATGGGAGTCTCACTGATTAACACTGAAGCCTGTGGGAGTCTCACTGATTAACACTGAACCCTAAGGGAGTCTCACAGATTAACGCTAAACCCTATGGGAGTCTCACTGGTTTACAATGAACCCTATGGGAGTCTCACTGATTAACACTGAAATCGATGGGATTCTCACTGATTAACACTGAACCCCATGGGAGTCTCACTGATTAACACTGAACCCAGTGGGAGTCTCAGTGATTAATACTGAACCCTACGGGAGTCTCACTGATTAACACTGAACACTGTGGGAGTCTCACTGATTAACACTGAACCCTGTGGGGGTCTCACTGATTAACACTGAACCCTGTGGGCGTCTCACTGATTAACACTGAACCCTATGGGAGTCTCACTGATTAACATATGAACCCTATGGGAGTCTCACTGATTAACACTGAACCCTATGGGAGTCTCACTGATTAACACTGAACCCTGTGGGAGTCTCACTGATTAAAACTGAACCGTGTGGGAGTCTCACTGATTAACACTGAACCCTATGGGAGTCTCACTGATTAACACTGAACCCTGTGGGAGTCTCACTGATTAACACTGAACCCTATGGGAGTCTCATTGATTAACACATGAACCCTGAGGGAGTCTCATTGATTAACACTGAACCCTGTGGGAGTCTCACTGATTAAGACTGAACCCTATGAGAGTCTCAATGATTAACACTGAACTCTATGGGATACTCACTGATTAACACTGAACCCTATGGGAGTCTCACTGATTAACACTGAACCCTGTGGGAATCTCAGTTATTAACACTGAACCCTGAGGGAGTCTCACTGATTAACACTGAACACTGGGGGAGTCTCACTGATTAACACTGAACACTGTGGGAGTCTCACTGATTAACACTAAACCCTGTGGGAGTCTCACTGATTAACACTGAACCCTATGGGAGTCTCACTGATTAACACTGAACCCTGTGAGTGTCTCACTGATTAAGACTGAACCATATGGGAGTCTCACTGATTAACACTGAAACCTATGGGAGTCTCACTGATTAACACTGGACCCTATGGGAGTCTCATTGATTAACACTGAAGCCTGTGGGAGTCTCACTGATTAACACTGAACCCTATGGGAGTCTCACAGATTAACACTGAACCCTGTGGGAGTCTCAGTTATTAACACTGAACCCTGAGGGAGTCTCACTGATTAACACTGAACCCTGTGGGAGTCTAACTGATTAACACTGACCCCTATGGGAGTCTCACTGATTAACACATGAACCCTGAGGGAGTCTCACTGATTAACACAGAACCCTGTGGGAGTCTCACTGATTAACACTGAACCCTGTGGGAGTCTCACTGATTAACACTGAACCCTATGGGAGTCTCACTGATTAACACATGAACCCTGAGGGAGTCTCACTGATAAACACTGAACCCTATGGGAGTCTCACTGATTAACACTGAACCCTGTGGGAGTCTCACTGATTAAGACTGAACCATATGAGAGTCTCAATGATTAACACTGAACTCTATGGGATACTCACTGATTAACACTGAACCCTATGGGAGTCTCACTGATTAACACTGAACCCTGTGGGAGTCTCAGTTATTAACACTGAACCATGAGGGAGTCTCACTGATTAACACTGAACACTGTGGGAGTCTCACTGATTAACACTGAACACTGTGGGAGTCTCACTGATTAACACTAAACCCTGTGGGAGTCTCACTGATTAACACTGAACCCTATGGGAGTCTCACTGATTAACACTGAACCCTGTGAGAGTCTCACTGATTAAGACTGAACCCTATGGGAGTCTCACTGATTAACACTGAAACCTATGGGAGTCTCACTGATTAACACTGGACCCTATGGGAGTCTCACTGATTAACACTGAAGCCTGTGGGAGTCTCACTGATTAACACTGAACCCTATGGGAGTCTCACAGATTAACGCTAAACCCTATGGGAGTCTCACTGGTTAACAATGAACCCTATGGGAGTCTAACTGATTAACACTGAAGCCTGTGGGAGTCTCACTGATTAACACTGAACCCTAAGGGAGTCTCACAGATTAACGCTAAACCCTATGGGAGTCTCACTGGTTTACAATGAACCCTATGGGAGTCTCACTGATTAACACTGAAATCGATGGGATTCTCACTGATTAACACTGAACCCCATGGGAGTCTCACTGATTAACACTGAACCCAGTGGGAGTCTCAGTGATTAATACTGAACCCTATGGGAGTCTCACTGATTAACACTGAACACTGTGGGAGTCTCACTGATTAACACTGAAGCCTGTGGGCGTCTCACTGATTAACACTGAACCCTGTAGGCGTCTCACTGATTAACACTGAACCCTATGGGAGTCTCACTGATTAACACATGAACCCTATGGGAGTCTCACTGATTAACACTGAACCCTATGGGAGTCTCACTGATTAACACTGAACCCTGTGGGAGTCTCACTGATTAACACTGAACCGTGTGGGAGTCTCACTGATTAACACTGAACCCTATGGGAGTCTCACTGATTAACACTGAACCCTGTGGGAGTCTCACTGATTAACACTGAATCCTATGGGAGTCTCATTGATTAACACATGAACCCTGAGGGAGTCTCACTGATTAACACAGAACCCTGTGGGAGTCTCACTGATTAACACTGAACCCTGTGGGAGTCTCACTGATTAACACTGAACCCTATGGGAGTCTCATTGATTAACACTGAACCCTATGGGAGTCTCACTGATTAACACATGAACCCTGTATGAGTCTCACTGATTTACACTGAACCCTGTGGGAGTCTCACTGATTAACACTGAACCCTATGGGAGTCTCACTGATTAACACATGAACCCTGAGGGAGTCTCACTGATTAACACTGAACCCTGTGGGAGTCTCACTGATTAAGACTGAACCCTATGAGAGTTTCAATGATTAACACTGAACTCTATGGGATACTCACTGATTAACACTGAACCCAATGGGAGTCTCACTGATTAACACTGAACCCTGTGGGAGTCTCAGTTATTAACACTGAACCCTGAGGGCGTCTCACTGATTAACACTGAACACTGGGGGAGTCTCACTGATTAACACTGAACACTGGGGGAGTCTCACTGATTAACACTAAACCCTGTGGGAGTCTCACTGATTAACACTGAACCCTATGGGAGTCTCACTGATTAACACTGAACCCTGTGAGTGTCTCACTGATTAAGACTGAAACCTATGGGAGTCTCACTGATTAACACTGGAACCTATGGGAGTCTCACTGATTAACACTGGACCCTATGGGAGTCTCATTGATTAACACTGAAGCCTGTGGGAGTCTCACTGATTAACACTGAACCCTATGGGAGTCTCACAGATTAACGCTAAACCCTATGGGAGTCTCACTGGTTAACAATGAACCCTATGGGAGTCTCACTGATTAACACTGAAGCCTGTGGGAGTCTCACTGATTAACACTGAACCCTAAGGGAGTCTCACAGATTAACGCTAAACCCTATGGGAGTCTCACTGGTTTACAATGAACCCTATGGGAGTCTCACTGATTAACACTGAAATCGATGGGATTCTCACTGATTAACACTGAACCCCATGGGAGTCTCACTGATTAACACTGAACCCAGTGGGAGTCTCAGTGATTAATACTGAACCCTACGGGAGTCTCACTGATTAACACTGAACACTGTGGGAGTCTCACTGATTAACACTGAACCCTGTGGGGGTCTCACTGATTAACACTGAACCCTGTGGGCGTCTCACTGATTAACACTGAACCCTATGGGAGTCTCACTGATTAACATATGAACCCTATGGGAGTCTCACTGATTAACACTGAACCCTATGGGAGTCTCACTGATTAACACTGAACCCTGTGGGAGTCTCACTGATTAAAACTGAACCGTGTGGGAGTCTCACTGATTAACACTGAACCCTATGGGAGTCTCACTGATTAACACTGAACCCTGTGGGAGTCTCACTGATTAACACTGAACCCTATGGGAGTCTCATTGATTAACACATGAACCCTGAGGGAGTCTCATTGATTAACACTGAACCCTGTGGGAGTCTCACTGATTAAGACTGAACCCTATGAGAGTCTCAATGATTAACACTGAACTCTATGGGATACTCACTGATTAACACTGAACCCTATGGGAGTCTCACTGATTAACACTGAACCCTGTGGGAATCTCAGTTATTAACACTGAACCCTGAGGGAGTCTCACTGATTAACACTGAACACTGGGGGAGTCTCACTGATTAACACTGAACACTGTGGGAGTCTCACTGATTAACACTAAACCCTGTGGGAGTCTCACTGATTAACACTGAACCCTATGGGAGTCTCACTGATTAACACTGAACCCTGTGAGTGTCTCACTGATTAAGACTGAACCATATGGGAGTCTCACTGATTAAAACTGAACCCTATGGGAGTCTCACTGATAAACACTGAACCCTATGGGAGTCTCACTGATTAACACTGAACCCTGTGGGAGTCTCACTGATTAAGACTGAACCCTATGAGAGTCTCAATGATTAACACTGAACTCTATGGGATACTCACTGATTAACACAGAACCCTATGGGAGTCTCACTGATTAACACTGAACCCTGTGGGAGTCTCAGTTATTAACACTGAACCCTGAGGGAGTCTCACTGATTAACACTGAACACTGGGGGAGTCTCACTGATTAACACTGAACACTGTGGGAGTCTCACTGATTAACACTAAACCCTGTGGGAGTCTCACTGATTAACACTGAACCCTATGGGAGTCTCACTGATTAACACTGAACCCTGTGAGAGTCTCACTAATTAAGACTGAACCCTATGGGAGTCTCACTGATTAACACTGAAACCTATGGGAGTCTCACTGATTAACACTGGACCCTATGGGAGTCTCATTGATTAACACATGAACCCTGAGGGAGTCTCACTGATTAACACAGAACCCTGTGGGAGTCTCACTGATTAACACTGAAAACCTGTGGGAGTCTCACTGATTAACACTGAACCCTATGGGAGTCTCATTGATTAACACTGAACCCTATGGGAGTCTCACTGATTAACACATGAACCCTGTATGAGTCTCACTGATTTACACTGAACCCTGTGGGAGTCTCACTGATTAACACTGAACCCTATGGGAGTCTCACTGATTAACACATGAACCCTGAGGGAGTCTCACTGATTAACACAGCACCCTGTGGGAGTCTCACTGATTAACACTGAACCCTGTGGGAGTCTCACTGATTAACACTGAACCCTATGGGAGTCTCACTGATTAACACATGAACCCTGAGGGAGTCTCACTGATAAACACTGAACCCTATGGGAGTCTCACTGATTAACACTGAACCCTGTGGGATTCTCACTGATTGACTGAACCCTATGAGAGTCTCAATGATTAACACTGAACTCTATGGGATACTCACTGATTAACACTGAACCCTATGGGAGTCTCACTGATTAACACTGAACCCTGCGGGAGTCTCAGTTATTAACACTGAACCCTGAGGGAGTCTCACGGATTAACACTGAACACTGGGGGAGTCTCACTGATTAACACTGAACACTGTGGGAGTCTCACTGATTAACACTAAACCCTGTGGGAGTCTCACTGATTAACACTGAACCCTATGGGAGTCTCATTGATTAACACATGAACCCTGAGGGAGTCTCACTGATTAACACTGAACCCTGTGGGAGTCTCACTGATTAACACTGAACCCTATGGGAGTCTCACTGATTAACACTGAACCCTGTGAGAGTCTCACTGATTAAGACTGAACCCTATGGGAGTCTCACTGATTAACACTGAACCCTATGGGAGTCTCACTGATTAACACATGAACCCTGAGGGAGTCTCACTGATTAACACAGAACCCTGTGGGAGTCTCACTGATTAACACTGAACCCTGTGGGAGTCTCACTGATTAAAACTGAACCCTATGGGAGTCTCACTGATAAACACTGAACCCTATGGGAGTCTCACTGATTAACACTGAACCCTGTGGGAGTCTCACTGATTAAGACTGAACCCTATGAGAGTCTCAATGATTAACACTGAACTCTATGGGATACTCACTGATTAACACAGAACCCTATGGGAGTCTCACTGATTAACACTGAACCCTGTGGGAGTCTCAGTTATTAACACTGAACCCTGAGGGAGTCTCACTGATTAACACTGAACACTGGGGGAGTCTCACTGATTAACACTGAACACTGTGGGAGTCTCACTGATTAACACTAAACCCTGTGGGAGTCTCACTGATTAACACTGAACCCTATGGGAGTCTCACTGATTAACACTGAACCCTGTGAGAGTCTCACTGATTAAGACTGAACCCTATGGGAGTCTCACTGATTAACACTGAAACCTATGGGAGTCTCACTGATTAACACTGGACCCTATGGGAGTCTCATTGATTAACACATGAACCCTGAGGGAGTCTCACTGATTAACACAGAACCCTGTGGGAGTCTCACTGATTAACACTGAACCCTGTGGGAGTCTCACTGATTAACACTGAACCCTATGGGAGTCTCATTGATTAACACTGAACCCTATGGGAGTCTCACTGATTAACACATGAACCCTGTATGAGTCTCACTGATTTACACTGAACCCTGTGGGAGTCTCACTGATTAACACTGAACCCTATGGGAGTCTCACTGATTAACACATGAACCCTGAGGGAGTCTCACTGATTAACACAGAACCCTGTGGGAGTCTCACTGATTAACACTGAACCCTGTGGGAGTCTCACTGATTAACACTGAACCCTATGGGAGTCTCACTGATTAACACATGAACCCTGAGGGAGTCTCACTGATAAACACTGAACCCTATGGGAGTCTCACTGATTAACACTGAACCCTGTGGGATTCTCACTGATTGACTGAACCCTATGAGAGTCTCAATGATTAACACTGAACTCTATGGGATACTCACTGATTAACACTGAACCCTATGGGAGTCTCACTGATTAACACTGAACCCTGCGGGAGTCTCAGTTATTAACACTGAACCCTGAGGGAGTCTCACGGATTAACACTGAACACTGGGGGAGTCTCACTGATTAACACTGAACACTGTGGGAGTCTCACTGATTAACACTAAACCCTGTGGGAGTCTCACTGATTAACACTGAACCCTATGGGAGTCTCATTGATTAACACATGAACCCTGAGGGAGTCTCACTGATTAACACTGAACCCTGTGGGAGTCTCACTGATTAACACTGAACCCTATGGGAGTCTCACTGATTAACACTGAACCCTGTGAGAGTCTCACTGATTAAGACTGAACCCTATGGGAGTCTCACTGATTAACACTGAAACCTATGGGAGTCTCACTGATTAACACTGGACCCTATGAGAGTCTCACTGATTAACACTGAAGCCTGTGGGAGTCTCACTGATTAACACTGAACCCTATGGGAGTCTCACAGATTAACGCTAAACCCTATGGGAGTCTCACTGGTTAACAATGAACCCTATGGGAGTTTCACTGATTAACAATGAAGCCTGTGGGAGTCTCACTGATTAACACTGAACCCTAAGGGAGTCTCACAGATTAACGCTAAACCCTATGGGAGTCTCACTGGTTTACAATGAACCCTATGGGAGTCTCACTGATTAACACTGAAATCGATGGGATTCTCACTGATTAAGACTGAACCCTATGAGAGTCTCAATGATTAACACTGAACTCTATGGGATACTCACTGATTAACACTGAACCCTATGGGAGTCTCACTGATTAACACTGAACCCTGCGGGAGTCTCAGTTATTAACACTGAACCCTGAGGGAGTCTCACTGATTAACACTGAACACTGGGGGAGTCTCACTGATTAACACTGAACACTGTGGGAGTCTCACTGATTAACACTAAACCCTGTGGGAGTCTCACTGATTAACTCTGAACCCTATGGGAGTCTCATTGATTAACACATGAACCCTGAGGGAGTCTCACTGATTAACACTGAACCCTGTGGGAGTCTCACTGATTAACACTGAACCCTATGGGAGTCTCACTGATTAACACTGAACCCTGTGAGAGTCTCACTGATTAAGACTGAACCCTATGGGAGTCTCACTGATTAACACTGAAACCTATGGGAGTCTCACTGATTAACACTGGACCCTATGGGAGTCTCACTGATTAACACTGAAGCCTGTGGGAGTCTCACTGATTAACACTGAACCCTATGGGAGTCTCACAGATTAACGCTAAACCCTATGGGAGTCTCACTGGTTAACAATGAACCCTATGGGAGTTTCACTGATAAACACTGAAGCCTGTGGGAGTCTCACTGATTAACACTGAACCCTAAGGGAGTCTCACAGATTAACGCTAAACCCTATGGGAGTCTCACTGGTTTACAATGAACCCTATGGGAGTCTCACTGATTAACACTGAAATCGATGGGATTCTCACTGATTAACACTGAACCCCATGGGAGTCTCAATGATTAACACTGAACCCAGTGGGAGTCTCAGTGATTAATACTGAACCCTATGGGAGTCTCACTGATTAACACTGAACACTGTGGGAGTCTCACTGATTAACACTGAACCCTGTGGGCGTCTCAATGATTAACACTGAACCCTGTGGGAGTCTCACTGATTAACACATGAACCCTATGGGAGTCTCACTGATTAACACTGAACTCTATGGGAGTCTCACTGATTAACACTGAACCCTGTGGGAGTCTCACTGATTAACACTGAACCGTGTGGGAGTCTCACTGATTAACACTGAACCCTATGGGAGTCTCACTGATTAACACTGATCCCTATGGGAATCTCACTGATTAACACTGAACCCTATGGGAGTCTCACTGATGAACACTGCACCCTATGGTTGTCTCACTGATTAACACATGAACGCCGTGGGAGTCTCACTGATTAACACTGAACCCTATGGGTTTCTCACTGATTAACACATGAACCCTGAGGGAGTATCACTGATTAACACAGATCCCTGTGGGAGTCTCACTGATTAACACTGAACCCTGTGGGTGTCTCACTGATTAACACTGAACCCTATGGGAGTCTCATTGATTAACACTGAACCCTATGGGAGTCTCACTGATTAACACATGAACCCTGTGGGAGTCTCACTGATTTACACTGAAGCCTGTGGGAGTCTCACTGATTAACACTGAACCCTAAGGGAGTCTCACAGATTAACGCTAAACCCTATGGGAGTCTCACTGGTTTACAATGAACCCTATGGGAGTCTCACTGATTAACACTGAAATCGATGGGATTCTCACTGATTAACACTGAACCCCATGGGAGTCTCAATGATTAACACTGAACCCAGTGGGAGTCTCAGTGATTAATACTGAACCCTATGGGAGTCTCACTGATTAACACTGAACACTGTGGGAGTCTCACTGATTAACACTGAACCCTGTGGGCGTCTCAATGATTAACACTGAACCCTGTGGGAGTCTCACTGATTAACACATGAACCCTATGGGAGTCTCACTGATTAACACTGAACTCTATGGGAGTCTCACTGATTAACACTGAACCCTGTGGGAGTCTCACTGATTAACACTGAACCGTGTGGGAGTCTCACTGATTAACACTGAACCCTAAGGGAGTCTCACAGATTAACGCTAAACCCTATGGGAGTCTCACTGGTTTACAATGAACCCTATGGGAGTCTCACTGATTAACACTGAAATCAATGGGATTCTCACTGATTAACACTGAACCCCATGGGAGTATCAATGATTAACACTGAACCCAGTGGGAGTCTCAGTGATTAATACTGAACCCTATGGGAGTCTCACTGATTAACACTGAACACTGTGGGAGTCTCACTGATTAACACTGAACCCTGTGGGCGTCTCACTGATTAACACTGAACCCTGTGGGAGTCTCACTGATTAACACATGAACCCTATGGGAGTCTCACTGATTAACACTGAACTCTATGGGAGTCTCACTGATTAACACTGAACCCTGTGGGAGTCTCACTGATTAACACTGAACCGTGTGGGAGTCTCACTGATTAACACTGAACCCTATGGGAGTCTCACTGATTAACACTGATCCCTATGGGAATCTCACTGATTAACACTGAACCCTATGGGAGTCTCACTGATGAACACTGCACCCTATGGTTGTCTCACTGATTAACACATGAACGCCGTGGGAGTCTCACTGATTAACACTGAACCCTATGGGTTTCTCACTGATTAACACATGAACCCTGAGGGAGTATCACTGATTAACACAGATCCCTGTGGGAGTCTCACTGATTAACACTGAACCCTGTGGGTGTCTCACTGATTAACACTGAACCCTATGGGAGTCTCATTGATTAACACTGAACCCTATGGGAGTCTCACTGATTAACACATGAACCCTGTGGGAGTCTCACTGATTTACACTGAACCCTGTGGGAGTCTCACTGATTAACACTGAACCCTGTGGGAGTCTCACTGATTAACACTGAACACTATGGGAGTCTCACTGATTAACACTGAAACCAATGGGAGTCTCACTGATTAACACTGAAGCCTGTGGGAGTCTCACTGATTAACACTGAACCCTATGGGAGTCTCACAGATTAACGCTGAACCCTATGGGAGTCTCACTGATTAACAATGAACCCTATGGGAGTCTCACTGATTAACACTGAAATCGATGGGATTCTCACTGATTAACAGTGAACCCTATGGGAGTCTCACTGATTAACACTGAACCCAGTGGGAGTCTCAGTGATTAATACTGAACCCTATGGGAGTCTCACTGATTAACACTGAACACTGTGGGAGTGTCACTGATTAACACTGAACAGTGTGGGCGTCTCACTGATTAACACTGAACCCTGTGGGAGTCTCACTGATTAACACTTACCCCTATGGGAGTCTCACTGATTAACACATGAACCCTGTGGGAGTCTCACTGATTAACACTGAACCCTGTGGGAGTCTCACTGATTAACGCTGAACCCTGTGGGATTCTCACTGATTAACACTGAACCCTATGGGAGTCTCACTGATTAACACTGAACCCTGTGGAAGTCTCACTGATTAACACTGAACCCTGTGGGAGTCTCACTGATTAACACTGAACCCTGTGGGAGTCTCACTGATTAACACATGAACCCTGTGGGAGTCTCACTGATTAACACTGAACCCTGTGGGAGTCTCACTGATTAACACTGAACCCTGTGGGAGTCTCACTGATTAACGCTGAACCCTGTGGGAGTCTCACTGGTTACCCCTGAACCCTGTGGGAGTTTCACTGATTAACACTGAACCCTGTGGGAGTCTCACTGATTAACACTGAACCCTGTGGGAGTCTCACTGATTAACACTGAACCCTGTGGGAGTCTCACTGATTAACACTGAACCCTATCGGTCTCAATGATTAACACTGAACCCTGTGGGAGTCTCACTGATTAAGACTGAACCCTATGGGAGTCTCACAGATTAACGCTAAACCCTATGGGAGTCTCACTGGTTAACAATGAACCCTATGGGAGTCTCACTGATTAACACTGAAGCCTGTGGGAGTCTCACTGATTAACACTGAACCCTAAGGGAGTCTCACAGATTAACGCTAAACCCTATGGGAGTCTCACTGGTTTACAATGAACCCTATGGGAGTCTCACTGATTAACACTGAAATCGATGGGATTCTCACTGATTAACACTGAACCCCATGGGAGTCTCACTGATTAACACTGAACCCAGTGGGAGTCTCAGTGATTAATACTGAACCCTATGGGAGTCTCACTGATTAACACTGAACACTGTGGGAGTCTCACTGATTAACACTGAACCCTGTGGGCGTCTCACTGATTAACACTGAACCCTGTGGGCGTCTCACTGATTAACACTGAACCCTATGGGAGTCTCACTGATTAACACATTAACCCTATGGGAGTCTCACTGATTAACACTGAACTCTATGGGAGTCTCACTGATTAACACTGAACCCTGTGGGAGTCTCACTGATTAACACTGAACCGTGTGGGAGTCTCACTGATTAACACTGAACCCTATGGGAATCTCACTGATTAACACTGATCCCTATGGGAGTCTCACTGATTAACACTGAACCCTATGGGAGTCTCACTGATGAACACTGCACCCTATGGTAGTCTCACTGATTAACACATGAACGCCGTGGGAGTCTCACTGATTAACACTGAACCCTATGGGAGTCTCACTGATTAACACATGAACCCTGAGGGAGTCTCACTGATTAACACAGATCCCTGTGGGAGTCTCACTGATTAACACTGAACCCTGTGGGAGTCTCACTGATTTACACTGAACCCTGTGGAAGTCTCACTGATTAACACTGAACCCTGTGGGAGTCTCACTGATTAACACTGAACACTATGGGAGTCTCACTGATTAACACTGAAACCAATGGGAGTCTCACTGATTAACACTGAAGCCTGTGGGAGTCTCACTGATTAACACTGAACCCTATGGGAGTCTCACAGATTAACGCTGAACCCTATGGGAGTCTCACTGGTTAACAATGAACCCTATGGGAGTCTCACTGATTAACACTGAACCCCATGGGAGTCTCACTGATTAACACTGAACCCAGTGGGAGTCTCAGTGATTAATACTGAACCCTATGGGAGTCTCACTGATTAACACTGAACACTGTGGGAGTCTCACTGATTAACACTGAACCCTGTGGGCGTCTCACTGATTAACACTGAACCCTGTGGGAGTCTCACTGATTAACACTGAACCGTGTGGGAGTCTCACTGATTAACACTGAACCCTATGGGAGTCTCACTGATTAACACTGATCCCTATGGGAGTCTCACTGATTAACACTGAACCCTATGGGAGTCTCACTGATGAACACTGCACCCTATGGTAGTCTCACTGATTAACACATGAACGCCGTGGGAGTCTCACTGATTAACACTGAACCCTATGGGAGTCTCACTGATTAACACTGAACCCTGTGAGAGTCTCACTGATTAAGACTGAACCCTATGGGAGTCTCACTGATTAACACTGAAACCTATGGGAGTCTCACTGATTAACACTGGACCCTATGGGAGTCTCACTGATTAACACTGAAGCCTGTGGGAGTCTCACTGATTAACACTGAACCCTGTGGGAGTCTCACTGATTAACACTGAACCGTGTGGGAGTCTCACTGATTAACACTGAACCCTATGGGAATCTCACTGATTAACACTGATCCCTATGGGAGTCTCACTGATTAACACTGAACCCTATGGGAGTCTCACTGATGAACACTGCACCCTATGGTAGTCTCACTGATTAACACATGAACGCCGTGGGAGTCTCACTGATTAACACTGAACCCTATGGGAGTCTCACTGATTAACACATGAACCCTGAGGGAGTCTCACTGATTAACACAGATCCCTGTGGGAGTCTCACTGATTAACACTGAACCCTGTGGGAGTCTCACTGATTTACACTGAACCCTGTGGAAGTCTCACTGATTAACACTGAACCCTGTGGGAGTCTCACTGATTAACACTGAACACTATGGGAGTCTCACTGATTAACACTGAAACCAATGGGAGTCTCACTGATTAACACTGAAGCCTGTGGGAGTCTCACTGATTAACACTGAACCCTATGGGAGTCTCACAGATTAACGCTGAACCCTATGGGAGTCTCACTGGTTAACAATGAACCCTATGGGAGTCTCACTGATTAACACTGAACCCCATGGGAGTCTCACTGATTAACACTGAACCCAGTGGGAGTCTCAGTGATTAATACTGAACCCTATGGGAGTCTCACTGATTAACACTGAACACTGTGGGAGTCTCACTGATTAACACTGAACCCTGTGGGCGTCTCACTGATTAACACTGAACCCTGTGGGAGTCTCACTGATTAACACTGAACCGTGTGGGAGTCTCACTGATTAACACTGAACCCTATGGGAGTCTCACTGATTAACACTGATCCCTATGGGAGTCTCACTGATTAACACTGAACCCTATGGGAGTCTCACTGATGAACACTGCACCCTATGGTAGTCTCACTGATTAACACATGAACGCCGTGGGAGTCTCACTGATTAACACTGAACCCTATGGGAGTCTCACTGATTAACACTGAACCCTGTGAGAGTCTCACTGATTAAGACTGAACCCTATGGGAGTCTCACTGATTAACACTGAAACCTATGGGAGTCTCACTGATTAACACTGGACCCTATGGGAGTCTCACTGATTAACACTGAAGCCTGTGGGAGTCTCACTGATTAACACTGAACCCTATGGGAGTCTCACAGATTAACGCTAAACCCTATGGGAGTCTCACTGGTTTAAAATGAACCCTATGGGAGTCTCACTGATTAACACTGAAATCGATGGGATTCTCACTGATTAACACTGAACCCCATGGGAGTCTCAATGATTAACACTGAACCCAGTGGGAGTCTCAGTGATTAATACTGAACCCTATGGGAGTCTCACTGATTAACACTGAACAATGTGGGAGTCTCACTGATTAACACTGAACCCTGTGGGCGTCTCAATGATTAACACTGAACCCTGTGGGAGTCTCACTGATTAACACATGAACCCTATGGGAGTCTCAATGATTAACACTGAACTCTATGGGAGTCTCACTGATTAACACTGAACCCTGTGGGAGTCTCACTGATTAACACTGAACCGTGTGGGAGTCTCACTGATTAACACTGAACCCTAAGGGAGTCTCACAGATTAACGCTAAACCCTATGGGAGTCTCACTGGTTTACAATGAACCCTATGGGAGTCTCACTGATTAACACTGAAATCGATGGGATTCTCACTGATTAACACTGAACCCCATGGGAGTCTCAATGATTAACACTGAACCCAGTGGGAGTCTCAGTGATTAATACTGAACCCTATGGGAGTCTCAATGATTAACACTGAACACTGTGGGAGTCTCACTGATTAACACTGAACCCTGTGGGCGTCTCACTGATTAACACTGAACCCTGTGGGAGTCTCACTGATTAACACATGAACCCTATGGGAGTCTCACTGATTAACACTGAACTCTATGGGAGTCTCACTGATTAACACTGAACCCTGTGGGAGTCTCACTGATTAACACTGAACCGTGTGGGAGTCTCACTGATTAACACTGAACCCTATGGGAGTCTCACTGATTAACACTGATCCCTATGGGAGTCTCACTGATTAACACTGAACCCTATGGGAGTCTCACTGATGAACACTGCACCCTATGGTAGTCTCACTGATTAACACATGAACGCCGTGGGAGTCTCACTGATTAACACTGAACCCTATGGGGTTCTCACTGATTAACACATGAACCCTGAGGGAGTATCACTGATTAACACAGATCCCTGTGGGAGTCTCACTGATTAACACTGAACCCTGTGGGTGTCTCACTGATTAACACTGAAACCTATGGGAGTCTCATTGATTAACACTGAACCCTATGGGAGTCTCACTGATTAACACATGAACCCTGTGGGAGTCTCACTGATTTACACTGAACCCTGTGGGAGTCTCACTGATTAACACTGAACCCTGTGGGAGTCTCACTGATTAACACTGAACACTATGGGAGTCTCACTGATTAACACTGAAACCAATGGGAGTCTCACTGATTAACACTGAAGCCTGTGGGAGTCTCACTGATTAACACTGAACCCTATGGGAGTCTCACAGATTAACGCTGAACCCTATGGGAGTCTCACTGGTTAACAATGAACCCTATGGGAGTCTCACTGATTAACACTGAAATCGATGGGATTCTCACTGATTAACAGTGAACCCTATGGGAGTCTCACTGATTAACACTGAACCCAGTGGGAGTCTCAGTGATTAATACTGAACCCTATGGGAGTCTCACTGATTAACACTGAACACTGTGGGAGTGTCACTGATTAACACTGAACACTGTGGGCGTCTCACTGATTAACACTGAACCCTGTGGGAGTCTCACTGATTAACACTGACCCCTATGGGAGTCTCACTGATTAACACATGAACCCTGTGGGAGTCTCACTGATTAACACTGAACCCTGTGGGAGTCTCACTGATTAACGCTGAACCCTGTGGGATTCTCACTGATTAACACTGAACCCTATGGGAGTCTCACTGATTAACACTGAACCCTGTGGAAGTCTCACTGATTAACACTGAACCCTGTGGGAGTCTCACTGATTAACACTGAACCCTGTGGGAGTCTCACTGGTTACCCCTGAACCCTGTGGGAGTTTCACTGATTAACACTGAACCCTGTGGGAGTCTCACTGATTAACACTGAACCCTGTGGGAGTCTCACTGATTAACACTGAACCCTGTGGGAGTCTCACTGATTAACACTGAACCCTATCGGTCTCAATGATTAACACTGAACCCTGTGGGAGTCTCACTGATTAAGACTGAACCCTATGGGAGTCTCACAGATTAACGCTAAACCCTATGGGAGTCTCACTGGTTAACAATGAACCCTATGGGAGTCTCACTGATTAACACTGAAGCCTGTGGGAGCCTCACTGATTAACACTGAACCCTAAGGGAGTCTCACAGATTAACGCTAAACCCTATGGGAGTCTCACTGGTTTACAATGAACCCTATGGGAGTCTCACTGATTAACACTGAAATCGATGGGATTCTCACTGATTAACACTGAACCCCATGGGAGTCTCACTGATTAACACTGAACCCAGTGGGAGTCTCAGTGATTAATACTGAACCCTATGGGAGTCTCACTGATTAACACTGCACAACGTGGGAGTCTCACTGATTAACACTGAACCCTGTGGGCGTCTCACTGATTAACACTGAACCCTGTGGGTGTCTCACTGATTAACACTGAACCCTATGGGAGTCTCACTGATTAACACATGAACCCTATGGGAGTCTCACTGATTAACACTGAACTCTATGGGAGTCTCACTGATTAACACTGAACCCTGTGGGAGTCTCACTGATTAACACTGAACCGTGTGGGAGTCTCACTGATTAACACTGAACCCTATGGGAGTCTCACTGATTAACACTGATCCCTATGGGAGTCTCACTGATTAACACTGAACCCTATGGGAGTCTCACTGATGAACACTGCACCCTATGGTAGTCTCACTGATTAACACATGAACGCCGTGGGAGTCTCACTGATTAACACTGAACCCTATGGGAGTCTCACTGATTAACACATGAACCCTGAGGGAGTCTCACTGATTAACACAGATCCCTGTGGGAGTCTCACTGATTAACACTGAACCCTGTGGGTGTCTCACTGATTAACACTGAACCCTATGGGAGTCTTATTGATTAACACTGAACCCTATGGGAGTCTCACTGATTAACACATGAACCCTGTGGGAGTCTCACTGATTTACACTGAACCCTGTGGGAGTCTCACTGATTAACACTGAACCCTGTGGGAGTCTCACTGATTAACACTGAACACTATGGGAGTCTCACTGATTAACACTGAAACCAATGGGAGTCTCACTGATTAACACTGAAGCCTGTGGGAGTCTCACTGATTAACACTGAACCCTATGGGAGTCTCACAGATTAACGCTGAACCCTATGGGAGTCTCACTGGTTAACAATGAACCCTATGGGAGTCTCACTGATTAACACTGAAATCGATGGGATTCTCACTGATTAACAGTGAACCCTATGGGAGTCTCACTGATTAACACTGAACCCAGTGGGAGTCTCAGTGATTAATACTGAACCCTATGGGAGTCTCACTGATTAACACTGAACACTGTAGGAGTGTCACTGATTAACACTGAACACTGTGGGCGTCTTACTGATTAACACTGAACCCTGTGGGAGTCTCACTGATTAACACTGACCCCTATGGGAGTCTCACTGATTAACACATGAACCCTGTCGGAGTCTCACTGATTAACACTGAACCCTGTGGGAGTCTCACTGATTAACGCTGAACCCTGTGGGATTCTCACTGATTAACACTGAACCCTATGGGAGTCTCACTGATTAACACTGAACCCTGTGGAAGTCTCACTGATTAACACTGAACCCTGTGGGAGTCTCACTGATTAACACTGAACCCTGTGGGAGTCTCACTGGTTACACCTGAACCCTGTGGGAGTTTCACTGATTAACACTGAACCCTGTGGGAGTCTCACTGATTAACACTGAACCCTGTGGGAGTCTCACTGATTAACACTGAACCCTGTGGGAGTCTCACTGATTAACACTGAACCCTATCGGTCTCAATGATTAACACTGAACCCTGTGGGAGTCTCACTGATTAAGACTGAACCCTATGGGAGTCTCACAGATTAACGCTAAACCCTATGGGAGTCTCACTGGTTAACAATGAACCCTATGGGAGTCTCACTGATTAACACTGAAGCCTGTGGGAGTCTCACTGATTAACACTGAACCCTAAGGGAGTCTCACAGATTAACGCTAAACCCTATGGGAGTCTCACTGGTTTACAATGAACCCTATGGGAGTCTCACTGATTAACACTGAAATCGATGGGATTCTCACTGATTAACACTGAACCCAGTGGGAGTCTCAGTGATTAATACTGAACCCTATGGGAGTCTCACTGATTAACACTGCACACTGTGGGAGTCTCACTGATTAACACTGAACCCTGTGGGTGTCTCACTGATTAACACTGAACCCTGTGGGCGTCTCACTGATTAACACTGAACCCTATGGGAGTCTCACTGATTAACACATGAACCCTATGGGAGTCTCACTGATTAACACTGAACTCTATGGGAGTCTCACTGATTAACACTGAACCCTGTGGGAGTCTCACTGATTAACACTGAACCGTGTGGGAGTCTCACTGATTAACACTGAACCCTATGGGAGTCTCACTGATTAACACTGATCCCTATGGGAGTCTCACTGATTAACACTGAACCCTATGGGAGTCTCACTGATGAACACTGCACCCTATGGTAGTCTCACTGATTAACACATGAACGCCGTGGGAGTCTCACTGATTAACACTGAACCCTATGGGAGTCTCACTGATTAACACATGAACCCTGAGGGAGTCTCACTGATTAACACAGATCCCTGTGGGAGTCTCACTGATTAACACTGAACCCTGTGGGTGTCTCACTGATTAACACTGAACCCTATGGGAGTCTTATTGATTAACACTGAACCCTATGGGAGTCTCACTGATTAACACATGAACCCTGTGGGAGTCTCACTGATTTACACTGAACCCTGTGGGAGTCTCACTGATTAACACTGAACCCTGTGGGAGTCTCACTGATTAACACTGAACACTATGGGAGTCTCACTGATTAACACTGAAACCAATGGGAGTCTCACTGATTAACACTGAAGCCTGTGGGAGTCTCACTGATTAACACTGAACCCTATGGGAGTCTCACAGATTAACGCTGAACCCTATGGGAGTCTCACTGGTTAACAATGAACCCTATGGGAGTCTCACTGATTAACACTGAAATCGATGGGATTCTCACTGATTAACAGTGAACCCTATGGGAGTCTCACTGATTAACACTGAACCCAGTGGGAGTCTCAGTGATTAATACTGAACCCTATGGGAGTCTCACTGATTAACACTGAACACTGTGGGAGTGTCACTGATTAACACTGAACACTGTGGGCGTCTTACTGATTAACACTGAACCCTGTGGGAGTCTCACTGATTAACACTGACCCCTATGGGAGTCTCACTGATTAACACATGAACCCTGTGGGAGTCTCACTGATTAACACTGAACCCTGTGGGAGTCTCACTGATTAACGCTGAACCCTGTGGGATTCTCACTGATTAACACTGAACCCTATGGGAGTCTCACTGATTAACACTGAACCCTGTGGAAGTCTCACTGATTAACACTGAACCCTGTGGGAGTCTCACTGATTAACACTGAACCCTGTGGGAGTCTCACTGGTTACACCTGAACCCTGTGGGAGTTTCACTGATTAACACTGAACCCTGTGGGAGTCTCACTGATTAACACTGAACCCTGTGGGAGTCTCACTGATTAACACTGAAGCCTGTGGGAGTCTCACTGATTAACACTGAACCCTATGGGAGTCTCACAGATTAACGCTGAACCCTATGCGAGTCTCACTGGTTAACAATGAACCCTATGGGAGTCTCACTGATTAACACTGAAATCGATGGGATTCTCACTGATTAACAGTGAACCCTATGGGAGTCTCACTGATTAACACTGAACCCAGTGGGAGTCTCAGTGATTAATACTGAACCCTATGGGAGTCTCACTGATTAACACTGAACACTGTGGGAGTGTCACTGATTAACACTGAACACTGTGGGCGTCTTACTGATTAACACTGAACCCTGTGGGAGTCTCACTGATTAACACTGACCCCTATGGGAGTCTCACTGATTAACACATGAACCCTGTGGGAGTCTCACTGATTAACACTGAACCCTGTGGGAGTCTCACTGATTAACGCTGAACCCTGTGGGATTCTCACTGATTAACACTGAACCCTATGGGAGTCTCACTGATTAACACTGAACCCTGTGGAAGTCTCACTGATTAACACTGAACCCTGTGGGAGTCTCACTGATTAACACTGAACCCTGTGGGAGTCTCACTGGTTACACCTGAACCCTGTGGGAGTTTCACTGATTAACACTGAACCCTGTGGGAGTCTCACTGATTAACACTGAACCCTGTGGGAGTCTCACTGATTAACACTGAACCCTGTGGGAGTCTCACTGATTAACACTGAACCCTATCAGTCTCAATGATTAACACTGAACCCTGTGGGAGTCTCACTGATTAAGACTGAACCCTATGGGAGTCTCACAGATTAACGCTAAACCCTATGGGAGTCTCACTGGTTAACAATGAACCCTATGGGAGTCTCACTGATTAACACTGAAGCCTGTGGGAGTCTCACTGATTAACACTGAACCCTAAGGGAGTCTCACAGATTAACGCTAAACCCTATGGGAGTCTCACTGGTTTACAATGAACCCTATGGGAGTCTCACTGATTAACACTGAAATCGATGGGATTCTCACTGATTAACACTGAACCCCATGGGAGTCTCACTGATTAACACTGAACCCAGTGGGAGTCTCAGTGATTAATACTGAACCCTATGGGAGTCTCACTGATTAACACTGAACACTGTGGGAGTCTCACTGATTAACACTGAACCCTGTGGGCGTCTCACTGATTAACACTGAACCCTGTGGGCGTCTCACTGATTAACACTGAACCCTATGGGAGTCTCACTGATTAACACATGAACCCTATGGGAGTCTCACTGATTAACACTGAACTCTATGGGAGTCTCACTGATTAACACTGAACCCTGTGGGAGTCTCACTGATTAACACTGAACCGTGTGGGAGTCTCACTGATTAACACTGAACCCTATGGGAGTCTCACTGATTAACACTGATCCCTATGGGACTCTCACTGATTAACACTGAACCCTATCGGAGTCTCACTGATGAACACTGCACCCTATGGTAGTCTCACTGATTAACACATGAACGCCGTGGGAGTCTCACTGATTAACACTGAACCCTATGGGAGTCTCACCTATTAACACATGAACCCTGAGGGAGTCTCACTGATTAACACAGATCCCTGTGGGAGTCTCACTGATTGACACAGAACCCTGTTGGTGTCTCACTGATTAACACTGAACCCTATGGGAGTCTCATTGATTAACACTGAACCCTATGGGAGTCTCACTGATTAACACATGAACCCTGAGGGAGTCTCACTGATAAACACTGAACCCTATGGGAGTCTCACTGATTAACACTGAACCCTGTGGGAGTCTCACTGATTAACACTGAACACTATGGGAGTCTCACTGATTAACACTGAACCCAATGGGAGTCTCACTGATTAACACTGAACTCTATGGGAGTCTCATTGATTAACACTGAACCCTGTGGGAGTCTCACTGATTAACACTGAACCGTGTGGGAGTCTCACTGATTAACACTGAACCCTATGGGAGTCTCACTGATTAACACTGATCCCTATGGGAGTCTCACTGATTAACACTGAACCCTATGGGAGTCTCACTGATGAACACTGCACCCTATGGTAGTCTCACTGATTAACACATGAACGCCGTGGGAGTCTCACTGATTAACACTGAACCCTATGGGAGTCTCACTGATTAACACATGAACCCTGAGGGAGTCTCACTGATTAACACAGATCCCTGTGGGAGTCTCACTGATTAACACAGAACCCTGTGGGTGTCTCACTGATTAACACTGAACACTATGGGAGTCTCATTGATTAACACTGAACCCTATGGGAGTCTCACTGATTAACACATGAACCCTGAGGGAGTCTCACTGATAAACACTGAACCCTATGGGAGTCTCACTGATTAACACTGAACCCTGTGGGAGTCTCACTGATTTACACTGAACACTATGGGAGTCTCACTGATTAACACTGAACCCAATGGGAGTCTCACTGATTAACACTGAACCCTGAGGGAGTCTCACTGATTAACACTGAACATTGTGGGAGTCTCACTGATTAACACTGAACCCTATGGGAGTCTCACTGATTAACACTGAACCCTGTGAGAGTCTCACTGATTAACACTGAACCCTATGGGAGTCTGACTGATTAACACTGAAACCTATGGGAGTCTCACTGATTAACACTGGACCCTATGGGAGTCTCACTGATTAAGACTGAAGCCTGTGGGAGTCTCACTGATTAACACTGAACCCTATGGGAGTCTCACAGATTAACGCTAAACCCTATGGGAGTCTCACTGGTTAACAATGAACCCTATGGGAGTCTCACTGATTAACACTGAAGGCTGTGGGAGTCTCACTGATTAACACTGAACCCTGTGGGAGTCTCACTGATTAACGCTGAACCCTATGGGAGTCTCATTGATTAACACATGAACCCTGAGGGAGTCTCACTGATTAACACAGAACCCTGTGGGAGTCTCACTGATTAACACTGAACCCTGTGGGAGTCTCACTGATTAACACTGAACCCTATGGGAGTCTCATTGATTAACACTGAACCCTATGGGAGTCTCACTGATTAACACATGAACCCTGTATGAGTCTCATTGATTTACACTGAACCCTGTGGGAGTCTCACTGATTAACACAGAACCCTGTGGGAGTCTCACTGATTAACACTGAACCCTGTGGGAGTCTCACTGATTAACTCTGAACCCTATGGGAGTCTCACTGATTAACACATGAACCCTGAGGGAGTCTCGCTGATAAACACTGAACCCTATGGGAGTCTCACTGATTAACACTGAACCCTGTGGGAGTCTCACTGATTAAGACTGAACCATATGAGAGTCTCACTGATTAACACTGAACCGTATGGGAGTCTCACTGATTAACACTGAACACTGTGGGAGTCTCACTGATTAACACTGAACCCTGTGGGAGTCTCAGTTATTAACACTGAAGCCTGAGGGAGTCTCACTGATTAACACTGAACACTGTGGGAGTCTCACTGATTAACACTGAACACTGTGGGAGTCTCACTGATTAACACTGAACCCTGTGGGAGTCTCACTGATTAACACTGGACCCTATGGGAGTCTCACTGATTAACACATGAACCCTGAGGGAGTCTCACTGATTAACACAAAACCCTGTGGGAGTCTCACTGATTAACACTGAACCCTGTGGGAGTCTCACTGATTAACACTGAACCCTATGGGAGTCTCATTGATTAACACTGAACCCTATGGGAGTCTCACTGATTAACACTGAACCCAGTGGGAGTCTCAGTGATTAATACTGAACCCTATGGGAGTCTCACTGATTAACACTGAACACTGTGGGAGTCTCACTGATTAACACTGAACCCTGTGGGCGTCTCACTGATTAACACTGAACCCTGTGGGCGTCTCACTGATTAACACTGAACCCTATGGGAGTCTCACTGATTAACACATGAACCCTATGGGAGTCTCACTGATTAACACTGAACTCTATGGGAGTCTCACTGATTAACACTGAACCCTGTGGGAGTCTCACTGATTAACACTGAACCGTGTGGGAGTCTCACTGATTAACACTGAACCCTATGGGAGTCTCACTGATTAACACTGATCCCTATGGGAGTCTCACTGATTAACACTGAACCCTATGGGAGTCTCACTGATGAACACTGCACCCTATGGTAGTCTCACTGATTAACACATGAACGCCGTGGGAGTCTCACTGATTAACACTGAACCCTATGGGAGTCTCACCGATTAACACATGAACCGTGAGGGAGTCTCACTGATTAACACAGATCCCTGTGGGAGTCTCACTGATTAACACAGAACCCTGTTGGTGTCTCACTGATTAACACTGAACCCTATGGGAGTCTCATTGATTAACACTGAACCCTATGGGAGTCTCACTGATTAACACATGAACCCTGAGGGAGTCTCACTGATAAACACTGAACCCTATGGGAGTCTCACTGATTAACACTGAACCCTGTGGGAGTCTCACTGATTAACACTGAACACTATGGGAGTCTCACTGATTAACACTGAACCCAATGGGAGTCTCACTGATTAACACTGAACTCTATGGGAGTCTCACTGATTAACACTGAACCCTGTGGGAGTCTCACTGATTAACACTGAACCGTGTGGGAGTCTCACTGATTAACACTGAACCCTATGGGAGTCTCACTGATTAACACTGATCCCTATGGGAGTCTCACTGATTAACACTGAACCCTATGGGAGTCTCACTGATGAACACTGCACCCTATGGTAGTCTCACTGATTAACACATGAACGCCGTGGGAGTCTCACTGATTAACACTGAACCCTATGGGAGTCTCACTGATTAACACATGAACCCTGAGGGAGTCTCACTGATTAACACAGATCCCTGTGGGAGTCTCACTGATTAACACAGAACCCTGTGGGTGTCTCACTGATTAACACTGAACACTATGGGAGTCTCATTGATTAACACTGAACCCTATGGGAGTCTCACTGATTAACACATGAACCCTGAGGGAGTCTCACTGATAAACACTGAACCCTATGGGAGTCTCACTGATTAACACTGAACCCTGTGGGAGTCTCACTGATTAACACTGAACACTATGGGAGTCTCACTGATTAACACTGAACCCAATGGGAGTCTCACTGATTAACACTGAACCCTGAGGGAGTCTCACTGATTAACACTGAACATTGTGGGAGTCTCACTGATTAACACTGAACCCTATGGGAGTCTCACTGATTAACACTGAACCCTGTGAGAGTCTCACTGATTAACACTGAACCCTATGGGAGTCTGACTGATTAACACTGAAACCTATGGGAGTCTCACTGATTAACACTGGACCCTATGGGAGTCTCACTGATTAAGACTGAAGCCTGTGGGAGTCTCACTGATTAACACTGAACCCTATGGGAGTCTCACAGATTAACGCTAAACCCTATGGGAGTCTCACTGGTTAACAATGAACCTATGGGAGTCTCACTGATTAACACTGAAGCCTGTGGGAGTCTCACTGATTAACACTGAACCCTGTGGGAGTCTCACTGATTAACACTGAACCCTATGGGAGTCTCATTGATTAACACATGAACCCTGAGGGAGTCTCACTGATTAACACAGAACCCTGTGGGAGTCTCACTGATTAACACTGAACCCTGTGGGAGTCTCACTGATTAACACTGAACCCTATGGGAGTCTCATTGATTAACACTGAACCCTATGGGAGTCTCACTGATTAACACATGAACCCTGTATGAGTCTCATTGATTTACACTGAACCCTGTGGGAGTCTCACTGATTAACACAGAACCCTGTGGGAGTCTCACTGATTAACACTGAACCCTGTGGGAGTCTCACTGATTAACACTGAACCCTATGGGAGTCTCACTGATTAACACATGAACCCTGAGGGAGTCTCACTGATAAACACTGAACCCTATGGGAGTCTCACTGATTAACACTGAACCCTGTGGGAGTCTCACTGATTAAGACTGAACCATATGAGAGTCTCACTGATTAACACTGAACCGTATGGGAGTCTCACTGATTAACACTGAACACTGTGGGAGTCTCACTGATTAACACTGAACCCTGTGGGAGTCTCAGTTATTAACACTGAAGCCTGAGGGAGTCTCACTGATTAACACTGAACACTGTGGGAGTCTCACTGATTAACACTGAACACTGTGGGAGTCTCACTGATTAACACTGAACCCTGTGGGAGTCTCAATGATTAACACTGGACCCTATGGGAGTCTCATTGATTAACACATTAACCCTGAGGGAGTCTCACTGATTAACACAGAACCCTGTGGGAGTCTCACTGAGTAACACTGAACCCTGTGGGAGTCTCACTGATTAACACTGAACCCTATGGGAGTCTCATTGATTAACACTGAACCCTATGGGAGTCTCACTGATTAACACATGAACCCTGTATGAGTCTCATTGATTTACACTGAACCCTGTGGGAGTCTCACTGATTAACACAGAACCCTGTGGGAGTCTCACTGATTAACACTGAACCCTATGGGAGTCTCACTGATTAACACATGAACCCTGAGGGAGTCTCACTGATAAACACTGAACCCTATGGGAGTCTCACTGATTAACACTGAACCCTGTGGGAGTCTCACTGATTAAGACTGAACCCTATGAGAGTCTCACTGATTAACACTGAACCCTATGGGAGTCTCACTGATTAACACTGAACACTGTGGGAGTCTCACTGATTAACACTAAACCCTGTGGGAGTCTCACTGATTAACACTGAACCCTATGGGAGTCTCACTGATTAACACTGAACCCTGTGAGAGTCTCACTGATTAAGACTGAACCCTATGGGAGTCTCACTGATTAACACTGAACCCTATGGGAGTCTCTCTGATGAACACTGCACCCTATGGTAGTCTCACTGATTAACACATGAACGCCGTGGGAGTCTCACTGATTAACACTGAACCCTATGGGAGTCTCACTGATTAATACATGAACCCTGACGGAGTCTCACTGATTAACACAGATCCCTGTGGGAGTCTCACTGATTAACACTGAACCCTGTGGGTGTCTCACTGATTAACACTGAACCCTATGGGAGTCTCATTGATTAACACTGAACCCTATGGGAGTCTCACTGATTAACACATGAACCCTGTGGGAGTCTCACTGATTTACACTGAACCCTGTGGGAGTCTCACTGATTAACACTGAACCCTGTGGGAGTCTCGCTGATTAACACTGAACACTATGGGAGTCTCACTGATTAACACTGAACCCAATGGGAGTCTCACTGATTAACACTGAACCCTGAGGGAGTCTCACTGATTAACACTGAACACTGTGGGAGTCTCACTGATTAACACTGAACACTGTGGGAGTCTCACTGATTAACACTGAACCATGTGAGAGTCTCACTGATTAAGATTGAACCCTATGGGAGTCTCACTGATTAACACTGAAACCTATGGGAGTCTCACTGATTAACACTGGACCCTATGGGAGTCTCACTGATTAACACTGAAGCCTGTGGGAGTCTCACTGATTACCCCTGAACCCTGTGGGAGTCTCACTGATTACCCCTGAACCCTGTGGGAGTTTCACTGATTAACACTGAACCCTGTGGGAGTCTCACTGATTAACACTGAACCCTGTGGGAGTCTCACTGATTAACACAGAACCCTGTGGGAGTCTCACTGATTAACACTGAACCCTATCGGTCTCAATGATTAACACTGAACCCTGTGGGAGTCTCACTGATTAAGACTGAACCCTATGGGAGTCTCACAGATTAACGCTAAACCCTATGGGAGTCTCACTGGTTAACAATGAACCCTATGGGAGTCTCACTGATTAACACTGAAGCCTGTGGGAGTCTCACTGATTAACACTGAAC
Source organism: Petromyzon marinus (assembly GCF_048934315.1). Taxonomy (NCBI): domain Eukaryota; kingdom Metazoa; phylum Chordata; class Hyperoartia; order Petromyzontiformes; family Petromyzontidae; genus Petromyzon; species Petromyzon marinus. Next base: position 2,614,661 of record NW_027423501.1, read on the forward strand.
CCTAAGGGAGTCTCACAGATTAACGCTAAACCCTATGGGAGTCTCACTGGTTTACAATGAACCCTATGGGAGTCTCACTGATTAACACTGAACCCAGTGGGAGTCTCAGTGATTAATACTGAACCCTATGGGAGTCTCACTGATTAACACTGAACACTGTGGGAGTCTCACTGATTAACACTGAACCCTGTGGGCGTCTCACTGATTAACACTGAACCCTGTGGGCGTCTCACTGATTAACACTGAACCCTATGGGAGTCTCACTGATTAACACATGAACCCTATGGGAGTCTCACTGATTAACACTGAACTCTATGGGAGTCTCACTGATTAACACTGGACCCTGTGGGAGTCTCACTGATTAACACTGAACCGTGTGGGAGTCTCACTGATTAACACTGAACCCTATGGGAGTCTCACTGATTAACACTGATCCCTATGGGAGTCTCACTGATTAACACTGAACCCTATGGGAGTCTCACTGATGAACACTGCACCCTATGGTAGTCTCACTGATTAACACATGAACGCCGTGGGAGTCTCACTGATTAACACTGAAGCCTATGGGCGTCTCACTGATTAACACTGAACCCTGTGGGCGTCTCACTGATTAACACTGAACCCTATGGGAGTCTCACTGATTAACACATGAACCCTATGGGAGTCTCACTGATTAACACTGAACTCTATGGGAGTCTCACTGATTAACACTGGACCCTGTGGGAGTCTCACTGATTAACACTGAACCGTTTGGGAGTCTCACTGATTAACACTGAACCCTATGGGAGTCTCACTGATTAACACTGATCCCTATGGGAGTCTCACTGATTAACACTGAACCCTATGGGAGTCTCACTGATGAACACTGCACCCTATGGTAGTCTCACTGATTAACACATGAACGCCGTGGGAGTCTCACTGATTAACACTGAACCCTATGGGAGTCTCACTGATTAACACATGAACCCTGACGGAGTCTCACTGATTAACACAGATCCCTGTGGGAGTCTCACTGATTAACACTGAACCCTGTGGGTGTCTCACTGATTAACACTGAACCCTATGGGAGTCTCATTGATTAACACTGAACCCTATGGGAGTCTCACTGATTAACACATGAACCCTGTGGGAGTCTCACTGATTTACACTGAACCCTGTGGGAGTCTCACTGATTAACACTGAACCCTGTGGGAGTCTCGCTGATTAACACTGAACACTATGGGAGTCTCACAGATTAACGCTAAACCCTATGGGAGTCTCACTGGTTAACAATGAACCCTATGGGAGTCTCACTGATTAACACATGAACCCTGTGGGAGTCTCACTGATTTACACTGAACCCTGTGGGAGTCTCACTGATTAACACTAGAACCCTGTGGGAGTCTCGCTGATTAACACTGAACACTATGGGAGTCTCACAGATTAACGCTAAACCCTATGGGAGTCTCACTGGTTAACAATGAACCCTATGGGAGTCTCACTGATTAACACTGAAGCCTGTGGGAGTCTCACTGATTAACACTGAACCCTAAGGGAGTCTCACAGATTAACGCTAAACCCTATGGGAGTCTCACTGGTTTACAATGAACCCTAAGGGAGTCTCACTGATTAACACTGAAATCGATGGGATTCTCACTGATTAACACTGAACCCCATGGGAGTCTCACTGATTAACACTGAACCCAGTGGGAGTCTCAGTGATTAATACTGAACCCTATGGGAGTCTCACTGATTAACACTGAACACTGTGGGAGTCTCACTGATTAACACTGAACCCTGTGGGCGTCTCACTGATTAACACTGAACCCTGTGGGCGTCTCACTGATTAACACTGAACATTGTGGGAGTCTCACTGATTAACACATGAACCCTATGGGAGTCTCACTGATTAACACTGAACCCTGTGAGAGTCTCACTGATTAACACTGAACCCTATGGGAGTCTGACTGATTAACACTGAAACCTATGGGAGTCTCACTGATTAACACTGGACCCTATGGGAGTCTCACTGATTAAGACTGAAGCCTGTGGGAGTCTCACTGATTAACACTGAACCCTATGGGAGTCTCACAGATTAACGCTAAACCCTATGGGAGTCTCACTGGTTAACAATGAACCTATGGGAGTCTCACTGATTAACACTGAAGCCTGTGGGAGTCTCACTGATTAACACTGAACCCTGTGGGAGTCTCACTGATTAACACTGAACCCTATGGGAGTCTCATTGATTAACACATGAACCCTGAGGGAGTCTCACTGATTAACACAGAACCCTGTGGGAGTCTCACTGATTAACACTGAACCCTGTGGGTGTCTCACTGATTAACACTGAACCCTATGGGAGTCTCATTGATTAACACTGAACCCTATGGGAGTCTCACTGATTAACACATGAACCCTGTGGGAGTCTCACTGATTTACACTGAACCCTGTGGGAGTCTCACTGATTAACACTGAACCCTGTGGGAGTCTCGCTGATTAACACTGAACACTATGGGAGTCTCACAGATTAACGCTAAACCCTATGGGAGTCTCACTGGTTAACAATGAACCCTATGGGAGTCTCACTGATTAACACATGAACCCTGTGGGAGTCTCACTGATTTACACTGAACCCTGTGGGAGTCTCACTGATTAACACTAGAACCCTGTGGGAGTCTCGCTGATTAACACTGAACACTATGGGAGTCTCACAGATTAACGCTAAACCCTATGGGAGTCTCACTGGTTAACAATGAACCCTATGGGAGTCTCACTGATTAACACTGAAGCCTGTGGGAGTCTCACTGATTAACACTGAACCCTAAGGGAGTCTCACAGATTAACGCTAAACCCTATGGGAGTCTCACTGGTTTACAATGAACCCTAAGGGAGTCTCACTGATTAACACTGAAATCGATGGGATTCTCACTGATTAACACTGAACCCCATGGGAGTCTCACTGATTAACACTGAACCCAGTGGGAGTCTCAGTGATTAATACTGAACCCTATGGGAGTCTCACTGATTAACACTGAACACTGTGGGAGTCTCACTGATTAACACTGAACCCTGTGGGCGTCTCACTGATTAACACTGAACCCTGTGGGCGTCTCACTGATTAACACTGAACATTGTGGGAGTCTCACTGATTAACACATGAACCCTATGGGAGTCTCACTGATTAACACTGAACCCTGTGAGAGTCTCACTGATTAACACTGAACCCTATGGGAGTCTGACTGATTAACACTGAAACCTATGGGAGTCTCACTGATTAACACTGGACCCTATGGGAGTCTCACTGATTAAGACTGAAGCCTGTGGGAGTCTCACTGATTAACACTGAACCCTATGGGAGTCTCACAGATTAACGCTAAACCCTATGGGAGTCTCACTGGTTAACAATGAACCTATGGGAGTCTCACTGATTAACACTGAAGCCTGTGGGAGTCTCACTGATTAACACTGAACCCTGTGGGAGTCTCACTGATTAACACTGAACCCTATGGGAGTCTCATTGATTAACACATGAACCCTGAGGGAGTCTCACTGATTAACACAGAACCCTGTGGGAGTCTCACTGATTAACACTGAACCCTGTGGGAGTCTCACTGATTAACACTGAACCCTATGGGAGTCTCATTGATTAACACTGAACCCTATGGGAGTCTCACTGATTAACACATGAACCCTGTATGAGTCTCATTGATTTACACTGAACCCTGTGGGAGTCTCACTGATTAACACAGAACCCTGTGGGAGTCTCACTGATTAACACTGAACCCTGTGGGAGTCTCACTGATTAACACTGAACCCTATGGGAGTCTCACTGATTAACACATGAACCCTGAGGGAGTCTCACTGATAAACACTGAACCCTATGGGAGTCTCACTGATTAACACTGAACCCTGTGGGAGTCTCACTGATTAAGACTGAACCATATGAGAGTCTCACTGATTAACACTGAACCGTATGGGAGTCTCACTGATTAACACTGAACACTGTGGGAGTCTCACTGATTAACACTGAACCCTGTGGGAGTCTCAGTTATTAACACTGAAGCCTGAGGGAGTCTCACTGATTAACACTGAACACTGTGGGAGTCTCACTGATTAACACTGAACACTGTGGGAGTCTCACTGATTAACACTGAACCCTGTGGGAGTCTCACTGATTAACACTGGACCCTATGGGAGTCTCATTGATTAACACATGAACCCTGAGGGAGTCTCACTGATTAACACAGAACCCTGTGGGAGTCTCACTGAGTAACACTGAACCCTGTGGGAGTCTCACTGATTAACACTGAACCCTATGGGAGTCTCATTGATTAACACTGAACCCTATGGGAGTCTCACTGATTAACACATGAACCCTGTATGAGTCTCATTGATTTACACTGAACCCTGTGGGAGTCTCACTGATTAACACAGAACCCTGTGGGAGTCTCACTGATTAACACTGAACCCTGTGGGAGTCTCACTGATTAACACTGAACCCTATGGGAGTCTCACTGATTAACACATGAACCCTGAGGGAGTCTCACTGATAAACACTGAACCCTATGGGAGTCTCACTGATTAACACTGAACCCTGTGGGAGTCTCACTGATTAAGACTGAACCCTATGAGAGTCTCACTGATTAACACTGAACCCTATGGGAGTCTCACTGATTAACACTGAACACTGTGGGAGTCTCACTGATTAACACTAAACCCTGTGGGAGTCTCACTGATTAACACTGAACCCTATGGGAGTCTCACTGATTAACACTGAACCCTGTGAGAGTCTCACTGATTAAGACTGAACCCTATGGGAGTCTCACTGATTAACACTGAACCCTATGGGAGTCTCATTGATTAACACATGAACCCTGAGGGAGTCTCACTGATTAACACAGAACCCTGTGGGAGTCTCACTGATTAACACTGAACCCTGTGGGAGTCTCACTGATTAACACTGAACCCTATGGGAGTCTCATTGATTAACACTGAACCCTATGGGAGTCTCACTGATTAACACATGAACCCTGTATGAGTCTCATTGATTTACACTGAACCCTGTGGGAGTCTCACTGATTAACACAGAACCCTGTGGGAGTCTCACTGATTAACACTGAACCCTGTGGGAGTCTCACTGATTAACACTGAACCCTATGGGAGTCTCACTGATTAACACATGAACCCTGAGGGAGTCTCACTGATAAACACTGAACCCTATGGGAGTCTCACTGATTAACACTGAACCCTGTGGGAGTCTCACTGATTAAGACTGAACCATATGAGAGTCTCACTGATTAACACTGAACCGTATGGGAGTCTCACTGATTAACACTGAACACTGTGGGAGTCTCACTGATTAACACTGAACCCTGTGGGAGTCTCAGTTATTAACACTGAAGCCTGAGGGAGTCTCACTGATTAACACTGAACACTGTGGGAGTCTCACTGATTAACACTGAACACTGTGGGAGTCTCACTGATTAACACTGAACCCTGTGGGAGTCTCACTGATTAACACTGGACCCTATGGGAGTCTCATTGATTAACACATGAACCCTGAGGGAGTCTCACTGATTAACACAGAACCCTGTGGGAGTCTCACTGAGTAACACTGAACCCTGTGGGAGTCTCACTGATTAACACTGAACCCTATGGGAGTCTCATTGATTAACACTGAACCCTATGGGAGTCTCACTGATTAACACATGAACCCTGTATGAGTCTCATTGATTTACACTGAACCCTGTGGGAGTCTCACTGATTAACACAGAACCCTGTGGGAGTCTCACTGATTAACACTGAACCCTGTGGGAGTCTCACTGATTAACACTGAACCCTATGGGAGTCTCACTGATTAACACATGAACCCTGAGGGAGTCTCACTGATAAACACTGAACCCTATGGGAGTCTCACTGATTAACACTGAACCCTGTGGGAGTCTCACTGATTAAGACTGAACCCTATGAGAGTCTCACTGATTAACACTGAACCCTATGGGAGTCTCACTGATTAACACTGAACACTGTGGGAGTCTCACTGATTAACACTAAACCCTGTGGGAGTCTCACTGATTAACACTGAACCCTATGGGAGTCTCACTGATTAACACTGAACCCTGTGAGAGTCTCACTGATTAAGACTGAACCCTATGGGAGTCTCACTGATTAACACTGAACCCTATGGGAGTCTCACTGATGAACACTGCACCCTATGGTAGTCTCACTGATTAACACATGAACGCCGTGGGAGTCTCACTGATTAACACTGAACCCTATGGGAGTCTCACTGATTAATACATGAACCCTGACGGAGTCTCACTGATTAACACAGATCCCTGTGGGAGTCTCACTGATTAACACTGAACCCTGTGGGTGTCTCACTGATTAACACTGAACCCTATGGGAGTCTCATTGATTAACACTGAACCCTATGGGAGTCTCACTGATTAACACATGAAACCTGTGGGAGTCTCACTGATTTACACTGAACCCTGTGGGAGTCTCACTGATTAACACTGAACCCTGTGGGAGTCTCGCTGATTAACACTGAACACTATGGGAGTCTCACTGATTAACACTGAACCCAATGGGAGTCTCACTGATTAACACTGAACCCTGAGGGAGTCTCACTGATTAACACTGAACACTGTGGGAGTCTCACTGATTAACACTGAACACTGTGGGAGTCTCACTGATTAACACTGAACCATGTGAGAGTCTCACTGATTAAGATTGAACCCTATGGGAGTCTCACTGATTAACACTGAAACCTATGGGAGTCTCACTGATTAACACTGGACCCTATGGGAGTCTCACTGATTAACACTGAAGCCTGTGGGAGTCTCACTGATTACCCCTGAACCCTGTGGGAGTCTCACTGATTACCCCTGAACCCTGTGGGAGTTTCACTGATTAACACTGAACCCTGTGGGAGTCTCACTGATTAACACTGAACCCTGTGGGAGTCTCACTGATTAACACAGAACCCTGTGGGAGTCTCACTGATTAACACTGAACCCTATCGGTCTCAATGATTAACACTGAACCCTGTGGGAGTCTCACTGATTAAGACTGAACCCTATGGGAGTCTCACAGATTAACGCTAAACCCTATGGGAGTCTCACTGGTTAACAATGAACCCTATGGGAGTCTCACTGATTAACACTGAAGCCTGTGGGAGTCTCACTGATTAACACTGAACCCTAAGGGAGTCTCACAGATTAACGCTAAACCCTATGGGAGTCTCACTGGTTTACAATGAACCCTATGGGAGTCTCACTGATTAACACTGAACCCAGTGGGAGTCTCAGTGATTAATACTGAACCCTATGGGAGTCTCACTGATTAACACTGAACACTGTGGGAGTCTCACTGATTAACACTGAACCCTGTGGGCGTCTCACTGATTAACACTGAACCCTGTGGGCGTCTCACTGATTAACACTGAACCCTATGGGAGTCTCACTGATTAACACATGAACCCTATGGGAGTCTCACTGATTAACACTGAACTCTATGGGAGTCTCACTGATTAACACTGGACCCTGTGGGAGTCTCACTGATTAACACTGAACCGTGTGGGAGTCTCACTGATTAACACTGAACCCTATGGGAGTCTCACTGATTAACACTGATCCCTATGGGAGTCTCACTGATTAACACTGAACCCTATGGGAGTCTCACTGATGAACACTGCACCCTATGGTAGTCTCACTGATTAACACATGAACGCCGTGGGAGTCTCTCTGATTAACACTGAAGCCTATGGGCGTCTCACTGATTAACACTGAACCCTGTGGGCGTCTCACTGATTAACACTGAACCCTATGGGAGTCTCACTGATTAACACATGAACCCTATGGGAGTCTCACTGATTAACACTGAACTCTATGGGAGTCTCACTGATTAACACTGGACCCTGTGGGAGTCTCACTGATTAACACTGAACCGTGTGGGAGTCTCACTGATTAACACTGAACCCTATGGGAGTCTCACTGATTAACACTGATCCCTATGGGAGTCTCACTGATTAACACTGAACCCTATGGGAGTCTCACTGATGAACACTGCACCCTATGGTAGTCTCACTGATTAACACATGAACGCCGTGGGAGTCTCACTGATTAACACTGAACCCTATGGGAGTCTCACTGATTAACACATGAACCCTGACGGAGTCTCACTGATTAACACAGATCCCTGTGGGAGTCTCACTGATTAACACTGAACCCTGTGGGTGTCTCACTGATTAACACTGAACCCTATGGGAGTCTCATTGATTAACACTGAACCCTATGGGAGTCTCACTGATTAACACATGAACCCTGTGGGAGTCTCACTGATTTACACTGAACCCTGTGGGAGTCTCACTGATTAACACTGAACCCTGTGGGAGTCTCGCTGATTAACACTGAACACTATGGGAGTCTCACAGATTAACGCTAAACCCTATGGGAGTCTCACTGGTTAACAATGAACCCTATGGGAGTCTCACTGATTAACACATGAACCCTGTGGGAGTCTCACTGATTTACACTGAACCCTGTGGGAGTCTCACTGATTAACACTAGAACCCTGTGGGAGTCTCGCTGATTAACACTGAACACTATGGGAGTCTCACAGATTAACGCTAAACCCTATGGGAGTCTCACTGGTTAACAATGAACCCTATGGGAGTCTCACTGATTAACACTGAAGCCTGTGGGAGTCTCACTGATTAACACTGAACCCTAAGGGAGTCTCACAGATTAACGCTAAACCCTATGGGAGTCTCACTGGTTTACAATGAACCCTAAGGGAGTCTCACTGATTAACACTGAAATCGATGGGATTCTCACTGATTAACACTGAACCCCATGGGAGTCTCACTGATTAACACTGAACCCAGTGGGAGTCTCAGTGATTAATACTGAACCCTATGGGAGTCTCACTGATTAACACTGAACACTGTGGGAGTCTCACTGATTAACACTGAACCCTGTGGGCGTCTCACTGATTAACACTGAACCCTGTGGGCGTCTCACTGATTAACACTGAACCCTATGGGAGTCTCACTGATTAACACATGAACCCTATGGGAGTCTCACTGATTAACACTGAACTCTATGGGAGTCTCACTGATTAACACTGGACCCTGTGGGAGTCTCACTGATTAACACTGAACCGTGTGGGAGTTTCACTGATTAACACTGAACCCTATGGGAGTCTCACTGATTAACACTGATCCCTATGGGAGTCTCACTGATTAACACTGAACCCTATGGGAGTCTCACTGATGAACACTGCACCCTATGGTAGTCTCACTGATTAACACATGAACGCCGTGGGAGTCTCACTGATTAACACTGAACCCTATGGGAGTCTCACTGATTAACACATGAACCCTGACGGAGTCTCACTGATTAACACAGATCCCTGTGGGAGTCTCACTGATTAACACTGAACCCTGTGGGTGTCTCACTGATTAACACTGAACCCTATGGGAGTCTCATTGATTAACACTGAACCCTATGGGAGTCTCACTGATTAACACATGAACCCTGTGGGAGTCTCACTGATTTACACTGAACCCTGTGGGAGTCTCACTGATTAACACTGAACCCTGTGGGAGTCTCGCTGATTAACACTGAACACTATGGGAGTCTCACTGATTAACACTGAACCCAATGGGAGTCTCAATGATTAACACTGAACGCTGAGGGAGTCTCACTGATTAACACTGAACACTGAGGGAGTCTCACTGATTAACACTGAACACTGTGGGAGTCTCACTGATTAACACTGAACCCTGTGGGAGTCTCACTGATTAACACTGAACCCTGTGGGAGTCTCACTGATTAACACTGAACCCTGTGGGAGTCTCACGGATTAAGACTGAACCCTATGGGAGTCTCACTGATTAACACTGAACTATATGGGATTCTCACTGATTAACACTGAACCCTATGGGAGTCTCATTGATTAACACTGAACCCTATGGGAGTCTTACTGATTAACACATGAACCCTGTATGAGTCTCATTGATTTACACTGAACCCTGTGGGAGTCTCACTGATTAAGAATGAACCCTATGGGAGTCTCACTGATTAACACTGAACTCTATGGGATTCTCACTGATTAACACTGAACCCTATGGGAGTCTCATTGATTAACACTGAACCCTATGGGAGTCTCACTGATTAACACATGAACCCTGTATGAGTCTCATTGATTTACACTGAACCCTGTGGGAGTCTCACTGATTAACACAGAACCCTGTGGGAGTCTCACTGATTAACACTGAACCCTGTGGGAGTCTCACTGATTAACACTGAACCCTATGGGAGTCTCACTGATTAACACATGAACCCTGAGGGAATCTCACTGATAAACACTGAACCCTATGGGAGTCTCACTGATTAACACTGAACCCTGTGGGAGTCTCACTGATTAAGACTGAACCCTATGAGAGTCTCACTGATTAACACTGAACCCTATGGGAGTCTCACTGATTAACACTGAACACTGTGGGAGTCTCACTGATTAACACTGAACCCTGTGGGAGTCTCAGTTATTAACACTGAAGCCTGACGGAGTCTCACTGATTAACACTGAACACTGTGGGAGTCTCACTGATTAACACTGAACACTGTGGGAGTCTCACTGATTAACACTGAACCCTGTGGGAGTCTCACTGATTAACACTGAACCCTATGGGAGTCTCATTGATTAACACATGAACCCTGAGGGAGTCTCACTGATTAACACAGAACCCTGTGGGAGTCTCACTGAGTAACACTGAACCCTGTGGGAGTCTCACTGATTAACACTGAACCCTATGGGAGTCTCATTCATTAACACTGAACCCTATGGGAGTCTCACTGATTAACACATGAACCCTGTATGAGTCTCATTGATGTACACTGAACCCTGTGGGAGTCTCACTGATTAACACAGAACCCTGTGGGAGTCTCACTGATTAACACTGAACCCTGTGGGAGTCTCACTGATTAACACTGAACCCTATGGGAGTCTCACTGATTAACACATGAACCCTGAGGTAGTCTCACTGATAAACACTGAACCCTATGGGAGTCTCACTGATTAACACTGAACCCTGTGGGAGTCTCACTGATTAAGACGGAAACCCTATGAGAGTCTCACTGATTAACACTGAACCCTATGGGAGTCTCACTGATTAACACTGAACACTGTGGGAGTCTCACTGATTAACACTAAACCCTGTGGGAGTCTCACTGATTAACACTGAACCCTATGGGAGTCTCACTGATTAACACTGAACCCTGTGAGAGTCTCACTGATTAAGACTGAACCCTATGGGAGTCTCACTGATTAACACTGAAACCTATGGGAGTCTCACTGATTAACACTGGACCCCATGGGAGTCTCACTGATTAACACTGAAGCCTGTGGGAGTCTCACTGATTAACACTGAACCCTATGGGAGTCTCACAGATTAACGCTAAACCCTATGGGAGTCTCACTGGTTAACAATGAACCCTATGGGAGTCTCACTGATTAACACTGAAGCCTGTGGGAGTCTCACTGATTAACACTGAACCCTGTGGGAGTCTCACTGATTAACACTGAACCCTATGGGAGTCTCATTGATTAACACATGAACCCTGAGGGAGTCTCACTGATTAACACAGAACCCTGTGGGAGTCTCACTGATTAACACTGAACCCTGTGGGAGTCTCACTGATTAACACTGAACCCTATGGGAGTCTCATTGATTAACACTGAACCCTATGGGAGTCTCACTGATTAACACATGAACCCTGTATGAGTCTCATTGATTTACACTGAACCCTGTGGGAGTCTCACTGATTAACACAGAACCCTGTGGGAGTCTCACTGATTAACACTGAACCCTGTGGGAGTCTCACTGATTAACACTGAACCCTATGGGAGTCTCACTGATTAACACATGAACCCTGAGGGAGTCTCACTGATAAACACTGAACCCTATGGGAGTCTCACTGATTAACACTGAACCATGTGGGAGTCTCACTGATTAAGACTGAACCCTATGAGAGTCTCACTGATTAACACTGAACCCTATGGGAGTCTCACTGATTAACACTGAACACTGTGGGAGTCTCACTGATTAACACTGAACCCTGTGGGAGTCTCAGTTATTAACACTGAAGCCTGAGGGAGTCTCACTGATTAACACTGAACACTGTGGGAGTCTCACTGATTAACACTGAACACTGTGGGAGTCTCACTGATTAACACTGAATCCTGTGGGAGTCTCACTGATTAACACTGAACCCTATGGGAGTCTCATTGATTAACACATGAACCCTGAGGGAGTCTCACTGATTAACACTGAACCATATGGGAGTCTCACTGATTAACACTGACCTCTGTGGGAGTCTCACTGATTAACACTGAACCCTGTGGGAGTCTCACTGATTAACGCTGAACCCTGTGGGATTCTCACTGATTAACACTGAACCCTATGGGAGTCTCACTGATTAACACTTAACCCTGTGGAAGTCTAACTGATTAACACTGAACCCTGAGGGAGTCTCACTGATTAACACTGCACACTGGGGGAGTCTCACTGATTAACACTGAACACTGTGGGAGTCTCACTGATTAACACTAAACCCTATGGGAGTCTCACTGATTAACACTGAACCCTATGGGAGTCCAACTGATTTACACTGAACCCTATGGGAGTCTCATTGATTAACATTGAACCCTATGGGAGTCTCATTGATTAACACTGAACCCTATGGGAGTCTCACTGATTAACACATGAACCCTGTATGAGTCTCATTGATTTACACTGAACCCTGTGGGAGTCTCACTGATTAACACAGAACCCTGTGGGAGTCTCACTGATTAACACTGAACCCTGTGGGAGTCTCACTGATTAACACTGAACCCTATGGGAGTCTCACTGATTAACACATGAACACTGAGGGAGTCTCACTGATAAACACTGAACCCTATGGGAGTCTCACTGATTAACACTGAACCCTGTGGGAGTCTCACTGATTAAGACTGAACCCTATGAGAGTCTCACTGATTAACACTGAACCCTATTGGAGTCTCACTGATTAACACTGAACACTGTGGGAGTCTCACTGATTAACACTGAACCCTGTGGGAGTCTCAGTTATTAACACTGAAGCCTGAGGGAGTCTCACTGATTAACACTGAACACTGTGGGAGTCTCACTGATTAACACTGAACACTGTGGGAGTCTCACTGATTAACACTGAACCCTGTGGGAGTCTCACTGATTAACACTGAACCCTATGGGAGTCTCATTGATTAACACTGAACCCTATGGGAGTCTCACTGATTAACACATGAACCCTGTATGAGTCTCATTGATTTACACTGAACCCTGTGGGAGTCTCACTGATTAACACAGAACCCTGTGGGAGTCTCACTGATTAACACTGAACCCTGAGGGAGTCTCACTGATTAACACTGAACCCTATAAGAGTCTCACTGATTAACACATGAACCCTGAGGGAGTCTCACTGATAAACACTGAACCCTATGGGAGTCTCACTGATTAACACTGAACCCTGTGGGAGTCTCACTGATTAAGACTGAACCCTATGAGAGTCTCACTGATTAACACTGAACCCTATGGGAGTCTCACTGATTAACAATGAACACTGTGGGAGTCTCACTGATTAACACTAAACCCTGTGGGAGTCTCACTGATTAACACTGAACCCTATGGGAGTGTCACTGATTAACACTGAACCCTGTGAGAGTCTCACTGATAAACACTGAACCCTATGGGAGTCTCACTGATTAACACTGAACCCTGTGGGAGTCTCACTGATTAAGACTGAACCCTATGAGAGTCTCACTGATTAACACTGAACCCTATGGGAGTCTCACTGATTAACACTGAACACTGTGGGAGTCTCACTGATTAACACTGAACCCTGTGGGAGTCTCAGTTATTAACACTGAAGCCTGAGGGAGTCTCACTGATTAACACTGAACACTGTGGGAGTCTCACTGATTAACACTGAACACTGTGGGAGTCTCACTGATTAACACTGAACCCTGTGGGAGTCTCACTGATTAACACTGAACCCTATGGGAGTCTCATTGATTAACACATGAACCCTGAGGGAGTCTCACTGATTAACACAGAACCCTGTGGGAGTCTCACTGAGTAACACTGAACCCTGTGGGAGTCTCACTGATTAACACTGAACCCTATGGGAGTCTCATTGATTAACACTGAACCCTATGGGAGTCTCACTGATTAACACATGAACCCTGTGGGAGTCTCACTGATTAACACTGAACCCTATGGGAGTCTCACTGATTAACACATGAACCCTGAGGGAGTCTCACTGATAAACACTGAACCCTATGGGAGTCTCACTGATTAACACTGAACCCTGTGGGAGTCTCACTGATTAAGACTGAACCCTATGAGAGTCTCACTGATTAACACTGAACCCTATGGGAGTCTCACTGATTAACACTGAACACTGTGGGAGTCTCACTGATTAACACTAAACCCTGTGGGAGTCTCACTGATTAACACTGAACCCTATGGGAGTCTCACTGATTAACACTGAACCCTGTGAGAGTCTCACTGATTAAGACTGAACCCTATGGGAGTCTCACTGATTAACACTGAAACCTATGGGAGTCTCACTGATTAACACTGGACCCTATGGGAGTCTCACTGATTAACACTGAAGCCTGTGGGAGTCTCACTGATTAACACTGAACCCTATGGGAGTCTCACAGATTAACGCTAAACCCTATGGGAGTCTCACTGGTTAACAATGAACCCTATGGGAGTCTCACTGATTAACACTGAAGCCTGTGGGAGTCTCACTGATTAACACTGAACCCTGTGGGAGTCTCACTGATTAACACTGAACCCTATGGGAGTCTCATTGATTAACACATGAACCCTGAGGGAGTCTCACTGATTAACACAGAACCCTGTGGGAGTCTCACTGATTAACACTGAACCCTGTGGGAGTCTCACTGATTAACACTGAACCCTATGGGAGTCTCATTGATTAACACTGAACCCTATGGGAGTCTCACTGATTAACACATGAACCCTGTATGAGTCTCATTGATTTACAATGAACCCTGTGGGAGTCTCACTGATTAACACAGAACCCTGTGGGAGTCTCACTGATTAACACTGAACCCTGTGGGAGTCTCACTGATTAACACTGAACCCTATAGGAGTCTCACTGATTAACACATGAACCCTGAGGGAGTCTCACTGATAAACACTGAACCCTATGGGAGTCTCACTGATTAACACTGAACCATGTGGGAGTCTCACTGATTAAGACTGAACCCTATGAGAGTCTCACTGATTAACACTGAACCCTATGGGAGTCTCACTGATTAACACTGAACACTGTGGGAGTCTCACTGATTAACACTGAACCCTGTGGGAGTCTCAGTTATTAACACTGAAGCCTGAGGGAGTCTCACTGATTAACACTGAACACTGTGGGAGTCTCACTGATTAACACTGAACACTGTGGGAGTCTCACTGATTAACACTGAACCCTGTGGGAGTCTCACTGATTAACACTGAACCCTATGGGAGTCTCATTGATTAGCACATGAACCCTGAGGGAGTCTCACTGATTAACACTGAACCATATGGGAGTCTCACTGATTAACACTGACCTCTGTGGGAGTCTCACTGATTAACACTGAACCCTGTGGGAGTCTCACTGATTAACGCTGAACCCTGTGGGATTCTCACTGATTAACACTGAACCCTATGGGAGTCTCACTGATTAACACTTAACCCTGTGGAAGTCTAACTGATTAACACTGAACCCTGAGGGAGTCTCACTGATTAACACTGAACACTGGGGGAGTCTCACTGATTAACACTGAACACTGTGGGAGTCTCACTGATTAACACTAAACCCTATGGGAGTCTCACTGATTAACACTGAACCCTATGGGAGTCTCACTGATTTACACTGAACCCTATGGGAGTCTCACTGATTAACATTGAACCCTATGGGAGTCTCATTGATTAACACTGAACCCTATGGGAGTCTCACTGATTAACAAATGAACCCTGTATGAGTCTCATTGATTTACACTGAACCCTGTGGGAGTCTCACTGATTAACACAGAACCCTGTGGGAGTCTCACTGATTAACACTGAACCCTGTGGGAGTCTCACTGATTAACACCGAACCCTATGGGAGTCTCACTGATTAACACATGAACACTGAGGGAGTCTCACTGATAAACACTGAACCCTATGGGAGTCTCACTGATTAACACTGAACCCTGTGGGAGTCTCACTGATTAAGACTGAACCCTATGAGAGTCTCACTGATTAACACTGAACCCTATGGGAGTCTCACTGATTAACACTGAACACTGTGGGAGTCTCACTGATTAACACTGAACCCTGTGGGAGTCTCAGTTATTAACACTGAAGCCTGAGGGAGTCTCACTGATTAACACTGAACACTGTGGGAGTCTCACTGATTAACACTGAACACTGTGGGAGTCTCACTGATTAACACTGAACCCTGTGGGAGTCTCACTGATTAACACTGAACCCTATGGGAGTCTCATTGATTAACACATGAACCCTGAGGGAGTCTCACTGATTAACACTGAACCCTATGGGAGTCTCACTGATTAACACTGAACACTGTGGGAGTCTCACTGATTAACACTGAACCCTGTGGGAGTCTCAGTTATTAACACTGAAGCCTGAGGGAGTCTCACTGATTAACACTGAACACTGTGGGAGTCTCACTGATTAACACTGAACCCTGTGGGAGTCTCACTGATTAACACTGAACCCTATGGGAGTCTCATTGATTAACACTGAACCCTATGGGAGTCTCACTGATTAACACATGAACCCTGTATGAGTCTCATTGATTTACACTGAACCCTGTGGGAGTCTCACTGATTAACACAGAACCCTGTGGGAGTCTCACTGATTAACACTGAACCCTGAGGGAGTCTCACTGATTAACACTGAACCCTATAAGAGTCTCACTGATTAACACATGAACCCTGAGGGAGTCTCACTGATAAACACTGAACCCTATGGGAGTCTCACTGATTAACACTGAACCCTGTGGGAGTCTCACTGATTAAGACTGAACCCTATGAGAGTCTCACTGATTAACACTGAACCCTATGGGAGTCTCACTGATTAACACTGAACACTGTGGGAGTCTCACTGATTAACACTAAACCCTGTGGGAGTCTCACTGATTAACACTGAACCCTATGGGAGTCTCACTGATTAACACTGAACACTGGGGGAGTCTCACTGATTAACACTGAACCCTATGGGAGTCTCACTGATTAACACTGAAACCTATGGGAGTCTCACTGATTAACACTGGACCCTATGGGAGTCTCACTGATTAACACTGAAGCCTGTGGGAGTCTCACTGATTAACACTGAACCCAATGGGAGTCTCACAGATTAACGCTAAACCCTATGGGAGTCTCACTGGTTAACAATGAACCCTATGGGAGTCTCACGGATTAACACTGAAGCCTGTGGGAGTCTCACTGATTAACACTGAACCCTGTGGGAGTCTCAGTTATTAACACTGAACCCTGAGGGAGTCTCACTGATTAACACTGAACACTGGGGGAGTCTCACTGATTAACACTGAACACTGTGGGAGTCTCACTGATTAACACTAAACCCTGTGGGAGTCTCACTGATTAACACTGAACCCTATGGGAGTCTCACTGATTAACACTGAAGCCTGTGGGAGTCTCACTGATTAACACTGAACGCTATGGGAGTCTCACAGATTAACGCTAAACCCTATGGGAGTCTCCCTGGTTAACAATGAACCCTATGGGAGTCTCACTGATTAACACTGAAGTCTGTGGGAGTCTCACTGATTAACACTGAACCCTAAGGGAGTCTCACAGATTAACACATGAACCCTGAGGGAGTCTCACTGATAAACACTGAAGCCTGTGGGAGTCTCACTGATTAACACTGAACCCTAAGGGAGTCTCACAGATTAACACATGAACCCTGAGGGAGTCTCACTGATAAACACTGAACCCTATGGAAGTCTCACTGATTAACACTGAACCCTGTGGGAGTCTCACTGATTAACACTGAACCCTATGGGAGTCTCATTGATTAACACTGAACCCTATGGGAGTCTCACTGATTAACACATGAACCCTGTATGAGTCTCATTGATTTACACTGAACCCTGTGGGAGTCTCACTGATTAACACAGAACCCTGTGGGAGTCTCACTGATTAACACTGAACCCTGTGGGAGTCTCACTGATTAACACTGAACCCTATAGGAGTCTCACTGATTAACACATGAACCCTGAGGGAGTCTCACTGATAAACACTGAACCCTATGGGAGTCTCACTGATTAACACTGAACCATGTGGGAGTCTCACTGATTAAGACTGAACCCTATGAGAGTCTCACTGATTAACACTGAACCCTATGGGAGTCTCACTGATTATCACTGAACACTGTGGGAGTCTCACTGATTAACACTGAACCCTGTGGGAGTCTCAGTTATTAACACTGAAGCCTGAGGGAGTCTCACTGATTAACACTGAACACTGTGGGAGTCTCACTGATTAATACTGAACACTGTGGGAGTCTCACTGATTAACACTGAACCCTGTGGGAGTCTCACTGATTAACACTGAACCCTATGGGAGTCTCATTGATTAACACATGAACCCTGAGGGAGTCTCACTGATTAACACTGAACCATATGGGAGTCTCACTGATTAACACTGACCTCTGTGGGAGTCTCACTGATTAACACTGAACCCTGTGGGAGTCTCACTGATTAACACTGAACCCTATGGGAGTCTCATTGATTAACACATGAACCCTGAGGGAGTCTCACTGATTAACACTGAACCATATGGGAGTCTCACTGATTAACACTGACCTCTGTGGGAGTCTCACTGATTAACACTGAACCCTGTGGGAGTCTCACTGATTAACGCTGAACCCTGTGGGATTCTCACTGATTAACACTGAACCCTATGGGAGTCTCACTGATTAACACTTAACCCTGTGGAAGTCTAACTGATTAACACTGAACCCTGAGGGAGTCTCACTGATTAACACTGAACACTGGGGGAGTCTCACTGATTAACACTGAACACTGTGGGAGTCTCACTGATTAACACTAAACCCTATGGGAGTCTCACTGATTAACACTGAACCCTATGGGAGTCTCACTGATTTACACTGAACCCTATGGGAGTCTCACTGATTAACATTGAACCCTATGGGAGTCTCATTGATTAACACTGAACCCTATGGGAGTCTCACTGATTAACACATGAACCCTGTATGAGTCTCATTGATTTACACTGAACCCTGTGGGAGTCTCACTGATTAACACAGAACCCTGTGGGAGTCTCACTGATTAACACTGAACCCTGTGGGAGTCTCACTGGTTAACACTGAACCCTATGGGAGTCTCACTGATTAACACATGAACACTGAGGGAGTCTCACTGATAAACACTGAACCCTATGGGAGTCTCACTGATTAACACTGAACCCTGTGGGAGTCTCACTGATTAAGACTGAACCCTATGAGAGTCTCACTGATTAACACTGAACCCTATGGGAGTCTCACTGATTAACACTGAACACTGTGGGAGTCTCACTGATTAACACTGAACCCTGTGGGAGTCTCAGTTATTAACACTGAAGCCTGAGGGAGTCTCACTGATTAACACTGAACACTGTGGGAGTCTCACTGATTAACACTGAACACTGTGGGAGTCTCACTGATTAACACTGAACCCTGTGGGAGTCTCACTGATTAACACTGAACCCTATGGGAGTCTCATTGATTAACACATGAACCCTGAGGGAGTCTCACTGATTAACACTGAACCCTATGGGAGTCTCACTGATTAACACTGAACACTGTGGGAGTCTCACTGATTAACACTGAACCCTGTGGGAGTCTCAGTTATTAACACTGAAGCCTGAGGGAGTCTCACTGATTAACACTGAACACTGTGGGAGTCTCACTGATTAACACTGAACCCTGTGGGAGTCTCACTGATTAACACTGAACCCTATGGGAGTCTCATTGATTAACACTGAACCCTATGGGAGTCTCACTGATTAACACATGAACCCTGTATGAGTCTCATTGATTTACACTGAACCCTGTGGGAGTCTCACTGATTAACACAGAACCCTGTGGGAGTCTCACTGATTAACACTGAACCCTGAGGGAGTCTCACTGATTAACACTGAACCCTATAAGAGTCTCACTGATTAACACATGAACCCTGAGGGAGTCTCACTGATAAACACTGAACCCTATGGGAGTCTCACTGATTAACACTGAACCCTGTGGGAGTCTCACTGATTAAGACTGAACCCTATGAGAGTCTCACTGATTAACACTGAACCCTATGGGAGTCTCACTGATTAACACTGAACACTGTGGGAGTCTCACTGATTAACACTAAACCCTGTGGGAGTCTCACTGATTAACACTGAACCCTATGGGAGTCTCACTGATTAACACTGAACACTGGGGGAGTCTCACTGATTAACACTGAACCCTATGGGAGTCTCACTGATTAACACTGAAACCTATGGGAGTCTCACTGATTAACACTGGACCCTATGGGAGTCTCACTGATTAACACTGAAGCCTGTGGGAGTCTCACTGATTAACACTGAACCCAATGGGAGTCTCACAGATTAACGCTAAACCCTATGGGAGTCTCACTGGTTAACAATGAACCCTATGGGAGTCTCACGGATTAACACTGAAGCCTGTGGGAGTCTCACTGATTAACACTGAACCCTGTGGGAGTCTCAGTTATTAACACTGAACCCTGAGGGAGTCTCACTGATTAACACTGAACACTGGGGGAGTCTCACTGATTAACACTGAACACTGTGGGAGTCTCACTGATTAACACTAAACCCTGTGGGAGTCTCACTGATTAACACTGAACCCTATGGGAGTCTCACTGATTAACACTGAAGCCTGTGGGAGTCTCACTGATTAACACTGAACGCTATGGGAGTCTCACAGATTAACGCTAAACCCTATGGGAGTCTCCCTGGTTAACAATGAACCCTATGGGAGTCTCACTGATTAACACTGAAGCCTGTGGGAGTCTCACTGATTAACACTGAACCCTAAGGGAGTCTCACAGATTAACACATGAACCCTGAGGGAGTCTCACTGATAAACACTGAACCCTATGGAAGTCTCACTGATTAACACTGAACCCTGTGGGAGTCTCACTGATTAAGACTGAACCCTATGAGAGTCTCAATGATTAACACTGAACTCTATGGGATACTCACTGATTAACACTGAACCCTATGGGAGTCTCACTGATTAACACTGAACCCTGTGGGAGTCTCAGTTATTAACACTGAACCCTGAGGGAGTCTCACTGATTAACACTGAACACTGGGGGAGTCTCACTGATTAACACTGAACACTGTGGGAGTCTCACTGATTAACACTAAACCCTGTGGGAGTCTCACTGATTAACACTGAACCCTATGACAGTCTCACTGATTAACACTGAACCCTGTGAGAGTCTCACTGATTAACACTGAACCCTATGGGAGTCTCACAGATTAACACTAAACCCTATGGGAGTCTCACTGGTTAACAATGAACCCTATGGGAGTCTCACTGATTAACACTGAAGCCTGTGGGAGTCTCACTGATTAACACTGAACCCTAAGGGAGTCTCACAGATTAACGCTAAACCCTATGGGAGTCTCACTGGTTTACAATGAACCCTATGGGAGTCTCACTGATTAACACTGAAATCGATGGGATTCTCACTGATTAACACTGAACCCCATGGGAGTCTCACTGATTAACACTGAACCCAGTGGGAGTCTCAGTGATTAATACTGAACCCTATGGGAGTCTCACTGATTAACACTGAACACTGTGGGAGTCTCACTGATTAACACTGAACCCTGTGGGCGTCTCACTGATTAACACTGAACCCTGTGGGCGTCTCACTGATTAACACTGAACCCTATGGGAGTCTCATTGATTAACACATGAACCCTATGGGAGTCTCACTGATTAACACTGAACCCTATGGGAGTCTCACTGATTAACACTGAACCCTATGGGAGTCTCACTGATTAACACTGAACCGTGTGGGAGTCTCACTGATTAACACTGAACCCTATGGGAGTCTCACTGATTAACACTGAACCCTGTGGGAGTCTCACTGATTAACACTGAACCCTATGGGAGTCTCATTGATTAACACATGAACCCTGAGGGAGTCTCACTGATTAACACAGAACCCTGTGGGAGTCTCACTGATTAACACTGAACCCTGTGGGAGTCTCACTGATTAACACTGAACCCTATGGGAGTCTCATTGATTAACACTGAACCCTATGGGAGTCTCACTGATTAACACATGAACCCTGAGGGAGTCTCACTGATAAACACTGAACCCTATGGAAGTCTCACTGATTAACACTGAACCCTGTGGGAGTATCACTGATTAAGACTGAACCCTATGAGAGTCTCAATGATTAACACTGAACTCTATGGGATACTCACTGATTAACACTGAACCCTATGGGAGTCTCACTGATTAACACTGAACCCTGTGGGAGTCTCAGTTATTAACACTGAACCCTGAGGGAGTCTCACTGATTAACACTGAACACTGGGGGAGTCTCACTGATTAACACTGAACACTGTGGGAGTCTCACTGATTAACACTAAACCCTGTGGGAGTCTCACTGATTAACACTGAACCCTATGACAGTCTCACTGATTAACACTGAACCCTGTGAGAGTCTCACTGATTAACACTGAACCCTATGGGAGTCTCACAGATTAACGCTAAACCCTATGGGAGTCTCACTGGTTAACAATGAACCCTATGGGAGTCTCACTGATTAACACTGAAGCCTGTGGGAGTCTCACTGATTAACACTGAACCCTAAGGGAGTCTCACAGATTAACGCTAAACCCTATGGGAGTCTCACTGGTTTACAATGAACCCTATGGGAGTCTCACTGATTAACACTGAAATCGATGGGATTCTCACTGATTAACACTGAACCCCATGGGAGTCTCACTGATTAACACTGAACCCAGTGGGAGTCTCAGTGATTAATACTGAACCCTATGGGAGTCTCACTGATTAACACTGAACACTGTGGGAGTCTCACTGATTAACACTGAACCCTGTGGGCGTCTCACTGATTAACACTGAACCCTGTGGGCGTCTCACTGATTAACACTGAACCCTATGGGAGTCTCATTGATTAACACATGAACCCTATGGGAGTCTCACTGATTAACACTGAACCCTATGGGAGTCTCACTGATTAACACTGAACCCTATGGGAGTCTCACTGATTAACACTGAACCGTGTGGGAGTCTCACTGATTAACACTGAACCCTATGGGAGTCTCACTGATTAACACTGAACCCTGTGGGAGTCTCACTGATTAACACTGAACCCTATGGGAGTCTCATTGATTAACACATGAACCCTGAGGGAGTCTCACTGATTAACACAGAACCCTGTGGGAGTCTCACTGATTAACACTGAACCCTGTGGGAGTCTCACTGATTAACACTGAACCCTATGGGAGTCTCATTGATTAACACTGAACCCTATGGGAGTCTCACTGATTAACACATGAACCCTGTATGAGTCTCACTGATTTACACTGAACCCTGTGGGAGTCTCACTGATTAACACTGAACCCTATGGGAGCCTCACTGATTAACACATGAACCCTGAGGGAGTCTCACTGATTAACACAGAACCCTGTGGGAGTCTCACTGATTAACACTGAACCCTGTGGGAGTCTCACTGATTAACACTGAACCCTATGGGAGTCTCACTGATTAAGACTGAACCCTATGAGAGTCTCAATGATTAACACTGAACTCTATGGGATACTCACTGATTAACACTGAACCCTATGGGAGTCTCACTGATTAACACTGAACCCTGTGGGAGTCTCAGTTATTAACACTGAACCCTGAGGGAGTCTCACTGATTAACACTGAACACTGGGGGAGTCTCACTGATTAACACTGAACACTGTGGGAGTCTCACTGATTAACACTGGACCCTATGGGAGTCTCATTGATTAACACATGAACCCTGAGGGAGTCTCACTGATTAACACAGAACCCTGTGGGAGTCTCACTGATTAACACTGAACCCTATGGGAGTCTCATTGATTAACACTGAACCCTATGGGAGTCTCACTGATTAACACATGAACCCTGTATGAGTCTCACTGATTTACACTGAACCCTGTGGGAGTCTCACTGATTAACACTGAACCCTATGGGAGTCTCACTGATTAACACATGAACCCTGAGGGAGTCTCACTGATAAACACTGAACCCTATGGAAGTCTCACTGATTAACACTGAACCCTGTGGGAGTCTCACTGATTAAGACTGAACCCTATGAGAGTCTCAATGATTAACACTGAACTCTATGGGATACTCACTGATTAACACTGAACCCTATGGGAGTCTCACTGATTAACACTGAACCCTGTGGGAGTCTCAGTTATTAACACTGAACCCTGAGGGAGTCTCACTGATTAACACTGAACACTGGGGGAGTCTCACTGATTAACACTGAACACTGTGGGAGTCTCACTGATTAACACTAAACCCTGTGGGAGTCTCACTGATTAACACTGAACCCTATGACAGTCTCACTGAATAACACTGAACCCTGTGAGAGTCTCACTGATTAACACTGAACCCTATGGGAGTCTCACAGATTAACGCTAAACCCTATGGGAGTCTCACTGGTTAACAATGAACCCTATGGGAGTCTCACTGATTAACACTGAAGCCTGTGGGAGTCTCACTGATTAACACTGAACCCTAAGGGAGTCTCACAGATTAACGCTAAACCCTATGGGAGTCTCACTGGTTTACAATGAACCCTATGGGAGTCTCACTGATTAACACTGAAATCGATGGGATTCTCACTGATTAACACTGAACCCCATGGGAGTCTCACTGATTAACACTGAACCCAGTGGGAGTCTCAGTGATTAATACTGAACCCTATGGGAGTCTCACTGATTAACACTGAACACTGTGGGAGTCTCACTGATTAACACTGAACCCTGTGGGCGTCTCACTGATTAACACTGAACCCTGTGGGCGTCTCACTGATTAACACTGAACCCTATGGGAGTCTCATTGATTAACACATGAACCCTATGGGAGTCTCACTGATTAACACTGAACCCTATGGGAGTCTCACTGATTAACACTGAACCCTATGGGAGTCTCACTGATTAACACTGAACCGTGTGGGAGTCTCACTGATTAACACTGAACCCTATGGGAGTCTCACTGATTAACACTGAACCCTGTGGGAGTCTCACTGATTAACACTGAACCCTATGGGAGTCTCATTGATTAACACATGAACCCTGAGGGAGTCTCACTGATTAACACAGAACCCTGTGGGAGTCTCACTGATTAACACTGAACCCTGTGGGAGTCTCACTGATTAACACTGAACCCTATGGGAGTCTCATTGATTAACACTGAACCCTATGGGAGTCTCACTGATTAACACATGAACCCTGTATGAGTCTCACTGATTTACACTGAACCCTGTGGGAGTCTCACTGATTAACACTGAACCCTATGGGAGCCTCACTGATTAACACATGAACCCTGAGGGAGTCTCACTGATTAACACAGAACCCTGTGGGAGTCTCACTGATTAACACTGAACCCTGTGGGAGTCTCACTGATTAACACTGAACCCTATGGGAGTCTCACTGATTAAGACTGAACCCTATGAGAGTCTCAATGATTAACACTGAACTCTATGGGATACTCACTGATTAACACTGAACCCTATGGGAGTCTCACTGATTAACACTGAACCCTGTGGGAGTCTCAGTTATTAACACTGAACCCTGAGGGAGTCTCACTGATTAACACTGAACACTGGGGGAGTCTCACTGATTAACACTGAACACTGTGGGAGTCTCACTGATTAACACTAAACCCTGTGGGAGTCTCACTGATTAACACTGAACCCTATGGGAGTCTCACTGATTAACACTGAACCCTGTGAGAGTCTCACTGATTAAGACTGAACCCTATGGGAGTCTCACTGATTAACACTGAAACCTATGGGAGTCTCATTGATTAACACTGGACCCTATGGGAGTCTCATTGATTAACACATGAACCCTGAGGGAGTCTCACTGATTAACACAGAACCCTGTGGGAGTCTCACTGATTAACACTGAACCCTATGGGAGTCTCATTGATTAACACTGAACCCTATGGGAGTCTCACTGATTAACACATGAACCCTGTATGAGTCTCACTGATTTACACTGAACCCTGTGGGAGTCTCACTGATTAACACTGAACCCTATGGGAGTCTCACTGATTAACACATGAACCCTGAGGGAGTCACACTGATTAACACAGAACCCTGTGGGAGTCTCACTGATTAACACTGAACCCTGTGGGAGTCTCAGTTATTAACACTGAACCCTGAGGGAGTCTCACTGATTAACACTGAACACTGGGGGAGTCTCACTGATTAACACTGAACACTGTGGGAGTCTCACTGATTAACACTAAACCCTGTGGGAGTCTCACTGATTAACACTGAACCCTATGGGAGTCTCACTGATTAACACTGAACCCTGTGAGAGTCTCACTGATTAAGACTGAACCCTATGGGAGTCTCACTGATTAACACTGAAACCTATGGGAGTCTCATTGATTAACACTGGACCCTATGGGAGTCTCATTGATTAACACATGAACCCTGAGGGAGTCTCACTGATTAACACAGAACCCTGTGGGAGTCTCACTGATTAACACTGAACCCTATGGGAGTCTCATTGATTAACACTGAACCCTATGGGAGTCTCACTGATTAACACATGAACCCTGTATGAGTCTCACTGATTTACACTGAACCCTGTGGGAGTCTCACTGATTAACACTGAACCCTATGGGAGTCTCACTGATTAACACATGAACCCTGAGGGAGTCACACTGATTAACACAGAACCCTGTGGGAGTCTCACTGATTAACACTGAACCCTGTGGGAGTCTCACTGATTAACACTGAACCCTATGGGAGTCTCACTCATTAACACATGAACCCTGAGGGAGTCTCACTGATAAACACTGAACCCTATGGGAGTCTCACTGATTAACACTGAACCCTGTGGGAGTCTCACTGATTAAGACTGAACCCTATGAGAGTCTCAATGATTAACACTGAACTCTATGGGATACTCACTGATTAACACTGAACCCTATGGGAGTCTCACTGATTAACACTGAACCCTGTAGGAGTCTCAGTTATTAACACTGAACCCTGAGGGAGTCTCACTGATTAACACTGAACACTGGGGGAGTCTCACTGATTAACACTGAACACTGTGAGAGTCTCACTGATTAACACTAAACCCTGTGGGAGTCTCACTGATTAACACTGAACCCTATGGGAGTCTCATTGATTAACACATGAACCCTGAGGGAGTCTCACTGATTAACACTGAACCCTGTGGGAGTCTCACTGATTAACACTGAACCGTATGGGAGTCTCACTGATTAACACTGAACCCTGTGAGAGTCTCACTGATTAAGACTGAACCCTATGGGAGTCTCACTGATTAACACTGAAACCTATGGGAGTCTCACTGATTAACACTGGACCCTATGGGAGTCTCACTGATTAACACTTAAGCCTGTGGGAGTCTCACTGATTAACACTGAACCCTATGGGAGTCTCACAGATTAACGCTAAACCCTATGGGAGTCTCACTGGTTAACAATGAACCCTATGGGAGTCTCACTGATTAACACTGAAGCCTGTGGGAGTCTCACTGATTAACACTGAACCCTAAGGGAGTCTCACAGATTAACGCTAAACCCTATGGGAGTCTCACTGTTTTACAATGAACCCTATGGGAGTCTCACTGATTAACACTGAAATCGATGGGATTCTCACTGATTAACACTGAACCCCATGGGAGTCTCACTGATTAACACTGAACCAAGTGGGAGTCTCAGTGATTAATACTGAACCCTATGGGAGTCTCACTGATTAACACTGAACACTGTGGGAGTCTCACTGATTAACACTGAACCCTGTGGGCGTCTCACTGATTAACACTGAACCCTGTGGGCGTCTCACTGATTAACACTGAACCCTATGGGAGTCTCACTGATTAACACATGAACCCTATGGGAGTCTCACTGATTAACACTGGACTCTATGGGAGTCTCACTGATTAACACTGAACCCTGTGGGAGTCTCACTGATTAACACTGAACCGTGTGGGAGTCTCACTGATTAACACTGAACCCTATGGGAGTCTCACTGATTAACACTGATCCCTATGGGAGTCTCACTGATTAACACTGAACCCTATGGCAGTCTCACTGATGAACACTGCACCCTATGGTAGTCTCACTGATTAACACTGATCCCTATGGGAGTCTCACTGATTAACACTGAACCCTATGGGAGTCTCACTGATGAACACTGCACCCTATGGTAGTCTCACTGATTAACACATGAACCCTATGGGAGTCTCACTGATTAACACTGAACCCTATGGGAGTCTCACTGATTAACACTGAACCCTGTGGGAGTCTCACTGATTAAAACTGAACCGTGTGGGAGTCTCACTGATTAACACTGAACCCTATGGGAGTCTCACTGATTAACACTGAACCCTGTGGGAGTCTCACTGTTTAACACTGAACCCTATGGGAGTCTCATTGATTAACACATGAACCCTGAGGGAGTCTCACTGATTAACACAGAACCCTGTGGGAGTCTCACTGATTAACACTGAACCCTGTGGGAGTCTCACTGATTAACACTGAACCCTATGGGGGTCTCATTGATTAACACTGAACCCTATGGGAGTCTCACTGATTAACACATGAACCCTGTATGAGTCTCACTGATTTACACTGAACCCTGTGGGAGTCTCACTGATTAACACTGAACCCTATGGGAGTCTCACTGATTAACACATGAACCCTGAGGGAGTCTCACTGATTAACACAGAACCCTGTGGGAGTCTCACTGATTAACACTGAACCCTGTGGGAGTCTAACTGATTAACACTGAACCCTATGGGAGTCTCACTGATTAAGACTGAACCCTATGAGAGTCTCAATGATTAACACTGAACTCTATGGGATACTCACTGATTAACACTGAACCCTATGGGAGTCTCACTGATTAACACTGAACCCTGTGGGAGTCTCAGTTATTAACACTGAACCCTGAGGGAGTCTCACTGATTAACACTGAACACTGGGGGAGTCTCACTGATTAACACTGAACACTGTGGGAGTCTCACTGATTAACACTAAACCCTGTGGGAGTCTCACTGATTAACACTGAACCCTATGGGAGTCTCACTGATTAACACTGAACCCTGTGAGAGTCTCACTGATTAAGACTGAACCCTATGGGAGTCTCACTGATTAACACTGAAACCTATGGGAGTCTCATTGATTAACACTGGACCCTATGGGAGTCTCATTGATTAACACATGAACCCTGAGGGAGTCTCACTGATTAACACAGAACCCTGTGGGAGTCTCACTGATTAACACTGAACCCTGTGGGAGTCTCACTGATTAACACTGAACCCTATGGGAGTCTCATTGATTAACACTGAACCCTATGGGAGTCTCACTGATTAACACATGAACCCTGTATGAGTCTCACTGATTTACACTGAACCCTGTGGGAGTCTCACTGATTAACACTGAGCCCTATGGGAGTCTCACTGATTAACACATGAACCCTGAAGGGAGTCACACTGATTAACACAGAACCCTGTGGGAGTCTCACTGATTAACACTGAACCCTGTGGGAGTCTCACTGATTAACACTGAACCCTATGGGAGTCTCACTGATTAACACATGAACCCTGAGGGAGTCTCACTGATAAACACTGAACCCTATGGGAGTCTCACTGATTAACACTGAACCCTGTGGGAGTCTCACTGATTAAGACTGAACCCTATGAGAGTCTCAATGATTAACACTGAACTCTATGGGATACTCACTGATTAACACTGAACCCTATGGGAGTCTCACTGATTAACACTGAACCCTGTAGGAGTCTCAGTTATTAACACTGAACCCTGAGGGAGTCTCACTGATTAACACTGAACACTGGGGGAGTCTCACTGATTAACACTGAACACTGTGGGAGTCTCACTGATTAACACTAAACCCTGTGGGAGTCTCACTGATTAACACTGAACCCTATGGGAGTCTCATTGATTAACACATGAACCCTGAGGGAGTCTCACTGATTAACACTGAACCCTGTGGGAGTCTCACTGATTAACACTGAACCGTATGGGAGTCTCACTGATTAACACTGAACCCTGTGAGAGTCTCACTGATTAAGACTGAACCCTATGGGAGTCTCACTGATTAACACTGAAACCTATGGGATTCTCACTGATTAACACTGGACCCTATGGGAGTCTCACTGATTAACACTTAAGCCTGTGGGAGTCTCACTGATTAACACTGAACCCTATGGGAGTCTCACTGGTTAACAATGAACCCTATGGGAGTCTCACTGATTAACACTGAAGCCTGTGGGAGTCTCACTGATTAACACTGAACCCTAAGGGAGTCTCACAGATTAACGCTAAACCCTATGGGAGTCTCACTGTTTTACAATGAACCCTATGGGAGTCTCACTGATTAACACTGAAATCGATGGGATTCTCACTGATTAACACTGAACCCCATGGGAGTCTCACTGATTAACACTGAACCAAGTGGGAGTCTCAGTGATTAATACTGAACCCTATGGGAGTCTCACTGATTAACACTGAACACTGTGGGAGTCTCACTGATTAACACTGAACCCTGTGGGCATCTCACTGATTAACACTGAACCCTGTGGGTGTCTCACTGATTAACACTGAACCCTATGGGAGTCTCACTGATTAACACATGAACCCTATGGGAGTCTCACTGATTAACACTGGACTCTATGGGAGTCTCACTGATTAACACTGAACCCTGTGGGAGTCTCACTGATTAACACTGAACCGTGTGGGAGTCTCACTGATTAACACTGAACCCTATGGGAGTCTCACTGATTAACACTGATCCCTATGGGAGTCTCACTGATTAACACTGAACCCTATGGGAGTCTCACTGATGAACACTGCACCCTATGGTAGTCTCACTGATTAACACTGATCCCTATGGGAGTCTCACTGATTAACACTGAACACTATGGGAGTCTCACTGATGAACACTGCACCCTATGGTAGTCTCACTGATTAACACATGAACCCTATGGGAGTCTCACTGATTAACACTGAACCCTATGGGAGTCTCACTGATTAACACTGAACCCTGTGGGAGTCTCACTGATTAAAACTGAACCGTGTGGGAGTCTCACTGATTAACACTGAACCCTATGGGAGTCTCATTGATTAACACATGAACCCTGAGGGAGTCTCACTGATTAACACTGAACCCTGTGGGAGTCTCACTGATTAACACTGAACCGTATGGGAGTCTCACTGATTAACACTGAACCCTGTGAGAGTCTCACTGATTAAGACTGAACCCTATGGGAGTCTCACTGATTAACACTGAAACCTATGGGAGTCTCATTGATTAACACATGAACCCTGAGGGAGTCTCACTGATTAACACTTAAGCCTGTGGGAGTCTCACTGATTAACACTGAACCCTATGGGAGTCTCACTGGTTAACAATGAACCCTGTGAGAGTCTCACTGATTAAGACTGAAGCCTGTGGGAGTCTCACTGATTAACACTGAACCCTAAGGGAGTCTCACAGATTAACGCTAAACCCTATGGGAGTCTCACTGTTTTACAATGAACCCTATGGGAGTCTCACTGATTAACACTGAAATCGATGGGATTCTCACTGATTAACACTGAACCCCATGGGAGTCTCACTGATTAACACTGAACCAAGTGGGAGTCTCAGTGATTAATACTGAACCCTATGGGAGTCTCACTGATTAACACTGAACACTGTGGGAGTCTCACTGATTAACACTGAACCCTGTGGGCGTCTCACTGATTAACACTGAACCCTGTGGGCATCTCACTGATTAACACTGAACCCTATGGGAGTCTCACTGATTAACACATGAACCCTATGGGAGTCTCACTGATTAACACTGGACTCTATGGGAGTCTCACTGATTAACACTGAACCCTGTGGGAGTCTCACTGATTAACACTGAACCGTGTGGGAGTCTCACTGATTAACACTGAACCCTATGGGAGTCTCACTGATTAACACTGATCCCTATGGGAGTCTCACTGATTAACACTGAACCCTATGGGAGTCTCACTGATGAACACTGCACCCTATGGTAGTCTCACTGATTAACACTGATCCCTATGGGAGTCTCACTGATTAACACTGAACCCTATGGGAGTCTCACTGATGAACACTGCACCCTATGGTAGTCTCACTGATTAACACATGAACCCTATGGGAGTCTCACTGATTAACACTGAACCCTATGGGAGTCTCACTGATTAACACTGAACCCTGTGGGAGTCTCACTGATTAAAACTGAACCGTGTGGGAGTCTCACTGATTAACACTGAACCCTATGGGAGTCTCACTGATTAACACTGAACCCTGTGGGAGTCTCACTGATTAACACTGAACCCTATGGGAGTCTCATTGATTAACACATGAACCCTGAGGGAGTCTCACTGATTAACACAGAACCCTGTGGGAGTCTCACTGATTAACACTGAACCCTGTGGGAGTCTCACTGATTAACACTGAACCCTATGGGGGTCTCATTGATTAACACTGAACCCTATGGGAGTCTCACTGATTAACACATGAACCCTGTATGAGTCTCACTGATTTACACTGAACCCTGTGGGAGTCTCACTGATTAACACTGAACCCTATGGGAGTCTCACTGATTAACACATGAACCCTGAGGGAGTCTCACTGATTAACACAGAACCCTGTGGGAGTCTCACTGATTAACACTGAACCCTGTGGGAGTCTCACTGATTAACACTGAACCCTATGGGAGTCTCACTGATTAAGACTGAACCCTATGAGAGTCTCAATGATTAACACTGAACTCTATGGGATACTCACTGATTAACACTGAACCCTATGGGAGTCTCACTGATTAACACTGAACCCTGTGGGAGTCTCAGTTATTAACACTGAACCCTGAGGGAGTCTCACTGATTAACACTGAACACTGGGGGAGTCTCACTGATTAACACTGAACACTGTGGGAGTCTCACTGATTAACACTAAACCCTGTGGGAGTCTCACTGATTAACACTGAACCCTATGGGAGTCTCACTGATTAACACTGAACCCTGAGGGAGTCTCACTGATTAAGACTGAACCCTATGGGAGTCTCACTGATTAACACTGAAACCTATGGGAGTCTCACTGATTAACACTGGACCCTATGGGAGTCTCACTGATTAACACTGATCCCTATGGGAGTCTCACTGATTAACACTGAACCCTATGGGAGTCTCACTGATGAACACTGCACCCTATGGTAGTCTCACTGATTAACACTGATCCCTATGGGAGTCTCACTGATTAACACTGAACACTATGGGAGTCTCACTGATGAACACTGCACCCTATGGTAGTCTCACTGATTAACACATGAACCCTATGGGAGTCTCACTGATTAACACTGAACCCTATGGGAGTCTCACTGATTAACACTGAACCCTGTGGGAGTCTCACTGATTAAAACTGAACCGTGTGGGAGTCTCACTGATTAACACTGAACCCTATGGGAGTCTCATTGATTAACACATGAACCCTGAGGGAGTCTCACTGATTAACACTGAACCCTGTGGGAGTCTCACTGATTAACACTGAACCGTATGGGAGTCTCACTGATTAACACTGAACCCTGTGAGAGTCTCACTGATTAAGACTGAACCCTATGGGAGTCTCACTGATTAACACTGAAACCTATGGGAGTCTCACTGATTAACACTGGACCCTATGGGAGTCTCACTGATTAACACTTAAGCCTGTGGGAGTCTCACTGATTAACACTGAACCCTATGGGAGTCTCACTGGTTAACAATGAACCCTATGGGAGTCTCACTGATTAACACTGAAGCCTGTGGGAGTCTCACTGATTAACACTGAACCCTAAGGGAGTCTCACAGATTAACGCTAAACCCTATGGGAGTCTCACTGTTTTACAATGAACCCTATGGGAGTCTCACTGATTAACACTGAAATCGATGGGATTCTCACTGATTAACACTGAACCCCATGGGAGTCTCACTGATTAACACTGAACCAAGTGGGAGTCTCAGTGATTAATACTGAACCCTATGGGAGTCTCACTGATTAACACTGAACACTGTGGGAGTCTCACTGATTAACACTGAACCCTGTGGGCGTCTCACTGATTAACACTGAACCCTGTGGGCGTCTCACTGATTAACACTGAACCCTATGGGAGTCTCACTGATTAACACATGAACCCTATGGGAGTCTCACTGATTAACACTGGACTCTATGGGAGTCTCACTGATTAACACTGAACCCTGTGGGAGTCTCACTGATTAACACTGAACCGTGTGGGAGTCTCACTGATTAACACTGAACCCTATGGGAGTCTCACTGATTAACACTGATCCCTATGGGAGTCTCACTGATTAACACTGAACCCTATGGGAGTCTCACTGATGAACACTGCACCCTATGGTAGTCTCACTGATTAACACTGATCCCTATGGGAGTCTCACTGATTAACACTGAACCCTATGGGAGTCTCACTGATTAACACTGAACCCTGTGGGAGTCTCACTGATTAAAACTGAACCGTGTGGGAGTCTCACTGATTAACACTGAACCCTATGGGAGTCTCACTGATTAACACTGAACCCTGTGGGAGTCTCACTGATTAACACTGAACCCTATGGGAGTCTCATTGATTAACACATGAACCCTGAGGGAGTCTCACTGATTAACACAGAACCCTGTGGGAGTCTCACTGATTAACACTGAACCCTGTGGGAGTCTCACTGATTAACACTGAACCCTATGGGAGTCTCATTGATTAACACTGAACCCTATGGGAGTCTCACTGATTAACACATGAACCCTGTATGAGTCTCACTGTTTTACACTGAACCCTGTGGGAGTCTCACTGATTAACACTGAACCCTATGGTAGTCTCACTGATTAACACATGAACCCTGAGGGAGTCTCACTGATTAACACAGAACCCTGTGGGAGTCTCACTGATTAACACTGAACCCTGTGGGAGTCTCACTGATTAACACTGAACCCTATGGGAGTCTCACTGATTAAGACTGAACCCTATGAGAGTCTCAATGATTAACACTGAACTCTATGGGATACTCACTGATTAACACTGAACCCTATGGGAGTCTCACTGATTAACACTGAACCCTGTGGGAGTCTCAGTTATTAACACTGAACCCTGAGGGAGTCTCACTGATTAACACTGAACACTGGGGGAGTCTCACTGATTAACACTGAACACTGTGGGAGTCTCACTGATTAACACTAAACCCTGTGGGAGTCTCACTGATTAACACTGAACCCTATGGGAGTCTCACTGATTAACACTGAACCCTGTGAGAGTCTCACTGATTAAGACTGAACCCTGTGGGCGTCTCACTGATTAACACTGAACCCTATGGGAGTCTCACTGATTAAGACTGAACCCTATGAGAGTCTCAATGATTAACACTGAACTCTATGGGATACTCACTGATTAACACTGAACCCTATGGGAGTCTCACTGATTAACACTGAACCCTGTGGGAGTCTCAGTTATTAACACTGAACCCTGAGGGAGTCTCACTGATTAACACTGAACACTGGGGGAGTCTCACTGATTAACACTGAACACTGTGGGAGTCTCACTGATTAACACTAAACCCTGTGGGAGTCTCACTGATTAACACTGAACCCTATGGGAGTCTCACTGATTAACACTGAACCCTGTGAGAGTCTCACTGATTAAGACTGAACCCTGTGGGCGTCTCACTGATTAACACTGAACCCTATGGGAGTCTCACTGATTAACACATGAACCCTATGGGAGTCTCACTGATTAACACTGGACTCTATGGGAGTCTCACTGATTAACACTGAACCCTGTGGGAGTCTCACTGATTAACACTGAACCGTGTGGGAGTCTCACTGATTAACACTGAACCCTATGGGAGTCTCACTGATTAACACTGATCCCTATGGGAGTCTCACTGATTAACACTGAACCCTATGGGAGTCTCACTGATGAACACTGCACCCTATGGTAGTCTCACTGATTAACACTGATCCCTATGGGAGTCTCACTGATTAACACTGAACACTATGGGAGTCTCACTGATGAACACTGCACCCTATGGTAGTCTCACTGATTAACACATGAACCCTGTGGGAGTCTCACTGATTAACACTGAACCCTATGGGAGTCTCACTGATTAACACTGAACCCTGTGGGAGTCTCACTGATTAAAACTGAACCGTGTGGGAGTCTCACTGATTAACACTGAACCCTATGGGAGTCTCATTGATTAACACATGAACCCTGAGGGAGTCTCACTGATTAACACTGAACCCTGTGGGAGTCTCACTGATTAAGACTGAACCCTATGAGAGTCTCAATGATTAACACTGAACTCTATGGGATACTCACTGATTAACACTGAACCCTATGGGAGTCTCACTGATTAACACTGATCCCTATGGGAGTCTCACTGATTAACACTGAACACTATGGGAGTCTCACTGATGAACACTGCACCCTATGGTAGTCTCACTGATTAACACATGAACCCTATGGGAGTCTCACTGATTAACACTGAACCCTATGGGAGTCTCACTGATTAACACTGAACCCTGTGGGAGTCTCACTGATTAAAACTGAACCGTGTGGGAGTCTCACTGATTAACACTGAACCCTATGGGAGTCTCATTGATTAACACATGAACCCTGAGGGAGTCTCACTGATTAACACTGAACCCTGTGGGAGTCTCACTGATTAACACTGAACCGTATGGGAGTCTCACTGATTAACACTGAACCCTGTGAGAGTCTCACTGATTAAGACTGAACCCTATGGGAGTCTCACTGATTAACACTGAAACCTATGGGAGTCTCACTGATTAACACTGGACCCTATGGGAGTCTCACTGATTAACACTTAAGCCTGTGGGAGTCTCACTGATTAACACTGAACCCTATGGGAGTCTCACTGGTTAACAATGAACCCTATGGGAGTCTCACTGATTAACACTGAAGCCTGTGGGAGTCTCACTGATTAACACTGAACCCTAAGGGAGTCTCACAGATTAACGCTAAACCCTATGGGAGTCTCACTGTTTTACAATGAACCCTATGGGAGTCTCACTGATTAACACTGAAATCGATGGGATTCTCACTGATTAACACTGAACCCCATGGGAGTCTCACTGATTAACACTGAACCAAGTGGGAGTCTCAGTGATTAATACTGAACCCTATGGGAGTCTCACTGATTAACACTGAACACTGTGGGAGTCTCACTGATTAACACTGAACCCTGTGGGCGTCTCACTGATTAACACTGAACCCTGTGGGCGTCTCACTGATTAACACTGAACCCTATGGGAGTCTCACTGATTAACACATGAACCCTATGGGAGTCTCACTGATTAACACTGGACTCTATGGGAGTCTCACTGATTAACACTGAACCCTGTGGGAGTCTCACTGATTAACACTGAACCGTGTGGGAGTCTCACTGATTAACACTGAACCCTATGGGAGTCTCACTGATTAACACTGATCCCTATGGGAGTCTCACTGATTAACACTGAACCCTATGGGAGTCTCACTGATGAACACTGCACCCTATGGTAGTCTCACTGATTAACACATGAACCCTATGGGAGTCTCACTGATTAACACTGAACCCTATGGGAGTCTCACTGATTAACACTGAACCCTGTGGGAGTCTCACTGATTAAAACTGAACCGTGTGGGAGTCTCACTGATTAACACTGAACCCTATGGGAGTCTCACTGATTAACACTGAACCCTGTGGGAGTCTCACTGATTAACACTGAACCCTATGGGAGTCTCATTGATTAACACATGAACCCTGAGGGAGTCTCACTGATTAACACAGAACCCTGTGGGAGTCTCACTGATTAACACTGAACCCTGTGGGAGTCTCACTGATTAACACTGAACCCTATGGGAGTCTCATTGATTAACACTGAACCCTATGGGAGTCTCACTGATTAACACATGAACCCTGTATGAGTCTCACTGTTTTACACTGAACCCTGTGGGAGTCTCACTGATTAACACTGAACCCTATGGTAGTCTCACTGATTAACACATGAACCCTGAGGGAGTCTCACTGATTAACACAGAACCCTGTGGGAGTCTCACTGATTAACACTGAACCCTGTGGGAGTCTCACTGATTAACACTGAACCCTATGGGAGTCTCACTGATTAAGACTGAACCCTATGAGAGTCTCAATGATTAACACTGAACTCTATGGGATACTCACTGATTAACACTGAACCCTATGGGAGTCTCACTGATTAACACTGAACCCTGTGGGAGTCTCAGTTATTAACACTGAACCCTGAGGGAGTCTCACTGATTAACACTGAACACTGGGGGAGTCTCACTGATTAACACTGAACACTGTGGGAGTCTCACTGATTAACACTAAACCCTGTGGGAGTCTCACTGATTAACACTGAACCCTATGGGAGTCTCACTGATTAACACTGAACCCTGTGAGAGTCTCACTGATTAAGACTGAACCCTGTGGGCGTCTCACTGATTAACACTGAACCCTATGGGAGTCTCACTGATTAAGACTGAACCCTATGAGAGTCTCAATGATTAACACTGAACTCTATGGGATACTCACTGATTAACACTGAACCCTATGGGAGTCTCACTGATTAACACTGAACCCTGTGGGAGTCTCAGTTATTAACACTGAACCCTGAGGGAGTCTCACTGATTAACACTGAACACTGGGGGAGTCTCACTGATTAACACTGAACACTGTGGGAGTCTCACTGATTAACACTAAACCCTGTGGGAGTCTCACTGATTAACACTGAACCCTATGGGAGTCTCACTGATTAACACTGAACCCTGTGAGAGTCTCACTGATTAAGACTGAACCCTGTGGGCGTCTCACTGATTAACACTGAACCCTATGGGAGTCTCACTGATTAACACATGAACCCTATGGGAGTCTCACTGATTAACACTGGACTCTATGGGAGTCTCACTGATTAACACTGAACCCTGTGGGAGTCTCACTGATTAACACTGAACCGTGTGGGAGTCTCACTGTTTAACACTGAACCCTATGGGAGTCTCACTGATTAACACTGATCCCTATGGGAGTCTCACTGATTAACACTGAACCCTATGGGAGTCTCACTGATGAACACTGCACCCTATGGTAGTCTCACTGA
The DNA here is from genome assembly GCF_048934315.1 of Petromyzon marinus. NCBI lineage: Eukaryota > Metazoa > Chordata > Hyperoartia > Petromyzontiformes > Petromyzontidae > Petromyzon > Petromyzon marinus. The sequence goes on from NW_027423501.1 coordinate 2,654,216, forward strand.
TTAACACTGATCCCTATGGGAGTCTCACTGATTAACACTGAACACTATGGGAGTCTCACTGATGAACACTGCACCCTATGGTAGTCTCACTGATTAACACATGAACCCTATGGGAGTCTCACTGATTAACACTGAACCCTATGGGAGTCTCACTGATTAACACTGAACCCTGTGGGAGTCTCACTGATTAAAACTGAACCGTGTGGGAGTCTCACTGATTAACACTGAACCCTATGGGAGTCTCATTGATTAACACATGAACCCTGAGGGAGTCTCACTGATTAACACTGAACCCTGTGGGAGTCTCACTGATTAAGACTGAACCCTATGAGAGTCTCAATGATTAACACTGAACTCTATGGGATACTCACTGATTAACACTGAACCCTATGGGAGTCTCACTGATTAACACTGAACCCTGTAGGAGTCTCAGTTATTAACACTGAACCCTGAGGGAGTCTCACTGATTAACACTGAACACTGGGGGAGTCTCACTGATTAACACTGAACACTGTGAGAGTCTCACTGATTAACACTAAACCCTGTGGGAGTCTCACTGATTAACACTGAACCCTATGGGAGTCTCATTGATTAACACATGAACCCTGAGGGAGTCTCACTGATTAACACTGAACCCTGTGGGAGTCTCACTGATTAACACTGAACCGTATGGGAGTCTCACTGATTAACACTGAACCCTGTGAGAGTCTCACTGATTAAGACTGAACCCTATGGGAGTCTCACTGATTAACACTGAAACCTATGGGAGTCTCACTGATTAACACTGGACCCTATGGGAGTCTCACTGATTAACACTTAAGCCTGTGGGAGTCTCACTGATTAACACTGAACCCTATGGGAGTCTCACAGATTAACGCTAAACCCTATGGGAGTCTCACTGGTTAACAATGAACCCTATGGGAGTCTCACTGATTAACACTGAAGCCTGTGGGAGTCTCACTGATTAACACTGAACCCTAAGGGAGTCTCACAGATTAACGCTAAACCCTATGGGAGTCTCACTGTTTTACAATGAACCCTATGGGAGTCTCACTGATTAACACTGAAATCGATGGGATTCTCACTGATTAACACTGAACCCCATGGGAGTCTCACTGATTAACACTGAACCAAGTGGGAGTCTCAGTGATTAATACTGAACCCTATGGGAGTCTCACTGATTAACACTGAACACTGTGGGAGTCTCACTGATTAACACTGAACCCTGTGGGCGTCTCACTGATTAACACTGAACCCTGTGGGCGTCTCACTGATTAACACTGAACCCTATGGGAGTCTCACTGATTAACACATGAACCCTATGGGAGTCTCACTGATTAACACTGGACTCTATGGGAGTCTCACTGATTAACACTGAACCCTGTGGGAGTCTCACTGATTAACACTGAACCGTGTGGGAGTCTCACTGATTAACACTGAACCCTATGGGAGTCTCACTGATTAACACTGATCCCTATGGGAGTCTCACTGATTAACACTGAACCCTATGGCAGTCTCACTGATGAACACTGCACCCTATGGTAGTCTCACTGATTAACACTGATCCCTATGGGAGTCTCACTGATTAACACTGAACCCTATGGGAGTCTCACTGATGAACACTGCACCCTATGGTAGTCTCACTGATTAACACATGAACCCTATGGGAGTCTCACTGATTAACACTGAACCCTATGGGAGTCTCACTGATTAACACTGAACCCTGTGGGAGTCTCACTGATTAAAACTGAACCGTGTGGGAGTCTCACTGATTAACACTGAACCCTATGGGAGTCTCACTGATTAACACTGAACCCTGTGGGAGTCTCACTGTTTAACACTGAACCCTATGGGAGTCTCATTGATTAACACATGAACCCTGAGGGAGTCTCACTGATTAACACAGAACCCTGTGGGAGTCTCACTGATTAACACTGAACCCTGTGGGAGTCTCACTGATTAACACTGAACCCTATGGGGGTCTCATTGATTAACACTGAACCCTATGGGAGTCTCACTGATTAACACATGAACCCTGTATGAGTCTCACTGATTTACACTGAACCCTGTGGGAGTCTCACTGATTAACACTGAACCCTATGGGAGTCTCACTGATTAACACATGAACCCTGAGGGAGTCTCACTGATTAACACAGAACCCTGTGGGAGTCTCACTGATTAACACTGAACCCTGTGGGAGTCTAACTGATTAACACTGAACCCTATGGGAGTCTCACTGATTAAGACTGAACCCTATGAGAGTCTCAATGATTAACACTGAACTCTATGGGATACTCACTGATTAACACTGAACCCTATGGGAGTCTCACTGATTAACACTGAACCCTGTGGGAGTCTCAGTTATTAACACTGAACCCTGAGGGAGTCTCACTGATTAACACTGAACACTGGGGGAGTCTCACTGATTAACACTGAACACTGTGGGAGTCTCACTGATTAACACTAAACCCTGTGGGAGTCTCACTGATTAACACTGAACCCTATGGGAGTCTCACTGATTAACACTGAACCCTGTGAGAGTCTCACTGATTAAGACTGAACCCTATGGGAGTCTCACTGATTAACACTGAAACCTATGGGAGTCTCATTGATTAACACTGGACCCTATGGGAGTCTCATTGATTAACACATGAACCCTGAGGGAGTCTCACTGATTAACACAGAATCCTGTGGGAGTCTCACTGATTAACACTGAACCCTGTGGGAGTCTCACTGATTAACACTGAACCCTATGGGAGTCTCATTGATTAACACTGAACCCTATGGGAGTCTCACTGATTAACACATGAACCCTGTATGAGTCTCACTGATTTACACTGAACCCTGTGGGAGTCTCACTGATTAACACTGAGCCCTATGGGAGTCTCACTGATTAACACATGAACCCTGAAGGGAGTCACACTGATTAACACAGAACCCTGTGGGAGTCTCACTGATTAACACTGAACCCTGTGGGAGTCTCACTGATTAACACTGAACCCTATGGGAGTCTCACTGATTAACACATGAACCCTGAGGGAGTCTCACTGATAAACACTGAACCCTATGGGAGTCTCACTGATTAACACTGAACCCTGTGGGAGTCTCACTGATTAAGACTGAACCCTATGAGAGTCTCAATGATTAACACTGAACTCTATGGGATACTCACTGATTAACACTGAACCCTATGGGAGTCTCACTGATTAACACTGAACCCTGTAGGAGTCTCAGTTATTAACACTGAACCCTGAGGGAGTCTCACTGATTAACACTGAACACTGGGGGAGTCTCACTGATTAACACTGAACACTGTGGGAGTCTCACTGATTAACACTAAACCCTGTGGGAGTCTCACTGATTAACACTGAACCCTATGGGAGTCTCATTGATTAACACATGAACCCTGAGGGAGTCTCACTGATTAACACTGAACCCTGTGGGAGTCTCACTGATTAACACTGAACCGTATGGGAGTCTCACTGATTAACACTGAACCCTGTGAGAGTCTCACTGATTAAACTGAACCCTATGGGAGTCTCACTGATTAACACTGAAACCTATGGGATTCTCACTGATTAACACTGGACCCTATGGGAGTCTCACTGATTAACACTTAAGCCTGTGGGAGTCTCACTGATTAACACTGAACCCTATGGGAGTCTCACTGGTTAACAATGAACCCTATGGGAGTCTCACTGATTAACACTGAAGCCTGTGGGAGTCTCACTGATTAACACTGAACCCTAAGGGAGTCTCACAGATTAACGCTAAACCCTATGGGAGTCTCACTGTTTTACAATGAACCCTATGGGAGTCTCACTGATTAACACTGAAATCGATGGGATTCTCACTGATTAACACTGAACCCCATGGGAGTCTCACTGATTAACACTGAACCAAGTGGGAGTCTCAGTGATTAATACTGAACCCTATGGGAGTCTCACTGATTAACACTGAACACTGTGGGAGTCTCACTGATTAACACTGAACCCTGTGGGCATCTCACTGATTAACACTGAACCCTGTGGGTGTCTCACTGATTAACACTGAACCCTATGGGAGTCTCACTGATTAACACATGAACCCTATGGGAGTCTCACTGATTAACACTGGACTCTATGGGAGTCTCACTGATTAACACTGAACCCTGTGGGAGTCTCACTGATTAACACTGAACCGTGTGGGAGTCTCACTGATTAACACTGAACCCTATGGGAGTCTCACTGATTAACACTGATCCCTATGGGAGTCTCACTGATTAACACTGAACCCTATGGGAGTCTCACTGATGAACACTGCACCCTATGGTATTCTCACTGATTAACACTGATCCCTATGGGAGTCTCACTGATTAACACTGAACACTATGGGAGTCTCACTGATGAACACTGCACCCTATGGTAGTCTCACTGATTAACACATGAACCCTATGGGAGTCTCACTGATTAACACTGAACCCTATGGGAGTCTCACTGATTAACACTGAACCCTGTGGGAGTCTCACTGATTAAAACTGAACCGTGTGGGAGTCTCACTGATTAACACTGAACCCTATGGGAGTCTCATTGATTAACACATGAACCCTGAGGGAGTCTCACTGATTAACACTGAACCCTGTGGGAGTCTCACTGATTAACACTGAACCGTATGGGAGTCTCACTGATTAACACTGAACCCTGTGAGAGTCTCACTGATTAAGACTGAACCCTATGGGAGTCTCACTGATTAACACTGAAACCTATGGGAGTCTCATTGATTAACACATGAACCCTGAGGGAGTCTCACTGATTAACACTTAAGCCTGTGGGAGTCTCACTGATTAACACTGAACCCTATGGGAGTCTCACTGGTTAACAATGAACCCTGTGAGAGTCTCACTGATTAAGACTGAAGCCTGTGGGAGTCTCACTGATTAACACTGAACCCTAAGGGAGTCTCACAGATTAACGCTAAACCCTATGGGAGTCTCACTGTTTTACAATGAACCCTATGGGAGTCTCACTGATTAACACTGAAATCGATGGGATTCTCACTGATTAACACTGAACCCCATGGGAGTCTCACTGATTAACACTGAACCAAGTGGGAGTCTCAGTGATTAATACTGAACCCTATGGGAGTCTCACTGATTAACACTGAACACTGTGGGAGTCTCACTGATTAACACTGAACCCTGTGGGCGTCTCACTGATTAACACTGAACCCTGTGGGCATCTCACTGATTAACACTGAACCCTATGGGAGTCTCACTGATTAACACATGAACCCTATGGGAGTCTCACTGATTAACACTGGACTCTATGGGAGTCTCACTGATTAACACTGAACCCTGTGGGAGTCTCACTGATTAACACTGAACCGTGTGGGAGTCTCACTGATTAACACTGAACCCTATGGGAGTCTCACTGATTAACACTGATCCCTATGGGAGTCTCACTGATTAACACTGAACCCTATGGGAGTCTCACTGATGAACACTGCACCCTATGGTAGTCTCACTGATTAACACTGATCCCTATGGGAGTCTCACTGATTAACACTGAACCCTATGGGAGTCTCACTGATGAACACTGCACCCTATGGTAGTCTCACTGATTAACACATGAACCCTATGGGAGTCTCACTGATTAACACTGAACCCTATGGGAGTCTCACTGATTAACACTGAACCCTGTGGGAGTCTCACTGATTAAAACTGAACCGTGTGGGAGTCTCACTGATTAACACTGAACCCTATGGGAGTCTCACTGATTAACACTGAACCCTGTGGGAGTCTCACTGATTAACACTGAACCCTATGGGAGTCTCATTGATTAACACATGAACCCTGAGGGAGTCTCACTGATTAACACAGAACCCTGTGGGAGTCTCACTGATTAACACTGAACCCTGTGGGAGTCTCACTGATTAACACTGAACCCTATGGGGGTCTCATTGATTAACACTGAACCCTATGGGAGTCTCACTGATTAACACATGAACCCTGTATGAGTCTCACTGATTTACACTGAACCCTGTGGGAGTCTCACTGATTAACACTGAACCCTATGGGAGTCTCACTGATTAACACATGAACCCTGAGGGAGTCTCACTGATTAACACAGAACCCTGTGGGAGTCTCACTGATTAACACTGAACCCTGTGGGAGTCTCACTGATTAACACTGAACCCTATGGGAGTCTCACTGATTAAGACTGAACCCTATGAGAGTCTCAATGATTAACACTGAACTCTATGGGATACTCACTGATTAACACTGAACCCTATGGGAGTCTCACTGATTAACACTGAACCCTGTGGGAGTCTCAGTTATTAACACTGAACCCTGAGGGAGTCTCACTGATTAACACTGAACACTGGGGGAGTCTCACTGATTAACACTGAACACTGTGGGAGTCTCACTGATTAACACTAAACCCTGTGGGAGTCTCACTGATTAACACTGAACCCTATGGGAGTCTCACTGATTAACACTGAACCCTGAGGGAGTCTCACTGATTAAGACTGAACCCTATGGGAGTCTCACTGATTAACACTGAAACCTATGGGAGTCTCACTGATTAACACTGGACCCTATGGGAGTCTCACTGATTAACACTGATCCCTATGGGAGTCTCACTGATTAACACTGAACCCTATGGGAGTCTCACTGATGAACACTGCACCCTATGGTAGTCTCACTGATTAACACTGATCCCTATGGGAGTCTCACTGATTAACACTGAACACTATGGGAGTCTCACTGATGAACACTGCACCCTATGGTAGTCTCACTGATTAACACATGAACCCTATGGGAGTCTCACTGATTAACACTGAACCCTATGGGAGTCTCACTGATTAACACTGAACCCTGTGGGAGTCTCACTGATTAAAACTGAACCGTGTGGGAGTCTCACTGATTAACACTGAACCCTATGGGAGTCTCATTGATTAACACATGAACCCTGAGGGAGTCTCACTGATTAACACTGAACCCTGTGGGAGTCTCACTGATTAACACTGAACCGTATGGGAGTCTCACTGATTAACACTGAACCCTGTGAGAGTCTCACTGATTAAGACTGAACCCTATGGGAGTCTCACTGATTAACACTGAAACCTATGGGAGTCTCACTGATTAACACTGGACCCTATGGGAGTCTCACTGATTAACACTTAAGCCTGTGGGAGTCTCACTGATTAACACTGAACCCTATGGGAGTCTCACTGGTTAACAATGAACCCTATGGGAGTCTCACTGATTAACACTGAAGCCTGTGGGAGTCTCACTGATTAACACTGAACCCTAAGGGAGTCTCACAGATTAACGCTAAACCCTATGGGAGTCTCACTGTTTTACAATGAACCCTATGGGAGTCTCACTGATTAACACTGAAATCGATGGGATTCTCACTGATTAACACTGAACCCCATGGGAGTCTCACTGATTAACACTGAACCAAGTGGGAGTCTCAGTGATTAATACTGAAACCTATGGGAGTCTCACTGATTAACACTGAACACTGTGGGAGTCTCACTGATTAACACTGAACCCTGTGGGCGTCTCACTGATTAACACTGAACCCTGTGGGCGTCTCACTGATTAACACTGAACCCTATGGGAGTCTCACTGATTAACACATGAACCCTATGGGAGTCTCACTGATTAACACTGGACTCTATGGGAGTCTCACTGATTAACACTGAACCCTGTGGGAGTCTCACTGATTAACACTGAACCGTGTGGGAGTCTCACTGATTAACACTGAACCCTATGGGAGTCTCACTGATTAACACTGATCCCTATGGGAGTCTCACTGATTAACACTGAACCCTATGGGAGTCTCACTGATGAACACTGCACCCTATGGTAGTCTCACTGATTAACACATGAACCCTATGGGAGTCTCACTGATTAACACTGAACCCTATGGGAGTCTCACTGATTAACACTGAACCCTGTGGGAGTCTCACTGATTAAAACTGAACCGTGTGGGAGTCTCACTGATTAACACTGAACCCTATGGGAGTCTCACTGATTAACACTGAACCCTGTGGGAGTCTCACTGATTAACACTGAACCCTATGGGAGTCTCATTGATTAACACATGAACCCTGAGGGAGTCTCACTGATTAACACAGAACCCTGTGGGAGTCTCACTGATTAACACTGAACCCTGTGGGAGTCTCACTGATTAACACTGAACCCTATGGGAGTCTCATTGATTAACACTGAACCCTATGGGAGTCTCACTGATTAACACATGAACCCTGTATGAGTCTCACTGTTTTACACTGAACCCTGTGGGAGTCTCACTGATTAACACTGAACCCTATGGTAGTCTCACTGATTAACACATGAACCCTGAGGGAGTCTCACTGATTAACACAGAACCCTGTGGGAGTCTCACTGATTAACACTGAACCCTGTGGGAGTCTCACTGATTAACACTGAACCCTATGGGAGTCTCACTGATTAAGACTGAACCCTATGAGAGTCTCAATGATTAACACTGAACTCTATGGGATACTCACTGATTAACACTGAACCCTATGGGAGTCTCACTGATTAACACTGAACCCTGTGGGAGTCTCAGTTATTAACACTGAACCCTGAGGGAGTCTCACTGATTAACACTGAACACTGGGGGAGTCTCACTGATTAACACTGAACACTGTGGGAGTCTCACTGATTAACACTAAACCCTGTGGGAGTCTCACTGATTAACACTGAACCCTATGGGAGTCTCACTGATTAACACTGAACCCTGTGAGAGTCTCACTGATTAAGACTGAACCCTGTGGGCGTCTCACTGATTAACACTGAACCCTATGGGAGTCTCACTGATTAACACATGAACCCTATGGGAGTCTCACTGATTAACACTGGACTCTATGGGAGTCTCACTGATTAACACTGAACCCTGTGGGAGTCTCACTGATTAACACTGAACCGTGTGGGAGTCTCACTGATTAACACTGAACCCTATGGGAGTCTCACTGATTAACACTGATCCCTATGGGAGTCTCACTGATTAACACTGAACCCTATGGGAGTCTCACTGATGAACACTGCACCCTATGGTAGTCTCACTGATTAACACTGATCCCTATGGGAGTCTCACTGATTAACACTGAACACTATGGGAGTCTCACTGATGAACACTGCACCCTATGGTAGTCTCACTGATTAACACATGAACCCTATGGGAGTCTCACTGATTAACACTGAACCCTATGGGAGTCTCACTGATTAACACTGAACCCTGTGGGAGTCTCACTGATTAAAACTGAACCGTGTGGGAGTCTCACTGATTAACACTGAACCCTATGGGAGTCTCATTGATTAACACATGAACCCTGAGGGAGTCTCACTGATTAACACTGAACCCTGTGGGAGTCTCACTGATTAACACTGAACCGTATGGGAGTCTCACTGATTAACACTGAACCCTGTGAGAGTCTCACTGATTAAGACTGAACCCTATGGGAGTCTCACTGATTAACACTGAAACCTATGGGAGTCTCACTGATTAACACTGGACCCTATGGGAGTCTCACTGATTAACACTTAAGCCTGTGGGAGTCTCACTGATTAACACTGAACCCTATGGGAGTCTCACTGGTTAACAATGAACCCTATGGGAGTCTCACTGATTAACACTGAAGCCTGTGGGAGTCTCACTGATTAACACTGAACCCTAAGGGAGTCTCACAGATTAACGCTAAACCCTATGGGAGTCTCACTGTTTTACAATGAACCCTATGGGAGTCTCACTGATTAACACTGAAATCGATGGGATTCTCACTGATTAACACTGAACCCCATGGGAGTCTCACTGATTAACACTGAACCAAGTGGGAGTCTCAGTGATTAATACTGAACCCTATGGGAGTCTCACTGATTAACACTGAACACTGTGGGAGTCTCACTGATTAACACTGAACCCTGTGGGCGTCTCACTGATTAACACTGAACCCTGTGGGCGTCTCACTGATTAACACTGAACCCTATGGGAGTCTCACTGATTAACACATGAACCCTATGGGAGTCTCACTGATTAACACTGGACTCTATGGGAGTCTCACTGATTAACACTGAACCCTGTGGGAGTCTCACTGATTAACACTGAACCGTGTGGGAGTCTCACTGATTAACACTGAACCCTATGGGAGTCTCACTGATTAACACTGATCCCTATGGGAGTCTCACTGATTAACACTGAACCCTATGGGAGTCTCACTGATGAACACTGCACCCTATGGTAGTCTCACTGATTAACACTGATCCCTATGGGAGTCTCACTGATTAACACTGAACCCTATGGGAGTCTCACTGATGAACACTGCACCCTATGGTAGTCTCACTGATTAACACATGAACCCTATGGGAGTCTCACTGATTAACACTGAACCCTATGGGAGTCTCACTGATTAACACTGAACCCTGTGGGAGTCTCACTGATTAAAACTGAACCGTGTGGGAGTCTCACTGATTAACACTGAACCCTATGGGAGTCTCACTGATTAACACTGAACCCTGTGGGAGTCTCACTGATTAACACTGAACCCTATGGGGGTCTCATTGATTAACACATGAACCCTGAGGGAGTCTCACTGATTAACACAGAACCCTGTGGGAGTCTCACTGATTAACACTGAACCCTGTGGGAGTCTCACTGATTAACACTGAACCCTATGGGAGTCTCATTGATTAACACTGAACCCTATGGGAGTCTCACTGATTAACACATGAACCCTGTATGAGTCTCACTGTTTTACACTGAACCCTGTGGGAGTCTCACTGATTAACACTGAACCCTATGGGAGTCTCACTGATTAACACATGAACCCTGAGGGAGTCTCACTGATTAACACAGAACCCTGTGGGAGTCTCACTGATTAACACTGAACCCTGTGGGAGTCTCACTGATTAACACTGAACCCTATGGGAGTCTCACTGATTAAGACTGAACCCTATGAGAGTGTCAATGATTAACACTGAACTCTATGGGATACTCACTGATTAACACTGAACCCTATGGGAGTCTCACTGATTAACACTGAACCCTGTGGGAGTCTCAGTTATTAACACTGAACCCTGAGGGAGTCTCACTGATTAACACTGAACACTGGGGGAGTCTCACTGATTAACACTGAACACTGTGGGAGTCTCACTGATTAACACTAAACCCTGTGGGAGTCTCACTGATTAACACTGAACCCTATGGGAGTCTCACTGATTAACACTGAACCCTGTGAGAGTCTCACTGATTAAGACTGAACCCTATGGGAGTCTCACTGATTAACACTGAAACCTATGGGAGTCTCATTGATTAACACTGGACCCTATGGGAGTCTCATTGATTAACACATGAACCCTGAGGGAGTCTCACTGATTAACACAGAACCCTGTGGGAGTCTCACTGATTAACACTGAACCCTGTGGGAGTCTCACTGATTAACACTGAACCCTATGGGAGTCTCATTGATTAACACTGAACCCTATGGGAGTCTCACTGATTAACACATGAACCCTGTATGAGTCTCACTGATTTACACTGAACCCTGTGGGAGTCTCACTGATTAACACTGAACCCTATGGGAGTCTCACTGATTAACACATGAACCCTGAGGGAGTCACACTGATTAACAAAGAACACTGTGGGAGTCTCACTGATTAACACTGAACCCTGTGGGAGTCTCACTGATTAACACTGAACTCTATGGGATACTCACTGATTAACACTGAACCAAGTGGGAGTCTCAGTGATTAATACTGAACCCTATGGGAGTCTCACTGATTAACACTGAACACTGTGGGAGTCTCACTGATTAACACTGAACCATGTGGGCGTCTCACTGATTAACACTGAACCCTGTGGGCGTCTCACTGATTAACACTGAACCCTATGGGAGTCTCACTGATTAACACATGAACCCTATGGGAGTCTCACTGATTAACACTTGACTCTATGGGAGTCTCACTGATTAACACTGAACCCTGTGGGAGTCTCACTGATTAACACTGAACCGTGTGGGAGTCTCACTGATTAACACTGAACCCTATGGGAGTCTCACTGATTAACACTGATCCCTATGGGAGTCTCACTGATTAACACTGAACCCTATGGGAGTTTCACTGATGAACACTGCACCCTATGGTAGTCTCACTGATTAACACATGAACGCCGTGGGAGTCTCACTGATTAACACTGAACCCTATGGGAGTCTCACTGATTAACACATGAACCCTGAGGGAGTATCACTGATTAACACAGATCCCTGTGGGGGTCTCACTGATTACCACTGAACCCTGTGGGTGTCTCACTGATTAACGCTGAACCCTATGGGAGTCTCATTGATTAACACTGCACCCTATGGGAGTCTCACTGATTAACACATGAACCCTGTGGGAGTCTCACTGATTTACACTGAACCCTGTGGGAGTCTCACTGATTAACACTGAACCCTGTGGGAGTCTCACTGATTAACACTGAACACTATGGGAGTCTAACTGATTAACACTGAACCCAATGGGAGTCTCACTGATTAACACTGAAGCCTGTGGGAGTCTCACTGATTAACACTGAACCCTGTGGGCGTCTCACTGATTAACACTGAACCCTATGGGAGTCTCACTGATTAACACATGATCCCTATGGGAGTCTCACTGATTAACACTGAACTCTATGGGAGTCTCACTGATTAACACTGAACCCTGTGGGAGTCTCACTGATTAACACTGAACCGTGTGGGAGTCTCACTGATTAACACTGAACCCTATGGGAGTCTCACTGATTAACACTGATCCCTATGGGAGTCTCACTGATTAACACTGAACCCTATGGGAGTCTCACTGATGAACACTGCACCCTATGGTAGTCTCACTGATTAACACATGAACGCCGTGGGAGTCTCACTGATTAACACTGAACCCTATGGGAGTCTCACTGATTAACACATGAACCCTGAGGGAGTATCACTGATTAACACAGATCCCTGTGGGAGTCTCACTGATTAACACTGAACCCTGTGGGTGTCTCACTGATTAACACTGAACCCTATCGGAGTCTCATTGATTAACACTGAACCCTATGGGAGTCTCACTGATTAACACATGAACCCTGTGGGAGTCTCACTGATTTACACTGAACCCTGTGGGAGTCTCACTGATTAACACTGAACCCTGTGGGAGTCTCACTGATTAACACTGAACACTATGGGAGTCTCACTGATTAACACTGATCCCTATGGGAGTCTCACTGATTAACACTGAACCCTATGGGAGTCTCACTGATGAACACTGCACCCTATGGTAGTCTCACTGATTAACACATGAACGCCGTGGGAGTCTCACTGATTAACACTGAACCCTATGGGAGTCTCACTGATTAACACATGAACCCTGAGGGAGTATCACTGATTAACACAGATCCCTGTGGGGGTCTCACTGATTACCACTGAACCCTGTGGGTGTCTCACTGATTAACGCTGAACCCTATGGGAGTCTCATTGATTAACACTGCACCCTATGGGAGTCTCACTGATTAACACATGAACCCTGTGGGAGTCTCACTGATTTACACTGAACCCTGTGGGAGTCTCACTGATTAACACTGAACCCTGTGGGAGTCTCACTGATTAACACTGAACACTATGGGAGTCTCACTGATTAACACTGAACCCAATGGGAGTCTCACTGATTAACACTGAAGCCTGTGGGAGTCTCACTGATTAACACTGAACCCTGTGGGCGTCTCACTGATTAACACTGAACCCTATGGGAGTCTCACTGATTAACACATGAACCCTATGGGAGTCTCACTGATTAACACTGAACTCTATGGGAGTCTCACTGATTAACACTGAACCCTGTGGGAGTCTCACTGATTAACACTGAACCGTGTGGGAGTCTCACTGATTAACACTGAACCCTATGGGAGTCTCACTGATTAACACTGATCGCTATGGGAGTCTCACTGATTAACACTGAACCCTATGGGAGTCTCACTGATGAACACTGCACCCTATGGTAGTCTCACTGATTAACACATGAACGCCGTGGGAGTCTCACTGATTAACACTGAACCCTATGGGAGTCTCACTGATTAACACATGAACCCTGAGGGAGTATCACTGATTAACACAGATCCCTGTGGGAGTCTCACTGATTAACACTGAACCCTGTGGGTGTCTCACTGATTAACACTGAACCCTATGGGAGTCTCATTGATTAACACTGAACCCTATGGGAGTCTCACTGATTAACACATGAACCCTGTGGGAGTCTCACTGATTTACACTGAACCCTGTGGGAGTCTCACTGATTAACACTGAACCCTGTGGGAGTCTCACTGATTAACACTGAACACTATGGGAGTCTCACTGATTAACACTGATCCCTATGGGAGTCTCACTGATTAACACTGAACCCTATGGGAGTCTCACTGATGAACACTGCACCCTATGGTAGTCTCACTGATTAACACATGAACGCCGTGGGAGTCTCACTGATTAACACTGAACCCTATGGGAGTCTCACTGATTAACACATGAACCCTGAGGGAGTATCACTGATTAACACAGATCCCTGTGGGGGTCTCACTGATTACCACTGAACCCTGTGGGTGTCTCACTGATTAAAGCTGAACCCTATGGGAGTCTCATTGATTAACACTGCACCCTATGGGAGTCTCACTGATTAACACATGAACCCTGTGGGAGTCTCACTGATTTACACTGAACCCTGTGGGAGTCTCACTGATTAACACTGAACCCTGTGGGAGTCTCACTGATTAACACTGAACACTATGGGAGTCTCACTGATTAACACTAAACCCAATGGGAGTCTCACTGATTAACACTGAAGCCTGTGGGAGTCTCACTGATTAACACTGAACCCTGTGGGCGTCTCACTGATTAACACTGAACCCTATGGGAGTCTCACTGATTAACACATGAACCCTATGGGAGTCTCACTGATTAACACTGAACTCTATGGGAGTCTCACTGATTAACACTGAACCCTGTGGGAGTCTCACTGATTAACACTGAACCGTGTGGGAGTCTCACTGATTAACACTGAACCCTATGGGAGTCTCACTGATTAACACTGATCCCTATGGGAGTCTCACTGATTAACACTGAACCCTATGGGAGTCTCACTGATGAACACTGCACCCTATGGTAGTCTCACTGATTAACACATGAACGCCGTGGGAGTCTCACTGATTAACACTGAACCCTATGGGAGTCTCACTGATTAACACATGAACCCTGAGGGAGTATCACTGATTAACACAGATCCCTGTGGGAGTCTCACTGATTAACACTGAACCCTGTGGGTGTCTCACTGATTAATACTGAACCCTATGGGAGTCTCATTGATTAACACTGAACCCTATGGGAGTCTCACTGATTAACACATGAACCCTGTGGGAGTCTCACTGATTTACACTGAACCCTGTGGGAGTCTCACTGATTAACACTGAACCCTGTGGGAGTCTCACTGATTAACACTGAACACTATGGGAGTCTCACTGATTAACACTGAACCCAATGGGAGTCTCACTGATTAACACTGAAGCCTGTGGGAGTCTCACTGATTAACACTGAACCCTATGGGAGTCTCACAGATTAACGCTGAACCCTATGGGAGTCTCACTGGTTAACAATGAACCCTATGGGAGTCTCACTGATTAACACTGAAATCGATGGGATTCTCACTGATTAACAGTGAACCCTATGGGAGTCTCACTGATTAACACTGAACCCAGTGGGAGTCTCAGTGATTAATACTGAACCCTATGGGAGTCTCACTGATTAACACTGAACACTGTGGGAGTCTCACTGATTAACACTGAACACTGTGGGCGTCTCACTGATTAACACTGAACCCTGTGGGAGTCTCACTGATTAACACTGATCCCTATGGGAGTCTCACTGATTAACACTGAACCCTATGGGAGTCTCACTGATTAACACTGATCCCTATGGGAGTCTCACTGATTAACACTGAACCCTATGGGAGTCTCACTGATGAACACTGCACCCTATGGTAGTCTCACTGATTAACACTGATCCCTATGGGAGTCTCACTGATTAACACTGAACCAAGTGGGAGTCTCAGTGATTAATACTGAACCCTATGGGAGTCTCACTGATTAACACTGAACCCCATGGGAGTCTCACTGATTAACACTGAACCAAGTGGGAGTCTCAGTGATTAATACTGAACCCTATGGGAGTCTCACTGATTAACACTGAACACTGTGGGAGTCTCACTGATTAACACTGAACCCTGTGGGCGTCTCACTGATTAACACTGAACCCTGTGGGCGTCTCACTGATTAACACTGAACCCTATGGGAGTCTCACTGATTAACACATGAACCCTATGGGAGTCTCACTGATTAACACTGGACTCTATGGGAGTCTCACTGATTAACACTGAACCCTGTGGGAGTCTCACTGATTAACACTGAACCGTGTGGGAGTCTCACTGATTAACACTGAACCCTATGGGAGTCTCACTGATTAACACTGATCCCTATGGGAGTCTCACTGATTAACACTGAACCCTATGGGAGTCTCACTGATGAACACTGCACCCTATGGTAGTCTCACTGATTAACACTGATCCCTATGGGAGTCTCACTGATTAACACTGAACCCTATGGGAGTCTCACTGATGAACACTGCACCCTATGGTAGTCTCACTGATTAACACATGAACCCTATGGGAGTCTCACTGATTAACACTGAACCCTATGGGAGTCTCACTGATTAACACTGAACCCTGTGGGAGTCTCACTGATTAAAACTGAACCGTGTGGGAGTCTCACTGATTAACACTGAACCCTATGGGAGTCTCACTGATTAACACTGAACCCTGTGGGAGTCTCACTGATTAACACTGAACCCTATGGGAGTCTCATTGATTAACACATGAACCCTGAGGGAGTCTCACTGATTAACACAGAACCCTGTGGGAGTCTCACTGATTAACACTGAACCCTGTGGGAGTCTCACTGATTAACACTGAACCCTATGGGAGTCTCATTGATTAACACTGAACCCTATGGGAGTCTCACTGATTAACACATGAACCCTGTATGAGTCTCACTGTTTTACACTGAACCCTGTGGGAGTCTCACTGATTAACACTGAACCCTATGGGAGTCTCACTGATTAACACATGAACCCTGAGGGAGTCTCACTGATTAACACAGAACCCTGTGGGAGTCTCACTGATTAACACTGAACCCTGTGGGAGTCTCACTGATTAACACTGAACCCTATGGGAGTCTCACTGATTAAGACTGAACCCTATGAGAGTCTCAATGATTAACACTGAACTCTATGGGATACTCACTGATTAACACTGAACCCTATGGGAGTCTCACTGATTAACACTGAACCCTGTGGGAGTCTCAGTTATTAACACTGAACCCTGAGGGAGTCTCACTGATTAACACTGAACACTGGGGGAGTCTCACTGATTAACACTGAACACTGTGGGAGTCTCACTGATTAACACTAAACCCTGTGGGAGTCTCACTGATTAACACTGAACCCTATGGGAGTCTCACTGATTAACACTGAACCCTGTGAGAGTCTCACTGATTAAGACTGAACCCTATGGGAGTCTCACTGATTAACACTGAAACCTATGGGAGTCTCATTGATTAACACTGGACCCTATGGGAGTCTCATTGATTAACACATGAACCCTGAGGGAGTCTCACTGATTAACACAGAACCCTGTGGGAGTCTCACTGATTAACACTGAACCCTGTGGGAGTCTCACTGATTAACACTGAACCCTATGGGAGTCTCATTGATTAACACTGAACCCTATGGGAGTCTCACTGATTAACACATGAACCCTGTATGAGTCTCACTGATTTACACTGAACCCTGTGGGAGTCTCACTGATTAACACTGAACCCTATGGGAGTCTCACTGATTAACACATGAACCCTGAGGGAGTCACACTGATTAACAAATAACCCTGTGGGAGTCTCACTGATTAACACTGAACCCTGAGGGAGTCTCACTGATTAACACTGAACACTGGGGGAGTCTCACTGATTAACACTGAACACTGTGGGAGTCTCACTGATTAACACTAAACCCTGTGGGAGTCTCACTGATTAACACTGAACCCTATGGGAGTCTCATTGATTAACACATGAACCCTGAGGGAGTCTCACTGATTAACACTGAACCCTGTGGGAGTCTCACTGATTAACACTGAACCGTATGGGAGTCTCACTGATTAACACTGAACCCTGTGAGAGTCTCACTGAGTAAGACTGAACCCTATGGGAGTCTCACTGATTAACACTGAAACCTATGGGAGTCTCACTGATTAACACTGGACCCTATGGGAGTCTCACTGATTAACACTTAAGCCTGTGGGAGTCTCACTGATTAACACTGAACCCTATGGGAGTCTCACAGATTAACGCTAAACCCTATGGGAGTCTCACTGGTTAACAATGAACCCTATGGGAGTCTCACTGATTAACACTGAAGCCTGTGGGAGTCTCACTGATTAACACTGAACCCTAAGGGAGTCTCACAGATTAACGCTAAACCCTATGGGAGTCTCACTGTTTTACAATGAACCCTATGGGAGTCTCACTGATTAACACTGAAATCGATGGGATTCTCACTGATTAACACTGAACCCCATGGGAGTCTCACTGATTAACACTGAACCAAGTGGGAGTCTCAGTGATTAATACTGAACCCTATGGGAGTCTCACTGATTAACACTGAACACTGTGGGAGTCTCACTGATTAACACTGAACCATGTGGGCGTCTCACTGATTAACACTGAACCCTGTGGGCGTCTCACTGATTAACACTGAACCCTATGGGAGTCTCACTGATTAACACATGAACCCTATGGGAGTCTCACTGATTAACACTTGACTCTATGGGAGTCTCACTGATTAACACTGAACCCTGTGGGAGTCTCACTGATTAACACTGAACCGTGTGGGAGTCTCACTGATTAACACTGAACCCTATGGGAGTCTCACTGATTAACACTGATCCCTATGGGAGTCTCACTGATTAACACTGAACCCTATGGGAGTTTCACTGATGAACACTGCACCCTATGGTAGTCTCACTGATTAACACATGAACGCCGTGGGAGTCTCACTGATTAACACTGAACCCTATGGGAGTCTCACTGATTAACACATGAACCCTGAGGGAGTATCACTGATTAACACAGATCCCTGTGGGGGTCTCACTGATTACCACTGAACCCTGTGGGTGTCTCACTGATTAACGCTGAACCCTATGGGAGTCTCATTGATTAACACTGCACCCTATGGGAGTCTCACTGATTAACACATGAACCCTGTGGGAGTCTCACTGATTTACACTGAACCCTGTGGGAGTCTCACTGATTAACACTGAACCCTGTGGGAGTCTCACTGATTAACACTGAACACTATGGGAGTCTAACTGATTAACACTGAACCCAATGGGAGTCTCACTGATTAACACTGAAGCCTGTGGGAGTCTCACTGATTAACACTGAACCCTGTGGGCGTCTCACTGATTAACACTGAACCCTATGGGAGTCTCACTGATTAACACATGATCCCTATGGGAGTCTCACTGATTAACACTGAACTCTATGGGAGTCTCACTGATTAACACTGAACCCTGTGGGAGTCTCACTGATTAACACTGAACCGTGTGGGAGTCTCACTGATTAACACTGAACCCTATGGGAGTCTCACTGATTAACACTGATCCCTATGGGAGTCTCACTGATTAACACTGAACCCTATGGGAGTCTCACTGATGAACACATGAACGCCGTGGGAGTCTCACTGATTAACACTGAACCCTATGGGAGTCTCACTGATTAACACATGAACCCTGAGGGAGTATCACTGATTAACACAGATCCCTGTGGGAGTCTCACTGATTAACACTGAACCCTGTGGGTGTCTCACTGATTAACACTGAACCCTATGGGAGTCTCATTGATTAACACTGAACCCTATGGGAGTCTCACTGATTAACACATGAACCCTGTGGGAGTCTCACTGATTTACACTGAACCCTGTGGGAGTCTCACTGATTAACACTGAACCCTGTGGGAGTCTCACTGATTAACACTGAACACTATGGGAGTCTCACTGATTAACACTGAACCCAATGGGAGTCTCACTGATTAACACTGAAGCCTGTGGGAGTCTCACTGATTAACACTGAACCCTGTGGGCGTCTCACTGATTAACACTGAACCCTATGGGAGTCTCACTGATTAACACATGAACCCTATGGGAGTCTCACTGATTAACACTGAACTCTATGGGAGTCTCACTGATTAACACTGAACCCTGTGGGAGTCTCACTGATTAACACTGAACCGTGTGGGAGTCTCACTGATTAACACTGAACCCTATGGGAGTCTCACTGATTAACACTGATCGCTATGGGAGTCTCACTGATTAACACTGAACCCTATGGGAGTCTCACTGATGAACACTGCACCCTATGGTAGTCTCACTGATTAACACATGAACGCCGTGGGAGTCTCACTGATTAACACTGAACCCTATGGGAGTCTCACTGATTAACACATGAACCCTGAGGGAGTATCACTGATTAACACAGATCCCTGTGGGAGTCTCACTGATTAACACTGAACCCTGTGGGTGTCTCACTGATTAACACTGAACCCTATGGGAGTCTCATTGATTAACACTGAACCCTATGGGAGTCTCACTGATTAACACATGAACCCTGTGGGAGTCTCACTGATTTACACTGAACCCTGTGGGAGTCTCACTGATTAACACTGAACCCTGTGGGAGTCTCACTGATTAACACTGAACACTATGGGAGTCTCACTGATTAACACTGATCCCTATGGGAGTCTCACTGATTAACACTGAACCCTATGGGAGTCTCACTGATGAACACTGCACCCTATGGTAGTCTCACTGATTAACACATGAACGCCGTGGGAGTCTCACTGATTAACACTGAACCCTATGGGAGTCTCACTGATTAACACATGAACCCTGAGGGAGTATCACTGATTAACACAGATCCCTGTGGGGGTCTCACTGATTACCACTGAACCCTGTGGGTGTCTCACTGATTAAAGCTGAACCCTATGGGAGTCTCATTGATTAACACTGCACCCTATGGGAGTCTCACTGATTAACACATGAACCCTGTGGGAGTCTCACTGATTTACACTGAACCCTGTGGGAGTCTCACTGATTAACACTGAACCCTGTGGGAGTCTCACTGATTAACACTGAACACTATGGGAGTCTCACTGATTAACACTGAACCCAATGGGAGTCTCACTGATTAACACTGAAGCCTGTGGGAGTCTCACTGATTAACACTGAACCCTGTGGGCGTCTCACTGATTAACACTGAACCCTATGGGAGTCTCACTGATTAACACATGAACCCTATGGGAGTCTCACTGATTAACACTGAACTCTATGGGAGTCTCACTGATTAACACTGAACCCTGTGGGAGTCTCACTGATTAACACTGAACCGTGTGGGAGTCTCACTGATTAACACTGAACCCTATGGGAGTCTCACTGATTAACACTGATCCCTATGGGAGTCTCACTGATTAACACTGAACCCTATGGGAGTCTCACTGATGAACACTGCACCCTATGGTAGTCTCACTGATTAACACATGAACGCCGTGGGAGTCTCACTGATTAACACTGAACCCTATGGGAGTCTCACTGATTAACACATGAACCCTGAGGGAGTATCACTGATTAACACAGATCCCTGTGGGAGTCTCACTGATTAACACTGAACCCTGTGGGTGTCTCACTGATTAACACTGAACCCTATGGGAGTCTCATTGATTAACACTGAACCCTATGGGAGTCTCACTGATTAACACATGAACCCTGTGGGAGTCTCACTGATTTACACTGAACCCTGTGGGAGTCTCACTGATTAACACTGAACCCTGTGGGAGTCTCACTGATTAACACTGAACACTATGGGAGTCTCACTGATTAACACTGAACCCAATGGGAGTCTCACTGATTAACACTGAAGCCTGTGGGAGTCTCACTGATTAACACTGAACCCTATGGGAGTCTCACAGATTAACGCTGAACCCTATGGGAGTCTCACTGGTTAACAATGAACCCTATGGGAGTCTCACTGATTAACACTGAAATCGATGGGATTCTCACTGATTAACAGTGAACCCTATGGGAGTCTCACTGATTAACACTGAACCCAGTGGGAGTCTCAGTGATTAATACTGAACCCTAAGGGAGTCTCACTGATTAACACTGAACACTGTGGGAGTCTCACTGATTAACACTGAACACTGTGGGCGTCTCACTGATTAACACTGAACCCTGTGGGAGTCTCACTGATTAACACTGATCCCTATGGGAGTCTCACTGATTAACACTGAACCCTATGGGAGTCTCACTGATTAACACTGATCCCTATGGGAGTCTCACTGATTAACACTGAACCCTATGGGAGTCTCACTGATGAACACTGCACCCTATGGTAGTCTCACTGATTAACACTGATCCCTATGGGAGTCTCACTGATTAACACTGAACCCTATGGGAGTCTCACTGATGAACACTGCACCCTATGGTAGTCTCACTGATTAACACATGAACCCTATGGGAGTCTCACTGATTAACACTGAACCCTATGGGAGTCTCACTGATTAACACTGAACCCTGTGGGAGTCTCACTGATTAAAACTGAACCGTGTGGGAGTCTCACTGATTAACACTGAACCCTATGGGAGTCTCACTGATTAACACTGAACCCTGTGGGAGTCTCACTGATTAACACTGAACCCTATGGGAGTCTAATTGATTAACACATGAACCCTGAGGGAGTCTCACTGATTAACACAGAACCCTGTGGGAGTCTCACTGATTAACACTGAACCCTGTGGGAGTCTCACTGATTAACACTGAACCCTATGGGAGTCTCATTGATTAACACTGATCCCTATGGGAGTCTCACTGATTAACACTGAACCCTGTGGGAGTCTCACTGATGAACACTGCACCCTATGGTAGTCTCACTGATTAACACTGATCCCTATGGGAGTCTCACTGATTAACACTGAACCCTATGGGAGTCTCACTGATGAACACTGCACCCTATGGTAGTCTCACTGATTAACACATGAACCCTATGGGAGTCTCACTGATTAACACTGAACCCTGTGGGAGTCTCACTGATTAAGACTGAACCCTATGAGAGTCTCAATGATTAACACTGAACTCTATGGGATACTCACTGATTAACACTGAACCCTGTGGGAGTCTCACTGATTAACACTGAACCCTATGGGAGTCTCATTGATTAACACATGAACCCTGAGGGAGTCTCACTGATTAACACTGAACCCTGTGGGAGTCTCACTGATTAACACTGAACCCTATGGGAGTCTCATTGATTAACACTGAACCCTATGGGAGTCTCACTGATTAACACATGAACCCTGTATGAGTCTCACTGATTTACACTGAACCCTGTGGGAGTCTCACTGATTAACACTGAACCCTATGGGAGTCTCACTGATTAACACATGAACCCTGAGGTAGTCTCACTGATTAACACAGAACCCTGCGGGAGTCTCACTGATTAACACTGAACCCTGTGGGAGTCTCACTGATTAACACTGAACCCTATGGGATTCTCACTGATTAAGACTGAATCCTATGAGAGTCTCAATGATTAACACTGAACTCTATGGGATACTCACTGATTAACACTGAACCCTATGGGAGTCTCACTGATTAACACTGAACCCTGTGGGAGTCTCAGTTATTAACACTGAACCCTGAGGGAGTCTCACTGATTAACACTGAACACTGGGGGAGTCTCACTGATTAACACTGAACACTGTGGGAGTCTCACTGATTAACACTAAACCCTGTGGGAGTCTCACTGATTAACACTGAACTCTATGGGAGTCTCACTGATTAACACTGAACCCTGTGAGAGTCTCACTGATTAAGACTGAACCCTATGGGAGTCTCACTGATTAACACTGAAACCTATGGGAGTCTCATTGATTAACACTGGACCCTATGGGAGTCTCATTGATTAACACATGAACCCTGAGGGAGTCTCACTGATTAACACAGAACCCTGTGGGAGTCTCACTGATTAACACTGAACCCTGTGGGAGTCTCACTGATTAACACTGAACCCTATGGGAGTCTCATTGATTAACACTGAACCCTATGGGAGTCTCACTGATTAACACATGAACCCTGTATGAGTCTCACTGATTTACACTGAACCCTGTGGGAGTCTCACTGATTAACACTGAACCCTATGGGAGTCTCACTGATTAACACATGAACCCTGAGGGAGTCACACTGATTAACACAGAACCCTGTGGGAGTCTCACTGATTAACACTGAACCCTGTGGGAGTCTCACTGATTAACACTGAACCCTATGGGAGTCTCACTGATTAACACATGAACCCTGAGGGAGTCTCACTGATAAACACTGAACCCTATGGGAGTCTCACTGATTAACACTGAACCCTGTGGGAGTCTCACTGATTAAGACTGAACCCTATGAGAGTCTCAATGATTAACACTGAACTCTATGGGATACTCACTGATTAACACTGAACCCTATGGGGGTCTCACTGATTAACACTGAACCCTGTAGGAGTCTCAGTTATTAACACTGAACCCTGAGGGAGTCTCACTGATTAACACTGAACACTGGGGGAGTCTCACTGATTAACACTGAACCCTGTGGGAGTCTCACTGATTAACACTGAACCGTATGGGAGTCTCACTGATTAACACTGAACCCTGTGAGAGTCTCACTGATTAAGACTGAACCCTATGGGAGTCTCACTGATTAACACTGAAACCTATGGGAGTCTCACTGATTAACACTGGACCCTATGGGAGTCTCACTGATTAACACTTAAGCCTGTGGGAGTCTCACTGATTAACACTGAACCCTATGGGAGTCTCACAGATTAACGCTAAACCCTATGGGAGTCTCACTGGTTAACAATGAACCCTATGGGAGTCTCACTGATTAACACTGAAGCCTGTGGGAGTCTCACTGATTAACACATGAACCCTGAGGGAGTATCACTGATTAACACAGATCCCTGTGGGAGTCTCACTGATTAACACTGAACCCTATGGGAGTCTCATTGATTAACACTGAACCCTATGGGAGTCTCACTGATTAACACATGAACCCTGTGGGAGTCTCACAGATTTACACTGAACCCTGTGGGAGTCTCACTGATTAACACTGAACCCTGTGTGAGTCTCACTGATTAACACTGAACACTATGGGAGTCTCACTGATTAACACTGAACCCAATGGGAGTCTCACTGATTAACACTGAAGCCTGTGGGAGTCTCACTGATTAACACTGAACCCTATGGGAGTCTCACAGATTAACGCTGAACCCTATGGGAGTCTCACTGGTTAACAATGAACCCTATGGGAGTCTCACTGATTAACACTGAAATCGATGGTATTCTCACTGATTAACAGTGAACCCTATGGGAGTCTCACTGATTAACACTGAATCCAGTGGGAGTCTCAGTGATTAATACTGAACCCTATGGGAGTCTCACTGATTAACACTGAACACTGTGGGAGTCTCACTGATTAACACTGAACACTGTGGGCGTCTCACTGATTAACACTGAACCCTGTGGGAGTCTCACTGATTAACACTGACCCCTATGGGAGTCTCACTGATTAACACATGAACCCTGTGGGAGTCTCACTGATTAACACTGAACCCTGTGGGAGTCTCACTGATTAACGCTGAACCCTGTGGGATTCTCACTGATTAACACTGAACCCTATGGGAGTCTCACTGATTAACACTGAACCCTGTGGAAGTCTCACTGATTAACACTGAACCCTGTGGGAGTCTAACTGATTAACACTGAACCCTGTGGGAGTCTCATTGATTACCCCTGAACCCTGTGGGAGTCTCACTGATTAACACATGAACCCTGTGGGAGTCTCACAGATTTACACTGAACCCTGTGGGAGTCTCACTGATTAACACTGAACCCTGTGGGAGTCTCACTGATTAACACTGAACACTATGGGAGTCTCACTGATTAACACTGAACCCAATGGGAGTCTCACTGATTAACACTGAAGCCTGTGGGAGTCTCACTGATTAACACTGAACCCTATGGGAGTCTCACAGATTAACGCTGAACCCTATGGGAGTCTCACTGGTTAACAATGAACCCTATGGGAGTCTCACTGATTAACACTGAAATCGATGGGATTCTCACTGATTAACAGTGAACCCTATGGGAGTCTCACTGATTAACACTGAACCCAGTGGGAGTCTCAGTGATTAATACTGAACCCTATGGGAGTCTCACTGATTAACACTGAACACTGTGGGAGTCTCACTGATTAACACTGAACACTGTGGGCGTCTCACTGATTAACACTGAACCCTGTGGGAGTCTCACTGATTAACACTGAACTCTATGGGATACTCACTGATTAACACTGAACCCTGTGGGAGTCTCACTGATTAACACTGAACACTGTGGGCGTCTCACTGATTAACACTGAACCCTGTGGGAGTCTCACTGATTAACACTGAACACTGTGGGCGTCTCACTGATTAACACTGAACCCTGTGGGAGTCTCACTGATTAACACTGACCCCTATGGGAGTCTCACTGATTAACACATGAACCCTGTGGGAGTCTCACTGATTAACACTGAACCCTGTGGGAGTCTCACTGATTAACGCTGAACCCTGTGGGATTCTCACTGATTAACACTGAACCCTATGGGAGTCTCACTGATTAACACTGAACCCTGTGGAAGTCTCACTGATTAACACTGAACCCTGTGGGAGTCTAACTGATTAACACTGAACCCTGTGGGAGTCTCATTGATTACCCCTGAACCCTGTGGGAGTCTCACTGATTAACACATGAACCCTGTGGGAGTCTCACAGATTTACACTGAACCCTGTGGGAGTCTCACTGATTAACACTGAACCCTGTGGGAGTCTCACTGATTAACACTGAACACTATGGGAGTCTCACTGATTAACACTGAACCCAATGGGAGTCTCACTGATTAACACTGAAGCCTGTGGGAGTCTCACTGATTAACACTGAACCCTATGGGAGTCTCACAGATTAACGCTGAACCCTATGGGAGTCTCACTGGTTAACAATGAACCCTATGGGAGTCTCACTGATTAACACTGAAATCGATGGGATTCTCACTGATTAACAGTGAACCCTATGGGAGTCTCACTGATTAACACTGAACCCAGTGGGAGTCTCAGTGATTAATACTGAACCCTATGGGAGTCTCACTGATTAACACTGAACACTGTGGGAGTCTCACTGATTAACACTGAACACTGTGGGCGTCTCACTGATTAACACTGAACCCTGTGGGAGTCTCACTGATTAACACTGAACTCTATGGGATACTCACTGATTAACACTGAACCCTGTGGGAGTCTCACTGATTAACACTGAACACTGTGGGCGTCTCACTGATTAACACTGAACCCTGTGGGAGTCTCACTGATTAACACTGACCCCTATGGGAGTCTCACTGATTAACACATGAACCCTGTGGGAGTCTCACTGATTAACACTGAACCCTGTGGGAGTCTCACTGATTAACGCTGAACCCTGTGGGATTCTCACTGATTAACACTGAACCCTATGGGAGTCTCACTGATTAACACTGAACCCTGTGGAAGTCTCACTGATTAACACTGAACCCTGTGGGAGTCTAACTGATTAACACTGAACCCTGTGGGAGTCTCATTGATTACCCCTGAACCCTGTGGGAGTCTCACTGATTAACACATGAACCCTGTGGGAGTCTCACAGATTTACACTGAACCCTGTGGGAGTCTCACTGATTAACACTGAACCCTGTGGGAGTCTCACTGATTAACACTGAACACTATGGGAGTCTCACTGATTAACACTGAACCCAATGGGAGTCTCACTGATTAACACTGAAGCCTGTGGGAGTCTCACTGATTAACACTGAACCCTATGGGAGTCTCACAGATTAACGCTGAACCCTATGGGAGTCTCACTGGTTAACAATGAACCCTATGGGAGTCTCACTGATTAACACTGAAATCGATGGGATTCTCACTGATTAACAGTGAACCCTATGGGAGTCTCACTGATTAACACTGAACCCAGTGGGAGTCTCAGTGATTAATACTGAACCCTATGGGAGTCTCACTGATTAACACTGAACACTGTGGGAGTCTCACTGATTAACACTGAACACTGTGGGCGTCTCACTGATTAACACTGAACCCTGTGGGAGTCTCACTGATTAACACTGACCCCTATGGGAGTCTCACTGATTAACACATGAACCCTGTGGGAGTCTCACTGATTAACGCTGAACCCTGTGGGATTCTCACTGATTAACACTGAACCCTATGGGAGTCTCACTGATTAACACTGAACCCTGTGGAAGTCTCACTGATTAACACTGAACCCTGTGGGAGTCTAACTGATTAACACTGAACCCTGTGGGAGTCTCATTGATTACCCCTGAACCCTGTGGGAGTTTCACTGATTAACACTGAACCCTGTGGGAGTCTCACTGATTAACACTGAACCCTGTGGGAGTCTCACTGATTAACACTGAACCCTGTGGGAGTCTCACTGATTAACACTGAACCCTATCGGTCTCAATGATTAACACTGAACCCTGTGGGAGTCTGACTGATTAAGACTGAACCCTATGGGAGTCTCACAGATTAACGCTAAACCCTATGGGAGTCTCACTGGTTAACAATGAACCCTGTGGGAGTCTCACTGATTAACACTGAAGCCTGTGGGAGTCTCACTGATTAACACTGAACCCTAAGGGAGTCTCACAGATTAAAGCTAAACCCTATGGGAGTCTCACTGGTTTACAATGAACCCTATGGGAGTCTCACTGATTAACACTGAAATCGATGGGATTCTCACTGATTAACACTGAACCCCATGGGAGTTTCACTGATTAACACTGAACCCAGTGGGAGTCTCAGTGATTAATACTGAACCCTATGGGAGTCTCACTGATTAACACTGAACACTGTGGGAGTCTCACTGATTAACACTGAACCCTGTGGGCGTCTCACTGATTAACACTGAACCCTATGGGAGTCTCACTGATTAACACTGATCCCTATGGGAGTCTCACTGATTAACACTGAACCCTATGGGAGTCTCACTGATGAACACTGCACCCTATGGTAGTCTCACTGATTAACACATGAACGCCGTGGGAGTCTCACTGATTAACACTGAACCCTATGGGAGTCTCACTGATTAACACATGAACCCTGAGGGAGTATCACTGATTAACACAGATCCCTGTGAGGGTCTCACTGATTACCACTGAACCCTGTGGGTGTCTCACTGATTAACGCTGAACCCTATGGGAGTCTCATTGATTAACACTGCACCCTATGGGAGTCTCACTGATTAACACATGAACCCTGTGGGAGTCTCACTGATTTACACTGAACCCTGTGGGAGTCTCACTGATTAACACTGAACCCTGTGGGAGTCTCACTGATTAACACTGAACACTATGGGAGTCTCACTGATTAACACTGAACCCAATGGGAGTCTCACTGATTAACACTGAAGCCTGTGGGAGTCTCACTGATTAACACTGAACCCTGTGGGCGTCTCACTGATTAACACTGAACCCTATGGGAGTCTCACTGATTAACACTGAACTCTATGGGAGTCTCACTGATTAACACTGAACCCTGTGGGAGTCTCACTGATTAACACTGAAATCGATGGGATTCTCACTGATTAACAGTGAACCCTATGGGAGTCTCACTGATTAACACTGAACCCAGTGGGAGTCTCAGTGATTAATACTGAACCCTATGGGAGTCTCACTGATTAACACTGAACACTGTGGGAGTCTCACTGATTAACACTGAACACTGTGGGCGTCTCACTGATTAACACTGAACCCTGTGGGAGTCTCACTGATTAACACTGACCCCTATGGGAGTCTCACTGATTAACACATGAACCCTGTGGGAGTCTCACTGATTAACAATGAACCCTGTGGGAGTCTCACTGATTAACGCTGAACCCTGTGGGATTCTCACTGATTAACACTGAACCCTATGGGAGTCTCACTGATTAACACTGAACCCTGTGGAAGTCTCACTGATTAACACTGAACCCTGTGGGAGTCTAACTGATTAACACTGAACCCTGTGGGAGTCTCATTGATTACCCCTGAACCCTGTGGGAGTCTCACTGATTAACACATGAACCCTGTGGGAGTCTCACAGATTTACACTGAACCCTGTGGGAGTCTCACTGATTAACACTGAACCCTGTGGGAGTCTCACTGATTAACACTGAACACTATGGGAGTCTCACTGATTAACACTGAACCCAATGGGAGTCTCACTGATTAACACTGAAGCCTGTGGGAGTCTCACTGATTAACACTGAACCCTATGGGAGTCTCACAGATTAACGCTGAACCCTATGGGAGTCTCACTGGTTAACAATGAACCCTATGGGAGTCTCACTGATTAACACTGAAATCGATGGGATTCTCACTGATTAACAGTGAACCCTATGGGAGTCTCACTGATTAACACTGAACCCAGTGGGAGTCTCATTGATTAATACTGAACCCTATGGGAGTCTCACTGATTAACACTGAACACTGTGGGAGTCTCACTGATTAACACTGAACACTGTGGGCGTCTCACTGATTAACACTGAACCGTGTGGGAGTCTCACTGATTAACACTGACCCCTATGGGAGTCTCACTGATTAACACATGAACCCTGTGGGAGTCTCACTGATTAACACTGAACCCTGTGGGAGTCTCACTGATTAACGCTGAACCCTGTGGGATTCTCACTGATTAACACTGAACCCTATGGGAGTCTCACTGATTAACACTGAACCCTGTGGAAGTCTCACTGATTAACACTGAACCCTGTGGGAGTCTAACTGATTAACACTGAACCCTGTGGGAGTCTCATTGATTACCCCTGAACCCTGTGGGAGTTTCACTGATTAACACTGAACCCTGTGGGAGTCTCACTGATTAACACTGAACCCTGTGGGAGTCTCACTGATTAACACTGAACCCTGTGGGAGTCTCACTGATTAACACTGAACCCTATCGGTCTCAATGATTAACACTGAACCCTGTGGGAGTCTGACTGATTAAGACTGAACCCTATGGGAGTCTCACAGATTAACGCTAAACCCTATGGGAGTCTCACTGGTTAACAATGAACCCTGTGGGAGTCTCACTGATTAACACTGAAGCCTGTGGGAGTCTCACTGATTAACACTGAACCCTAAGGGAGTCTCACAGATTAAAGCTAAACCCTATGGGAGTCTCACTGGTTTACAATGAACCCTATGGGAGTCTCACTGATTAACACTGAAATCGATGGGATTCTCACTGATTAACACTGAACCCCATGGGAGTTTCACTGATTAACACTGAACCCAGTGGGAGTCTCAGTGATTAATACTGAACCCTATGGGAGTCTCACTGATTAACACTGAACACTGTGGGAGTCTCACTGATTAACACTGAACCCTGTGGGCGTCTCACTGATTAACACTGAACCCTATGGGAGTCTCACTGATTAACACTGATCCCTATGGGAGTCTCACTGATTAACACTGAACCCTATGGGAGTCTCACTGATGAACACTGCACCCTATGGTAGTCTCACTGATTAACACATGAACGCCGTGGGAGTCTCACTGATTAACACTGAACCCTATGGGAGTCTCACTGATTAACACATGAACCCTGAGGGAGTATCACTGATTAACACAGATCCCTGTGAGGGTCTCACTGATTACCACTGAACCCTGTGGGTGTCTCAATGATTAACGCTGAACCCTATGGGAGTCTCATTGATTAACACTGCACCCTATGGGAGTCTCACTGATTAACACATGAACCCTGTGGGAGTCTCACTGATTTACACTGAACCCTGTGGGAGTCTCACTGATTAACACTGAACCCTGTGGGAGTCTCACTGATTAACACTGAACACTATGGGAGTCTCACTGATTAACACTGAACCCAATGGGAGTCTCACTGATTAACACTGAAGCCTGTGGGAGTCTCACTGATTAACACTGAACCCTGTGGGCGTCTCACTGATTAACACTGAACCCTATGGGAGTCTCACTGATTAACACTGAACTCTATGGGAGTCTCACTGATTAACACTGAACCCTGTGGGAGTCTCACTGATTAACACTGAACCATGTGGGAGTTTCACTGATTAACACTGAACCCTATGGGAGTCTCACTGATTAACACTGATCCCTATGGGAGTCTCACTGATTAACACTGAACCCTATGGGAGTCTCACTGATGAACACTGCACCCTATGGTAGTCTCACTGATTAACACATGAACGCCGTGGGAGTCTCACTGATTAACACTGAACCCTATGGGAGTCTCACTGATTAACACATGAACCCTGAGGGAGTATCACTGATTAACACAGATCCCTGTGGGAGTCTCACTGATTAACACTGAACCCTGTGGGTGTCTCACTGATTAACACTGAACCCTATAGGAGTCTCATTGATTAACACTGAACCCTATGGGAGTCTCACTGATTAACACATGAACCC
Source organism: Petromyzon marinus (assembly GCF_048934315.1). Taxonomy (NCBI): domain Eukaryota; kingdom Metazoa; phylum Chordata; class Hyperoartia; order Petromyzontiformes; family Petromyzontidae; genus Petromyzon; species Petromyzon marinus. Next base: position 2,686,928 of record NW_027423501.1, read on the forward strand.
TGTGGGAGTCTCACAGATTTACACTGAACCCTGTGGGAGTCTCACTGATTAACACTGAACCCTGTGGGAGTCTCACTGATTAACACTGAACACTATGGGAGTCTCACTGATTAACACTGAACCCAATGTGAGTCTCACTGATTAACACTGAAGCCTGTGGGAGTCTCACTGATTAACACTGAACCCTATGGGAGTCTCACAGATTAACGCTGAACCCTATGGGAGTCTCACTGGTTAACAATGAACCCTATGGGAGTCTCACTGATTAACACTGAAATCGATGGGATTCTCAATGATTAACAGTGAACCCTATGGGAGTCTCACTGATTAACACTGAACCCAGTGGGAGTCTCAGTGATTAATACTGAACCCTATGGGAGTCTCACTGATTAACACTGAACACTGTGGGAGTCTCACTGATTAACACTGAACACTGTGGGCGTCTCACTGATTAACACTGAACCCTGTGGGAGTCTCACTGATTAACACTGACCCCTATGGGAGTCCCACTGATTAACACATGAACCCTGTGGGAGTCTCACTGATTAACACTGAACCCTGTGGGAGTCTCACTGATTAACGCTGAACCCTGTGGGATTCTTACTGATCAACACTGAACCCTATGGGAGTCTCACTGATTAACACTGAACCCTGTGGAAGTCTCACTGATTAACACTGAACCCTGTGGGAGTCTAACTGATTAACACTGAACCCTGTGGGAGTCTCACTGATTACCCCTGAACCCTGTGGGAGTTTCACTGATTAACACTGAACCCTGTGGGAGTCTCACTGATTAACACTGAACCCTGTGGGAGTCTCACTGATTAACAATGAACCCTGTGGGAGTCTCACTGATTAACACTGAACCCTATCGGTCTCAATGATTAACACTGAACCCTGTGGGAGTCTCACTGATTAAGACTGAACCCTATGTGAGTCTCACAGATTAACGCTAAACCCTATGGGAGTCTCACTGGTTAACAATGAACCCTGTGGGAGTCTCACTGATTAACACTGAAGCCTGTGGGAGTCTCACTGATTAACACTGAACCCTAAGGGAGTCTCACAGATTAAAGCTAAACCCTATGGGAGTCTCACTGGTTTACAATGAACCCTATGGGAGTCTCACTGATTAACACTGAAATCGATGGGATTCTCACTGATTAACACTGAACCCCATGGGAGTTTCACTGATTAACACTGAACCCAGTGGGAGTCTCAGTGATTAATACTGAACCCTATGGGAGTCTCACTGATTAACACTGAACACTGTGGGAGTCTCACTGATTAACACTGAACCCTGTGGGCGTCTCACTGATTAACACTGAACCCTGTGGGCGTCTCACTGATTAACACTGAACCCTATGGGAGTCTCACTGATTAACACATGAACCCTATGGGAGTCTCACTCATTAACACTGAACTCTATGGGAGTCTCACTGATTAACACTGAACCCTGTGGGAGTCTCACTGATTAACACTGAACCGTGTGGGAGTCTCACTGATTAACACTGAACCCTATGGGAGTCTCACTGATTAACACTGATCATTATGGGAGTCTCACTGATTAACACTGAACCCTATGGGAGTCTCACTGATTAACACTGATCCCTGTGGGAGTCTCACTGATTAACACTGAACCCTGTGGGTGTCTCACTGATTAACACTGAACCCTATGGGAGTCTCATTGATTAACACTGAACCCTATGGGAGTCTCACTGATTAACACATGAACCCTGTGGGAGTCTCACTGATTTACATTGAACCCTGTGGGAGTCTCACTGATTTACATTGAACCCTGTGGGAGTCTCACTGATTAACACTGAACACTATGGGAGTCTCACTGATTAACACTGAACCCAATGGGAGTCTCACTGATTAACACTGAACCCTGAGGGAGTCTCACTGATTAACACTGAACTCTATGGGATTCTCACTGATTAACACTGAACCCTATGGGAGTCTCACTGATTAACACTGAACCCTGTGGGAGTCTCACTGATTAACACTGAACCCTGTGGGAGTCTCACTGATTAACACTGAACCCTGTGGGAGTCTCACGGATTAAGACTGAACCCTATGGGAATCTCACTGATTAACACTGAACTCTATGGGATTCTCACTGATTAAGACTGAACCCTATGGGAGTCTCAGTTATTAACACTGAAGCCTGAGGGAGTCTCACTGATTAACTCTGAACACTGTGGGAGTCTCACTGATTAACACTGAACACTGTGGGAGTCTCACTGATTAACACTGAACCCTGTGGGAGTCTCACTGATTAACACTGAACCCTATGGGAGACTCATTGATTAACACATGAACCCTGAGGGAGTCTCACTGATTAACACAGAACCCTGTGGGAGTCTCACTGATTAACACTGAACCCTGTGGGAGTCTCACTGATTAACACTGAACCCTATGGGAGTCTCATTGATTAACACTGAACCCTATGGGAGTCTCACTGATTAACACATGAACCCTGTATGAGTCTCATTGATTTACACTGAACCCTGTGGGAGTCTCACTGATTAACACAGAACCCTGTGGGAGTCTCACTGATTAACACTGAACCCTGTGGGAGTCTCACTGATTAACACTGAACCCTATGGGAGTCTCACTGATTAACACATGAACCCTGAGGGAGTCTCACTGATAAACACTGAACCCTATGGGAGTCTCACTGATTAACACTGAACCCTGTGGGAGTCTCACTGATTAAGACTGAACCCTATGAGAGTCTCACTGATTAACAATGAACCCTATGGGAGTCTCACTGATTAACACTGAACACTGTGGGAGTCTCACTGATTAACACTGAACCCTATTGGAGTCTCACTGATGAACACTGCACCCTATGGTAGTCTCACTGATTAACACGTGAACGCCGTGGGAGTCTCACTGATTAACACTGAACCCTATGGGAGTCTCACTGATTAACACATGAACCCTGAGGGAGTCTCACTGATTAACACAGATCCCTTTGGGAGTCTCACTGATTAACACTGAACCCTGTGGGTGTCTCACTGATTAACACTGAACCCTGTGGGAGTCTCACTGATTAACACTGACCCCTATGGGAGTCTCACTGATTAACACATGAACCCTGTGGGAGTCTCACTGATTAACACTGAACCCTGTGGGAGTCTCACTGATTAACGCTGAACCCTGTGGGATTCTCACTGATTAACACTGAACCCTATGGGAGTCTCACTGATTAACACTGAACCCTGTGGAAGTCTCACTGATTAACACTGAACCCTGTGGGAGTCTAACTGATTAACACTGAACCCTGTGGGAGTCTCATTGATTACCCCTGAACCCTGTGGGAGTTTCACTGATTAACAATGAACCCTGTGGGAGTCTCACTGATTAACACTGAACCCTGTGGGAGTCTCACTGATTAACACTGAACCCTGTGGGAGTCTCACTGATTAACACTGAACCCTATCGGTCTCAATGATTAACACTGAACCCTGTGGGAGTCTCACTGATTAAGACTGAACCCTATGGGAGTCTCACAGATTAACGCTAAACCCTATGGGAGTCTCACTGGTTAACAATGAACCCTGTGGGAGTCTCACTGATTAACACTGAAGCCTGTGGGAGTCTCACTGATTAACACTGAACCCTAAGGGAGTCTCACAGATTAAAGCTAAACCCTATGGGAGTCTCACTGGTTTACAATGAACCCTATGGGAGTCTCACTGATTAACACTGAAATCGATGGGATTCTCACTGATTAACACTGAACCCCATGGGAGTTTCACTGATTAACACTGAACCCAGTGGGAGTCTCAGTGATTAATACTGAACCCTATGGGAGTCTCACTGATTAACACTGAACACTGTGGGAGTCTCACTGATTAACACTGAACCCTGTGGGCGTCTCACTGATTAACACTGAACCCTATGGGAGTCTCACTGATTAACACTGATCCCTATGGGAGTCTCACTGATTAACACTGAACCCTATGGGAGTCTCACTGATGAACACTGCACCCTATGGTAGTCTCACTGATTAACACATGAACGCCGTGGGAGTCTCACTGATTAACACTGAACCCTATGGGAGTCTCACTGATTAACACATGAACCCTGAGGGAGTATCACTGATTAACACAGATCCCTGTGAGGGTCTCACTGATTACCACTGAACCCTGTGGGTGTCTCACTGATTAACGCTGAACCCTATGGGAGTCTCATTGATTAACACTGCACCCTATGGGAGTCTCACTGATTAACACATGAACCCTGTGGGAGTCTCACTGATTTACACTGAACCCTGTGGGAGTCTCACTGATTAACACTGAACCCTGTGGGAGTCTCACTGATTAACACTGAACACTATGGGAGTCTCACTGATTAACACTGAACCCAATGGGAGTCTCACTGATTAACACTGAAGCCTGTGGGAGTCTCACTGATTAACACTGAACCCTGTGGGCGTCTCACTGATTAACACTGAACCCTATGGGAGTCTCACTGATTAACACATGAACCCTATGGGAGTCTCACTGATTAACACTGAACTCTATGGGAGTCTCACTGATTAACACTGAACCCTGTGGGAGTCTCACTGATTAACACTGAACCGTGTGGGAGTCTCACTGATTAACACTGAACCCTATGGGAGTCTCACTGATTAACACTGATCCCTATGGGAGTCTCACTGATTAACACTGAACCCTATGGGAGTCTCACTGATGAACACTGCACCCTATGGTAGTCTCACTGATTAACACATGAACGCCGTGGGAGTCTCACTGATTAACACTGAACCCTATGGGAGTCTCACTGATTAACACATGAACCCTGAGGGAGTATCACTGATTAACACAGATCCCTGTGGGAGTCTCACTGATTAACACTGAACCCTGTGGGTGTCTCACTGATTAACACTGAACCCTATAGGAGTCTCATTGATTAACACTGAACCCTATGGGAGTCTCACTGATTAACACATGAACCCTGTGGGAGTCTCACAGATTTACACTGAACCCTGTGGGAGTCTCACTGATTAACACTGAACCCTGTGGGAGTCTCACTGATTAACACTGAACACTATGGGAGTCTCACTGATTAACACTGAACCCAATGTGAGTCTCACTGATTAACACTGAAGCCTGTGGGAGTCTCACTGATTAACACTGAACCCTATGGGAGTCTCACAGATTAACGCTGAACCCTATGGGAGTCTCACTGGTTAACAATGAACCCTATGGGAGTCTCACTGATTAACACTGAAATCGATGGGATTCTCACTGATTAACAGTGAACCCTATGGGAGTCTCACTGATTAACACTGAACCCAGTGGGAGTCTCAGTGATTAATACTGAACCCTATGGGAGTCTCACTGATTAACACTGAACACTGTGGGAGTCTCACTGATTAACACTGAACACTGTGGGCGTCTCACTGATTAACACTGAACCCTGTGGGAGTCTCACTGATTAACACTGACCCCTATGGGAGTCTCACTGATTAACACATGAACCCTGTGGGAGTCTCACTGATTAACACTGAACCCTGTGGGAGTCTCACTGATTAACGCTGAACCCTGTGGGATTCTCACTGATTAACACTGAACCCTATGGGAGTCTCACTGATTAACACTGAACCCTGTGGAAGTCTCACTGATTAACACTGAACCCTGTGGGAGTCTAACTGATTAACACTGAACCCTGTGGGAGTCTCACTGATTACCCCTGAACCCTGTGGGAGTTTCACTGATTAACACTGAACCCTATGGGAGTCTCACTGATTAACACATGAACCCTATGGGAGTCTCACTCATTAACACTGAACTCTATGGGAGTCTCACTGATTAACACTGAACCCTGTGGGAGTCTCACTGATTAACACTGAACCGTGTGGGAGTCTCACTGATTAACACTGAACCCTATGGGAGTCTCACTGATTAACACTGATCATTATGGGAGTCTCACTGATTAACACTGAACCCTATGGGAGTCTCACTGATTAACACTGATCCCTGTGGGAGTCTCACTGATTAACACTGAACCCTGTGGGTGTCTCACTGATTAACACTGAACCCTATGGGAGTCTCATTGATTAACACTGAACCCTATGGGAGTCTCACTGATTAACACATGAACCCTGTGGGAGTCTCACTGATTTACATTGAACCCTGTGGGAGTCTCACTGATTTACATTGAACCCTGTGGGAGTCTCACTGATTAACACTGAACACTATGGGAGTCTCACTGATTAACACTGAACCCAATGGGAGTCTCACTGATTAACACTGAACCCTGAGGGAGTCTCACTGATTAACACTGAACTCTATGGGATTCTCACTGATTAACACTGAACCCTATGGGAGTCTCACTGATTAACACTGAACCCTGTGGGAGTCTCACTGATTAACACTGAACCCTGTGGGAGTCTCACTGATTAACACTGAACCCTGTGGGAGTCTCACGGATTAAGACTGAACCCTATGGGAATCTCACTGATTAACACTGAACTCTATGGGATTCTCACTGATTAAGACTGAACCCTATGGGAGTCTCAGTTATTAACACTGAAGCCTGAGGGAGTCTCACTGATTAACTCTGAACACTGTGGGAGTCTCACTGATTAACACTGAACACTGTGGGAGTCTCACTGATTAACACTGAACCCTGTGGGAGTCTCACTGATTAACACTGAACCCTATGGGAGACTCATTGATTAACACATGAACCCTGAGGGAGTCTCACTGATTAACACAGAACCCTGTGGGAGTCTCACTGATTAACACTGAACCCTGTGGGAGTCTCACTGATTAACACTGAACCCTATGGGAGTCTCATTGATTAACACTGAACCCTATGGGAGTCTCACTGATTAACACATGAACCCTGTATGAGTCTCATTGATTTACACTGAACCCTGTGGGAGTCTCACTGATTAACACAGAACCCTGTGGGAGTCTCACTGATTAACACTGAACCCTGTGGGAGTCTCACTGATTAACACTGAACCCTATGGGAGTCTCACTGATTAACACATGAACCCTGAGGGAGTCTCACTGATAAACACTGAACCCTATGGGAGTCTCACTGATTAACACTGAACCCTGTGGGAGTCTCACTGATTAAGACTGAACCCTATGAGAGTCTCACTGATTAACAATGAACCCTATGGGAGTCTCACTGATTAACACTGAACACTGTGGGAGTCTCACTGATTAACACTGAACCCTATTGGAGTCTCACTGATGAACACTGCACCCTATGGTAGTCTCACTGATTAACACGTGAACGCCGTGGGAGTCTCACTGATTAACACTGAACCCTATGGGAGTCTCACTGATTAACACATGAACCCTGAGGGAGTCTCACTGATTAACACAGATCCCTTTGGGAGTCTCACTGATTAACACTGAACCCTGTGGGTGTCTCACTGATTAACACTGAACCCTGTGGGAGTCTCACTGATTAACACTGACCCCTATGGGAGTCTCACTGATTAACACATGAACCCTGTGGGAGTCTCACTGATTAACACTGAACCCTGTGGGAGTCTCACTGATTAACGCTGAACCCTGTGGGATTCTCACTGATTAACACTGAACCCTATGGGAGTCTCACTGATTAACACTGAACCCTGTGGAAGTCTCACTGATTAACACTGAACCCTGTGGGAGTCTAACTGATTAACACTGAACCCTGTGGGAGTCTCATTGATTACCCCTGAACCCTGTGGGAGTTTCACTGATTAACAATGAACCCTGTGGGAGTCTCACTGATTAACACTGAACCCTGTGGGAGTCTCACTGATTAACACTGAACCCTGTGGGAGTCTCACTGATTAACACTGAACCCTATCGGTCTCAATGATTAACACTGAACCCTGTGGGAGTCTCACTGATTAAGACTGAACCCTATGGGAGTCTCACAGATTAACGCTAAACCCTATGGGAGTCTCACTGGTTAACAATGAACCCTGTGGGAGTCTCACTGATTAACACTGAAGCCTGTGGGAGTCTCACTGATTAACACTGAACCCTAAGGGAGTCTCACAGATTAAAGCTAAACCCTATGGGAGTCTCACTGGTTTACAATGAACCCTATGGGAGTCTCACTGATTAACACTGAAATCGATGGGATTCTCACTGATTAACACTGAACCCCATGGGAGTTTCACTGATTAACACTGAACCCAGTGGGAGTCTCAGTGATTAATACTGAACCCTATGGGAGTCTCACTGATTAACACTGAACACTGTGGGAGTCTCACTGATTAACACTGAACCCTGTGGGCGTCTCACTGATTAACACTGAACCCTATGGGAGTCTCACTGATTAACACTGATCCCTATGGGAGTCTCACTGATTAACACTGAACCCTATGGGAGTCTCACTGATGAACACTGCACCCTATGGTAGTCTCACTGATTAACACATGAACGCCGTGGGAGTCTCACTGATTAACACTGAACCCTATGGGAGTCTCACTGATTAACACATGAACCCTGAGGGAGTATCACTGATTAACACAGATCCCTGTGAGGGTCTCACTGATTACCACTGAACCCTGTGGGTGTCTCACTGATTAACGCTGAACCCTATGGGAGTCTCATTGATTAACACTGCACCCTATGGGAGTCTCACTGATTAACACATGAACCCTGTGGGAGTCTCACTGATTTACACTGAACCCTGTGGGAGTCTCACTGATTAACACTGAACCCTGTGGGAGTCTCACTGATTAACACTGAACACTATGGGAGTCTCACTGATTAACACTGAACCCAATGGGAGTCTCACTGATTAACACTGAAGCCTGTGGGAGTCTCACTGATTAACACTGAACCCTGTGGGCGTCTCACTGATTAACACTGAACCCTATGGGAGTCTCACTGATTAACACATGAACCCTATGGGAGTCTCACTGATTAACACTGAACTCTATGGGAGTCTCACTGATTAACACTGAACCCTGTGGGAGTCTCACTGATTAACACTGAACCGTGTGGGAGTCTCACTGATTAACACTGAACCCTATGGGAGTCTCACTGATTAACACTGATCCCTATGGGAGTCTCACTGATTAACACTGAACCCTATGGGAGTCTCACTGATGAACACTGCACCCTATGGTAGTCTCACTGATTAACACATGAACGCCGTGGGAGTCTCACTGATTAACACTGAACCCTATGGGAGTCTCACTGATTAACACATGAACCCTGAGGGAGTATCACTGATTAACACAGATCCCTGTGGGAGTCTCACTGATTAACACTGAACCCTGTGGGTGTCTCACTGATTAACACTGAACCCTATAGGAGTCTCATTGATTAACACTGAACCCTATGGGAGTCTCACTGATTAACACATGAACCCTGTGGGAGTCTCACAGATTTACACTGAACCCTGTGGGAGTCTCACTGATTAACACTGAACCCTGTGGGAGTCTCACTGATTAACACTGAACACTATGGGAGTCTCACTGATTAACACTGAACCCAATGTGAGTCTCACTGATTAACACTGAAGCCTGTGGGAGTCTCACTGATTAACACTGAACCCTATGGGAGTCTCACAGATTAACGCTGAACCCTATGGGAGTCTCACTGGTTAACAATGAACCCTATGGGAGTCTCACTGATTAACACTGAAATCGATGGGATTCTCACTGATTAACAGTGAACCCTATGGGAGTCTCACTGATTAACACTGAACCCAGTGGGAGTCTCAGTGATTAATACTGAACCCTATGGGAGTCTCACTGATTAACACTGAACACTGTGGGAGTCTCACTGATTAACACTGAACACTGTGGGCGTCTCACTGATTAACACTGAACCCTGTGGGAGTCTCACTGATTAACACTGACCCCTATGGGAGTCTCACTGATTAACACATGAACCCTGTGGGAGTCTCACTGATTAACACTGAACCCTGTGGGAGTCTCACTGATTAACGCTGAACCCTGTGGGATTCTCACTGATTAACACTGAACCCTATGGGAGTCTCACTGATTAACACTGAACCCTGTGGAAGTCTCACTGATTAACACTGAACCCTGTGGGAGTCTAACTGATTAACACTGAACCCTGTGGGAGTCTCACTGATTACCCCTGAACCCTGTGGGAGTTTCACTGATTAACACTGAACCCTGTGGGAGTCTCACTGATTAACACTGAACCCTGTGGGAGTCTCACTGATTAACAATGAACCCTGTGGGAGTCTCACTGATTAACACTGAACCCTATCGGTCTCAATGATTAACACTGAACCCTGTGGGAGTCTCACTGATTAAGACTGAACCCTATGTGAGTCTCACAGATTAACGCTAAACCCTATGGGAGTCTCACTGGTTAACAATGAACCCTGTGGGAGTCTCACTGATTAACACTGAAGCCTGTGGGAGTCTCACTGATTAACACTGAACCCTAAGGGAGTCTAACAGATTAAAGCTAAACCCTATGGGAGTCTCACTGGTTTACAATGAACCCTATGGGAGTCTCACTGATTAACACTGAAATCGATGGGATTCTCACTGATTAACACTGAACCCCATGGGAGTTTCAGTGATTAACACTGAACCCAGTGGGAGTCTCAGTGATTAATACTGAACCCTATGGGAGTCTCACTGATTAACACTGAACACTGTGGGAGTCTCACTGATTAACACTGAACCCTGTGGGAGTCTCACTGATTAACACTGAACCCTGTGGGCGTCTCACTGATTAACACTGAACCCTATGGGAGTCTCACTGATTAACACATGAACCCTATGGGAGTCTCACTCATTAACACTGAACTCTATGGGAGTCTCACTGATTAACACTGAACCCTGTGGGAGTCTCACTGATTAACACTGAACCGTGTGGGAGTCTCACTGATTAACACTGAACCCTATGGGAGTCTCACTGATTAACACTGATCATTATGGGAGTCTCACTGATTAACACTGAACCCTATGGGAGTCTCACTGATGAACACTGCACCCTATGGTAGTCTCACTGATTAACACATGAACGCCGTGGGAGTCTCACTGATTAATACTGAACCCTATGGGAGTCTCACTGATTAACACATGAACCTTGAGGGAGTCTCACTGATTAACACAGATCCCTGTGGGAGTCTCACTGATTAACACTGAACCCTGTGGGTGTCTCACTGATTAACACTCAACCCTATGGGAGTCTCATTGATTAACACTGAACCCTATGGGAGTCTCACTGATTAACACATGAACCCTGTGGGAGTCTCACTGATTTACATTGAACCCTGTGGGAGTCTCACTGATTTACATTGAACCCTGTGGGAGTCTCACTGATTAACACTGAACACTATGGGAGTCTCACTGATTAACACTGAACCCAATGGGAGTCTCACTGATTAACACTGAACCCTGAGGGAGTCTCACTGATTAACACTGAACTCTATGGAATTCTCACTGATTAACACTGAACCCTATGGGAGTCTCACTGATTAACACTGAACCCTGTGGGAGTCTCACTGATTAACACTGAACCCTGTGGGAGTCTCACTGATTAACACTGAACCCTGTGGGAGTCTCACGGATTAAGACTGAACCCTATGGGAATCTCACTGATTAACACTGAACTCTATGGGATTCTCACTGATTAAGACTGAACCCTATGGGAGTCTCAGTTATTAACACTGAAGCCTGAGGGAGTCTCACTGATTAACTCTGAACACTGTGGGAGTCTCACTGATTAACACTGGACACTGTGGGAGTCTCACTGATTAACACTGAACCCTGTGGGAGTCTCACTGATTAACACTGAACCCTATGGGAGTCTCATTGATTAACACATGAACCCTGAGGGAGTCTCACTGATTAACACAGAACCCTGTGGGAGTCTCACTGATTAACACTGAACCCTGTGGGAGTCTCACTGATTAACACTGAACCCTATGGGAGTCTCATTGATTAACACTGAACCCTATGGGAGTCTCACTGATTAACACATGAACTCTGTATGAGTCTCATTGATTTACACTGAACCCTGTGAGAGTCTCACTGATTAACACAGAACCCTGTGGGAGTCTCACTGATTAACACTGAACCCTGTGGGAGTCTCACTGATTAACACTGAACCCTATGGGAGTCTCACTGATTAACACATGAACCCTGAGGGAGTCTCACTGATAAACACTGAACCCTATGGGAGTCTCACTGATTAACACTGAACCCTGTGGGAGTCTCACTGATTAAGACTGAACCCTATGAGAGTCTCACTGATTAACAATGAACCCTATGGGAGTCTCACTGATTAACACTGAACACTGTGGGAGTCTCACTGATTAACACTGAACCCTATTGGAGTCTCACTGATGAACACTGCACCCTATGGTAGTCTCACTGATTAACACGTGAACGCCGTGGGAGTCTCACTGATTAACACTGAACCCTATGGGAGTCTCACTGATTAACACATGAACCCTGAGGGAGTCTCACTGATTAACACAGATCCCTTTGGGAGTCTCACTGATTAACACTGAACCCTGTGGGTGTCTCACTGATTAACACTGAACCCTATGGGAGTCTCATTGATTAACACTGAACCCTATGGGAGTCTCACTGATTAACACATGAACCCTGTGGGAGTCTCACTGATTAACACTGAACCCTGTGGGAGTCTCACTGATTAACACTGAACCCTATGGGAGTCTCACTGATTAACACATGAACCCTGAGGGAGTCTCACTGATAAACACTGAACCCTATGGGAGTCTCACTGATTAACACTGAACCCTGTGGGAGTCTCACTGATTAAGACTGAACCCTATGAGAGTCTCACTGATTAACAATGAACCCTATGGGAGTCTCACTGATTAACACTGAACACTGTGGGAGTCTCACTGATTAACACTGAACCCTATTGGAGTCTCACTGATGAACACTGCACCCTATGGTAGTCTCACTGATTAACACGTGAACGCCGTGGGAGTCTCACTGATTAACACTGAACCCTATGGGAGTCTCACTGATTAACACATGAACCCTGAGGGAGTCTCACTGATTAACACAGATCCCTTTGGGAGTCTCACTGATTAACACTGAACCCTGTGGGTGTCTCACTGATTAACACTGAACCCTATGGGAGTCTCATTGATTAACACTGAACCCTATGGGAGTCTCACTGATTAACACATGAACCCTGTGGGAGTCTCACTGATTAACACTGAACCCTGTGGGAGTCTCACTGATTAACACTGAACCCTATGGGAGTCTCACTGATTAACACATGAACCCTGAGGGAGTCTCACTGATAAACACTGAACCCTATGGGAGTCTCACTGATTAACACTGAACCCTGTGGGAGTCTCACTGATTAAGACTGAACCCTATGAGAGTCTCACTGATTAACAAGGAACCCTATGGGAGTCTCACTGATTAACACTGAACACTGTGGGAGTCTCACTGATTAACACTGAACCCTATTGGAGTCTCACTGATGAACACTGCACCCTATGGTAGTCTCACTGATTAACACATGAACGCCGTGGGAGTCTCACTGATTAACACTGAACCCTATGGGAGTCTCACTGATTAACACATGAACCCTGAGGGAGTCTCACTGATTAACACAGATCCCTTTGGGAGTCTCACTGATTAACACTGAACCCTGTGGGTGTCTCACTGATTAACACTGAACCCTATGGGAGTCTCATTGATTAACACTGAACCCTATGGGAGTCTCACTGATTAACACATGAACCCTGTGGGAGTCTCACTGATTTACATTGAACCCTGTGGGAGTCTCACTGATTTACATTGAACCCTGTGGGAGTCTCACTGATTAACACTGAACCCTGTGGGAGTCTCACTGATTAACACTGAACACTATGGGAGTCTCACTGATTAACACTGAACCCAATGGGAGTCTCACTGATTAACACTGAACCCTGAGGGAGTCTCACTGATTAACACTGAACTCTATGGGATTCTTACTGATTAACACTGAACCCTATGGGAGTCTCACTGATTAACACTGAACCCTGTGGGAGTCTCACTGATTAACACTGAACCCTGTGGGAGTCTCACTGATTAACACTGAACCCTGTGGGAGTCTCACTGATTAACACATGAACCCTATGGGAGTCTCACTGATTAACACATGAACCCTATGGGAGTCTCACTGATTAACACTGAACTCTATGGGAGTCTCACTGATTAACACTGAACCCTGTGGGAGTCTCACTGATTAACACTGAACCGTGTGGGAGTCTCACTGATTAACACTGAACCCTATGGGAGTCTCACTGATTAACACTGATCCCTATGGGAGTCTCACTGATTAACACTGAACCCTATGGGAGTCTCACTGATTAACACATGAACCCTGAGGGAGTATCACTGATTAACACAGATCCCTGTGGGAGTCTCACTGATTAACACTGAACCCTGTGGGTGTCTCACTGATTAACACTGAACGATTAACACTGAACCCTATGGGAGTCTCATTGATTAACACTGAACCCTATGGGAGTCTCACTGATTAACACATGAACCCTGTGGGAGTCTCACTGATTCACACTGAACCCTGTGGGAGTCTCACTGATTAACACTGAACCCTGTGGGAGTCTCACTGATTAACACTGAACACTATGGGAGTCTCACTGATTAACACTGAACCCAATGGGAGTCTTACTGATTAACACTGAAGCCTGTGGAAGTCTCACTGATTAACACTGAACCCAGTGGGAGTCTCAGTGATTAATACTGAACCCTATGGGAGTCTCACTGATTAACACTGAACACTGTGGGAGTCTCACTGATTAACACTGAACACTGTGGGCGTCTCACTGATTAACACTGAACCCTGTGGGAGTCTCACTGATTAACACTGACCCCTATGGGAGTCTCAAAGATTAACACATGAACCCTGTGGGAGTCTCACTGATTAACACTGAACCCTGTGGGAGTCTCACTGATTAACGCTGAACCCTGTGGGATTCTCACTGATTAACACTGAACTCTATGGGAGTCTCACTGATTAACACTGAACCCTGTGGAAGTCTCACTGATTAACACTGAACCCTGTGGGAGTCTAACTGATTAACACTGAACCCTGTGGGAGTCTCACTGATTACCCCTGAACCCTGTGGGAGTTTCACTGATTAACACTGAACCCTGTGGAAGTCTCACTGATTAACACTGAACCCTATCGGTCTCAATGATTAACACTGAACCCTGTGGGAGTCTCACTGATTAAGACTGAACCCTATGGGAGTCTCACAGATTAACGCTAAACCCTATGGGAGTCTCACTGGTTAACACTGAACCCTGTGGGAGTCTCACTGATTAACACTGAACCGTGTGGGAGTCTCACTGATTAACACTGAACCCTATGGGAGTCTCACTGATTAACACTGATCCCTATGGGAGTCTCACTGATTAACACTGAACCCTATGGGAGTCTCACTGATTAACACATGAACCCTGAGGGAGTATCACTGATTAACACAGATCCCTGTGGGAGTCTCACTGATTAACACTGAACCCTGTGGGTGTCTCACTGATTAACACTGAACCCTATGGGAGTCTCATTGATTAACACTGAACCCTATGGGAGTCTCACTGATTAACACATGAACCCTGTGGGAGTCTCACTGATTTACACTGAACCCTGTGGGAGTCTCACTGATTAACACTGAACCCTGTGGGAGTCTCACTGATTAACACTGAACACTATGGGAGTCTCACCGATTAACACTGAACCCAATGGGAGTCTCACTGATTAACACTGAAGCCTGTGGGAGTCTCACTGATTAACACTGAACCCTATGGGAGTCTCACAGATTAACGCTGAACCCTATGGGAGTCTCACTGGTTAACAATGAACCCTATGGGAGTCTCACTGATTAACACTGATATCGATGGGATTCTCACTGATTAACAGTGAACCCTATGGGAGTCTCACTGATTAACACTGAACCCAGTGGGAGTCTCAGTGATTAATACTGAACCCTATGGGAGTCTCACTGATTAACACTGAACACTGTGGGAGTCTCACTGATTAACACTGAACACTGTGGGCATCTCACTGATTAACACTGAACCCTGTGGGAGTCTCACTGATTAACACTGACCCCTATGGGAGTCTCAAAGATTAACACATGAACCCTGTGGGAGTCTCACTGATTAACACTGAACCCTGTGGGAGTCTCACTGATTAACGCTGAACCCTGTGGGATTCTCACTGATTAACACTGAACTCTATGGGAGTCTCACTGATTAACACTGAACCCTGTGGAAGTCTCACTGATTAACACTGAACCCTGTGGGAGTCTAACTGATTAACACTGAACCCTGTGGGAGTCTCACTGATTACCCCTGAACCCTATCGGTCTCAATGATTAACACTGAACCCTGTGGGAGTCTCACTGATTAAGACTGAACCCTATGGGAGTCTCACAGATTAACACTGAACCCTGTGGGAGTCTCACTGATTAACACTGAACCCTGAGGGAGTCTCACTGATTAACACTGAACCCTGTGGGAGTCTCACTGATTAACACTGAACCCTATCGGTCTCAATGATTAACACTGAACCCTGTGGGAGTCTCACTGATTAAGACTGAACCCTATGGGAGTCTCACAGATTAACGCTAAACCCTATGGGAGTCTCACTGGTTAACAATGAACCCTGTGGGAGTCTCACTGATTAACACTGAACCCTGTGGGAGTCTCACTGATTAACACTGAACCCTAAGGGAGTCTCACAGATTAACACTGAACCCTGTGGGAGTCTCACTGATTAACACTGAACCCTATCGGTCTCAATGATTAACACTGAACCCTGTGGGAGTCTCACTGATTAAGACTGAACCCTATGGGAGTCTCACAGATTAACGCTAAACCCTATGGGAGTCTCACTGGTTAACAATGAACCCTGTGGGAGTCTCACTGATTAACACTGAAGCCTGTTGGAGTCTCACTGATTAACACTGAACCCTAAGGGAGTCTCACAGATTAACGCTAAACCCTATGGGAGTCTCACTGGTTTACAATGAACCCTATGGGAGTCTCACTGATTAACACTGAAATCGATGGGATTCTCACTGATTAACACTGAACCCCATGGGAGTTTCACTGATTAACACTGAACCCAGTGGGAGTCTCAGTGATTAATACTGAACCCTATGGGAGTCTCACTGATTAACAATGAACACTGTGGGAGTCTCACTGATTAACACTGAACCCTGTGGGCATCTCACTGATTAACACTGAACCCTGTGGGCGTCTCACTGATTAACACTGAACCCTATGGGAGTCTCACTGATTAACACATGGACCCTATGGGAGTCTCACTCATTAACACTGAACTCTATGGGAGTCTCACTGATTAACACTGAACCCTGTGGGAGTCTCACTGATTAACACTGAACCGTGTGGGAGTCTCACTGATTAACACTGAACCCTATGGGAGTCTCACTGATTAACACTGATCATTATGGGAGTCTCACTGATTAACACTGAACCCTATAGGAGTCTCACTGATGAACACTGCACCCTATGGTAGTCTCACTGATTAACACATGAACGCCGTGGGAGTCTCACTGATTAACACTGAACCCTATGGGAGTCTCACTGATTAACACATGAACCCTGAGGGAGTCTCACTGATTAACACAGATACCTGTGGGAGTCTCACTGATTAACACTGAACCCTGTGGGTGTCTCACTGATTAACACTGAACCCTATGGGAGTCTCATTGATTAACACTGAACCCTATGGGAGTCTCACTGATTAACACATGAACCCTGTGGGAGTCTCACTGATTTACATTGAACCCTGTGGGAGTCTCACTGATTAACACTGAACCCTGTGGGAGTCTCACTGATTAACACTGAACACTATGGGAGTCTCACTGATTAACACTGAACCCAATGGGAGTCTCACTGATTAACACTGAACCCTGAGGGAGTCTCACTGATTAACACTGAACTCTATGGGATTCTCACTGATTAACACTGAACCCTATGAGAGTCTCACTGATTAACACTGAACCCTGTGGGAGTCTCACTGATTAACACTGAACCCTGTGGGAGTCTCACTGATTAACACTGAACCCTGTGGGAGTCTCACGGATTAAGACTGAACCCTATGGGAGTCTCACTGATTAACACTGAACTCTAAGGATTCTCACTGATTAACACTGAACCCTATGGGAGTCTCACTGATTAACACTGAACCCTGTGGGAGTATCAGTTATTAACAATGAACCCTGAGGGAGTCTCACTGATTAACACTGAACCCTGTGGGAGTCTCACTGATTAACACTGAACCCTGTGGGAGTCTCAGTTATTAACACTGAAGCCTGAGGGAGTCTCACTGATTAACACTGAACACTGTGGGAGTCTCACTGATTAACACTGAACACTGTGGGAGTCTCACTGATTAACACTGAACCCTGTGGGAGTCTCACTGATTAACACTGAACCCTATGGGAGTCTCATTGATTAACACATGAACCCTGAGGGAGTCTCACTGATTAACACAGAACCCTGTGGGAGTCTCACTGATTAACACTGAACCCTGTGGGAGTCTCACTGATTAACACTGAACCCTATGGGAGTCTCATTGATTAACACTGAACCCTATGGGAGTCTCACTGATTAACACATGAACCCTGTATGAGTCTCATTGATTTACACTGAACCCTGTGGGAGTCTCACTGATTAACACTGAACCCTGTGGGAGTCTCACTGATTAACACTGAACCCTATGGGAGTCTCACTGATTAACACATGAACCCTGAGGGAGTCTCACTGATAAACACTGAACCCTATGGGAGTCTCACTGATTAACACTGAACCCTGTGGGAGTCTCACTGATTAAGACTGAACCCTATGAGAGACTCACTGATTAACACTGAACCCTATGGGAGTCTCACTGATTAACACTGAACACTGTGGGAGTCTCACTGATTAACACTGAACCCTATGGGAGTCTCACTGATGAACACTGCACCCTATGGTAGTCTCACTGATTAACACATGAATGCCATGGGAGTCTCACTGATTAACACTGAACCCTATGGGAGTCTCACTGATTAACACATGAACCCTGAGGGAGTCTCACTGATTAACACAGATCCCTGTGGGAGTCTCACTGATTAACACTGAACCCTGTGGGTGTCTCACTGATTAACACTGAACCCTATGGGATTCTCATTGATTAACACTGAACCCTATGGGAGTCTGACTGATTAACACATGAACCCTGTGGGAGTCTCACTGATTTACATTGAACCCTGTGGGAGTCTCACTGATTAACACTGAACCCTGTGGGAGTCTCACTGATTAACACTGAACACTATGGGAGTCTCACTGATTAACACTGAACCCAATGGGAGTCTCACTGATTAACACTGAACCATGAGGGAGTCTCACTGATTAACACTGAACTCTATGGGATTCTCACTGATTAACACTGAACCCTATGGGAGTCTCACTGATTAACACTGAACCCTGTGGGAGTCTCACTGATTAACACTGAACCCTGTGGGAGTCTCACTGATTAACACTGAACCCTGTGGGAGTCTCACGGATTAAGACTGAACCCTGTGGGAGTCTCACTGATTAACACTGAACACTATGGGAGTCTCACTGATTAACACTGAACCCAATGGGAGTCTCACTGATTAACACTGAACCATGAGGGAGTCTCACTGATTAACACTGAACTCTATGGGATTCTCACTGATTAACACTGAACCCTATGGGAGTCTCACTGATTAACACTGAACCCTGTGGGAGTCTCACTGATTAACACTGAACCCTGTGGGAGTCTCACTGATTAACACTGAACCCTGTGGGAGTCTCACGGATTAAGACTGAACCCTATGGGAGTCTCACTGATTAACACTGAACTCTATGGGATTCTCACTGATTAACACTGAACCCTATGGGAGTCTCACTGATTAACACTGAACCCTGTGGGAGTCTCAGTTATTAACAATGAACCCTGAGGGAGTCTCACTGACTAACACTGAACCCTGTGGGAGTCTCACTGATTAACACTGAACCCTGTGGGAGTCTCAGTTATTAACACTGAAGCCTGAGGGAGTCTCACTGATTAACACTGAACACTGTGGGAGTCTCACTGATTAACACTGAACACTGTGGGAGTCTCACTGATTAACACTGAACCCTGTGGGAGTCTCACTGATTAACACTGAACCCTATGGGAGTCTCATTGATTAACACATGAACCCTGAGGGAGTCTCACTGATTAACACAGAACCCTGTGGGAGTCTCACTGATTAACACTGAACCCTGTGGGAGTCTCACTGATTAACACTGAACCCTATGGGAGTCTCATTGATTAACACTGAACCCTATGGGAGTCTTACTGATTAACACATGAACCCTGTATGAGTCTCATTGATTTACACTGAACCCTGTGGGAGGCTCACTGATTAACACAGAACCCTGTGGGAGTCTCACTGATTAACACTGAACCCTGTGGGAGTCTCACTGATTAACACTGAACCCTATGGGAGTCTCACTGATTAATACATGAACCCTGAGGGAGTCTCACTGATAAACACTGAACCCTATGGGAGTCTCACTGATTAACACTGAACCCTGTGGGAGTCTCACTGATTAAGACTGAACCCTATGAAAGTCTCACTGATTAACACTGAACCCTATGGGAGTCTCACTGATTAACACTGAACACTGTGGGAGTCTCACTGATTAACACTGAACCCTGTGGGAGTCTCAGTTATTAACACTGAAGCCTGAGGGAGTCTCACTGATTAACACTGAACACTGTGGGAGTCTCACTGATTAACACTGAACACTGTGGGAGTCTCATTGATTAACACTGAACCCTATGGGAGTCTCACTGATTAACACATGAACCCTGTATGAGTCTCATAGATTTACACTGAACCCTGTGGGAGTCTCACTGATTAACACAGAACCCTGTGGGAGTCTCACTGATTAACACTGAACCCTGTGGGAGTCTCACTGATTAACACTGAACCCTATGGCAGTCTCACTGATTAACACATGAACCCTGAGGGAGTCTCACTGATAAACACTGAACCCTATGGGAGTCTCACTGATTAACACTGAACCCTGTGGGAGTCTCACTGATTAAGACTGAACCCTATGAGAGTCTCACTGATTAACACTGAACCCTATGGGAGTCTCACTGATTAACACTGAACACTGTGGGAGTCTCACTGATTAACACTGAACCCTGTGGGAGTCTCAATTATTAACACTGAAGCCTGAGGGAGTCTCACTGATTAACACTGAACACTGTGGGAGTCTCACTGATTAACACTGAACACTGTGGGAGTCTCACTGATTAACACTGAACCCTATGGGAGTCTCACTGATTAACACTGAACCCTATGGGAGTCTCATTGATTAACACATGAACCCTGAGGGAGTCTCACTGATTAACACAGAACCCTGTGGGAGTCTCACTGATTAACACTGAACCCTGTGGGAGTCTCACTGATTAACACTGAACCCTATGAGAGTCTCATTGATTAACACTGAACCCTGTGGGAGTCTCAGTTATTAACACTGAACCCTGAGGGAGTCTCACTGATTAACACTGAACCCTGTGGGAGTCTCACTGATAAACACTGAACCCTATGGGAGTCTCACTGATTAACACTGAACCCTATGGGAGTCTCACTGATTAACACATGAACCCTGTATGAGTCTTATTGATTTACACTGAACCCTGTGGGAGTCTCACTGATTAACACAGAACCCTGTGGGAGTCTCACTGATTAACACTGAACCCTGTGGGAGTCTCACTGATTAACACTGAACCCTATGGGAGTCTCACTGATTAACACATGAACCCTGAGGGAGTCTCACTGATAAACACTGAACCCTATGGGAGTCTCATTGATTAACACTGAACCCTGTGGGAGTCTCACTGATTAAGACTGAACCCTATGAGAGTCTCACTGATTAACACTGAACCCTATGGGAGTCTTACTGATTAACACTGAACACTGTGAGAGTCTCACTGATTAACACTAAACCCTGTGGGAGTCTCACTGATTAACACTGAACCCTATGGGAGTCTCACTGATTAACACTGAACCCTGTGAGAGTCTCACTGATTAAGACTGAACCCTATGGGTGTCTCACTGATTAACACTGAAACCTATGGGAGTCTCACTGATTAACACTGGACCCTATGGGAGTCTCACTGATTAACACTGAAGCCTGTGGGAGTCTCACTGATTAACACTGAACCCTATGGGAGTCTCACAGATTAACGCTAAACCCTATGGGAGTCTCACTGGTTAACAATGAACCCTATGGGAGTCTCACTGATTAACACTGAAGCCTGTGGGAGTCTCACTGATTAACACTGAACCCTAAGGGAGTCTCACAGATTAACGCTAAACCCTATGGGAGTCTCACTGGTTTACAATGAACCCTATGGGAGTCTCACTGATTAACACTGATATCGATGGGATTCTCACTGATTAACACTGAACCCTATGGGAGTCTCACTGATTACCACTGAACCCAGTGGGAGTCTCAGTGATTAATACTGAACCCTATGGGAGTCTCACTGATTAACACTGACCAATGTGGGAGTCTCACTGATTAACACTGAACACTGTGGGAGTCTCACTGATTAACACTGATACCTATGGGAGTCTCACTGATTAACACTGAAGCCTGTGGGAGTCTCACTGATTAACACTGAACCCTATGGGAGTCTCACAGATTAACGCTAAACCCTATGGGAGTCTCACTGGTTAACAATGAACCCTATGGGAGTCTCACTGATTAACACTGAAGCCTGTGGGAGTCTCACTGATTAACACTGAACCCTATGGGAGTCTCACAGATTAACGCTAAACCCTATGGGAGTCTCACTGGTTAACAATGAACCCTATGGGAGTCTCACTGATTAACACTGAAGCCTGTGGGAGTCTCACTGATTAACACTGAACCCTAAGGGAGTCTCACAGATTAATGCTAAACCCTATGGGAGTCTCACTGGTTTACAATGAACCCTATGGGAGTCTCACTGATTAACACTGATATCGATGGGATTCTCACTGATTAACACTGAACCCTATGGGAGTCTCACTGATTAACACTGAACCCAGTGGGAGTCTCACTGATTAACACTGAACCCTACGGGAGTCTCACTGATTAACACATGAACCCTGTGGGAGTCTCACTGATTAACACTGAACACTATGGGAGTCTCACTGATTAACACTGAACCCAATGGGAGTCTCACTGATTAACACTGAACCATGAGGGAGTCTCACTGATTAACACTGAACTCTATGGGATTCTCACTGATTAACACTGAACCCTATGGGAGTCTCACTGATTAACACTGAACCCTGTGGGAGTCTCACTGATTAACACTGAACCCTGTGGGAGTCTCACTGATTAACACTGAACCCTGTGGGAGTCTCACGGATTAAGACTGAACCCTATGGGAGTCTCACTGATTAACACTGAACTCTATGGGATTCTCACTGATTAACACTGAACCCTATGGGAGTCTCACTGATTAACACTGAACCCTGTGGGAGTCTCAGTTATTAACAATGAACCCTGAGGGAGTCTCACTGACTAACACTGAACCCTGTGGGAGTCTCACTGATTAACACTGAACCCTGTGGGAGTCTCAGTTATTAACACTGAAGCCTGAGGGAGTCTCACTGATTAACACTGAACACTGTGGGAGTCTCACTGATTAACACTGAACACTGTGGGAGTCTCACTGATTAACACTGAACCCTGTGGGAGTCTCACTGATTAACACTGAACCCTATGGGAGTCTCATTGATTAACACATGAACCCTGAGGGAGTCTCACTGATTAACACAGAACCCTGTGGGAGTCTCACTGATTAACACTGAACCCTGTGGGAGTCTCACTGATTAACACTGAACCCTATGGGAGTCTCATTGATTAACACTGAACCCTATGGGAGTCTTACTGATTAACACATGAACCCTGTATGAGTCTCATTGATTTACACTGAACCCTGTGGGAGTCTCACTGATTAACACAGAACCCTGTGGGAGTCTCACTGATTAACACTGAACCCTGTGGGAGTCTCACTGATTAACACTGAACCCTATGGGAGTCTCACTGATTAACACATGAACCCTGAGGGAGTCTCACTGATAAACACTGAACCCTATGGGAGTCTCACTGATTAACACTGAACCCTGTGGGAGTCTCACTGATTAAGACTGAACCCTATGAAAGTCTCACTGATTAACACTGAACCCTATGGGAGTCTCACTGATTAACACTGAACACTGTGGGAGTCTCACTGATTAACACTGAACCCTGTGGGAGTCTCAGTTATTAACACTGAAGCCTGAGGGAGTCTCACTGATTAACACTGAACACTGTGGGAGTCTCACTGATTAACACTGAACACTGTGGGAGTCTCATTGATTAACACTGAACCCTATGGGAGTCTCACTGATTAACACATGAACCCTGTATGAGTCTCATAGATTTACACTGAACCCTGTGGGAGTCTCACTGATTAACACAGAACCCTGTGGGAGTCTCACTGATTAACACTGAACCCTGTGGGAGTCTCACTGATTAACACTGAACCCTATGGCAGTCTCACTGATTAACACATGAACCCTGAGGGAGTCTCACTGATAAACACTGAACCCTATGGGAGTCTCACTGATTAACACTGAACCCTGTGGGAGTCTCACTGATTAAGACTGAACCCTATGAGAGTCTCACTGATTAACACTGAACCCTATGGGAGTCTCACTGATTAACACTGAACACTGTGGGAGTCTCACTGATTAACACTGAACCCTGTGGGAGTCTCAGTTATTAACACTGAAGCCTGAGGGAGTCTCACTGATTAACACTGAACACTGTGGGAGTCTCACTGATTAACACTGAACACTGTGGGAGTCTCACTGATTAACACTGAACCCTATGGGAGTCTCACTGATTAACACTGAACCCTATGGGAGTCTCATTGATTAACACATGAACCCTGAGGGAGTCTCACTGATTAACACAGAACCCTGTGGGAGTCTCACTGATTAACACTGAACCCTGTGGGAGTCTCACTGATTAACACTGAACCCTATGAGAGTCTCATTGATTAACACTGAACCCTGTGGGAGTCTCAGTTATTAACACTGAACCCTGAGGGAGTCTCACTGATTAACACTGAACCCTGTGGGAGTCTCACTGATAAACACTGAACCCTATGGGAGTCTCACTGATTAACACTGAACCCTATGGGAGTCTCACTGATTAACACATGAACCCTGTATGAGTCTTATTGATTTACACTGAACCCTGTGGGAGTCTCACTGATTAACACAGAACCCTGTGGGAGTCTCACTGATTAACACTGAACCCTGTGGGAGTCTCACTGATTAACACTGAACCCTATGGGAGTCTCACTGATTAACACATGAACCCTGAGGGAGTCTCACTGATAAACACTGAACCCTATGGGAGTCTCATTGATTAACACTGAACCCTGTGGGAGTCTCACTGATTAAGACTGAACCCTATGAGAGTCTCACTGATTAACACTGAACCCTATGGGAGTCTTACTGATTAACACTGAACAATGTGAGAGTCTCACTGATTAACACTAAACCCTGTGGGAGTCTCACTGATTAACACTGAACCCTATGGGAGTCTCACTGATTAACACTGAACCCTGTGAGAGTCTCACTGATTAAGACTGAACCCTATGGGTGTCTCACTGATTAACACTGAAACCTATGGGAGTCTCACTGATTAACACTGGACCCTATGGGAGTCTCACTGATTAACACTGAAGCCTGTTGGAGTCTCACTGATTAACACTGAACCCTATGGGAGTCTCACAGATTAACGCTAAACCCTATGGGAGTCTCACTGGTTAACAATGAACCCTATGGGAGTCTCACTGATTAACACTGAAGCCTGTGGGAGTCTCACTGATTAACACTGAACCCTAAGGGAGTCTCACAGATTAACGCTAAACCCTATGGGAGTCTCACTGGTTTACAATGAACCCTATGGGAGTCTCACTGATTAACACTGATATCGATGGGATTCTCACTGATTAACACTGAACCCTATGGGAGTCTCACTGATTACCACTGAACCCAGTGGGAGTCTCAGTGATTAATACTGAACCCTATGGGAGTCTCACTGATTAACACTGACCAATGTGGGAGTCTCACTGATTAACACTGAACCCTGAGGGAGTCTCACTGATTAACACTGAACCCTGTGGGAGTCTCACTGATAAACACTGAACCCTATGGGAGTCTCACTGATTAACACTGAACCCTATGGGAGTCTCACTGATTAACACATGAACCCTGTATGAGTCTTATTGATTTACACTGAACCCTGTGGGAGTCTCACTGATTAACACAGAACCCTGTGGGAGTCTCACTGATTAACACTGAACCCTGTGGGAGTCTCACTGATTAACACTGAACCCTATGGGAGTCTCACTGATTAACACATGAACCCTGAGGGAGTCTCACTGATAAACACTGAACCCTATGGGAGTCTCATTGATTAACACTGAACCCTGTGGGAGTCTCACTGATTAAGACTGAACCCTATGAGAGTCTCACTGATTAACACTGAACCCTATGGGAGTCTTACTGATTAACACTGAACACTGTGAGAGTCTCACTGATTAACACTAAACCCTGTGGGAGTCTCACTGATTAACACTGAACCCTATGGGAGTCTCACTGATTAACACTGAACCCTGTGAGAGTCTCACTGATTAAGACTGAACCCTATGGGTGTCTCACTGATTAACACTGAAACCTATGGGAGTCTCACTGATTAACACTGGACCCTATGGGAGTCTCACTGATTAACACTGAAGCCTGTGGGAGTCTCACTGATTAACACTGAACCCTATGGGAGTCTCACAGATTAACGCTAAACCCTATGGGAGTCTCACTGGTTAACAATGAACCCTATGGGAGTCTCACTGATTAACACTGAAGCCTGTGGGAGTCTCACTGATTAACACTGAACCCTAAGGGAGTCTCACAGATTAACGCTAAACCCTATGGGAGTCTCACTGGTTTACAATGAACCCTATGGGAGTCTCACTGATTAACACTGATATCGATGGGATTCTCACTGATTAACACTGAACCCTATGGGAGTCTCACTGATTACCACTGAACCCAGTGGGAGTCTCAGTGATTAATACTGAACCCTATGGGAGTCTCACTGATTAACACTGACCAATGTGGGAGTCTCACTGATTAACACTGAACACTGTGGGAGTCTCACTGATTAACACTGATACCTATGGGAGTCTCACTGATTAACACTGAAGCCTGTGGGAGTCTCACTGATTAACACTGAACCCTATGGGAGTCTCACAGATTAACGCTAAACCCTATGGGAGTCTCACTGGTTAACAATGAACCCTATGGGAGTCTCACTGATTAACACTGAAGCCTGTGGGAGTCTCACTGATTAACACTGAACCCTATGGGAGTCTCACAGATTAACGCTAAACCCTATGGGAGTCTCACTGGTTAACAATGAACCCTATGGGAGTCTCACTGATTAACACTGAAGCCTGTGGGAGTCTCACTGATTAACACTGAACCCTAAGGGAGTCTCACAGATTAATGCTAAACCCTATGGGAGTCTCACTGGTTTACAATGAACCCTATGGGAGTGTCACTGATTAACACTGATATCGATGGGATTCTCACTGATTAACACTGAACCCTATGGGAGTCTCACTGATTAACACTGAACCCAGTGGGAGTCTCACTGATTAACACTGAACCCTACGGGAGTCTCACTGATTAACACATGAACCCTGTGGGAGTCTCACTGATTAACACTGAACACTGTGGGAGTCTCACTGATTAACACTGAACCCTGTGGGCGTCTCACTGATTAACACTGCACCCTATGGGAGTCGCACTGATTAACACATGAACCCTGTGGGAGTCTCACTGATTAACACTGAACCCTGTGGGAGTCTCACTGATTAACGCTGAACCCTGTGGGAGTGTCACTGATTAACACTGAACCCAAAGGGAGTCTCACAGATTAACGCTGAACCCTATGGGAGTCTCACTGGTTAACAATGAACCCTATGGGAGTCTCACTGATTAACACTGAAATCGATGGGATTCTCAATGATTAACACTGAACCCTATGGGAGTCTCACTGATTAACACTGAACCCAGTGGGAGTCTCAGTGATTAATACTGAACCCTATGGGAGTCTCACTGATTAACACTGAACACTGTGGGAGTCTCACTGATTAACACTGAACACTGTGGGAGTCTCACTAATTAACACTAAACCCTATGGGAGTCTCACTGATGAAGACTGAACCCAATGGGAGTCTCATTGATTTACACTGAACCCTATTGGCGTCTCACTGATTAACACTGAACCCTATGGGAGTCTCACTGATTAACACTGAACCCTGTAGGAGTCTCACTAATTAACACTGCACCCTATGGGAGTCTCACTGATGAACACTGAACCCAATGGGAGTCTCAGTGATTTACACTGAACACTATGGGAGTCTCACTGATTAACACTGAACCCAATGGGAGTCTTACTGATTAACACTGAAGCCTGTGGGAGTCTCACTGATTAACACTGAACCCTATGGGAGTCTCACAGATTAACGCTGAACCCTATGGGAGTCTCACTGGTTAACAATGAACCCTATGGGAGTCTCACTGATTAACACTGAAATCGATGGGATTCTCACTGATTAACAGTGAACCCTATGGGAGTCTCACTGATTAACACTGAACCCAGTGGGAGTCTCAGTGATTAATACTGAACCCTATGGGAGTCTCACTGATTAACACTGAACACTGTGGGAGTCTCACTGATTAACACTGAACACTGTGGGCGTCTCACTGATTAACACTGAACCCTGTGGGAGTCTCACTGATTAACACTGAACCCTATGGGAGTCTCACTGATTAACACATGAACCCTGTGGGAGTCTCACTGATTAACACTGAACCCTGTGGGAGTCTCACTGATTAACGCTGAACCCTGTGGGATTCTCACTGATTAACACTGAACCCTATGGGAGTCTCACTGATTAACACTGAAACCTGTGGAAGTCTCACTGATTAACACTGAACCCTGTGGGAGTCTCACTGATTAACACTGAACCCTGTGGGAGTCTCACTGATTACCCCTGAACCCTGTGGGAGTCTCACTGATTAACACTGAACCCTGTGGGAGTCTCACTGATTAACGCTGAACCCTGTGGGATTCTCACTGATTAACACTGAACCCTATGGGAGTCTCACTGATTAACACTGAACATTGTGGGAGTCTCACTGATTAACACTGAACACTGTGGGAGTCTCACTAATTAACACTGAACCCTATGGGAGTCTCACTGATGAAGACTGAACCCAATGGGAGTCTCATTGATTTACACTGAACCCTATTGGCGTCTCACTGATTAACACTGAACCCTATGGGAGTCTCACTGATTAACACTGAACCCTGTAGGAGTCTCACTAATTAACACTGCACCCTATGGGAGTCTCACTGATGAACACTGAACACTGTGGGAGTCTCACTGATTAACACTGATACCTATGGGAGTCTCACTGATTAAGACTGAAGCCTGTGGGAGTCTCACTGATTAACACTGAACCCTATGGGAGTCTCACAGATTAACGCTAAACCCTATGGGAGTCTCACTGGTTAACAATGAACCCTATGGGAGTCTCACTGATTAACACTGAAGCCTGTGGGAGTCTCACTGATTAACACTGAACCCTATGGGAGTCTCACAGATTAACGCTAAACCCTATGGGAGTCTCACTGGTTAACAATGAACCCTATGGGAGTCTCACTGATTAACACTGAAGCCTGTGGGAGTCTCACTGATTAACACTGAACCCTAAGGGAGTCTCACAGATTAACGCTAAACCCTATGGGAGTCTCACTGGTTTACAATGAACCCTATGGGAGTCTCACTGATTAACACTGATATCGATGGGATTCTCACTGATTAACACTGAACCCTATGGGAGTCTCACTGATTAACACTGAACCCAGTGGGAGTCTCACTGATTAACACTGAACCCTACGGGAGTCTCACTGATTAACACATGAACCCTGTGGGAGTCTCACTGATTAACACTGAACACTGTGGGAGTCTCACTGATTAACACTGAACCCTGTGGGCGTCTCACTGATTAACACTGCACCCTATGGGAGTCGCACTGATTAACACATGAACCCTGTGGGAGTCTCACTGATTAACACTGAACCCTGTGGGAGTCTCACTGATTAACGCTGAACCCTGTGGGAGTGTCACTGATTAACACTGAACCCAAAGGGAGTCTCACAGATTAACGCTGAACCCTATGGGAGTCTCACTGGTTAACAATGAACCCTATGGGAGTCTCACTGATTAACACTGAAATCGATGGGATTCTCAATGATTAACACTGAACCCTATGGGAGTCTCACTGATTAACACTGAACCCAGTGGGAGTCTCAGTGATTAATACTGAACCCTATGGGAGTCTCACTGATTAACACTGAACACTGTGGGAGTCTCACTGATTAACACTGAACACTGTGGGAGTCTCACTAATTAACACTAAACCCTATGGGAGTCTCACTGATGAAGACTGAACCCAATGGGAGTCTCATTGATTTACACTGAACCCTATTGGCGTCTCACTGATTAACACTGAACCCTATGGGAGTCTCACTGATTAACACTGAACCCTGTAGGAGTCTCACTAATTAACACTGCACCCTATGGGAGTCTCACTGATGAACACTGAACCCAATGGGAGTCTCAGTGATTTACACTGAACACTATGGGAGTCTCACTGATTAACACTGAACCCAATGGGAGTCTTACTGATTAACACTGAAGCCTGTGGGAGTCTCACTGATTAACACTGAACTCTATGGGAGTCTCACAGATTAACGCTGAACCCTATGGGAGTCTCACTGGTTAACAATGAACCCTATGGGAGTCTCACTGATTAACACTGAAATCGATGGGATTCTCACTGATTAACAGTGAACCCTATGGGAGTCTCACTGATTAACACTGAACCCAGTGGGAGTCTCAGTGATTAATACTGAACCCTATGGGAGTCTCACTGATTAACACTGAACACTGTGGGAGTCTTACTGATTAACACTGAACACTGTGGGCGTCTCACTGATTAACACTGAACCCTGTGGGAGTCTCACTGATTAACACTGAACCCTATGGGAGTCTCACTAATTAACACTAAACCCTATGGGAGTCTCACTGATGAAGACTGAACCCAATGGGAGTCTCATTGATTTACACTGAACCCTATTGGCGTCTCACTGATTAACACTGAACCCTATGGGAGTCTCACTGATTAACACTGAACCCTGTAGGAGTCTCACTAATTAACACTGCACCCTATGGGAGTCTCACTGATGAACACTGAACCCAATGGGAGTCTCAGTGATTTACACTGAACACTATGGGAGTCTCACTGATTAACACTGAACCCAATGGGAGTCTTACTGATTAACACTGAAGCCTGTGGGAGTCTCACTGATTAACACTGAACCCTATGGGAGTCTCACAGATTAACGCTGAACCCTATGGGAGTCTCACTGGTTAACAATGAACCCTATGGGAGTCTCACTGATTAACACTGAAATCGATGGGATTCTCACTGATTAACAGTGAACCCTATGGGAGTCTCACTGATTAACACTGAACCCAGTGGGAGTCTCAGTGATTAATACTGAACCCTATGGGAGTCTCACTGATTAACACTGAACACTGTGGGAGTCTCACTGATTAACACTGAACACTGTGGGCGTCTCACTGATTAACACTGAACCCTGTGGGAGTCTCACTGATTAACACTGAACCCTATGGGAGTCTCACTGATTAACACATGAACCCTGTGGGAGTCTCACTGATTAACACTGAACCCTGTGGGAGTCTCACTGATTAACGCTGAACCCTGTGGGATTCTCACTGATTAACACTGAACCCTATGGGAGTCTCACTGATTAACACTGAAACCTGTGGAAGTCTCACTGATTAACACTGAACCCTGTGGGAGTCTCACTGATTAACACTGAACCCTGTGGGAGTCTCACTGATTACCCCTGAACCCTGTGGGAGTCTCACTGATTAACACTGAACCCTGTGGGAGTCTCACTGATTAACGCTGAACCCTGTGGGATTCTCACTGATTAACACTGAACCCTATGGGAGTCTCACTGATTAACACTGAACATTGTGGGAGTCTCACTGATTAACACTGAACACTGTGGGAGTCTCACTAATTAACACTGAACCCTATGGGAGTCTCACTGATGAAGACTGAACCCAATGGGAGTCTCATTGATTTACACTGAACCCTATTGGCGTCTCACTGATTAACACTGAACCCTATGGGAGTCTCACTGATTAACACTGAACCCTGTAGGAGTCTCACTAATTAACACTGCACCCTATGGGAGTCTCACTGATGAACACTGAACACTGTGGGAGTCTCACTGATTAACACTGATACCTATGGGAGTCTCACTGATTAAGACTGAAGCCTGTGGGAGTCTCACTGATTAACACTGAACCCTATGGGAGTCTCACAGATTAACGCTAAACCCTATGGGAGTCTCACTGGTTAACAATGAACCCTATGGGAGTCTCACTGATTAACACTGAAGCCTGTGGGAGTCTCACTGATTAACACTGAACCCTATGGGAGTCTCACAGATTAACGCTAAACCCTATGGGAGTCTCACTGGTTAACAATGAACCCTATGGGAGTCTCACTGATTAACACTGAAGCCTGTGGGAGTCTCACTGATTAACACTGAACCCTAAGGGAGTCTCACAGATTAACGCTAAACCCTATGGGAGTCTCACTGGTTTACAATGAACCCTATGGGAGTCTCACTGATTAACACTGATATCGATGGGATTCTCACTGATTAACACTGAACCCTATGGGAGTCTCACTGATTAACACTGAACCCAGTGGGAGTCTCACTGATTAACACTGAACCCTACGGGAGTCTCACTGATTAACACATGAACCCTGTGGGAGTCTCACTGATTAACACTGAACACTGTGGGAGTCTCACTGATTAACACTGAACCCTGTGGGCGTCTCACTGATTAACACTGCACCCTATGGGAGTCGCACTGATTAACACATGAACCCTGTGGGAGTCTCACTGATTAACACTGAACCCTGTGGGAGTCTCACTGATTAACGCTGAACCCTGTGGGAGTGTCACTGATTAACACTGAACCCAAAGGGAGTCTCACAGATTAACGCTGAACCCTATGGGAGTCTCACTGGTTAACAATGAACCCTATGGGAGTCTCACTGATTAACACTGAAATCGATGGGATTCTCAATGATTAACACTGAACCCTATGGGAGTCTCACTGATTAACACTGAACCCAGTGGGAGTCTCAGTGATTAATACTGAACCCTATGGGAGTCTCACTGATTAACACTGAACACTGTGGGAGTCTCACTGATTAACACTGAACACTGTGGGAGTCTCACTAATTAACACTAAACCCTATGGGAGTCTCACTGATGAAGACTGAACCCAATGGGAGTCTCATTGATTTACACTGAACCCTATTGGCGTCTCACTGATTAACACTGAACCCTATGGGAGTCTCACTGATTAACACTGAACCCTGTAGGAGTCTCACTAATTAACACTGCACCCTATGGGAGTCTCACTGATGAACACTGAACCCAATGGGAGTCTCAGTGATTTACACTGAACACTATGGGAGTCTCACTGATTAACACTGAACCCAATGGGAGTCTTACTGATTAACACTGAAGCCTGTGGGAGTCTCACTGATTAACACTGAACTCTATGGGAGTCTCACAGATTAACGCTGAACCCTA
The DNA here is from genome assembly GCF_048934315.1 of Petromyzon marinus. NCBI lineage: Eukaryota > Metazoa > Chordata > Hyperoartia > Petromyzontiformes > Petromyzontidae > Petromyzon > Petromyzon marinus. Next base: position 2,720,844 of record NW_027423501.1, read on the forward strand.
TGGGAGTCTCACTGGTTAACAATGAACCCTATGGGAGTCTCACTGATTAACACTGAAATCGATGGGATTCTCACTGATTAACAGTGAACCCTATGGGAGTCTCACTGATTAACACTGAACCCAGTGGGAGTCTCAGTGATTAATACTGAACCCTATGGGAGTCTCACTGATTAACACTGAACACTGTGGGAGTCTCACTGATTAACACTGAACACTGTGGGCGTCTCACTGATTAACACTGAACCCTGTGGGAGTCTCACTGATTAACACTGAACCCTATGGGAGTCTCACTGATTAACACATGAACCCTGTGGGAGTCTCACTGATTAACACTGAACCCTGTGGGAGTCTCACTGATTAACGCTGAACCCTGTGGGATTCTCACTGATTAACACTGAACCCTATGGGAGTCTCACTGATTAACACTGAAACCTGTGGGAGTCTCACTGATTAACACTGAACCCTGTGGGAGTCTCACTGATTAACGCTGAACCCTGTGGGATTCTCACTGATTAACACTGAACCCTATGGGAGTCTCACTGATTAACACTGAACATTGTGGGAGTCTCACTGATTAACACTGAACACTGTGGGAGTCTCACTAATTAACACTGAACCCTATGGGAGTCTCACTGATGAAGACTGAACCCAATGGGAGTCTCATTGATTTACACTAAACCCTATTGGCGTCTCACTGATTAACACTGAACCCTATGGGAGTCTCACTGATTAACACTGAACCCTGTAGGAGTCTCACTAATTAACACTGCACCCTATGGGAGTCTCACTGATGAACACTGAACCCAATGGGAGTCTCAGTGATTTACACTGAACACTATGGGAGTCTCACTGATTAACACTGAACCCAATGGGAGTCTCACTGATTAACACTGAAGCCTGTGGGAGTCACACTGATTAACACTGAACCCTATGGGAGTCTCACAGATTAACGCTGAACCCTATGGGAGTCTCACTGGTTAACAATGAACCCTATGGGAGTCTCACTGATTAACACTGAAATCGATGGGATTCTCACTGATTAACAGTGAACCCTATGGGAGTCTCACTGATTAACACTGAACCCAGTGGGAGTCTCAGTGATTAATACTGAACCCTATGGGAGTCTCACTGATTAACACTGAACACTGTGGGAGTCTCACTGATTAACACTGAACACTGTGGGCGTCTCACTGATTAACACTGAACCCTGTGGGAGTCTCACTGATTAACACTGAACCCTATGGGAGTCTCACTGATTAACACATGAACCCTGTGGGAGTCTCACTCATTAACACTGAACCCTGTGGGAGTCTCACTGATTAACGCTGAACCCTGTGGGATTCTCACTGATTAACACTGAACCTTATGGGAGTCTCACTGATTAACACTGAACCCTGTGGAAGTCTCACTGATTAACACTGAACCCTGTGGGAGTCTCACTGATTACCCCTGAACCCTGTGGGAGTTTCACTGATTAACACTGAACCCTGTGGGAGTCTCCCTGATTAACACTGAACCCTGTGGGAGTCTCACTGATTAACACTGAACCCTGTGGGAGTCTCACTGATTAACACTGAACCCTATCTGTCTCAATGATTAACACTGAACCCTGTGGGAGTCTCACTGATTAACACTTAACCCTATGGGAGTCTCACTGATTAACACTGAACCCTGAGGGAGTCTCACTGATTAACACTGAACTCTATGGGATTCTCACTGATTAACATTGAACCCTATGGGAGTCTCAGTGATTAACACTGAACCCTGTGGGAGTCTCACTGATTAACACTGAACCCTGTGGGAGTCTCACTGATTAACACTGAACCCTGTGGGAGTCTCACGGATTAAGACTGAACCCTATGGGAGTCTCACTGATTAACACTGAAATCTATGGGATTCTCACTGATTATCACTGAACCCTATGGGAGTCTCACTGATTAACACTGAACCCTGTGGGAGTCTCAGTTATTAACAATGAACCCTGAGGGAGTCTCACTGATTAACACTGAACCCTGTGGGAGTTTCACTGATTAACACTGAACCCTGTGGGAGTCTCAGTTATTAACACTGAAGCCTGAGGGAGTCTCACTGATTAACACATGAACCCTGTGGGAGTCTCACTGATTAACACTGAACACTGTGGGAGTCTCACTGATTAACACTGAACCCTGTGGGCGTCTCACTGATTAACACTGCACCCTATGGGAGTCGCACTGATTAACACATGAACCCTGTGGGAGTCTCACTGATTAACACTGAACCCTGTGGGAGTCTCACTGATTAACGCTGAACCCTGTGGGAGTGTCACTGATTAACACTGAACCCAAAGGGAGTCTCACAGATTAACGCTGAACCCTATGGGAGTCTCACTGGTTAACAATGAACCCTATGGGAGTCTCACTGATTAACACTGAAATCGATGGGATTCTCAATGATTAACACTGAACCCTATGGGAGTCTCACTGATTAACACTGAACCCAGTGGGAGTCTCAGTGATTAATACTGAACCCTATGGGAGTCTCACTGATTAACACTGAACACTGTGGGAGTCTCACTGATTAACACTGAACACTGTGGGAGTCTCACTAATTAACACTAAACCCTATGGGAGTCTCACTGATGAAGACTGAACCCAATGGGAGTCTCATTGATTTACACTGAACCCTATTGGCGTCTCACTGATTAACACTGAACCCTATGGGAGTCTCACTGATTAACACTGAACCCTGTAGGAGTCTCACTAATTAACACTGAACACTGTGGGAGTCTCACTGATGAACACTGAACCCAATGGGAGTCTCAGTGATTTACACTGAACACTATGGGAGTCTCACTGATTAACACTGAACCCAATGGGAGTCTTACTGATTAACACTGAAGCCTGTGGGAGTCTCACTGATTAACACTGAACCCTATGGGAGTCTCACAGATTAACGCTGAACCCTATGGGAGTCTCACTGGTTAACAATGAACCCTATGGGAGTCTCACTGATTAACACTGAAATCGATGGGATTCTCACTGATTAACAGTGAACCCTATGGGAGTCTCACTGATTAACACTGAACCCAGTGGGAGTCTCAGTGATTAATACTGAACCCTATGGGAGTCTCACTGATTAACACTGAACACTGTGGGAGTCTCACTGATTAACACTGAACACTGTGGGCGTCTCACTGATTAACACTGAACCCTGTGGGAGTCTCACTGATTAACACTGAACCCTATGGGAGTCTCACTGATTAACACATGAACCCTGTCGGAGTCTCACTGATTAACACTGAACCCTGTGGGAGTCTCACTGATTAACGCTGAACCCTGTGGGATTCTCACTGATTAACACTGAACCCTATGGGAGTCTCACTGATTAACACTGAAACCTGTGGGAGTCTCACTGATTAACACTGAACCCTGTGGGAGTCTCACTGATTAACGCTGAACCCTGTGGGATTCTCACTGATTAACACTGAACCCTATGGGAGTCTCACTGATTAACACTGAACATTGTGGGAGTCTCACTGATTAACACTGAACACTGTGGGAGTCTCACTAATTAACACTGAACCCTATGGGAGTCTCACTGATGAAGACTGAACCCAATGGGAGTCTCATTGATTTACACTGAACCCTATTGGCGTCTCACTGATTAACACTGAACCCTATGGGAGTCTCACTGATTAACACTGAACCCTGTAGGAGTCTCACTAATTAACACTGCACCCTATGGGAGTCTCACTGATGAACACTGAACCCAATGGGAGTCTCAGTGATTTACACTGAACACTATGGGAGTCTCACTGATTAACACTGAACCCAATGGGAGTCTCACTGATTAACACTGAACCCTGTGGGAGTCTCACTGATTAACACTGAACCCTATGGGAGTCTCACTGATTAACACATGAACCCTGTGGGAGTCTCACTGATTAACACTGAACCCTGTGGGAGTCTCACTGATTAACGCTGAACCCTGTGGGATTCTCACTGATTAACACTGAACCCTATGGGAGTCTCACTGATTAACACTGAAACCTGTGGGAGTCTCACTGATTAACACTGAACCCTGTGGGAGTCTCACTGATTAACGCTGAACCCTGTGGGATTCTCACTGATTAACACTGAACCCTATGGGAGTCTCACTGATTAACACTGAACATTGTGGGAGTCTCACTGATTAACACTGAACACTGTGGGAGTCTCACTAATTAACACTGAACCCTATGGGAGTCTCACTGATGAAGACTGAACCCAATGGGAGTCTCATTGATTTACACTGAACCCTATTGGCGTCTCACTGATTAACACTGAACCCTATGGGAGTCTCACTGATTAACACTGAACCCTGTAGGAGTCTCACTAATTAACACTGCACCCTATGGGAGTCTCACTGATGAACACTGAACCCAATGGGAGTCTCAGTGATTTACACTGAACACTATGGGAGTCTCACTGATTAACACTGAACCCAATGGGAGTCTCACTGATTAACACTGAAGCCTGTGGGAGTCACACTGATTAACACTGAACCCTATGGGAGTCTCACAGATTAACGCTGAACCCTATGGGAGTCTCACTGGTTAACAATGAACCCTATGGGAGTCTCACTGATTAACACTGAAATCGATGGGATTCTCACTGATTAACAGTGAACCCTATGGGAGTCTCACTGATTAACACTGAACCCAGTGGGAGTCTCAGTGATTAATACTGAACCCTATGGGAGTCTCACTGATTAACACTGAACACTGTGGGAGTCTCACTGATTAACACTGAACACTGTGGGCGTCTCACTGATTAACACTGAACCCTGTGGGAGTCTCACTGATTAACACTGAACCCTATGGGAGTCTCACTGATTAACACATGAACCCTGTGGGAGTCTCACTCATTAACACTGAACCCTGTGGGAGTCTCACTGATTAACGCTGAACCCTGTGGGATTCTCACTGATTAACACTGAACCTTATGGGAGTCTCACTGATTAACACTGAACCCTGTGGAAGTCTCACTGATTAACACTGAACCCTGTGGGAGTCTCACTGATTACCCCTGAACCCTGTGGGAGTTTCACTGATTAACACTGAACCCTGTGGGAGTCTCCCTGATTAACACTGAACCCTGTGGGAGTCTCACTGATTAACACTGAACCCTGTGGGAGTCTCACTGATTAACACTGAACCCTATCTGTCTCAATGATTAACACTGAACCCTGTGGGAGTCTCACTGATTAACACTTAACCCTATGGGAGTCTCACTGATTAACACTGAACCCTGAGGGAGTCTCACTGATTAACACTGAACTCTATGGGATTCTCACTGATTAACATTGAACCCTATGGGAGTCTCAGTGATTAACACTGAACCCTGTGGGAGTCTCACTGATTAACACTGAACCCTGTGGGAGTCTCACTGATTAACACTGAACCCTGTGGGAGTCTCACGGATTAAGACTGAACCCTATGGGAGTCTCACTGATTAACACTGAAATCTATGGGATTCTCACTGATTATCACTGAACCCTATGGGAGTCTCACTGATTAACACTGAACCCTGTGGGAGTCTCAGTTATTAACAATGAACCCTGAGGGAGTCTCACTGATTAACACTGAACCCTGTGGGAGTTTCACTGATTAACACTGAACCCTGTGGGAGTCTCAGTTATTAACACTGAAGCCTGAGGGAGTCTCACTGATTAACACTGAACACTGTGGGAGTCTCACTGATTAACACTGAACACTGTGGGAGTCTCACTGATTAACACTGAACCGTGTGGGAGTCTCACTGATTAACACTGAACCCTATGGGAGTCTCATTCATTAACACATGAACCCTGAGGGAGTCTCACTGATTAACACTGAACCCTGTGGGAGTCTCACTGATTAACACTGAACCCTATGGGAGTCTCATTGATTAACACATGAACCCTGAGGGAGTCTCACTGATTAACACTGAACCCTGTGGGAGTCTCACTGATTAACACTGGACCCTATGGGAGTCTCATTGATTAACACTGAACCATATGGGAGTCTCACTGATTAACACTGAACCCTGTGGGAGTCTCACTGATTACCCCTGAACCCTGTGGGAGTTTCACTGATTAACACTGAACCCTGTGGGAGTCTCACTAATTAACACTGAACCCTGTGGGAGTCTCACTGATTAACACTGAACCCTGTTGGAGTCTCACTGATTAACACTGAACCCTATCGGTCTCAATGATTAACACTGAACCCTGTGGGAGTCTCACTGATTAAGACTGAACCCTGTGGGAGTCTCACTGATTACCCCTGAACCCTGTGGGAGTTTCACTGATTAACACTGAACCCTGTGGGAGTCTCACTGATTACCCCTGAACCCTGTGGGAGTTTCACTGATTAACACTGAACCTTGTGGGAGTCTCACTGATTAACACTGAACCCTGTGGGAGTCTCACTGATTAACACTGAACCCTGTGGGAGTCTCTCTGATTAACACTGAACCCTATCGGTCTCAATGATTAACACTGAACCCTGTGGGAGTCTCACTGATTAAGACTGAACCCTATGGGAGTTTCACTGATTAACACTGAACCCTGAGGGAGTCTCACTGATTAACACTGAACTCTATGGGATTCTCACTGATTAACATTGAACCCTATGGGAGTCTCAGTTATTTACACTGAACCCTGTGGGAGTCTCACTGATTAACACTGAACCCTGTGGGAGTCTCACTGATTAACACTGAACCCTGTGGGAGTCTCACGGATTAAGACTGAACCCTATGGGAGTCTCACTGATTAACACTGAACTCTATGGGATTCTCACTGATTAACACTGAACCCTATGGGAGTCTCACTGATTAACACTGAACCCTGTGGAAGTCTCAGTTATTAACAATGAACCCTGAGGGAGTCTCACTGATTAACACTGAACCCTGTGGGAGTCTCACTGATTAACACTGAACCCTGTGGGAGTCTCAGTTATTAACACTGAAGCCTGAGGGAGTCTCACTGATTAACACTGAACACTGTGGGAGTCTCACTGATTAACACTGAACACTGTGGGAGTCTCACTGATTAACACTGAACCCTGTGGGAGTCTCACTGATTAACACTGAACCCTATGGGAGTCTCATTGATTAACACATGAACCCTGAGGGAGTCTCACTGATTAACACAGAACCCTGTGGAAGTCTCACTGATTAACACTGAACCCTGTGGGAGTCTCACTGATTAACACTGAACCCTATGGGAGTCTCATTGATTAACACTGAACCCTATGGGAGTCTCACTGATTAACACATGAACCCTGTATGAGTCTCACTGATTTACACTGAACCCTGTGGGAGTCTCACTGATTAACACTGAACCCTATGGGAGTCTCACTGATTAACACATGAACCCTGAGGGAGTCTCACTGATTAACACCGAACCCTGTGGGAGTCTCACTGATTAACACTGAACCCTGTGGGAGTCTCACTGATTAACACTGAACCCTATGGGAGTCTCACTGATTAACACATGAACCCTGAGGGAGTCTCACTGATAAACACTGAACCCTATGGGAGTCTCACTGATTAACACTGCACCCTGTGGGAGTCTCACTGATTAAGACTGAACCCTATGAGAGTCTCAATGATTAACACTGAACCCTATGGGAGTCTCACTGATTAACACTGCACCCTGTGGGAGTCTCACTGATTAAGACTGTACCCTATGAGAGTCTCAATGATTAACACTGAACTCTATGGGATTCTCACTGATTAACACTGAACCCTATGGGAGTCTCACTGATTAACACTGAACCCTGTGGGAGTCTCAGTTATTAACACTGAACCCTGTGGGAGTCTCACTGATTAACACTGAACCCTATGGGAGTCTCACTGATTAACACTGAACCCTGTGAGAGTCTCACTGATTAAGACTGAACCCTATGGGAGTCTCACTGATTAACACTGAAACCTATGGGAGTCTCACTGATTAACACTGGACCCTATGGGAGTCTCACTGATTAACACTGAAGCCTGTGGGAGTCTCACTGATTAACACTGAAACCTATGGGATTCTCACAGATTAACGCTAAACCCTATGGGAGTCTCACTGGTTAACAATGAACCCTATGGGAGTCTCACTGATTAACACTGAAGCCTGTGGGAGTCTCACTGATTAACACTGAAATCGATGGGATTCTCACTGATTAACACTGAACCCTATGGGAGTCTCACTGATTAACACTGAACCCAGTGGGAGTCTCAGTGATTAATACTGAACCCTATGGGAGTCTCACTGATTAACACTGAACAATGTGGGAGTCTCACTGATTAACACTGAACACTATGGGAGTCTCACTGATTAACACTGAACCCTGTGGGCGTCTCACTGATTAACACTGAACCCTATGGGAGTCGCACTGATTAACACATGAACCCTGTGGGAGTCTCACTGATTAACACTGAACCCTGTGGGAGTCTCACTGATTAGCGCTAGACCCTGTGGGAGTGTCACTGATTAACACTGAACCCTATGGGAGTCTCACTGATTAACACTGAACCCTGTGGAAGTCTCACTGATTAACACTGAACCCTGTGGGAGTCTCACTGTTTAACACTGAACCCTGTGGGAGTCTCACTGATTACCCCTGAACCCTGTGGGAGTTTCACTGATTAACACTGAACCCTGTGGGAGTCTCACTGATTAACACTGAACACTGTGGGAGTCTCACTGATTAACACTGAACCCTGTGGGAGTCTCAATGATTAACACTGAACCGTATCGGTCTCAATGATTAACACTGAACCCTGTGGGAGTCTCACTGATTAAGACTGAACCCTATGGGAGTCTCACTGATTTACACAAAACTTATGGGAGTCTCACTGATTAACACTTAACCCTATGGGAGTCTCACTGATTAACACTGAACCCTGAGGGAGTCTCACTGATTAACACTGAACTCTATGGGATTCTCACTGATTAACACTGAACCCTATGGGAGTCTCAGTGATTAACACTGAACCCTGTGGGAGTCTCACTGATTAACACTGAACCCTGTGGGAGTCTCACTGATTAACACTGAACCCTGTGGGAGTCTCACGGATTAAGACTGAACCCTATGGGAGTCTCACTGATTAACACTGAACTCTATGGGATTCTCACTGATTAACACTGAACCCTGTGGGAGTCTCACTGATTAAGACTGAACCCTATGGGAGTCTCACTGATTTACACAAAACTTATGGGAGTCTCACTGATTAACACTTAACCCTATGGGAGTCTCACTGATTAACACTGAACCCGGAGGGAGTCTCACTGATTAACACTGAACTCTATGGGAGTCTCACTGATTAACATTGAACCCTATGGGAGTCTCAGTTATTTACACTGAACCCTGTGGGAGTCTCACTGATTAACACTGAACCCTGTGGGAGTCTCACTGATTAACACTGAACCCTGTGGGAGTCTCACGGATTAAGACTGAACCCTATGGGAGTCTCACTGATTAACACTGAACTCTATGGGATTCTCACTGATTAACACTGAACCCTATGGGAGTCTCACTGATTAACACTGAACCCTGTGGGAGTCTCAATGATTAACACTGAACCCTATGGGAGTCTCACTGATTAACACTGAACCCTGTTGGAGTCTCACTGATTAACACTGAACCCTATGGGAGTCTTACAGATTAACGCAGAACCCTATGGGAGTCTCACTGATAAACAATGAACCCTATGGGAGTCTCACTGATTAACACTGAACTCGCTCACTGATTAACACTGAACCCTATAGGAGTCTCACTGATTAACACTGAACCCTGTGGGAGTCTCACTGATTAACACTGAACCCTTTGGGAGTCTCACTGATTAACAATGAACCCTATGGGAGTGTCACTGATTAACACTGAACCCTGTGGGAGTCTCACTGATTAACACTGAACCCTGTGAGAGTCTTACTGATTAACACTGAACCCTGTGGGAGTCTCACTGATTAACACTGAACCCTGTGGGAGTCTCACTGATTAACACTGAACCCTGTGGGATTCTCACTGCTTAACACTGAACCCTATGGGAGTCTCACTGATTAACACTGAACCCTGTGGGAGTCTCACTGATTAAGACTGTACCCTATGGGAGTCTCACTGATTAACTCTGAACCCTATGGGAGTCTCACTGATTAACACTGAACCCTATGGGAGTCTCACTGATTAACAATGAACCCTGTGGGAGTCTCACTGCTTAACACCGAACCCTATGGGAGTCTCACTGATTAACACTGAACCCTGTGGGAGTCTCAATGATTAAAACTGAACCCTATGGGAGTCTCACTGATTAACACTGAACCCTGTGGGAGTCTCACTGATTAACACTGAACCCTATGGGAGTCTCACTGATTAACACTGAACCCTGTGGGAGTCTCAGTTATTAACACTGAAGCCTGAGGGAGTCTCACTGATTAACACTGAACACTGTGGGAGTCTCACTGATTAACACTGAACACTGTGGGAGTCTCCCTGATTAACACTGAACCCTGTGGGAGTCTCACTGATTAACACTGAACCCTAAGGGAGTCTCATTGATTAATACATGAACCCTGAGGGAGTCTCACTGATTAACACAGAACCCTGTGGGAGTCTCACTGATTAACACTGAACCCTGTGGGAGTCTCACTGATTAACACTGAACCCTGTGGGAGTCTCACGGATTAAGACTGAACCCTATGGGAGTCTCACTGATTAACACTGAACTCTATGGGATTCTCACTGATTAACACTGAACCCTGTGGGAGTCTCACTGATTAAGACTGAACCCTATGGGAGTCTCACTGATTTACACAAAACTTATGGGAGTCTCACTGATTAACACTTAACCCTATGGGAGTCTCACTGATTAACACTGAACCCGGAGGGAGTCTCACTGATTAACACTGAACTCTATGGGAGTCTCACTGATTAACATTGAACCCTATGGGAGTCTCAGTTATTTACACTGAACCCTGTGGGAGTCTCACTGATTAGCACTGAACCCTGTGGGAGTCTCACTGATTAACACTGAACCCTGTGGGAGTCTCAATGATTAACACTGAACCCTATGGGAGTCTCACTGATTAACACTGAACCCTGTTGGAGTCTCACTGATTAACACTGAACCCTATGGGAGTCTTACAGATTAACGCAGAACCCTATGGGAGTCTCACTGATAAACAATGAACCCTATGGGAGTCTCACTGATTAACACTGAACTCGCTCACTGATTAACACTGAACCCTATAGGAGTCTCACTGATTAACACTGAACCCTGTGGGAGTCTCACTGATTAACACTGAACCCTTTGGGAGTCTCACTGATTAACAATGAACCCTATGGGAGTGTCACTGATTAACACTGAACCCTGTGGGAGTCTCACTGATTAACACTGAACCCTGTGAGAGTCTTACTGATTAACACTGAACCCTGTGGGAGTCTCACTGATTAACACTGAACCCTGTGGGAGTCTCACTGATTAACACTGAACCCTGTGGGATTCTCACTGCTTAACACTGAACCCTATGGGAGTCTCACTGATTAACACTGAACCCTGTGGGAGTCTCACTGATTAAGACTGTACCCTATGGGAGTCTCACTGATTAACTCTGAACCCTATGGGAGTCTCACTGATTAACACTGAACCCTATGGGAGTCTCACTGATTAACAATGAACCCTGTGGGAGTCTCACTGCTTAACACCGAACCCTATGGGAGTCTCACTGATTAACACTGAACCCTGTGGGAGTCTCAATGATTAAAACTGAACCCTATGGGAGTCTCACTGATTAACACTGAACCCTGTGGGAGTCTCACTGATTAACACTGAACCCTATGGGAGTCTCACTGATTAACACTGAACCCTGTGGGAGTCTCAGTTATTAACACTGAAGCCTGAGGGAGTCTCACTGATTAACACTGAACACTGTGGGAGTCTCACTGATTAACACTGAACACTGTGGGAGTCTCCCTGATTAACACTGAACCCTGTGGGAGTCTCACTGATTAACACTGAACCCTAAGGGAGTCTCATTGATTAACACATGAACCCTGAGGGAGTCTCACTGATTAACACAGAACCCTGTGGGAGTCTCACTGATTAACACTGAACCCTGTGGAAGTCTCACTGATTAACACTGAACCCTATGGGAGTCTCATTGATTAACACTGAACCCTATGGGAGTCTCACTGATTAACACATGAACCCTGTATGAGTCTCACTGATTAACACTGAACCCTGTGGGAGTCTCACTGATTAACACTGAACCCTATGGGAGTCTCACTGATTAACATATGAACCCTGAGGGAGTCTCACTGATTAACACAGAACCCTGTGGGAGTCTCACTGATTAACACTGAACCCTATGGGAGTCTCATTGATTAACACATGAACCCTGAGGGAGTTTCACTGATTAACACTGAACCCTCTGGGAGTCTCACTGATTAACACTGAACCCTATGGGAGTCTCACTGATTAACACTGAACCCTGTTGGAGTCTCACTGATTAACACTGAACCCTATGGGAGTCTCACTGATTAACACTGAACCCTATGGGAGTCTCATTGATTAACACATGAACCCTGAGGGAGTTTCACTGATTAACACTGAACCCTGTGGGAGTCTCACTGATTAACACTGAACCCTATGGGAGTCTCACTGATTAACACTGAACCCTGTGAGAGTCTCACTGATTAAGACTGAACCCTATGGGAGTCTCACTGATTAACACTGAACCCTGTGGAAGTCTCACTGATAAACACTGAACCCTATGGGAGTCTCATTGATTAACACTGAACCCTATGGGAGTCTCACTGATTAACACATGAACCCTGTATGAGTCTCACTGATTAACACTGAACCCTGTGGGAGTCTCACTGATTAACACTGAACCCTATGGGAGTCTCACTGATTAACACATGAACCCTGAGGGAGTCTCACTGATTAACACAGAACCCTGTGGGAGTCTCACTGATTAACACTGAACCCTGTTGGAGTCTCACTGATTAACACTGAACCCTATGGGAGTCTCACTGATAAACACTGAACCCTATGGGAGTCTCACTGATTAACACTGCACCCTGTGGGAGTCTCACTGATTAAGACTGAACCCTATGAGAGTCTCAATGATTAACACTGAACTCTATGGGATTCTCACTGATTAACACTGAACCCTATGGGAGTCTCACTGATTAACACTGAACCCTGTGGGAGTCTCAGTTATTAACACTGAACCCTGAGGGAGTCTCACTGATTAACACTGAACACTGGGGGAGTCTCACTGAATAACAATGAACACTGTGGGAGTCTCACTGATTAACACTAAACCCTGTGGGAGTCTCACTGATTAACACTGAACCCTATGGGAGTCTCATTGATTAACACATGAACCCTGAGGGAGTCTCACTGATTAACACTGAACCCTGTGGGAGTCTCACTGATTAACACTGAACCCTATGGGAGTCTCACTGATTAACACTGAACCCTGTGAGAGTCTCACTGATTAAGACTGAACCCTATGGGAGTCTCACTGATTAACACTGAAACCTATGGGAGTCTCACTGATTAACACTGGACCCTATGGGAGTCTAACTGATTAACACTGAAGCCTGTGGGAGTCTCACTGATTAACACTGAACCCTATGGGAGTCTCACAGATTAACGCTAAACCCTATGGGAGTCTCACTGGTTAACAATGAACCCTATGGGAGTCTCACTGATTAACACTGAAGCCTGTGGGAGTCTCACTGATTAACACTGAACCCTAAGGGAGTCTCACAGATTAACGCTAAACCCTATGGGAGTCTCACTGGTTTACAATGAACCCTATGGGAGTCTCACTGATTAACACTGAAATCGATGGGATTCTCACTGATTAACACTGAACCCTATGGGAGTCTCACTGATTAACACTGAACCCAGTGGGAGTCTCAGTGATTAATACTGAACCCTATGGGAGTCTCACTGATTAACACTGAACACTGTGGGAGTCTCACTGATTAACACTGAACCCTGTGGGCGTCTCACTGATTAACACTGAACCCTTTGGGAGTCTCACTGATTAACACTGAACCCAGTGGGAGTCTCAGTGATTAATACTGAACCCTATGGGAGTCTCACTGATTAACACTGAACAATGTGGGAGTCTCACTGATTAACACTGAACACTATGGGAGTCTCACTGATTAACACTGAACCCTGTGGGCGTCTCACTGATTAACACTGAACCCTATGGGAGTCGCACTGATTAACACATGAACCCTGTGGGAGTCTCACTGATTAACACTGAACCCTGTGGGAGTCTCACTGATTAACGCTAGACCCTGTGGGAGTGTCACTGATTAACACTGAACCCTATGGGAGTCTCACTGATTAACACTGAACCCTGTGGAAGTCTCACTGATTAACACTGAACCCTGTGGGAGTCTCACTGTTTAACACTGAACCCTGTGGGAGTCTCACTGATTACCCCTGAACCCTGTGGGAGTTTCACTGATTAACACTGAACCCTGTGGGAGTCTCACTGATTAACATTGAACCCTGTGGGAGTCTCACTGATTAACACTGAACCCTGTGGGAGTCTCACTGATTAACACTGAACCCTATCGGTCTCAATGATTAACACTGAACCCTGTGGGAGTCTCACTGATTAAGACTGAACCCTATGGGAGTCTCACTGATTTACACAAAACTTATGGGAGTCTCACTGATTAACACTTAACCCTATGGGAGTCTCACTGATTAACACTGAACCCTGAGGGAGTCTCACTGATTAACACTGAACTCTATGGGATTCTCACTGATTAACACTAAACCCTGTGGGAGTCTCACTGATTAACACTGAACCCTATGGGAGTCTCATTGATTAACACATGAACCCTGAGGGAGGCTCACTGATTAACACTGAACCCTGTGGGAGTCTCACTGATTAACACTGAACCCTATGGGAGTCTCACTGATTAACACTGAACCCTGTGAGAGTCTCACTGATTAAGACTGAACCCTATGGGAGTCTCACTGATTAACACTGAAACCTATGGGAGTCTCACTGATTAACACTGGACCCTATGGGAGTCTCACTGATTAACACTGAAGCCTGTGGGAGTCTCACTGATTAACACTGAACCCTATGGGAGTCTCACAGATTAACGGTAAACCCTATGGGAGTCTCACTGGTTAACAATGAACCCTATGGGAGTCTCACTGATTAACACTGAAGCCTGTGGGAGTCTCACTGATTAACACTGATCCCTAAGGGAGTCTCACAGATTAACGCTAAACCCTATGGGAGTCTCACTGATTAACACTGAACCCAGTGGGAGTCTCAGTGATTAATACTGAACCCTATGGGAGTCTCACTGATTAACACTGAACAATGTGGGAGTCTCACTGATTAACACTGAACACTGTGGGAGTCTCACTGATTAACACTGAACCCTGTGGGCGTCTCACTGATTAACACTGAACCCTATGGGAGTCGCACTGATTAACACATGAACCCTGTGGGAGTCTCACTGATTAACACTGAACCCTGTGGGAGTCTCACTGATTAACGCTGAACCCTGTGGGAGTGTCACTGATTAACACTGAACCCTATGGGAGTCTCACAGATTAACGCTGAACCCTATGGGAGTCTCACTGGTTAACAATGAACCCTATGGGAGTCTCACTGTTTAACACTGAAATCGATGGGATTCTCACTGATTAACACTGAACCCTATGGGAGTATCACTGATTAACACTGAACCCTGTGGGAGTCTCACTGATTAACACTGAACCCTGTGGGAGTCTCACTGATTAACGCTGAACCCTGTGGGAGTCTCACTGATTAACACTGAACCCTATGGGAGTCTCACTGATTAACACTGAACCCTGTGGAAGTCTCAATGATTAACACTGAACCCTGTGGGAGTCTCACTGATTAACACTGAACCCTGTGGGAGTCTCACTGATTACCCCTGAACCCTGTGGGAGTTTCACTGATTAACAATGAACCCTGTGGGAGTCTCACTGATTAACACTGAACCCTGTGGGAGTCTCACTGATTAACACTGAACCCTGTGGGAGTCTCACTGATTAACACTGCACCCTATGGGAGTTTCACTGATTAACACTGAACCCTGTGGGAGTCTCACTGATTAACACTGAACCCTGTGGGAGTCTCACTGATTAACTCTGATCCCCGTGGGAGTCTCACTGCTTAACACTGAACCCTGTGAGAGTCTCACTGATTAAGACTGAACCCTATGGGAGTCTCACTGATCAACACTGAACACTGTGGGAGTCTCACTGATTAACACTGAACACTGTGGGAGTCTCACTGATTAACACTGAACCCTGTGGGCGTCTCACTGATTAACACTGAACCCTATGGGAGTCTCACTGATTAACACATGAACTCTGTGGGAGTCTCACTGATTAACACTGAACCCTGTGGGAGTCTCACTGATTAACGCTGAACCCTGTGGGAGTCTCACTGATTAACACTGAAACCTATGGGAGTCTCACTGATTAAAACTGAACCCTGTGGAAGTCTCAATGATTAACACTGAACCCTGTGGGAGTCTCACTGATTACCCCTGAACCCTGTGGGAGTTTCACTGATTAACAATGAACCCTGTGGGAGTCTCACTGATGAACACTGAACCCTGTGGGAGTCTCACTGATTAACGCTGAACCCTGTGGGAGTCTCACTGATTACCACTGAACCCTATGGGAGTCTCACTGATTAACGCTGAACCCTGTGGGAGTCTTAATGATTAACACTGAACCCTGTGGGAGTCTCACTGATTAACACTGAACCCTGTGGGAGTCTCACTGATTACCCCTGAACCCTGTGGGAGTTTCACTGATTAACAATGAACCCTGTGGGAGTCTCACTGATTAACACTGAACCCTATGGGAGTTTCACTGATTAACAATGAACCCTGTGGGAGTCTCACTGATTAACACTGAACTCTGTGGGAGTCTCACTGATTAACACTGAACCCTGTGGGAGTCTCACTGATTAACACTGCACCCTATGGGAGTTTCACTGATTAACACTGAACCCTGTGGGAGTCTCACTGATTAACACTGAACCCTGTGGGAGTCTCACTGATTAACTCTGATCCCTGTGGGAGTCTCACTGCTTAACACTGAACCCTATGGGAGTCACACTGATTAAGACTGAACCCTATGGGAGTCTCACTGATCAACACTGAAACCTATAGGAGTCTCACTGATCAACACTGAACCCTATGGGAGTCTCACTGATTCACACTGAACCCTGTGGGAATTTCACTGATTAACACTGAACCCTATGGGAGTCTCACTGATTAACACATGAACCCTGTGGGAGTCGCATTGATTTACACTGAACCCTGTGGGAGTCTCACTGATTAAACACTGAACCCTATGGGAGTCTCACTGATTAACACATGAACCCTGAGGGAGTCTCACTGATTAACACTGAACCCTGTGGGAGACTCACTGATTAACACTGAACCCCATGGGAGTCTCAATGATTAACACTGAACTCTATGGGATTCTCACTGATTAACACTGAACCCTATGGGAGTCTCACTGATTAACACTGAACCCTGTGGGAGTCTCAGTTATTAACACTGAACCCTGAGGAAGTCTCACTGATTAACACTGAACACTGGGGGAGTCTCACTGATTAACACTGAACACTGTGGGAGTCTCACTGATTAACACTAAACCCAGTGGGAGTCTCACTGATTAACACTGAACCCTATGGGAGTCTCATTGATTAACACATGAACCCTGACGGAGTCTCACTGATTAACACTGAACCCTGTGGGAGTCTCACTGATTAACACTGAACCCTATGGGAGTCTCAATGATTAACACTGAACCCTATGGGAGTCTCACTGATTAACACTGAACCCTGTGGGAGTCTCACGGATTAAGACTGAACCCTATGGGAGTCTCACTGATTAACACTGAACTCTATGGGATTCTCACTGATTAACACTGAACCCTATGGGAGTCTCACTGATTAACACTGAACCCTGTGGGAGTCTCAGTTATTAACAATGAACCCTGAGGGAGTCTCACTGATTAACACTGCACCCTATGGGAGTTTCACTGATTAACACTGAACCCTGTGGGAGTCTCACTGATTAACACTGAACCCTGTGGGAGTCTCACTGATTAACTCTGATCCCTGTGGGAGTCTCACTGCTTAACACTGAACCCTGTGAGAGTCTCACTGATTAAGACTGAACCCTATGGGAGTCTCACTGATCAACACTGAACACTGTGGGAGTCTCACTGATTAACACTGAACACTGTGGGAGTCTCACTGATTAACACTGAACCCTGTGGGCGTCTCACTGATTAACACTGAACCCTATGGGAGTCTCACTGATTAACACATGAACCCTGTGGGAGTCTCACTGATTAACACTGAACCCTGTGGGAGTCTCACTGATTAACGCTGAACCCTGTGGGAGTCTCACTGATTAACACTGAACCCTATGGGAGTCTCACTGATTAACACTGAACCCTGTGGAAGTCTCAATGATTAACACTGAACCCTGTGGGAGTCTCACTGATTACCCCTGAACCCTGTGGGAGTTTCACTGATTAACAATGAACCCTGTGGGAGTCTCACTGATTAACACTGAACCCTGTGGGAGTCTCACTGATTAACGCTGAACCCTGTGGGAGTCTCACTGATTAACACTGAACCCTATGGGAGTCTCACTGATTAACACTGAACCCTGTGGAAGTCTTAATGATTAACACTGAACCCTGTGGGAGTCTCACTGATTAACACTGAACCCTGTGGGAGTCTCACTGATTATCCCTGAACCCTGTGGGAGTTTCACTGATTAACAATGAACCCTGTGGGAGTCTCACTGATTAACACTGAACCCTGTGGGAGTCTCACTGATTAACACTGAACCTTGTGGGAGTCTCACTGATTAACACTGCACCCTATGGGAGTTTCACTGATTAACACTGAACCCTGTGGGAGTCTCACTGATTAACACTGAACCCTGTGGGAGTCTCACTGATTAACTCTGATCCCTGTGGGAGTCTCACTGCTTAACACTGAACCCTATGGGAGTCACACTGATTAAGACTGAACCCTATGGGAGTCTCACTGATCAACACTGAAACCTATAGGAGTCTCACTGATCAACACTGAACCCTATGGGAGTCTCACTGATTCACACTGAACCCTGTGGGAATTTCACTGATTAACACTGAACCCTATGGGAGTCTCACTGATTAACACATGAACCCTGTGGGAGTCTCATTGATTTACACTGAACCCTGTGGGAGTCTCACTGATTAAACACTGAACCCTATGGGAGTCTCACTGATTAACACATGAACCCTGAGGGAGTCTCACTGATTAACACTGAACCCTGTGGGAGACTCACTGATTAACACTGAACCCTATGGGAGTCTCAATGATTAACACTGAACTCTATGGGATTCTCACTGATTAACACTGAACCCTATGGGAGTCTCACTGATTAACACTGAACCCTGTGGGAGTCTCACTGATTAACACTGAACCCTGAGGGAGTCTCACTGATTAACACTGAACACTGGGGGAGTCTCACTGATTAACACTGAACACTGTGGGAGTCTCACTGATTAACACTAAACCCAGTGGGAGTCTCACTGATTAACACTGAACCCTATGGGAGTCTCATTGATTAACACATGAACCCTGAGGGAGTCTCACTGATTAACACTGAACCCTGTGGGAGTCTCACTGATTAATACTGAACCCTATGGGAGTCTCAATGATTAACACTGAACCCTATGGGAGTCTCACTGATTAACACTGAACCCTGTGGGAGTCTCACGGATTAAGACTGAACCCTATGGGAGCCTCACTGATTAACACTGAACTCTATGGGATTCTCACTGATTAACACTGAACCCTATAGGAGTCTCACTGATTAACACTGAACCCTGTGGGAGTCTCAGTTATTAACAATGAACCCTGAGGGAGTCTCACTGATTAACACTGAACCCTGTGGGAGTCTCACTGATTAACACTGAACCCTGTGGGAGTCTCAGTTATTAACACTGAAGCCTGAGGGAGTCTCACTGATTAACACTGAACACTGTGGGAGTCTCACTGATTAACACTGAACACTGTGGGAGTCTCACTGATTAACACTGAACCCTGTGGGAGTCTCACTGATTAACACTGAACCCTATGGGAGCCTCATTGATTAACACATGAGCCCTGAGGGAGTCTCACTGATTAACACAGAACCCTGTGGGAGTCTCACTGATTAACACTGAACCCTGTGAGAGTCTCACTGATTAAGACTGAACCCTATGGGAGTCTCACTGATTAACACTGAAACCTATGGGAGTCTCACTGATTAACACTGGACCCTATGGGAGTCTCACTGATTAACACTGAAGCCTGTGGGAGTCTCACTGATTAACACTGAACTCTATGGGAGTCTCACAGATTAACGCTAAACCCTATGGGAGTCTCACTGGTTAATAATGAACCCTATGGGAGTCTCACTGATTAACACTGAAGCCTGTGGGAGTCTCACTGATTAACACTGAACCCTAAGGGAGTCTCACAGATTAACGCTAAACCCTATGGGAGTCTCACTGGTTTACAATGAACCCTATGGGAGTCTCACTGATTAACACTGAAATCGATGGGATTCTCACTGATTAACACTGAACCCTATGGGAGTCTCACTGATTAACACTGAACCCAGTGGGAGTCTCAGTGATTAATACTGAACCCTATGGGAGTCTCATTGATTAACACTGAACACTGTGGGAGTCTCACTGATTAACACTGAACACTGTGGGAGTCTCACTGATTAACACTGAACCCTGTGGGTGTCTCACTGATTAACACTGAACCCTGTGGGCGTCTCACTGATTAACACTGAACACTATGGGAGTCTCACTGATTAACACATGAATCCTGTGGGAGTCTCACTGATTAACACTGAACCCTGTGGGAGTCTCACTGATTAACGCTGCACCCTGTGGGAGTCTCACTGATTAACACTGAACCCTATGGGAGTCTCACTGATTAACACTGAACCCTGTGGAAGTCTCACTGATTAACACTGAACCCTGTGGGAGTCTCACTGATTAACACTGAACCCTGTGGGAGTCTCACTGATTATCCCTGAACCCTGTGGGAGTTTCACTGATTAACAATGAACCCTGTGGGAGTCTCACTGATTAACTCTGATCCCTGTGGGAGTCTCACTGCTTAACACTGAACCCTGTGGGAGTCTCACTGATTAACAATGAACCCTGTGGGAGTCTCACTGATTAACTCTGATCCCTGTGGGAGGCTCACTGCTTAACACTGAACCCTATGTGAGTCTCACTGATTAACACTGAACCCTGTGAGAGTCTCACTGATTAAGACTGAACCCTATGGGAGTCTCACTGATCAACACTGAAACCTATAGGAGTCTCACTGATTAACACTGAACCCTATGGGAGTCTCACTGATTCACACTGAACCTTGTGGGAGTTTCACTGATTAACACTGAACCCTATGGGAGTCTCACTGATTAACACATGAACCCTGAGGGAGTCTCACTGATTAACACTGAACCCTGTGGGAGTCTCACTGATTAACACTGAACCCTATGGGAGTCTCAATAATTAACACTGAACTCTATGGGATTCTCACTGATTAACACTGAACCCTATGGGAGTCTCACTGATTAACACTGAACCCTGTGGGAGTCTCAGTTATTAACACTGAACCCTGAGGGAGTCTCACTGATTAACACTGAACACTGGGGGAGTCTCACTGATTAACACTGAACACTGTGGGAGTCTCACTGATTAAAACTAAACCCAGTGGGAGTCTCACTGATAAACACTGAACCCTATGGGAGTCTCATTGATTAACACATGAACCCTGAGGGAGTCTCACTGATTAACACTGAACCCTGTGGGAGTCTCACTGATTAACACTGAACCCTATGGGAGTCTCAATGATTAACACTGAACCCTATGGGAGTCTCACTGATTAACACTGAACCCTGTGGGAGTCTCACGGATTAAGACTGAACCCTATGGGAGTCTCACTGATTAACACTGAACTCTATGGGATTCTCACTGATTAACACTGAACCCTATGGGAGTCTCACTGATTAACACTGAACCCTGTGGGAGTCTCACTGATTAACACTGAACCCTGTGGGAGTCTCACTGATTAACACTGCACCCTATGGGAGTTTCACTGATTAACACTGAACCCTGTGGGAGTCTCACTGATTAACACTGAACCCTGTGGGAGTCTCACTGATTAACTCTGATCCCTGTGGGAGACTCACTGCTTAACACTGAACCCTATGGGAGTCTCACTGATTAACACTGAACCCTGTGAGAGTCTCACTGATTAAGACTGAACCCTATGGGAGTCTCACTGATCAACACTGAAACCTATAGGAGTCTCACTGATTAACACTGAACCCTATGGGAGTCTCACTGATTAACACTGAACCCTGTGGGAGTCTCACGGATTAAGACTGAACCCTATGGGAGTCTCACTGATTAACACTGAACTCTATGGGATTCTCACTGATTAACACTGAACCCTATGGGAGTCTCACTGATTAACACTGAACCCTGTGGGAGTCTCACTGATTAACACTGCACCGTATGGGAGTCTCACTGATTAACACTGAACCCTGTGGGAGTCTCACGGATTAAGACTGAACCCTATGGGAGTCTCACTGATTAACACTGAACTCTATGGGATTCTCACTGATTAACACTGAACCCTATGGGAGTCTCACTGATTAACACTGAACCCTGTGGGAGTCTCACTGATTAACACTGCACCCTCTGGGAGTTTCACTGATTAACACTGAACCCTATGGGAGTCTCATTGATTAACACATGAACCCTGAGGGAGTCTCACTGATTAACACTGAACCCTGTGGGATGCTCACTGATTAACACTGAACCCTGTGGGAGTCTCACTGATTAACACTGAACCCTGTGGGAGTCTCACTGATTAACACTGCACCCTATGGGAGTTTCATTGATTAACACTGAACCCTGTGGGAGTCTCACTGATTAACACTGAACCCTGTGGGAGTTTCACTGATTAACTCTGATCCCTGTGGGAGTCTCACTGCTTAACACTGAACCCTATGGGAGTCTCACTGATTAACACTGAACCCTGTGAAAGTCTCACTGATTAAGACTGAACCCTATGGGAGTCTCACTGATCAACACTGGAACCTATAGGAGTCTCACTGATTAACACTGAACCCTATGGGAGTCTCACTGATTCACACTGAACCCTGTGGGAGTTTCACTGATTAACACTGAACCCTATGGGAGTCTCACTGATTAACACATGAACCCTGTGGGAGTCTCACTGATTTACACTGAACCCTGTGGGAGTCTCACTGATTAACACTGAACCCTATGGGAGTCTCAATGATTAACACTGAACTCTATGGGATTCTCACTGATTAACACTGAACCCTATGGGAGTCTCACTGATTAACACTGAACCCTGTGGGAGTCTCACTGATTAACACTGAACCCTGTGGGAGTCTCACTGATTAACACTGCACCCTATGGGAGTTTCACTGATTAACACTGAACCCTGTGGGAGTCTCACTGATTAACACTGAACCCTGTGGGAGTCTCACTGATTAACTCTGATCCCTGTGGGAGACTCACTGCTTAACACTGAACCCTATGGGAGTCTCACTGATTAACACTGAACCCTGTGAGAGTCTCACTGATTAAGACTGAACCCTATGGGAGTCTCACTGATCAACACTGAAACCTATAGGAGTCTCACTGATTAACACTGAACCCTATGGGAGTCTCACTGATTAACACTGAACCCTGTGGGAGTCTCACGGATTAAGACTGAACCCTATGGGAGTCTCACTGATTAACACTGAACTCTATGGGATTCTCACTGATTAACACTGAACCCTATGGGAGTCTCACTGATTAACACTGAACCCTGTGGGAGTCTCACTGATTAACACTGCACCGTATGGGAGTCTCACTGATTAACACTGAACCCTGTGGGAGTCTCACGGATTAAGACTGAACCCTATGGGAGTCTCACTGATTAACACTGAACTCTATGGGATTCTCACTGATTAACACTGAACCCTATGGGAGTCTCACTGATTAACACTGAACCCTGTGGGAGTCTCACTGATTAACACTGCACCCTCTGGGAGTTTCACTGATTAACACTGAACCCTATGGGAGTCTCATTGATTAACACATGAACCCTGAGGGAGTCTCACTGATTAACACTGAACCCTGTGGGATGCTCACTGATTAACACTGAACCCTGTGGGAGTCTCACTGATTAACACTGAACCCTGTGGGAGTCTCACTGATTAACACTGCACCCTATGGGAGTTTCACTGATTAACACTGAACCCTGTGGGAGTCTCACTGATTAACACTGAACCCTGTGGGAGTTTCACTGATTAACTCTGATCCCTGTGGGAGTCTCACTGCTTAACACTGAACCCTATGGGAGTCTCACTGATTAACACTGAACCCTGTGAAAGTCTCACTGATTAAGACTGAACCCTATGGGAGTCTCACTGATCAACACTGGAACCTATAGGAGTCTCACTGATTAACACTGAACCCTATGGGAGTCTCACTGATTCACACTGAACCCTGTGGGAGTTTCACTGATTAACACTGAACCCTATGGGAGTCTCACTGATTAACACATGAACCCTGTGGGAGTCTCACTGATTTACACTGAACCCTGTGGGAGTCTCACTGATTAACACTGAACCCTATGGGAGTCTCAATGATTAACACTGAACTCTATGGGATTCTCACTGATTAACACTGAACCCTATGGGAGTCTCACTGATTAACACTGAACCCTGTGGGAGTCTCAGTTATTAACACTGAACCCTGAGGGAGTCTCACTGATTAACACTGGACACTGGGGGAGTCTCACTGATTAACACTGAACACTGTGGGAGTCTCACTGATTAAAACTAAACCCAGTGGGAGTCTCACTGATAAACACTGAACCCTATGGGAGTCTCATTGATTAACACATGAACCCTGAGGGAGTCTCACTGATTAACACTGAACCCTGTGGGAGTCACACTGATTAACACTAAACCCTATGGGAGTCTCAATGATTAACACTGAACCCTATGGGAGTCTCACTGATTAACACTGAACCCTGTGGGAGTCTCACGGATTAAGACTGAACCCTATGGGAGTCTCACTGATTAACACTGAACTCTATGGGATTCTCACTGATTAACACTGAACCCTGTGGGAGTCTCACTGATTAACACTGAACCCTGTGGGAGTCTCACTGATTAACACTGCACCCTATGGGAGTTTCACTGATTAACACTGAACCCTGTGGGAGTCTCACTGATTAACACTGAACCCTGTGGGAGTCTCACTGATTAACTCTGATCCCTGTGGGAGTCTCACTGCTTAACATGAACCCTATGGGAGTCTCACTGATTAACACTGAACCCTGTGAGAGTCTCACTGATTAAGACTGAACCCTATGGGAGTCTCACTGATCAACACTGAAACCTATAGGAGTCTCACTGATTAACACTGAACCCTATGGGAGTCTCATTGATTAACACTGAACCCTGTGGGAGTCTCACGGATTAAGACTGAACCCTATGGGAGTCTCACTGATTAACACTGAACTCTATGGGATTCTCACTGATTAACACTGAACCCTATGGGAGTCTCACTGATTAACACTGAACTCTATGGGATTCTCACTGATTAACAATGAACCCAATGGGAGTCTCACTGATTAGCACTGAACCCTGTGGGAGTCTCACTGATTAACACTGCACCCTATGGGAGTTTCACTGATTAACACTGAACCCTATGGGAGTATCATTGATTAACACATGAACCCTGAGGGAGTCTCACTGATTAACACTGAACCCTGTGGGAGGCTCACTGATTAACACTGCACCCTATGGGAGTCTCACTGATTAACACTGAACCCTGTGGGAGTCTCACTGATTAACACTGAACCCTGTGGGAGTCTCACTGATTAACTCTGTTCCATGTGGGAGTCTCACTGCTTAACACTGAACCCTATGGCAGTCTAACTGATTAACACTGAACCCTGTGAGAGTCTCACTGATTAAGACTGAACCCTATGGGAGTCTCACTGATCAACACTGAAACCTATAGGAGACTCACTGATTAACACTGAACCCTATGGGAGTCTCACTGATTCACACTGAACCCTGTGGGAGTTTCACTGATTAACACTGAACCCTATGGGAGTCTCACTGATTAACACATGAACCCTGTGGGAGTCTCACTGATTTACACTGAACCCTGTGGGAGTCTCACTGATTAAACACTGAACCCTATGGGAGTCTCACTGATTAACACATGAACCCTGAGGGAGTCTCACTGATTAACACTGAACCCTGTGGGAGTCTCACTGATTAACACTGAACCCTATGGGAGTCTCAATGATTAACACTGAACTCTATGGGATTCTCACTGATTAACACTGAACCCTATGGGAGTCTCACTGATTAACACTGAACCCTGTGCGAGTCTCAGTTATTAACACTGAACCCTGAGGGAGTCTCACTGATTAACACTGAACACTGGGGGAGTCTCACTGATAAACACTGAACCCTGTGGGAGTCTCACTGATTAAGACTGAACCCTATGAGAGTCTCAATGATTAACACTGAACTCTATGGGAGTCTCACTGATCAACACTGAAACCTATAGGAGTCTCACTGATTAACACTGAACCCTATGGGAGTCTCATTGATTAACACTGAACCCTGTGGGAGTCTCACGGATTAAGACTGAACCCTATGGGAGTCTCACTGATTAACACTGAACTCTATGGGATTCTCACTGATTAACACTGAACCCTATGGGAGTCTCACTGATTAACACTGAACTCTATGGGATTCTCACTGATTAACAATGAACCCAATGGGAGTCTCACTGATTAGCACTGAACCCTGTGGGAGTCTCACTGATTAACACTGCACCCTATGGGAGTTTCACTGATTAACACTGAACCCTATGGGAGTATCATTGATTAACACATGAACCCTGAGGGAGTCTCACTGATTAACACTGAACCCTGTGGGAGGCTCACTGATTAACACTGCACCCTATGGGAGTCTCACTGATTAACACTGAACCCTGTGGGAGTCTCACTGATTAACACTGAACCCTGTGGGAGTCTCACTGATTAACTCTGTTCCCTGTGGGAGTCTCACTGCTTAACACTGAACCCTATGGCAGTCTAACTGATTAACACTGAACCCTGTGAGAGTCTCACTGATTAAGACTGAACCCTATGGGAGTCTCACTGATCAACACTGAAACCTATAGGAGTCTCACTGATTAACACTGAACCCTATGGGAGTCTCACTGATTCACACTGAACCCTGTGGGAGTTTCACTGATTAACACTGAACCCTATGGGAGTCTCACTGATTAACACATGAACCCTGTGGGAGTCTCACTGATTTACACTGAACCCTGTGGGAGTCTCACTGATTAAACACTGAACCCTATGGGAGTCTCACTGATTAACACATGAACCCTGAGGGAGTCTCACTGATTAACACTGAACCCTGTGGGAGTCTCACTGATTAACACTGAACCCTATGGGAGTCTCAATGATTAACACTGAACTCTATGGGATTCTCACTGATTAACACTGAACCCTATGGGAGTCTCACTGATTAACACTGAACCCTGTGCGAGTCTCAGTTATTAACACTGAACCCTGAGGGAGTCTCACTGATTAACACTGAACACTGGGGGAGTCTCACTGATAAACACTGAACCCTGTGGGAGTCTCACTGATTAAGACTGAACCCTATGAGAGTCTCACTGATTCACACTGAACCCTGTGGGAGTTTCACTGATTAACACTGAACCCTATGGGAGTCTCACTGATTAACACATGAACCCTGTGGGAGTCTCACTGATTTACACTGAACCCTGTGGGAGTCTCACTGATTAAACACTGAACCCTATGGGAGTCTCACTGATTAACACATGAACCCTGAGGGAGTCTCACTGATTAACACTGAACCCTGTGGGAGTCTCACTGATTAACACTGAACCCTATGGGAGTCTCAATGATTAACACTGAACTCTATGGGATTCTCACTGATTAACACTGAACCCTATGGGAGTCTCACTGATTAACACTGAACCCTGTGCGAGTCTCAGTTATTAACACTGAACCCTGAGGGAGTCTCACTGATTAACACTGAACACTGGGGGAGTCTCACTGATAAACACTGAACCCTGTGGGAGTCTCACTGATTAACACTGAACCCTGTGCGAGTCTCAGTTATTAACACTGAACCCTGAGGGAGTCTCACTGATTAACACTGAACACTGGGGGAGTCTCACTGATAAACACTGAACTCTATGGGATTCTCACTGATTAACACTGAACCCTATGGGAGTCTCACTGATTAACACTGAACCCTGTGCGAGTCTCAGTTATTAACACTGAACCCTGAGGGAGTCTCACTGATTAACACTGCACCCTATGGGAGTTTCACTGATTAACACTGAACCCTATGGGAGTATCATTGATTAACACATGAACCCTGAGGGAGTCTCACTGATTAACACTGAACCCTGTGGGAGGCTCACTGATTAACACTGCACCCTATGGGAGTCTCACTGATTAACACTGAACCCTGTGGGAGTCTCACTGATTAACACTGAACCCTGTGGGAGTCTCACTGATTAACTCTGTTCCCTGTGGGAGTCTCACTGCTTAACACTGAACCCTATGGCAGTCTAACTGATTAACACTGAACCCTGTGAGAGTCTCACTGATTAAGACTGAACCCTATGGGAGTCTCACTGATCAACACTGAAACCTATAGGAGTCTCACTGATTAACACTGAACCCTATGGGAGTCTCACTGATTCACACTGAACCCTGTGGGAGTTTCACTGATTAACACTGAACCCTATGGGAGTCTCACTGATTAACACATGAACCCTGTGGGAGTCTCACTGATTTACACTGAACCCTGTGGGAGTCTCACTGATTAAACACTGAACCCTATGGGAGTCTCACTGATTAACACTGAACCCTATGGGAGTCTCACTGATTAACACTGAACCCTGTGGGAGTCTCACTGATTAACTCTGATCCCTGTGGGAGTCTCACTGCTTAACATGAACCCTATGGGAGTCTCACTGATTAACACTGAACCCTGTGAGAGTCTCACTGATTAAGACTGAACCCTATGGGAGTCTCACTGATCAACACTGAAACCTATAGGAGTCTCACTGATTAACACTGAACCCTATGGGAGTCTCATTGATTAACACTGAACCCTGTGGGAGTCTCACGGATTAAGACTGAACCCTATGGGAGTCTCACTGATTAACACTGAACTCTATGGGATTCT
The DNA here is from genome assembly GCF_048934315.1 of Petromyzon marinus. Taxonomy (NCBI): domain Eukaryota; kingdom Metazoa; phylum Chordata; class Hyperoartia; order Petromyzontiformes; family Petromyzontidae; genus Petromyzon; species Petromyzon marinus. The sequence goes on from NW_027423501.1 coordinate 2,750,266, forward strand.
CACTGATTAACACTGAACCCTATGGGAGTCTCACTGATTAACACTGAACTCTATGGGATTCTCACTGATTAACAATGAACCCAATGGGAGTCTCACTGATTAGCACTGAACCCTGTGGGAGTCTCACTGATTAACACTGCACCCTATGGGAGTTTCACTGATTAACACTGAACCCTATGGGAGTATCATTGATTAACACATGAACCCTGAGGGAGTCTCACTGATTAACACTGAACCCTGTGGGAGGCTCACTGATTAACACTGCACCCTATGGGAGTCTCACTGATTAACACTGAACCCTGTGGGAGTCTCACTGATTAACACTGAACCCTGTGGGAGTCTCACTGATTAACTCTGTTCCCTGTGGGAGTCTCACTGCTTAACACTGAACCCTATGGCAGTCTAACTGATTAACACTGAACCCTGTGAGAGTCTCACTGATTAAGACTGAACCCTATGGGAGTCTCACTGATCAACACTGAAACCTATAGGAGACTCACTGATTAACACTGAACCCTATGGGAGTCTCACTGATTCACACTGAACCCTGTGGGAGTTTCACTGATTAACACTGAACCCTATGGGAGTCTCACTGATTAACACATGAACCCTGTGGGAGTCTCACTGATTTACACTGAACCCTGTGGGAGTCTCACTGATTAAACACTGAACCCTATGGGAGTCTCACTGATTAACACATGAACCCTGAGGGAGTCTCACTGATTAACACTGAACCCTGTGGGAGTCTCACTGATTAACACTGAACCCTATGGAAGTCTCAATGATTAACACTGAACTCTATGGGATTCTCACTGATTAACACTGAACCCTATGGGAGTCTCACTGATTAACACTGAACCCTGTGCGAGTCTCAGTTATTAACACTGAACCCTGAGGGAGTCTCACTGATTAACACTGAACACTGGGGGAGTCTCACTGATAAACACTGAACCCTGTGGGAGTCTCACTGATTAAGACTGAACCCTATGAGAGTCTCAATGATTAACACTGAACTCTATGGGAGTCTCACTGATCAACACTGAAACCTATAGGAGTCTCACTGATTAACACTGAACCCTATGGGAGTCTCATTGATTAACACTGAACCCTGTGGGAGTCTCACGGATTAAGACTGAACCCTATGGGAGTCTCACTGATTAACACTGAACTCTATGGGATTCTCACTGATTAACACTGAACCCTATGGGAGTCTCACTGATTAACACTGAACTCTATGGGATTCTCACTGATTAACAATGAACCCAATGGGAGTCTCACTGATTAGCACTGAACCCTGTGGGAGTCTCACTGATTAACACTGCACCCTATGGGAGTTTAACTGATTAACACTGAACCCTATGGGAGTATCATTGATTAACACATGAACCCTGAGGGAGTCTCACTGATTAACACTGAACCCTGTGGGAGGCTCACTGATTAACACTGCACCCTATGGGAGTCTCACTGATTAACACTGAACCCTGTGGGAGTCTCACTGATTAACACTGAACCCTGTGGGAGTCTCACTGATTAACTCTGTTCCCTGTGGGAGTCTCACTGCTTAACACTGAACCCTATGGCAGTCTAACTGATTAACACTGAACCCTGTGAGAGTCTCACTGATTAAGACTGAACCCTATGGGAGTCTCACTGATCAACACTGAAACCTATAGGAGTCTCACTGATTAACACTGAACCCTATGGGAGTCTCACTGATTCACACTGAACCCTGTGGGAGTTTCACTGATTAACACTGAACCCTATGGGAGTCTCACTGATTAACACATGAACCCTGTGGGAGTCTCACTGATTTACACTGAACCCTGTGGGAGTCTCACTGATTAAACACTGAACCCTATGGGAGTCTCACTGATTAACACATGAACCCTGAGGGAGTCTCACTGATTAACACTGAACCCTGTGGGAGTCTCACTGATTAACACTGAACCCTATGGGAGTCTCAATGATTAACACTGAACTCTATGGGATTCTCACTGATTAACACTGAACCCTATGGGAGTCTCACTGATTAACACTGAACCCTGTGCGAGTCTCAGTTATTAACACTGAACCCTGAGGGAGTCTCACTGATTAACACTGAACACTGGGGGAGTCTCACTGATAAACACTGAACCCTGTGGGAGTCTCACTGATTAAGACTGAACCCTATGAGAGTCTCACTGATTCACACTGAACCCTGTGGGAGTTTCACTGATTAACACTGAACCCTATGGGAGTCTCACTGATTAACACATGAACCCTGTGGGAGTCTCACTGATTTACACTGAACCCTGTGGGAGTCTCACTGATTAAACACTGAACCCTATGGGAGTCTCACTGATTAACACATGAACCCTGAGGGAGTCTCACTGATTAACACTGAACCCTGTGGGAGTCTCACTGATTAACACTGAACCCTATGGGAGTCTCAATGATTAACACTGAACTCTATGGGATTCTCACTGATTAACACTGAACCCTATGGGAGTCTCACTGATTAACACTGAACCCTGTGCGAGTCTCAGTTATTAACACTGAACCCTGAGGGAGTCTCACTGATTAACACTGAACACTGGGGGAGTCTCACTGATAAACACTGAACCCTGTGGGAGTCTCACTGATTAACACTGAACCCTGTGCGAGTCTCAGTTATTAACACTGAACCCTGAGGGAGTCTCACTGATTAACACTGAACACTGGGGGAGTCTCACTGATAAACACTGAACTCTATGGGATTCTCACTGATTAACACTGAACCCTATGGGAGTCTCACTGATTAACACTGAACCCTGTGCGAGTCTCAGTTATTAACACTGAACCCTGAGGGAGTCTCACTGATTAACACTGCACCCTATGGGAGTTTCACTGATTAACACTGAACCCTATGGGAGTATCATTGATTAACACATGAACCCTGAGGGAGTCTCACTGATTAACACTGAACCCTGTGGGAGGCTCACTGATTAACACTGCACCCTATGGGAGTCTCACTGATTAACACTGAACCCTGTGGGAGTCTCACTGATTAACACTGAACCCTGTGGGAGTCTCACTGATTAACTCTGTTCCCTGTGGGAGTCTCACCGCTTAACACTGAACCCTATGGCAGTCTAACTGATTAACACTGAACCCTGTGAGAGTCTCACTGATTAAGACTGAACCCTATGGGAGTCTCACTGATCAACACTGAAACCTATAGGAGTCTCACTGATTAACACTGAACCCTATGGGAGTCTCACTGATTCACACTGAACCCTGTGGGAGTTTCACTGATTAACACTGAACCCTATGGGAGTCTCACTGATTAACACATGAACCCTGTGGGAGTCTCACTGATTTACACTGAACCCTGTGGGAGTCTCACTGATTAAACACTGAACCCTATGGGAGTCTCACTGATTAACACATGAACCCTGAGGGAGTCTCACTGATTAACACTGAACCCTGTGGGAGTCTCACTGATTAACACTGAACCCTATGGGAGTCTCAATGATTAACACTGAACTCTATGGGATTCTCACTGATTAACACTGAACCCTATGGGAGTCTCACTGATTAACACTGAACCCTGTGCGAGTCTCAGTTATTAACACTGAACCCTGAGGGAGTCTCACTGATTAACACTGAACACTGGGGGAGTCTCACTGATAAACACTGAACCCTGTGGGAGTCTCACTGATTAAGACTGAACCCTATGAGAGTCTCAATGATTAACACTGAACTCTATGGGATTCTCACTGATTAACACTGTACCCTATGGGAGTCTCACTGATTAACACTGAACCCTGTGGGAGTCTCAGTTATTAACACTGAACCCTGAGGGAGTCTCACTGATTAACACTGAACACTGGGGGAGTCTCACTGATTAACACTGAACACTGTGGGAGTCTCACTGATTAACACTAAACCCTATGGGAGTCTCACTGATTAACACTGAACCCTATGGGAGTCTCACTGATTTACACTGAACCCTATGGGTGTCTCACTGATTAACATTGAACCCTATGGGAGTCTCACTGATTAACACTGAACCCTATGGGAGTCTCACTGATTAACACGGACCCCTATGGGAGTCTCACTGATTAACACTGAACCCTGTGGGAGTCTCACTGATTAACACTGAACCCTGTGGGAGTCTCACTGATTAACACTGAACCATATGGGAGTCTCACTGATTAACACTGAACCCTATGGGAGTCTTACTGATTAACACTGAACCATGTGGGAGTCTCACTAATTAACACTGAACCGTATGGGAGTCTCACTGATGAACACTGAACCCAATGGGGGTCTCAATGATTTACACTGAACACTATGGGAGTCTCACTGATTAACACTGAACCCTATGGGAGTCTCACTGATTAACACTGAACCCTGTGGGAGTCTCACTGATTAACACTGAACTCTATGGGAGTCTCACTGATTAACACTGAACCCTATGGGAGTCTCACTGATTAACACTGAACCCTATGGGAGTCTCACTGATGAACACTGAACCCTATGGTAGTCTCACTGATGAAGACTGAACCCAATGGGAGTCTCATTGATTTACACTGAACCCTATGGGAGTCTCAATGATTAACACTGAACCCTATGGGAGTCTCACTGATTAACACTGAACTCTATGGGATTCTCACTGATTAACACTGAACCCTATGGGAGTCTCACTGATTAACACTGAACTCTATGGGATTCTCACTGATTAACAATGAACCCAATGGGAGTCTCACTGATTAGCACTGAACCCTGTGGGAGTCTCACTGATTAACACTGCACCCTATGGGAGTTTCACTGATTAACACTGAACCCTATGGGAGTATCATTGATTAACACATGAACCCTGAGGGAGTCTCACTGATTAACACTGAACCCTGTGGGAGGCTCACTGATTAACACTGAACCCTGTGGGAGTCTCACTGATTAACACTGAACCCTGTGGGAGTCTCACTGATTAACACTGCACCCTATGGGAGTTTCACTGATTAACACTGAACCCTGTGGGAGTCTCACTGATTAACACTGAACCCTGTGGAAGTCTCACTGATTAACTCTGTTCCCTGTGGGAGTCTCACTGCTTAACACTGAACCCTATGGGAGTCTAACTGATTAACACTGAACCCTGTGAGAGTCTCACTGATTAAGACTGAACCCTATGGGAGTCTCACTGATCAACACTGAAACCTATAGGAGTCTCACTGATTAACACTGAACCCTACGGGAGTCTCACTGATTCACACTGAACCCTGTGGGAGTTTCACTGATTAACACTGAACCCTATGGGAGTCTCACTGATTAACACATGAACCCTGTGGGAGTCTCACTGATTTACACTGAACCCTGTGAGAGTCTCACTGATTAAACACTGAACCCTATGGGAGTCTCACTGATTAACACATGAACCCTGAGGGAGTCTCACTGATTAACACTGAACCCTGTGGGAGTCTCACTGATTAACACTGAATCCTATGGGATTCTCACTGATTAACACTGAACCCTATGGGAGTCTCACTGATTAACACTGAACCCTGTGGGAGTCTCAGTTATTAACACTGAACCCTGAGGGAGTCTCACTGATTAACACTGAACACTGGGGGAGTCTCACTGATTAACACTGAACACTGTGGGAGTCTCACTGATTAACACTAAACCCTATGGGAGTCTCACTGATTAACACTGAACCCTATGGGAGTCTCACTGATTTACACTGAACCCTATGGGTGTCTCACTGATTAACATTGAACCCTATGGGAGTCTCACTGATTAACACTGAACCCTATGGGAGTCTCACTGATTAACACGGAACCCTATGGGAGTCTCACTGATTAACATTGAACCCTATGGGAGTCTCACTGATTAACACTGAACCCTATGGGAGTCTCACTGATGAACACTGAACCCAATGGGGGTCTCAATGATTTACACTGAACACTATGGGAGTCTCACTGATTAACACTGAACCCTATGGGAGTCTCACTGATTAACACTGAACCCTGTGGGAGTCTCACTGATTAACACTGAACCCTATGGGAGTCTCACTGATGAACACTGAACCCTATGGTAGTCTCACTGATTAACACATGAACCCCGTGGGAGTCTCACTGATTAACACTGAACCCTATGGGAGTCTCAATGATTAACACTGAACCCTATGGGAGTCTCACTGATTAACACTGCACCCTATGGGAGTCTCACTGATTAACACTGAACCCTGTGGGAGTCTCACTGATTAACACTGAACTCTATGGGAGTCTCACTGATTAACACTGAACCCTATGGGAGTCTCAATGATTTACACTGAACACTATGGGAGTCTCACTGATTAACACTGAACCCTATGGGAGTCTCACTGATTAACACATGAACCCCGTGGGAGTCTCACTGATTAACACTGAACCCTATGGGAGTCTCAATGATTTACACTGAACACTATGGGAGTCTCACTGATTAACACTGAACCCTATGGGAGTCTCACTGATTAACACTGAACCCTGTGGGAGTCTCACTGATTAACACTGAACTCTATGGGAGTCTCACTGATTAATACTGAACCCTATGGGAGTCTCACTGATTAACACTGAACCCTATGGGAGTCTCACTGATGAACACTGAACCCTATGGTAGTCTCACTGATTAACACATGAACCCCGTGGGAGTCTCACTGATTAACACTGAACCCTATGGGAGTCTCAATGATTAACACTGAACCCTATGGGAGTCTCACTGATTAACACTGCACCCTATGGGAGTCTCACCGATTAACACTGAACCCTATCGGAGTCTCACTGATTAACGCTGAACCCTATGGGAGTCTCACTGATTAACACTGAACCCTATGGGAGTCTCACTGATTAACACTGAACCCTGTGGGAGTCTCACTAATTAACACTGAACCCTATGGGAGTCTCACTGATGAAGACTGAACCCAATGGGAGTCTCATTGATTTACACTGAACCCTATGGGAGTCTCAATGATTAACACTGAACCCTATGGGAGTCTCACTGATTAACACTGAACCCTGTGGGAGTCTCACGGATTAAGACTGAACCCTGTGGGAGTCTCAGTTATTAACAATGAACCCTGAGGGAGTCTCACTGATTAACACTGAACCCTGTGGGAGTCTCACTGATTAACACTGAACCCTGTGGGAGTCTCAGTTATTAACACTGAAGCCTGAGGGAGTCTCACTGATTCACACTGAACACTGTGGGAGTCTCACTGATTAACACTGAACACTGTGGGAGTCTCACTGATTAACACTGAACCCTGTGGGAGCCTCACTGATTAACACTGAACCCTATGGGAGTCTCATTGATTAACACATGAACCCTGAGGGAGTCTCACTGATTAACACAGAACCCTGTGGGAGTCTCACTGATTAACACTGAACCCTGTGGGAGTCTCACTGATTAACACTGAACCCTATGGGAGTCTCATTGATTAACTCTGAACCCTATGGGAGTCTCACTGACTAACACATGAACCCTGTATGAGTCTCACTGATTTACACTGAACCCTGTGGGAGTCTCACTGATTAACACTGAACCCTATGGGAGTCTCACTGATTAACACATGAACCCTGAGGGAGTCTCACTGATTAACACAGAACCCTGTGGGAGTCTCACTGATTAACACTGAACCGTGTGGGAGTCTCACTGATTAACACTGAACCCTATGGGAGTCTCACTGATTAACACATGAACCCTGAGGGAGACTCACTGATAAACACTGAACCCTGTGGGAGTCTCACTGATTAAGACTGAACCCTATGAGAGTCTCAATGATTAACACTGAACTCTATTGGATTCTCACTGATTAACACTGTACCCTATGGGAGTCTCACTGATTAACACTGAACCCTGTGGGAGTCTCAGTTATTAACACTGAACCCTGAGGGAGTCTCACTGATTAACACTGAACACTGGGGGAGTCTCACTGATTAACACTGAACACTGTGGGAGTCTCACTGATTAACTCTAAACCCTATGGGAGTCTCACTGATTAACACTGAACCCTATGGGATTCTCACTGATTTACACTGAACCCTATGGGAGTCTCACTGATTAACATTGAACCCTATGGGAGTCTCACTGATTAACACTGAACCCTATGGGAGTCTCACTGATTAACACGGAACCCTATGGGAGTCTCACTGATTAACACTGAACCCTGTGGGAGTCTCACTGATTAACACTGAACCCTGTGGGAGTCTCACTGATTAACACTGAACCATATGGGAGTCTCACTGATTAACACTGAAACCTGTGGGAGTCTCACTGATTAACACTGAACCCTATGGGAGTCTCATTGATTAACACTGAACCCTATGGGATTCTCACTGATTTACACTGAACCCTATGGGAGTCTCACTGATTAACATTGAACCCTATGGGAGTCTCACTGATTAACACTGAACCCTATGGGAGTCTCACTGATTAACACGGAACCCTATGGGAGTCTCACTGATTAACACTGAACCCTGTGGGAGTCTCACTGATTAACACTGAACCCTGTGGGAGTCTCACTGATTAACACTGAACCATATGGGAGTCTCACTGATTAACACTGAAACCTGTGGGAGTCTCACTGATTAACACTGAACCCTATGGGAGTCTCATTGATTAACACTGAACCCTATGGGAGTCTCACTGACTAACACATGAACCCTGTATGAGTCTCACTGATTTACACTGAACCCTGTGGGAGTCTCACTGATTAACACTGAACCCTATGGGAGTCTCACTGATTAACACGGAACCCTATGGGAGTCTCACTGATTAACACTGAACCCTGTGGGAGTCTCACTGATTAACACTGAACCCTGTGGGAGTCTCACTGATTAACACTGAACCCTATGGGAGTCTCACTGATTAACACATGAACCCTGAGGGAGACTCACTGATAAACACTGAACCCTGTGGGAGTCTCACTGATTAAGACTGAACCCTATGAGAGTCTCAATGATTAACACTGAACTCTATGGGATTATCACTGATTAACACTGTACCCTATGGGAGTCTCACTGATTAACACTGAACCCTGTGGGAGTCTCAGTTATTAACACTGAACCCTGAGGGAGTCTCACTGATTAACACTGAATACTGGGGGAGTCTCACTGATTAACACTGAACACTGTGGGAGTCTCACTGATTAACACTAAACCCTATGGGAGTCTCACTGATTAACACTGAACCCTATGGGAGTCTCACTGATTTACACTGAACCCTATGGGTGTCTCACTGATTAACATTGAACCCTATGGGAGTCTCACTGAATAACACTGAACCCTATGGGAGTCTCACTGATTAACACGGAACCCTACGGGAGTCTCACTGATTCACACTGAACCCTGTGGGAGTTTCACTGATTAACACTGAACCCTATGGGAGTCTCACTGATTAACACATGAACCCTGTGGGAGTCTCACTGATTTACACTGAACCCTGTGGGAGTCTCACTGATTAAACACTGAACCCTATGGGAGTCTCACTGATTAACACATGAACCCTGAGGGAGTCTCACTGATTAACACTGAACCCTGTGGGAGTCTCACTGATTAACACTGAATCCTATGGGAGTCTCAATGATTAACACTGAACTCTATGGGATTCTCACTGATTAACACTGAACCCTATGGGAGTCTCACTGATTAACACTGAACCCTGTGGGAGTCTCAGTTATTAACACTGAACCCTGAGGGAGTCTCACTGATTAACACTGAACACTGGGGGAGTCTCACTGATTAACACTGAACACTGTGGGAGTCTCACTGATTAACACTAAACCCTATGGGAGTCTCACTGATTAACACTGAACCCTATGGGAGTCTCACTGATTTACACTGAACCCTATGGGTGTCTCACTGATTAACATTGAACCCTATGGGAGTCTCACTGATTAACACTGAACCCTATGGGAGTCTCACTGATTAACACGGAACCCTATGGGAGTCTCACTGATTAACATTGAACCCTATGGGAGTCTCACTGATTAACACTGAACCCTATGGGAGTCTCACTGATGAACACTGAACCCAATGGGGGTCTCAATGATTTACACTGAACACTATGGGAGTCTCACTGATTAACACTGAACCCTATGGGAGTCTCACTGATTAACACTGAACCCTGTGGGAGTCTCACTGATTAACACTGAACTCTATGGGAGTCTCACTGATTAACACTGAACCCTATGGGAGTCTCACTGATTAACACTGAACCCTATGGGAGTCTCACTGATGAACACTGAACCCTATGGTAGTCTCACTGATTAACACATGAACCCCGTGGGAGTCTCACTGATTAACACTGAACCCTATGGGAGTCTCAATGATTAACACTGAACCCTATGGGAGTCTCACTGATTAACACTGCACCCTATGGGAGTCTCACCGATTAACACTGAACCCTATCGGAGTCTCACTGATTAACGCTGAACCCTATGGGAGTCTCACTGATTAACACTGAACCCTATGGGAGTCTCACTGATTAACACTGAACCCTGTGGGAGTCTCACTAATTAACACTGAACCCTATGGGAGTCTCACTGATGAAGACTGAACCCAATGGGAGTCTCATTGATTTACACTGAACCCTATGGGAGTCTCAATGATTAACACTGAACCCTATGGGAGTCTCACTGATTAACACTGAACCCTGTGGGAGTCTCACGGATTAAGACTGAACCCTGTGGGAGTCTCAGTTATTAACAATGAACCCTGAGGGAGTCTCACTGATTAACACTGAACCCTGTGGGAGTCTCACTGATTAACACTGAACCCTGTGGGAGTCTCAGTTATTAACACTGAAGCCTGAGGGAGTCTCACTGATTAACACTGAACACTGTGGGAGTCTCACTGATTAACACTGAACACTGTGGGAGTCTCACTGATTAACACTGAACCCTGTGGGAGCCTCACTGATTAACACTGAACCCTATGGGAGTCTCATTGATTAACACATGAACCCTGAGGGAGTCTCACTGATTAACACAGAACCCTGTGGGAGTCTCACTGATTAACACTGAACCCTGTGGGAGTCTCACTGATTAACACTGAACCCTATGGGAGTCTCATTGATTAACTCTGAACCCTATGGGAGTCTCACTGACTAACACATGAACCCTGTATGAGTCTCACTGATTTACACTGAACCCTGTGGGAGTCTCACTGATTAACACTGAACCCTATGGGAGTCTCACTGATTAACACATGAACCCTGAGGGAGTCTCACTGATTAACACAGAACCCTGTGGGAGTCTCACTGATTAACACTGAACCGTGTGGGAGTCTCACTGATTAACACTGAACCCTATGGGAGTCTCACTGATTAACACATGAACCCTGAGGGAGACTCACTGATAAACACTGAACCCTGTGGGAGTCTCACTGATTAAGACTGAACCCTATGAGAGTCTCAATGATTAACACTGAACTCTATGGGATTCTCACTGATTAACACTGTACCCTATGGGAGTCTCACTGATTAACACTGAACCCTGTGGGAGTCTCAGTTATTAACACTGAACCCTGAGGGAGTCTCACTGATTAACACTGAACACTGGGGGAGTCTCACTGATTAACACTGAACACTGTGGGAGTCTCACTGATTAACACTAAACCCTATGGGAGTCTCACTGATTAACACTGAACCCTATGGGATTCTCACTGATTTACACTGAACCCTATGGGAGTCTCACTGATTAACATTGAACCCTATGGGAGTCTCACTGATTAACACTGAACCCTATGGGAGTCTCACTGATTAACACGGAACCCTATGGGAGTCTCACTGATTAACACTGAACCCTGTGGGAGTCTCACTGATTAACACTGAACCCTGTGGGAGTCTCACTGATTAACACTGAACCATATGGGAGTCTCACTGATTAACACTGAAACCTGTGGGAGTCTCACTGATTAACACTGAACCCTATGGGAGTCTCATTGATTAACACTGAACCCTATGGGAGTCTCACTGACTAACACATGAACCCTGTATGAGTCTCACTGATTTACACTGAACCCTGTGGGAGTCTCACTGATTAACACTGAACCCTATGGGAGTCTCACTGATTAACACGGAACCCTATGGGAGTCTCACTGATTAACACTGAACCCTGTGGGAGTCTCACTGATTAACACTGAACCCTGTGAGAGTCTCACTGATTAACACTGAACCCTATGGGAGTCTCACTGATTAACACATGAACCCTGAGGGAGACTCACTGATAAACACTGAACCCTGTGGGAGTCTCACTGATTAAGACTGAACCCTATGAGAGTCTCAATGATTAACACTGAACTCTATGGGATTCTCACTGATTAACACTGTACCCTATGGGAGTCTCTCTGATTAACACTGAACCCTGTGGGAGTCTCAGTTATTAACACTGAACCCTGAGGGAGTCTCACTGATTAACACTGAATACTGGGGGAGTCTCACTGATTAACACTGAACACTGTGGGAGTCTCACTGATTAACACTAAACCCTATGGGAGTCTCACTGATTAACACTGAACCCTATGGGAGTCTCACTGATTTACACTGAACCCTATGGGTGTCTCACTGATTAACATTGAACCCTATGGGAGTCTCACTGATTAACACTGAACCCTATGGGAGTCTCACTGATTAACACGGAACCCTATGGGAGTCTCACTGATTAACACTGAACCCTGTGGGAGTCTCACTAATTAACACTGAACCCTGTGGGAGTCTCACTGATTAACACTGAACCATATGGGAGTCTCACTGATTAACACTGAACCCTATGGGAGTCTTACTGATTAACACTGAACCATGTGGGAGTCTCACTAATTAACACTGAACCCTATGGGAGTCTCACTGATGAACACTGAACCCAATGGGGGTCTCAATGATTTACACTGAACACTATGGGAGTCTCACTGATTAACAATAAACCCTATGGGAGTCTCACTGATTAACACTGAACTCTGTGGGAGTCTCACTGATTAACACTGAACTCTATGGGAGTCTCACTGATTAACACTGAACCCTATGGGAGTCTCACTGATTAACACTGAACCCTATGGGAGTCTCACTGATGAACACTGAACCCTATGGTAGTCTCACTGATTAACACATGAACCCCGTGGCAGTCTCACTGATTAACACTGAACGCTATGGGAGTCTCAATGATTAACATTGAACCCTATGGGAGGCTCACTGATTAACACTGCACCCTATGGGAGTCTCACCGATTAACACTGAACCCTATTGGAGTCTCACTGATTAACACTGAACCCTATGGGAGTCTCACTGATTAACACTGAACCCTATGGGAGTCTCACTGATTAACACTGCACCCTATGGGAGTCTCACCGATTAATACTGAACCCTGTGGGAGTCTCACTAATTAACACTGAACCCTATGGGAGTCTCACTGATGAAGACTGAACCCAATGGGAGTCTCATTGATTTACACTGAACCCTATGGGAGTCTCAATGATTAACACTGAACCCTATGGGAGTCTCACTGATTAACACTGAACCCTGTGGGAGTCTCACGGATTAAGACTGAACCCTGTGGGAGTCTCAGTTATTAACAATGAACCTTGAGGGAGTCTCACTGATTAACACTGAACCCTGTGGGAGTCTCACTGATTAACACTGAACCCTGTGGGAGTCTCAGTTATTAACACTTAAGCCTGAGGGAGTCTCACTGATTAACACTGAACACTGTGGGAGTCTCACTGATTAACACTGAACACTGTGGGAGTCTCACTGATTAACACATGAACCCTGAGGGAGACTCACTGATAAACACTGAACCCTGTGGGAGTCTCACTGATTAAGACTGAACCCTATGAGAGTCTCAATGATTAACACTGAACTCTATGGGATTCTCACTGATTAACACTGTACCCTATGGGAGTCTCACTGATTAACACTGAACCCTGTGGGAGTCTCAGTTATTAACACTGAACCATGTGGGAGTCTCACTAATTAACACTGAACCCTATGGGAGTCTCACTGATGAACACTGAACCCAATGGGGGTCTCAATGATTTACACTGAACACTATGGGAGTCTCACTGATTAACAATAAACCCTATGGGAGTCTCACTGATTAACACTGAACTCTGTGGGAGTCTCACTGATTAACACTGAACTCTATGGGAGTCTCACTGATTAACACTGAACCCTATGGGAGTCTCACTGATTAACACTGAACCCTATGGGAGTCTCACTGATGAACACTGAACCCTATGGTAGTCTCACTGATTAACACATGAACCCCGTGGCAGTCTCACTGATTAACACTGAACGCTATGGGAGTCTCAATGATTAACATTGAACCCTATGGGAGGCTCACTGATTAACACTGCACCCTATGGGAGTCTCACCGATTAACACTGAACCCTATTGGAGTCTCACTGATTAACACTGAACCCTATGGGAGTCTCACTGATTAACACTGAACCCTATGGGAGTCTCACTGATTAACACTGCACCCTATGGGAGTCTCACCGATTAATACTGAACCCTGTGGGAGTCTCACTAATTAACACTGAACCCTATGGGAGTCTCACTGATGAAGACTGAACCCAATGGGAGTTTCATTGATTTACACTGAACCCTATGGGAGTCTCAATGATTAACACTGAACCCTATGGGAGTCTCACTGATTAACACTGAACCCTGTGGGAGTCTCACTGATTAACACTGAACCCTGTGGGAGTCTCAGTTATTAACACTTAAGCCTGAGGGAGTCTCACTGATTAACACTGAACACTGTGGGAGTCTCACTGATTAACACTGAACACTGTGGGAGTCTCACTGATTAACACATGAACCCTGAGGGAGACTCACTGATAAACACTGAACCCTGTGGGAGTCTCACTGATTAAGACTGAACCCTATGAGAGTCTCAATGATTAACACTGAACTCTATGGGATTCTCACTGATTAACACTGTACCCTATGGGAGTCTCACTGATTAACACTGAACCCTGTGGGAGTCTCAGTTATTAACACTGAACCCTGAGGGAGTCTCACTGATTAACACTGAATACTGGGGGAGTCTCACTGATTAACACTGAACACTGTGGGAGTCTCACTGATTAACACTAAACCCTATGGGAGTCTCACTGATTAACACTGAACCCTATGGGAGTCTCACTGATTTACACTGAACCCTATGGGTGTCTCACTGATTAACATTGAACCCTATGGGAGTCTCACTGATTAACACTGAACCCTATGGGAGTCTCACTGATTAACACGGAACCCTATGGGAGTCTCACTGATTAACACTGAACCCTGTGGGAGTCTCACTAATTAACACTGAACCCTGTGGGAGTCTCACTGATTAACACTGAACCATATGGGAGTCTCACTGATTAACACTGAACCCTATGGGAGTCTTACTGATTAACACTGAACCATGTGGGAGTCTCACTAATTAACACTGAACCCTATGGGAGTCTCACTGATGAACACTGAACCCAATGGGGGTCTCAATGATTTACACTGAACACTATGGGAGTCTCACTGATTAACAATAAACCCTATGGGAGTCTCACTGATTAACACTGAACTCTGTGGGAGTCTCACTGATTAACACTGAACTCTATGGGAGTCTCACTGATTAACACTGAACCCTATGGGCGTCTCACTGATTAACACTGAACCCTATGGGAGTCTCACTGATGAACACTGAACCCTATGGTAGTCTCACTGATTAACACATGAACCCCGTGGCAGTCTCACTGATTAACACTGAACGCTATGGGAGTCTCAATGATTAACATTGAACCCTATGGGAGGCTCACTGATTAACACTGCACCCTATGGGAGTCTCACCGATTAACACTGAACCCTATTGGAGTCTCACTGATTAACACTGAACCCTATGGGAGTCTCACTGATTAACACTGAACCCTATGGGAGTCTCACTGATTAACACTGCACCCTATGGGAGTCTCACCGATTAATACTGAACCCTGTGGGAGTCTCACTAATTAACACTGAACCCTATGGGAGTCTCACTGATGAAGACTGAACCCAATGGGAGTCTCATTGATTTACACTGAACCCTATGGGAGTCTCAATGATTAACACTGAACCCTATGGGAGTCTCACTGATTAACACTGAACCCTGTGGGAGTCTCACGGATTAAGACTGAACCCTGTGGGAGTCTCAGTTATTAACAATGAACCTTGAGGGAGTCTCACTGATTAACACTGAACCCTGTGGGAGTCTCACTGATTAACACTGAACCCTGTGGGAGTCTCAGTTATTAACACTTAAGCCTGAGGGAGTCTCACTGATTAACACTGAACACTGTGGGAGTCTCACTGATTAACACTGAACACTGTGGGAGTCTCACTGATTAACACTGAACCCTGTGGGAGCCTCACTGATTAACACTGAACCCTATGGGAGTCTCATTGATTAACACATGAACCCTGAGGGAGTCTCACTGATTAACACAGAACCCTGTGGGAGTCTCACTGATTAACACTGAACCCTGTGGGAGTCTCACTGATTAACACTGAACCCTATGGGAGTCTCATTGATTAACACATGAACCCTGAGGGAGTCTCACTGATTAACACAGAACCCTGTGGGAGTCTCA
Organism: Petromyzon marinus; assembly: GCF_048934315.1. Lineage (NCBI taxonomy): Eukaryota > Metazoa > Chordata > Hyperoartia > Petromyzontiformes > Petromyzontidae > Petromyzon > Petromyzon marinus. The sequence continues at coordinate 2,766,867 of NW_027423501.1, forward strand.
CTGATTAACACTGAACCCTGTGGGAGTCTCACTGATTAACACTGAACCCTATGGGAGTCTCATTGATTAACACTGAACCCTATGGGAGTCTCACTGACTAACACATGAACCCTGTATGAGTCTCACTGATTTACACTGAACCCTGTGGGAGTCTCAATGATTAACACTGAACCCTATGGGAGTCTCACTGATTAACACATGAACCCTGAGGGAGTCTCACTGATTAACACAGAACCCTGTGGGAGTCTCACTGATTAACACTGAACCGTGTGGGAGTCTCACTGATTAACACTGAACCCTATGGGAGTCTCACTGATTAACACATGAACCCTGAGGGAGACTCACTGATAAACACTGAACCCTGTGGGAGTCTCACTGATTAAGACTGAACCCTATGAGAGTCTCAATGATTAACACTGAACTCTATGGGATTCTCACTGATTAACACTGTACCCTCTGGGAGTCTCACTGATTAACACTGAACCCTGTGGGAGTCTCAGTTATTAACACTGAACCCTGAGGGAGTCTCACTGATTAACACTGAACACTGGGGGAGTCTCACTGATTAACACTGAACACTGTGGGGGTCTCACTGATTAACACTAAACCCTATGGGAGTCTCACTGATTAACACTGAACCCTATGGGAGTCTCACTGATTTACACTGAACCCTATGGGAGTCTCACTGATTAACATTGAACCCTATGGGAGTCTCACTGATTAACACTGAACCCTGTGGGAGTCTCACTGATTAACACTGAACCCTGTGGGAGTCTCAGTTATTAACACTGAAGCCTGAGGGAGTCTCACTGATTAACACTGAACACTGTGGGAGTCTCACTGATTAACACTGAACACTGTGGGAGTCTCACTGATTAACACTGAACCCTGTGGGAGCCTCACTGATTAACACTGAACCCTATGGGAGTCTCATTGATTAACACATGAACCCTGAGGGAGTCTCACTGATTAACACAGAACCCTGTGGGAGTCTCACTGATTAACACTGAACCCTGTGGGAGTCTCACTGATTAACACTGAACCCTATGGGAGTCTCATTGATTAACACTGAACCCTATGGGAGTCTCACTGACTAACACATGAACCCTGTATGAGTCTCACTGATTTACACTGAACCCTGTGGGAGTCTCAATGATTAACACTGAACCCTATGGGAGTCTCACTGATTAACACATGAACCCTGAGGGAGTCTCACTGATTAACACAGAACCCTGTGGGAGTCTCACTGATTAACACTGAACCGTGTGGGAGTCTCACTGATTAACACTGAACCCTATGGGAGTCTCACTGATTAACACATGAACCCTGAGGGAGACTCACTGATAAACACTGAACCCTGTGGGAGTCTCACTGATTAAGACTGAACCCTATGAGAGTCTCAATGATTAACACTGAACTCTATGGGATTCTCACTGATTAACACTGTACCCTCTGGGAGTCTCACTGATTAACACTGAACCCTGTGGGAGTCTCAGTTATTAACACTGAACCCTGAGGGAGTCTCACTGATTAACACTGAACACTGGGGGAGTCTCACTGATTAACACTGAACACTGTGGGAGTCTCACTGATTAACACTAAACCCTATGGGAGTCTCACTGATTAACACTGAACCCTATGGGAGTCTCACTGATTTACACTGAACCCTATGGGAGTCTCACTGATTAACATTGAACCCTATGGGAGTCTCACTGATTAACACTGAACCCTATGGGAGTCTCACTGATTAACACGGAACCCTATGGGAGTCTCACTGATTAACACTGAACCCTGTGGGAGTCTCACTGATTAACACTGAACCCTGTGGGAGTCTCACTGATTAACACTGAACCATATGGGAGTCTCACTGATTAACACTGAACCCTATGGGAGTCTTACTGATTAACACTGAACCCTGTGGGAGTCTCACTAATTAACACTGAACCCTATGGGAGTCTCACTGATGAACACTGAACCCAATGGGGGTCTCAATGATTTACACTGAACACTATGGGAGTCTCACTGATTAACACTGAACCCTATGGGAGTCTCACTGATTAACACTGAACCCTGTGGGAGTCTCACTGATTAACACTGAACTCTATGGGAGTCTCACTGATTAACACTGAACCCTATGGGAGTCTCACTGATTAACACTGAACCCTATGGGAGTCTCACTGATGAACACTGAACCCTATGGTAGTCTCACTGATTAACACATGAACCCCGTGGGAGTCTCACTGATTAACACTGAACGCTATGGGAGTCTCAATGATTAACACTGAACCCTATGGGAGTCTCACTGATTAACACTGCACCCTATGGGAGTCTCACCGATTAACACTGAACCCTATCGGAGTCTCACTGATTAACACTGAACCCTATGGGAGTCTCACTGATTAACACTGAACCCTATGGGAGTCTCACTGATTAACACTGAACCCTGTGGGAGTCTCACTAATTAACACTGAACCCTATGGGAGTCTCACTGATGAAGACTGAACCCAATGGGAGTCTCATTGATTTACACTGAACCCTATTGGAGTCTCACTGATTAACACTGAACCCTATGGGAGTCTCATTGATTAACACTGAACCCTCTAGGAGTCTCACTAATTAACACTGCACCCAATGGGAGTCTCACTGATGAACATTGAACCCAATGGGAGTCTCAGTGATTTACACTGAACACTATGGGAGTCTCACTGATTAACACTGAACCCAATGGGAGTCTCACTGATTAACACTGAACCTTGTGGGAGTCTCACTGATTAACACTGAACCCTGTGGAAGTCTCACTGATTAACACTGAACCCTATGGGAGTCTCACTGATTAACACTGAACTCTATGGGATTCTCACTGATTAACACTGAACCCTATGGGAGTCTAACTGATTAACACTGAACCCTGTGGGAGTCTCACTGATTAACACTGCACCCTATGGGAGTTTCACTGATTAACACTGAACCCTATGGGAGTCTCATTGATTAACACATGAACCCTGAGGGAGTCTCACTGATTAACACTGAACCCTGTGGGAGTCTCACTGATTAACACTGAACCCTGTGGGAGTCTCACTGATTAACACTGCACCCTATGGGAGTTTCACTGATTAACACTGAACCCTGTGGGAGTCTCACTGATTAACACTGAACCCTGTGGGAGTCTCACTGATTAACTTTGATCCCTGTGGGAGTCTCACTGCTTAACACTGAACCCTATGGGAGTCTCACTGATTAACACTGAACCCTGTGAGAGTCTCACTGATTAACTTTGATCCCTGTGGGAGTCTCACTGCTTAACACTGAACCCTATGGGAGTCTCACTGATCAACACTGAAACCTATAGGAGTCTCACTGATTAACACTGAACCCTATGGGAGTCTCACTGATTCACACTGAACCCTATGGGAATCTCATTGATTAACACTGAACCCTATGGGAGTCTCATTGATTAACACTGAACCCTATGGGAGTCTCACTGACTAACACATGAACCCTGTATTAGTCTCACTGATTTACACTGAACCCTGTGGGAGTCTCACTGATTAACACTGAACCCTATGGGAGTCTCACTGATTAACACATGAACCCTGAGGGAGTCTCACTGATTAACACAGAACCCTGTGGGAGTCTCACTGATTAACACTGAACCCTGTGGGAGTCTCACTGATTAACACTGAACCCTATGGGAGTCTCACTGATTAACACATGAACCTTGAGGGAGACTCACTGATAAACACTGAACCCTGTGGGAGTCTCACTGATTAAGACTGAACCCTATGAGAGTCTCAATGATTAACACTGAACTCTATGGGATTCTCACTGATTAACACTGTACCCTATGGGAGTCTCACTGATTAAGACTGAACCCTGTGGGAGTCTCAGTTATTAACACTGATCCGTGAGGGAGTCTCACTGATTAACACTGAACACTGGGGGAGTCTCACTGATTAACACTGAACACTGTGGGAGTCTCACTGATTAACACTAAACCCTATGGGAGTCTCACTGATTAACACTGAACCCTATGGGAGTCTCACTGATTTACACTGAACCCTATGGGAGTCTCACTGATTAACACGGAACCCTATGGGAGTCTCACTGATTAACACTGAACCCTGTGGGAGTCTCACTGATTAACACTGAACCATATGGGAGTCTCACTGATTAACACTGAACCCTATGGGAGTCTCACTGATTTACACTGAACCCTATGGGAGTCTCACTGATTAACACGGAACCCTATGGGAGTCTCACTGATTAACACTGAACCCTGTGGGAGTCTCACTGATTAACACTGAACCATATGGGAGTCTCACTGATTAACACTGAACCCTATGGGAGTCTTACTGATTAACACTGAACCCTGTGGGAGTCTCACTAATTAACACTGAACCCTATGGGAGTCTCACTGATGAACACTGAACCCAATGGGGGTCTCAATGATTTACACTGAACACTATGGGAGTCTCACTGATTATCACTGAACCCTATGGGAGGCTCACTGATTAACACTGAACCCTGTGGGAGTCTCACTGATTAACACTGAACTCTATGGGAGTCTCACTGATTAACACTGAACCCTATGGGAGTCTCACTGATTAACACTGAACCCTATGGGAGTCTCACTGATGAACACTGAACCCTATGGTAGTCTCACTGATTAACACATGAACCCCGTGGGAGTCTCACTGATTAACACTGAACCCTATGGGAGTCTCAATGATTAACACTGCACCCTATCGGAGTCTCACTGATTAACACTGCACCCTATGGGAGTCTCACCAAATTAACACTGAACCCTATCGGAGTCTCACTGATTAACACTGAACCCTATGGGAGTCTCACTGATTAACACTGAACCCTATGGGAGTCTCACTGATTAACACTGAACCCTGTGGGAGTCTCACTAATTACCATTGAACCCTATGGGAGTCTCACTGATGAAGACTGAACCCAATGGGAGTCTCATTGATTTACACTGAACCCTATTGGAGTCTCACTGATTAACACTGAACCCTATGGGAGTCTCATTGATTAACACTGAACCCTGTAGGAGTCTCACTCATTAACACTGCACCCAATGGGAGTCTCACTGATGAACACTGAACCCAATGGGAGTCTCAGTGATTTACACTGAACACTATGGGAGTCTCACTGATTAACACTGAACCCAATGGGAGTCTCACTGATTAACACTGAACCTTGTGGGAGTCTCACTGATTAACACTGAACCCTGTGGAAGTCTCACTGATTAACACTGAACCCTATGGGAGTTTCACTGATTAACACTGAACTCTATGGGATTCTCACTGATTAACACTTAACCCTATGGGAGTCTAACTGATTAACACTGAACCCTGTGGGAGTCTCACTGATTAACACTGCACCCTATGGGAGTTTCACTGATTAACACTGAACCCTATGGGAGTCTCATTGATTAACACATGAACCCTGAGGGAGTCTCACTGATTAACACTGAACCCTGTGGGAGTCTCACTGATTAACACTGAACCCTGTGGGAGTCTCACTGATTAACACTGCACCCTATGGGAGTTTCACTGATTAACACTGAACCCTGTGGGAGTCTCACTGATTAACACTGAACCCTGTGGGAGTCTCACTGATTAACTCTGATCCCTGTGGGAGTCTCACTGCTTAACACTGAACCCTATGGGAGTCTCACTGATTAACACTGAACCCTGTGAGAGTCTCACTGATTAAGACTGAACCCTATGGGAGTCTCACTGATCAACACTGAAACCTATAGGAGTCTCACTGATTAACACTGAACCCTATGGGAGTCTCACTGATTCACACTGAACCCTGTGGGAGTTTCACTGATTAACACTGAACCCTATGGGAGTCTCACTGATTAACACATGAACCCTGTGGGAGTCTCACTGATTTACAATGAACCCTGTGGGAGTCTCATTGATTAAACACTGAACCCTATGGGAGTCTCACTGATTAACACATGAACCCTGAGGGAGTATCACTGATTAACACTGAACCCTGTGGGAGTCTCACTGATTAACACTGAACCCTATGGGAGTCTCAATGATTAACACTGAACTCTATGGGATTCTCACTGATTAACACTGAACCCTATGGGAGTCTCACTGATTAACACTGAACCCTGTGGGAGTCTCAGTTAATTAACACTGAACCCTGAGGGAGTCTCACTGATTAACACTGAACACTGGGGGAGTCTCACTGATTAACACTGAACACTGTGGGAGTCTCACTGATTAACACTAAACCCAGTGGGAGTCTCACTGATTAACACTGAACCCTATGGGAGTCTCATTGATTAACACATGAACCCTGAGGGAGTCTCACTGATTAACACTGAACCCTGTGGGAGTCTCACTGATTAACACTGAACCCTATGGGAGTCTCAATGATTAACACTGAACCCTATGGGAGTCTCACTGATTAACACTGAACCCTATGGGAGTCTCACGGATTAAGACTTAACCCTATGGGAGTCTCACTGATTAACACTGAACTCTATGGGATTCTCACTGATTAACACTGAACCCTATGGGAGTCTCACTGATTAACACTGAACCCTGTGGGAGTCTCAGTTATTAACAATGAACCCTGAGGGAGTCTCACTGATTAACACTGAACCCTGTGGGAGTCTCACTGATTAACACTGAACCCTGTGGGAGTCTCACTGATTAACACTGAACCGTGTGGGAGTCTCACTGATTAACACTGAACCCTATGGGAGTTTCACTGATTAACACTGAACCCTGTGGGAGTCTCACTGATTAACACTGAACCCTGTGGGAGTCTCACTGATTAACTCTGATCCCTGTGGGAGTCTCACTGCTTAACACTGAACCCTATGGGAGTCTCACTGATTAACACTGAACCCTGTGAGAGTCTCACTGATTAAGACTGAACCCTATGGGAGTCTCACTGATCAACACTGAAACCTATAGGAGTCTCACTGATTAACACTGAACCCTATGGGAGTCTCACTGATTCACACTGAACCCTGTGGGAGTTTCACTGATTAACACTGAACCCTATGGGAGTCTCACTGATTAACACATGAACCCTGTGGGAGTCTCACTGATTTACAATGAACCCTGTGGGAGTCTCATTGATTAAACACTGAACCCTATGGGAGTCTCACTGATTAACACATGAACCCTGAGGGAGTATCACTGATTAACACTGAACCCTGTGGGAGTCTCACTGATTAACACTGAACCCTATGGGAGTCTCAATGATTAACACTGAACTCTATGGGATTCTCACTGATTAACACTGAACCCTATGGGAGTCTCACTGATTAACACTGAACCCTGTGGGAGTCTCAGTTATTCACACTGAACCCTGAGGGAGTCTCACTGATTAACACTGAACACTGGGGGAGTCTCACTGATTAACACTGAACACTGTGGGAGTCTCACTGATTAACACTAAACCCAGTGGGAGTCTCACTGATTAACACTGAACCCTATGGGAGTCTCATTGATTAACACATGAACCCTGAGGGAGTCTCACTGATTAACACTGAACCCTGTGGGAGTCTCACTGATTAACACTGAACCCTATGGGAGTCTCAATGATTAACACTGAACCCTATGGGAGTCTCACTGATTAACACTGAACCCTGTGGGAGTCTCACGGATTAAGACTGAACCCTATGGGAGTCTCACTGATTAACACTGAACTCTATGGGATTCTCACTGATTAACACTGAACCCTATGGGAGTCTCACTGATTAACACTGAACCCTGTGGGGGTCTCAGTTATTAACAATGAACCCTGAGGGAGTCTCACTGATTAACACTGAACCCTGTGGGAGTCTCACTGATTAACACTGAACCCTGTGGGAGTCTCACTGATTAACACTGAACCGTGTGGGAGTCTCACTGATTAACACTGAACCCTATGGGAGTCTCACTGATTAACACTGAACACTATGGGAGTCTCACTGATGAACACTGCACCCTATGGTAGTCTCACTGATTAACACATGAACGCCGTGGGAGTCTCACTGATTAACACTGAACCCTATGGGAGTCTCACTGATTAACACATGAACCCTGTGGGAGTCTCACTGATTTACACTGAACCCTGTGGGAGTCTCATTGATTAAACACTGAACCCTATGGGAGTCTCACTGATTAACACATGAACCCTGAGGGAGTATCACTGATTAACACTGAACCCTGTGGGAGTCTCACTGATTAACACTGAACCCTATGGGAGTCTCAATGATTAACACTGAACTCTATGGGATTCTCACTGATTAACACTGAACCCTATGGGAGTCTCACTGATTAACACTGAACCCTGTGGGAGTCTCAGTTATTAACACTGAACCCTGAGGGAATCTCACTGATTAACACTAAACCCAGTGGGAGTCTCACTGATTAACACTGAACCCTATGGGAGTCTCATTGATTAACACATGAACCCTGAGGGAGTCTCACTGATTAACACTGAACCCTGTGGGAGTCTCACTGATTAACACTGAACCCTATGGGAGTCTCAATGATTAACACTGAACCCTATGGGAGTCTCACTGATTAACACTGAACCCTGTGGGAGTCTCACGGATTAAGACTGAACCCTATGGGAGTCTCACTGATTAACACTGAACTCTATGGGATTCTCACTGATTAACACTGAACCCTATGGGAGTCTCACTGATTAACACTGAACCCTGTGGGAGTCTCAGTTATTAACAATGAACCCTGAGGGAGTCTCACTGATTAACACTGAACCCTGTGGGAGTCTCACTGATTAACACTGAACCCTGTGGGAGTCTCACTGATTAACACTGAACCGTGTGGGAGTCTCACTGATTAACACTGAACCTTGTGGGAGTTTCACTGATTAACACTGAACCCTGTGGAAGTCTCACTGATTAACACTGAACCCTATGGGAGTCTCACTGATTAACACTGAACTCTATGGGATTCTCATTGATTAACACTGAACCCTATGGGAGTCTAACTGATTAACACTGAACCCTGTGGGAGTCTCACTGATTAACACTGCACCCTATGGGAGTTTCACTGATTAACACTGAACCCTATGGGAGTCTCATTGATTAACACATGAACCCTGAGGGAGTCTCACTGATTAACACTGAACCCTGTGGGAGTCTCACTGATTAACACTGAACCCTGTGGGAGTCTCACTGATTAACACTGCACCCTATGGGAGTTTCACTGATTAACACTGAACCCTGTGGGAGTCTCACTGATTAACACTGAACCCTGTGGGAGTCTCACTGATTAACTTTGATCCCTGTGGGAGTCTCACTGCTTAACACTGAACCCTATGGGAGTCTCACTGATTAACACTGAACCCTGTGAGAGTCTCACTGATTAACTTTGATCCCTGTGGGAGTCTCACTGCTTAACACTGAACCCTATGGGAGTCTCACTGATCAACACTGAAACCTATAGGAGTCTCACTGATTAACACTGAACCCTATGGGAGTCTCACTGATTCACACTGAACCCTATGGGAGTCTCATTGATTAACACTGAACCCTATGGGAGTCTCATTGATTAACACTGAACCCTATGGGAGTCTCACTGACTAACACATGAACCCTGTATTAGTCTCACTGATTTACACTGAACCCTGTGGGAGTCTCACTGATTAACACTGAACCCTATGGGAGTCTCACTGATTAACACATGAACCCTGAGGGAGTCTCACTGATTAACACAGAACCCTGTGGGAGTCTCACTGATTAACACTGAACCCTGTGGGAGTCTCACTGATTAACACTGAACCCTATGGGAGTCTCACTGATTAACACATGAACCTTGAGGGAAACTCACTGATAAACACTGAACCCTGTGGGAGTCTCACTGATTAAGACTGAACCCTATGAGAGTCTCAATGATTAACACTGAACTCTATGGGATTCTCACTGATTAACACACTACCCTATGGGAGTCTCACTGATTAACACTGAACCCTGTGGGAGTCTCAGTTATTAACACTGATCCGTGAGGGAGTCTCACTGATTAACACTGAACACTGGGGGAGTCTCACTGATTAACACTGAACACTGTGGGAGTCTCACTGATTAACACTAAACCCTATGGGAGTCTCACTGATTAACACTGAACCCTATGGGAGTCTCACTGATTTACACTGAACCCTATGGGAGTCTCACTGATTAACACGGAACCCTATGGGAGTCTCACTGATTAACACTGAACCCTATGGGAGTCTCACTGATTTACACTGAACCCTATGGGAGTCTCACTGATTAACATTGAACCCTATGGGAGTCTCACTGATTAACACTGAACCCTATGGGAGTCTCACTGATTAACACGGAACCCTATGGGAGTCTCACTGATTAACACTGAACCCTGTGGGAGTCTCACTGATTAACACTGAACCCTCTGGGAGTCTCACTGATTAACACTGAACCATATGGGAGTCTCACTGATTAACACTGAACCCTATGGGAGTCTTACTGATTAACACTGAACCCTGTGGGAGTCTCACTAATTAACACTGAACCCTATGGGAGTCTCACTGATGAACACTGAACCCAATGGGGGTCTCAATGATTTACACTGAACACTATGGGAGTCTCACTGATTAACACTGAACCCTATGGGAGGCTCACTGATTAACACTGAACCCTGTGGGAGTCTCACTGATTAACACTGAACTCTATGGGAGTCTCACTGATTAACACTGAACCCTATGGGAGTCTCACTGATTAACACTGAACCCTATGGGAGTCTCACTGATGAACACTGAACCCTATGGTAGTCTCACTGATTAACACATGAACCCCGTGGGAGTCTCACTGATTAACACTGAACCCTATGGGAGTCTCAATGATTAACACTGCACCCTATCGGAGTCTCACTGATTAACACTGCACCCTATGGGAGTCTCACCAAATTAACACTGAACCCTATCGGAGTCTCACTGATTAACACTGAACCCTATGGGAGTCTCACTGATTAACACTGAACCCTATGGGAGTCTCACTGATTAACACTGAACCCTGTGGGAGTCTCACTAATTACCACTGAACCCTATGGGAGTCTCACTGATGAAGACTGAACCCAATGGGAGTCTCATTGATTTACACTGAACCCTATTGGAGTCTCACTGATTAACACTGAACCCTATGGGAGTCTCATTGATTAACACTGAACCCTGTAGGAGTCTCACTCATTAACACTGCACCCAATGGGAGTCTCACTGATGAACACTGAACCCAATGGGAGTCTCAGTGATTTACACTGAACACTATGGGAGTCTCACTGATTAACACTGAACCCAATGGGAGTCTCACTGATTAACACTGAACCTTGTGGGAGTCTCACTGATTAACACTGAACCCTGTGGAAGTCTCACTGATTAACACTGAACCCTATGGGAGTTTCACTGATTAACACTGAACTCTATGGGATTCTCACTGATTAACACTTAACCCTATGGGAGTCTAACTGATTAACACTGAACCCTGTGGGAGTCTCACTGATTAACACTGCACCCTATGGGAGTTTCACTGATTAACACTGAACCCTATGGGAGTCTCATTGATTAACACATGAACCCTGAGGGAGTCTCACTGATTAACACTGAACCCTGTGGGAGTCTCACTGATTAACACTGAACCCTGTGGGAGTCTCACTGATTAACACTGCACCCTATGGGAGTTTCACTGATTAACACTGAACCCTGTGGGAGTCTCACTGATTAACACTGAACCCTGTGGGAGTCTCACTGATTAACTCTGATCCCTGTGGGAGTCTCACTGCTTAACACTGAACCCTATGGGAGTCTCATTGATTAACACTGAACCCTGTGAGAGTCTCACTGATTAAGACTGAACCCTATGGGAGTCTCACTGATCAACACTGAAACCTATAGGAGTCTCACTGATTAACACTGAACCCTATGGGAGTCTCACTGATTCACACTGAACCCTGTGGGAGTTTCACTGATTAACACTGAACCCTATGGGAGTCTCACTGATTAACACATGAACCCTGTGGGAGTCTCACTGATTTACAATGAACCCTGTGGGAGTCTCATTGATTAAACACTGAACCCTATGGGAGTCTCACTGATTAACACATGAACCCTGAGGGAGTATCACTGATTAACACTGAACCCTGTGGGAGTCTCACTGATTAACACTGAACCCTATGGGAGTCTCAATGATTAACACTGAACTCTATGGGATTCTCACTGATTAACACTGAACCCTATGGGAGTCTCACTGATTAACACTGAACCCTGTGGGAGTCTCAGTTATTAACACTGAACCCTGAGGGAGTCTCACTGATTAACACTGAACACTGGGGGAGTCTCACTGATTAACACTGAACACTGTGGGAGTCTCACTGATTAACACTAAACCCAGTGGGAGTCTCACTGATTAACACTGAACCCTATGGGAGTCTCATTGATTAACACATGAACCCTGAGGGAGTCTCACTGATTAACACTGAACCCTGTGGGAGTCTCACTGATTAACACTGAACCCTATGGGAGTCTCAATGATTAACACTGAACCCTATGGGAGTCTCACTGATTAACACTGAACCCTGTGGGAGTCTCACGGATTAAGACTGAACCCTATGGGAGTCTCACTGATTAACACTGAACTCTATGGGATTCTCACTGATTAACACTGAACCCTATGGGAGTCTCACTGATTAACACTGAACCCTGTGGGAGTCTCAGTTATTAACAATGAACCCTGAGGGAGTCTCACTGATTAACACTGAACCCTGTGGGAGTCTCACTGATTAACACTGAACCCTGTGGGAGTCTCACTGATTAACACTGAACCGTGTGGGAGTCTCACTGATTAACACTGAACCCTATGGGAGTTTCACTGATTAACACTGAACCCTGTGGGAGTCTCACTGATTAACACTGAACCCTGTGGGAGTCTCACTGATTAACTCTGATCCCTGTGGGAGTCTCACTGCTTAACACTGAACCCTATGGGAGTCTCACTGATTAACACTGAACCCTGTGAGAGTCTCACTGATTAAGACTGAACCCTATGGGAGTTTCACTGATCAACACTGAAACCTATAGGAGTCTCACTGATTAACACTGAACCCTATGGGAGTCTCACTGATTCACACTGAACCCTGTGGGAGTTTCACTGATTAACACTGAACCCTATGGGAGTCTCACTGATTAACACATGAACCCTGTGGGAGTCTCACTGATTTACAATGAACCCTGTGGGAGTCTCATTGATTAAACACTGAACCCTATGGGAGTCTCACTGATTAACACATGAACCCTGAGGGAGTATCACTGATTAACACTGAACCCTGTGGGAGTCTCACTGATTAACACTGAACCCTATGGGAGTCTCAATGATTAACACTGAACTCTATGGGATTCTCACTGATTAACACTGAACCCTATGGGAGTCTCACTGATTAACACTGAACCCTGTGGGAGTCTCAGTTATTAACACTGAACCCTGAGGGAGTCTCACTGATTAACACTGAACACTGGGGGTGTCTCACTGATTAACACTGAACACTGTGGGAGTCTCACTGATTAACACTAAACCCAGTGGGAGTCTCACTGATTAACACTGAACCCTATGGGAGTCTCATTGATTAACACATGAACCCTGAGGGAGTCTCACTGATTAACACTGAACCCTGTGGGAGTCTCACTGATTAACACTGAACCCTATGGGAGTCTCAATGATTAACACTGAACCCTATGGGAGTCTCACTGATTAACACTGAACCCTGTGGGAGTCTCACGGATTAAGACTGAACCCTATGGGAGTCTCACTGATTAACACTGAACTCTATGGGATTCTCACTGATTAACACTGAACCCTATGGGAGTCTCACTGATTAACACTGAACCCTGTGGGAGTCTCAGTTATTAACAATGAACCCTGAGGGAGTCTCACTGATTAACACTGAACCCTGTGGGAGTCTCACTGATTAACACTGAACCCTGTGGGAGTCTCACTGATTAACACTGAACCGTGTGGGAGTCTCACTGATTAACACTGAACCCTATGGGAGTCTCACTGATTAACACTGAACACTATGGGAGTCTCACTGATGAACACTGCACCCTATGGTAGTCTCACTGATTAACACATGAACGCCGTGGGAGTCTCACTGATTAACACTGAACCCTATGGGAGTCTCACTGATTAACACATGAACCCTGTGGGAGTCTCACTGATTTACACTGAACCCTGTGGGAGTCTCATTGATTAAACACTGAACCCTATGGGAGTCTCACTGATTAACACATGAACCCTGAGGGAGTATCACTGATTAACACTGAACCCTGTGGGAGTCTCACTGATTAACACTGAACCCTATGGGAGTCTCAATGATTAACACTGAACTCTATGGGATTCTCACTGATTAACACTGAACCCTGTGGGAGTCTCACTGATTAACACTGAACCCTGTGGGAGTCTCAGTTATTAACACTGAACCCTGAGGGAATCTCACTGATTAACACTAAACCCAGTGGGAGTCTCACTGATTAACACTGAACCCTATGGGAGTCTCATTGATTAACACATGAACCCTGAGGGAGTCTCACTGATTAACACTGAACCCTGTGGGAGTCTCACTGATTAACACTGAACCCTATGGGAGTCTCAATGATTAACACTGAACCCTATGGGAGTCTCACTGATTAACACTGAACCCTGTGGGAGTCTCACGGATTAAGACTGAACCCTATGGGAGTCTCACTGATTAACACTGAACTCTATGGGATTCTCACTGATTAACACTGAACCCTATGGGAGTCTCACTGATTAACACTGAACCCTGTGGGAGTCTCAGTTATTAACAATGAACCCTGAGGGAGTCTCACTGATTAACACTGAACCCTGTGGGAGTCTCACTGATTAACACTGAACCCTGTGGGAGTCTCACTGATTAACACTGAACCGTGTGGGAGTCTCACTGATTAACACTGAACCCTATGGGAGTCTCACCGATTAACACTGAACCCTATGGGAGTCTCACTGATGAACACTGCACCCTATGGTAGTCTCACTGATTAACACATGAACGCCGTGGGAGTCTCACTGATTAACACTGAACCCTATGGGAGTCTCACTGATTAACACATGAACCCTGTGGGAGTCTCACTGATTTACACTGAACCCTGTGGGAATCTCACTGATGAACACTAAACCCAGTGGGAGTCTCACTGATTAACACTGAACCCTATGGGAGTCTCATTGATTAACACATGAACCCTGAGGGAGTCTCACTGATTAACACTGAACCCTGTGGGAGTCTCACTGATTAACACTGAACCCTATGGGAGTCTCAATGATTAACACTGAACCCTATGGGAGTCTCACTGATTAACACTGAACCCTGTGGGAGTCTCACGGATTAAGACTGAACCCTATGGGAGTCTCACTGATTAACACTGAACTCTATGGGATTCTCACTGATTAACACTGAACCCTATGGGAGTCTCACTGATTAACACTGAACCCTGTGGGAGTCTCAGTTATTAACAATGAACCCTGAGGGAGTCTCACTGATTAACACTGAACCCTGTGGGAGTCTCACTGATTAACACTGAACCCTGTGGGAGTCTCACTGATTAACACTGAACCGTGTGGGAGTCTCACTGATTAACACTGAACCCTATGGGAGTCTCACCGATTAACACTGAACCCTATGGGAGTCTCACTGATGAACACTGCACCCTATGGTAGTCTCACTGATTAACACATGAACGCCGTGGGAGTCTCACTGATTAACACTGAACCCTATGGGAGTCTCACTGATTAACACATGAACCCTGTGGGAGTCTCACTGATTTACACTGAACCCTGTGGGAGTCTCATTGATTAAACACTGAACCCTATGGGAGTCTCACTGATTAACACATGAACCCTGAGGGAGTATCACTGATTAACACTGAACCCTGTGGGAGTCTCACTGATTAACACTGAACCCTATGGGAGTCTCAATGATTAACACTGAACTCTATGGGATTCTCACTGATTAACACTGAACCCTATGGGAGTCTCACTGATTAACACTGAACCCTGTGGGAGTCTCAGTTATTAACACTGAACCCTGAGGGAGTCTCACTGATTAACACTGAACACTGGGGGAGTCTCACTGATTAACACTGAACACTGTGGGAGTCTCAATGATTAACACTAAACCCAGTGGGAGTCTCACTGATTAACACTGAACCCTATGGGAGTCTCATTGATTAACACATGAACCCTGAGGGAGTCTCAATGATTAACACTGAACCCTATGGGAGTCTCAATGATTAACACTGAACCCTATGGGAGTCTCACTGATTAACACTGAACCCTGTGGGAGTCTCACGGATTAAGACTGAACCCTATGGGAGTCTCACTGATTAACACTGAACTCTATGGGATTCTCACTGATTAACACTGAACCCTATGGGAGTCTCACTGATTAACACTGAACCCTGTGGGAGTCTCAGTTATTAACAATGAACCCTGAGGGAGTCTCACTGATTAACACTGAACCCTGTGGGAGTCTCACTGATTAACACTGAACCCTGTGGGAGTCTCACTGATTAACACTGAACCGTGTGGGAGTCTCACTGATTAACACTGAACCCTATGGGAGTCTCACCGATTAACACTGAACCCTATGGGAGTCTCACTGATGAACACTGCACCCTATGGTAGTCTCACTGATTAACACATGAACGCCGTGGGAGTCTCACTGATTAACACTGAACCCTATGGGAGTCTCACTGATTAACACATGAACCCTGTGGGAGTCTCACTGATTTACACTGAACCCTGTGGGAGTCTCATTGATTAAACACTGAACCCTATGGGAGTCTCACTGATTAACACATGACCCTGAGGGAGTATCACTGATTAACACTGAACCCTGTGGGAGTCTCACTGATTAACACTGAACCCTATGGGAGTCTCAATGATTAACACTGAACTCTATGGGATTCTCACTGATTAACACTGAACCCTATGGGAGTCTCACTGATTAACACTGAACCCTGTGGGAGTCTCAGTTATTAACACTGAACCCTGAGGGAGTCTCACTGATTAACACTGAACACTGGGGGAGTCTCACTGATTAACACTGAACACTGTGGGAGTCTCACTGATTAACACTAAACCCAGTGGGAGTCTCACTGATTAACACTGAACCCTATGGGAGTCTCATTGATTAACACATGAACCCTGAGGGAGTCTCAATGATTAACACTGAACCCTATGGGAGTCTCAATGATTAACACTGAACCCTATGGGAGTCTCACTGATTAACACTGAACCCTGTGGGAGTCTCACGGATTAAGACTGAACCCTATGGGAGTCTCACTGATTAACACTGAACTCTATGGGATTCTCACTGATTAACACTGAACCCTATGGGAGTCTCACTGATTAACACTGAACCCTGTGGGAGTCTCAGTTATTAACAATGAACCCTGAGGGAGTCTCACTGATTAACACTGAACCCTGTGGGAGTCTCACTGATTAACACTGAACCCTGTGGGAGTCTCACTGATTAACACTGAACCGTGTGGGAGTCTCACTGATTAACACTGAACCCTATGGGAGTCTCACTGATTAACACTGAACCCTATGGGAGTCTCACTGATGAACACTGCACCCATTGGTAGTCTCACTGATTAACACTGAACCCTATGGGAGTCTCACTGATTAACACATGAACCCTGAGGGAATCTCACTGATTAACACAGATCCCTGGGGAGTCTTACTGATTAACACTGAACCCTATGGGAGTCTCACCGATTAACACTGAACCCTATGGGAGTCTCACTGATGAACACTGCACCCTATGGTAGTCTCACTGATTAACACATGAACGCCGTGGGAGTCTCACTGATTAACACTGAACCCTATGGGAGTCTCACTGATTAACACATGAACCCTGTGGGAGTCTCACTGATTTACACTGAACCCTGTGGGAATCTCACTGATTAACACTAAACCCAGTGGGAGTCTCACTGATTAACACTGAACCCTATGGGAGTCTCATTGATTAACACATGAACCCTGAGGGAGTCTCACTGATTAACACTGAACCCTGTGGGAGTCTCACTGATTAACACTGAACCCTATGGGAGTCTCAATGATTAACACTGAACCCTATGGGAGTCTCACTGATTAACAATGAACCCTGTGGGAGTCTCACGGATTAAGACTGAACCCTATGGGAGTCTCACTGATTAACACTGAACTCTATGGGATTCTCACTGATTAACACTGAACCCTATGGGAGTCTCACTGATTAACACTGAACCCTGTGGGAGTCTCAGTTATTAACAATGAACCCTGAGGGAGTCTCACTGATTAACACTGAACCCTGTGGGAGTCTCACTGATTAACACTGAACCCTGTGGGAGTCTCACTGATTAACACTGAACCGTGTGGGAGTCTCACTGATTAACACTGAACCCTATGGGAGTCTCACCGATTAACACTGAACCCTATGGGAGTCTCACTGATGAACACTGCACCCTATGGTAGTCTCACTGATTAACACATGAACGCCGTGGGAGTCTCACTGATTAACACTGAACCCTATGGGAGTCTCACTGATTAACACATGAACCCTGTGGGAGTCTCACTGATTTACACTGAACCCTGTGGGAGTCTCATTGATTAAACACTGAACCCTATGGGAGTCTCACTGATTAACACATGAACCCTGAGGGAGTATCACTGATTAACACTGAACCCTGTGGGAGTCTCACTGATTAACACTGAACCCTATGGGAGTCTCAATGATTAACACTGAACTCTATGGGATTCTCACTGATTAACACTGAACCCTATGGGAGTCTCACTGATTAACACTGAACCCTGTGGGAGTCTCAGTTATTAACACTGAACCCTGAGGGAGTCTCACTGATTAACACTGAACACTGGGGGAGTCTCACTGATTAACACTGAACACTGTGGGAGTCTCACTGATTAACACTAAACCCAGTGGGAGTCTCACTGATTAACACTGAACCCTATGGGAGTCTCATTGATTAACACATGAACCCTGAGGGAGTCTCAATGATTAACACTGAACCCTATGGGAGTCTCAATGATTAACACTGAACCCTATGGGAGTCTCACTGATTAACACTGAACCCTGTGGGAGTCTCACGGATTAAGACTGAACCCTATGGGAGTCTCACTGATTAACACTGAACTCTATGGGATTCTCACTGATTAACACTGAACCCTATGGGAGTCTCACTGATTAACACTGAACCCTGTGGGAGTCTCAGTTATTAACAATGAACCCTGAGGGAGTCTCACTGATTAACACTGAACCCTGTGGGAGTCTCACTGATTAACACTGAACCGTGTGGGAGTCTCACTGATTAACACTGAACCCTATGGGAGTCTCACTGATTAACACTGAACCCTATGGGAGTCTCAATGATTAACACTGAACCCTATGGGAGTCTCACTGATTAACACTGAACCCTGTGGGAGTCTCACGGATTAAGACTGAACCCTATGGGAGTCTCACTGATTAACACTGAACTCTATGGGATTCTCACTGATTAACACTGAACCCTATGGGAGTCTCACTGATTAACACTGAACCCTGTGGGAGTCTCAGTTATTAACAATGAACCCTGAGGGAGTCTCACTGATTAACACTGAACCCTGTGGGAGTCTCACTGATTAACACTGAACCCTGTGGGAGTCTCACTGATTAACACTGAACCGTGTGGGAGTCTCACTGATTAACACTGAACCCTATGGGAGTCTCACCGATTAACACTGAACCCTATGGGAGTCTCACTGATGAACACTGCACCCTATGGTAGTCTCACTGATTAACACATGAACGCCGTGGGAGTCTCACTGATTAACACTGAACCCTATGGGAGTCTCACTGATTAACACATGAACCCTGTGGGAGTCTCACTGATTTACACTGAACCCTGTGGGAGTCTCATTGATTAAACACTGAACCCTATGGGAGTCTCACTGATTAACACATGAACCCTGAGGGAGTATCACTGATTAACACTGAACCCTGTGGGAGTCTCACTGATTAACACTGAACCCTATGGGAGTCTCAATGATTAACACTGAACTCTATGGGATTCTCACTGATTAACACTGAACCCTATGGGAGTCTCACTGATTAACACTGAACCCTGTGGGAGTCTCAGTTATTAACACTGAACCCTGAGGGAGTCTCACTGATTAACACTGAACACTGGGGGAGTCTCACTGATTAACACTGAACACTGTGGGAGTCTCACTGATTAACACTAAACCCAGTGGGAGTCTCACTGATTAACACTGAACCCTATGGGAGTCTCATTGATTAACACATGAACCCTGAGGGAGTCTCAATGATTAACACTGAACCCTATGGGAGTCTCAATGATTAACACTGAACCCTATGGGAGTCTCACTGATTAACACTGAACCCTGTGGGAGTCTCACGGATTAAGACTGAACCCTATGGGAGTCTCACTGATTAACACTGAACTCTATGGGATTCTCACTGATTAACACTGAACCCTATGGGAGTCTCACTGATTAACACTGAACCCTGTGGGAGTCTCAGTTATTAACAATGAACCCTGAGGGAGTCTCACTGATTAACACTGAACCCTGTGGGAGTCTCACTGATTAACACTGAACCCTGTGGGAGTCTCACTGATTAACACTGAACCGTGTGGGAGTCTCACTGATTAACACTGAACCCTATGGGAGTCTCACTGATTAACACTGAACCCTATGGGAGTCTCACTGATGAACACTGCACCCATTGGTAGTCTCACTGATTAACACTGAACCCTATGGGAGTCTCACTGATTAACACATGAACCCTGAGGGAATCTCACTGATTAACACAGATCCCTGGGGAGTCTTACTGATTAACACTGAACCCTGTGGGTGTCTCACTGATTAACACTGAACCCTATGGGAGTCTCACTGATTAACACTGAACCCTGTGGGTGTCTCACTGCTTAACACTCAACCCTATGGGAGTCTCATTGATTAACACTGAACCCTATGGAAGTCTCACTGATTAACACATGAACCCTGTGGGAGTACCTCACTGATTTACACTGAACCCTGTGGGAGTCTCACTGATTAACACTGAACCCTGTGGGAGTCTCACTGATTAACACTGAACACTGTGGGAGTCTCACTGATTAACACTGAACCCTGTGGGAGTCTCACTGATTACCCCTGAACCCCGTGGGAGTTTCACTGATTAACACGGAACCCTATGGGAGTCTCACTGATTAACACTTAACCCTATGGGAGTCTCATTGATTAACAATGAACCCTGTGGGAGTCTCAATGATTAACACTGAACCCTATGGGAGTCTCACCGATTAACACTGAACCCTATGGGAGTCTCACTGATGAACACTGCACCCTATGGTAGTCTCACTGATTAACACATGAACGCCGTGGGAGTCTCACTGATTAACACTGAACCCTATGGGAGTCTCACTGATTAACACATGAACCCTGTGGGAGTCTCACTGATTTACACTGAACCCTGTGGGAGTCTCATTGATTAAACACTGAACCCTATGGGAGTCTCACTGATTAACACATGAACCCTGAGGGAGTATCACTGATTAACACTGAACCCTGTGGGAGTCTCACTGATTAACACTGAACCCTATGGGAGTCTCAATGATTAACACTGAACTCTATGGGATTCTCACTGATTAACACTGAACCCTATGGGAGTCTCACTGATTAACACTGAACCCTGTGGGAGTCTCAGTTATTAACACTGAACCCTGAGGGAGTCTCACTGATTAACACTGAACACTGGGGGAGTCTCACTGATTAACACTGAACACTGTGGGAGTCTCACTGATTAACACTAAACCCAGTGGGAGTCTCACTGATTAACACTGAACCCTATGGGAGTCTCATTGATTAACACATGAACCCTGAGGGAGTCTCAATGATTAACACTGAACCCTATGGGAGTCTCAATGATTAACACTGAACCCTATGGGAGTCTCACTGATTAACACTGAACCCTGTGGGAGTCTCACGGATTAAGACTGAACCCTATGGGAGTCTCACTGATTAACACTGAACTCTATGGGATTCTCACTGATTAACACTGAACCCTATGGGAGTCTCACTGATTAACACTGAACCCTGTGGGAGTCTCAGTTATTAACAATGAACCCTGAGGGAGTCTCACTGATTAACACTGAACCCTGTGGGAGTCTCACTGATTAACACTGAACCCTGTGGGAGTCTCACTGATTAACACTGAACCGTGTGGGAGTCTCACTGATTAACACTGAACCCTATGGGAGTCTCACTGATTAACACTGAACCCTATGGGAGTCTCACTGATGAACACTGCACCCATTGGTAGTCTCACTGATTAACACTGAACCCTATGGGAGTCTCACTGATTAACACATGAACCCTGAGGGAATCTCACTGATTAACACAGATCCCTGGGGAGTCTTACTGATTAACACTGAACCCTGTGGGTGTCTCACTGATTAACACTGAACCCTATGGGAGTCTCACTGATTAACACTGAACCCTGTGGGTGTCTCACTGCTTAACACTCAACCCTATGGGAGTCTCATTGATTAACACTGAACCCTATGGAAGTCTCACTGATTAACACATGAACCCTGTGGGAGTACCTCACTGATTTACACTGAACCCTGTGGGAGTCTCACTGATTAACACTGAACCCTGTGGGAGTCTCACTGATTAACACTGAACACTGTGGGAGTCTCACTGATTAACACTGAACCCTGTGGGAGTCTCACTGATTACCCCTGAACCCCGTGGGAGTTTCACTGATTAACACGGAACCCTATGGGAGTCTCACTGATTAACACTTAACCCTATGGGAGTCTCATTGATTAACAATGAACCCTGTGGGAGTCTCAATGATTAACACTGAACCCTATGGGAGTCTCACTGATTAACACTGAACCCTGTGGGAGTCTCACTGATTAACACTAAACCCTGTGGGAGTCTCACTGATTAACACTGATCCCTGAGGGAGTCTCACTGCTTAACACTGAACCCTATGGGAGTCTCACTGATTAACACTGAACCCTATGGGAGTCTCACTGATTAACACTGAACCCTATGGGAGTCTCACTGATTAACACTGAACCCTATGGGAGTTTCACTGATTAACACTGAACGCTGAGGGAGTCTCACTAATTAACACTGAACCCTATGGGAGTCTCACTGATTAACACTGGACCCAATGGGAGTCTCATTGATTTACACTGAACCCTATTGGCGTCTCACTGATTAACACTGAACCCTATGGGAGTCTCACTGATAACACTGAACCCTGTAGGAGTCTCACTAATTAACACTGCACCCTATGGGAGTCTCACTGATGAACACTGAACCCAATGGGAGTCTCAGTGATTTACACTGAACACTATGGGAGTCTCACTGATTAACACTGAACCCAATGGGAGTCTCACTGATTAACACTGAAGCCTGTGGGAGGCTCACTGATTAACACTGAACCCTATGGGAGTCTCACAGATTAACGCTGAACCCTATGGGAGTCTCACTGGTTAACAATGAACCCTATGGGAGTCTCACTGATTAACACTGAAATCGATGGGATTCTCACTGATTAACAGTGAACCCTATGGGAGTCTCACTGATTAACACTGAACCCAGTGGGAGTCTCTGTGATTAATACTGAACCCTATGGGAGTCTCACTGATTAACACTGAACACTGTAGGAGTCTCACTGATTAACACTGAACACTGTGGGCGTCTCACTGATTAACACTGAACGCTGTGGGAGTCTCACTGATTAACACTGAACCCTATGGGAGTCTCACTGATTAACACATGAACCCTGTGGGAGTCTCACTGATTAACACTGAACCCTGTGGGAGTCTCACTGATTAACGCTGAACCCTGTGGGATTCTCACTGATTAACACTGAACCCTATGGGAGTCTCACTGATTAACACTGATCCCTATGGGAGTCTCACTGATTAACACTGAACCCTATGGGAGTCTCACTGATGAACACTGCACCCTATGGTAGTCTCACTGATTAACACATGAACGCCGTGGGAGTCTCACTGATTAACACTGAACCCTATGGGAGTCTCACTGATTAACACATGAACCCTGAGGGAGTCTCACTGATTAACACTGAACCCTGTGGGAGTCTCACTGATTAACACTGAACCCTGTGGGAGTCTCACTGATTAACACTGAACCGTGTGGGAGTCTCACTGATTAACACTGAACCCTATGGGAGTCTCACTGATTAACACTGATCCCTATGGGAGTCTCACTGATTAACACTGAACCCTATGGGAGTCTCACTGATGAACACTGCACCCTATGGTAGTCTCACTGATTAACACATGAACGCCGTGGGAGTCTCACTGATTAACACTGAACCCTATGGGAGTCTCACTGATTAACACATGAACCCTGAGGGAATCTCACTGATTAACACAGATCCCTGGGGAGTCTCACTGATTAACACGGAACCCTGTGGGTGTCTCACTGATTAACACTGAACCCTATGGGAGTCTCACTGATTAACACTGAACCCTGTGGGTGTCTCACTGATTAACACTCAACCCTATGGGAGTCTCATTGATTAACACTGAACCCTAAGGGAGTCTCACTGATTAACTCATGAACCCTGTGGGAGTACCTCACTGATTTACACTGAACCCTGTGGGAGTCTCACTGATTAACACTGAACCCTGTGGGAGTCTCACTGATTAACACTGAACACTGTGGGAGTCTCACTGGTTAACACTGAACCCTGTGGGAGTCTCACTGATTACCCCTGAACCC
Source organism: Petromyzon marinus (assembly GCF_048934315.1). Taxonomy (NCBI): domain Eukaryota; kingdom Metazoa; phylum Chordata; class Hyperoartia; order Petromyzontiformes; family Petromyzontidae; genus Petromyzon; species Petromyzon marinus. Next base: position 2,791,714 of record NW_027423501.1, read on the forward strand.
TGTGGGAGTTTCACTGATTAACACGGAACCCTATGGGAGTCTCACTGATTAACACTTAACCCTATGGGAGTCTCATTGATTAACACTGAACCCTGTGGGAGTCTCAATGATTAACACTGAACCCTATGGGAGTCTCACTGATTAACACTGAACCCTGTGGGAGTCTCACTGATTAACACTAAACCCTGTGGGAGTCTCACTGATTAACACTGATCCCTGTGGGAGTCTCACTGCTTAACACTGAACCCTATGGGAGTCTCACTGATTAACACTGAACCCTATGGGAGTCTCACTGATTAACCCTGAACCCTATGGGAGTCTCACTGACTAACACTGAACCCTATGGGAGTCTCACTGATTAACACTGAACCCTGAGGGAGTCTCACTAATTAACACTGAACCCTATGGGAGTCTCACTGATTAACACTGAACCCAATGGGAGTCTCATTGATTTACACTGAACCCTATTGGCGTCTCACTGATTAACACTGAACCCTATGGGAGTCTCACTGATAACACTGAACCCTGTAGGAGTCTCACTAATTAACACTGCACCCTATGGGAGTCTCACTGATGAACACTGAACCCAATGGGAGTCTCAGTGATTTACACTGAACACTATGGGAGTCTCACTGATTAACACTGAACCCAATGGGAGTCTCACTGATTAACACTGAAGCCTGTGGGAGGCTCACTGATTAACACTGAACCCTATGGGAGTCTCACACATTAACGCTGAACCCTATGGGAGTCTCACTGGTTAACAATGAACCCTATGGGAGTCTCACTGATTAACACTGAAATCGATGGGATTCTCACTGATTAACAGTGAACCCTATAGGAGTTTCACTGATTAACACTGAACCCAGTGGGAGTCTCTGTGATTAATACTGAACCATATGGGAGTCTCACTGATTAACACTGAACACTGTGGGAGTCTCACTGATTAACACTGAACACTGTGGGCGTCTCACTGATTAACACTGAACCCTGTGGAAGTCTCACTGATTAACACTGAACCCTATGGGTATCTCACTGATTAATACATGAACCCTGTGGGAGTCTCACTGATTAACACTGAACCCTGTGGGAGTCTCACTGATTAACGCTGAACCCTGTGGGATTCTCACTGATTAACACTGAACCCTATGGGAGTCTCACTGATTAACACTGATCCCTATGGGAGTCTCACTGATTAACACTGAACCCTATGGGAGTCTCACTGATGAACACTGCACCCTATGGTAGTCTCACTGATTAACACATGAACGCCGTGGGAGTCTCACTGATTAACACTGAACCCTATGGGAGTCTCACTGATTAACACATGAACCCTGAGGGAGTCTCACTGATTAACACAGATCCCTGGGGAGTCTCACTGATTAACACTGAACATTGTGGGTGTCTCACTGATTAACACTGAACCCTATGGGAGTCTCACTGATTAACACTGAACCCTGTGGGTGTCTCACTGATTAACACTCAACCCTATGGGAGTCTCATTGATTAACACTGAACCCTATGGGAGTCTCACTGATTAACACATGAACCCTGTGGGAGTACCTCACTGATTTACACTGAACCCTGTGGGAGTCTCACTGATTACCCCTGAACACTGTGGGAGTTTCACTGATTAACACGGAACCCTATGGGAGTCTCACTGATTAACACTTAACCCTATGGGAGTCTCATTTATTAACACTGAACCCTGTGGGAGTCTCAATGATTAACACTGAACCCTATGGGAGTCTCACTGATTAACACTGAACCCTGTGGGAGTCTCACTGATTAACACTGAACCCTGTGGGAGTCTCACTGATTAACACTGATCCCTGTGGGAGTCTCACTGCTTAACACTGAACCCTATGGGAGTCTCACTGATTAACACTGAAACTTATGGGAGTCTCACTGATTAACACTGAATGCTATGGGAGTCTCACTGATTAACAGTGAACCCTATGGGAGTCTCAGTGATTAACACTGAACTCTGTGGGATTCTCACTGATTAACACTGAACCCAATGGGAGTCTCATTGATTTACACTGAACCCTATTGGCGTCTCACTGATTAACACTGAACCCTATGGGAGTCTCACTGATAACACTGAACCCTGTAGGAGTCTCACTAATTAAAACTGCACCCTATGGGAGTCTCACTGATGAACACTGAACCCAATGGGAGTCTCAGTGATTTACACTGAACACTATGGGAGTCTCACTGATTAACACTGAACCCAATGGGAGTCTCACTGATTAACACTGAAGCCTGTGGGAGGCTCACTGATTAACACTGAACCCTATGGGAGTCTCACAGATTAACGCTGAACCCTATGGGAGTCTCACTGGTTAACAATGAACCCTATGGGAGTCTCACTGATTAACACTGAAATCGATGGGATTCTCACTGATTAACAGTGAACCCTATGGGAGTCTCACTGATTAACACTGAACCCAGTGGGAGTCTCAGTGATTAATACTGAACCCTATGGGAGTCTCACTGATTAACACTGAACACTGTGGGAATCTCACTGATTAACACTGAACACTGTGGGCGTCTCACTGATTAACACTGAACCCTGTGGGAGTCTCACTGATTAACACTGAACCCTATGGGAGTCTCACTGATTAACACATGAACCCTGTGGGAGTATCACTGATTAACACTGAACCCTGTGGGAGTCTCACTGATTAACACTAAACCCAGTGGGAGTCTCACTGATTAACACTGAACCCTATGGGAGTCTCATTGATTAACACATGAACCCTGAGGGAGTCTCAATGATTAACACTGAACCCTATGCGAGTCTCAATGATTAACACTGAACCCTATGGGAGTCTCACTGATTAACACTGAACCCTGTGGGAGTTTCACGGATTAAGACTGAACCCTATGGGAGTCTCACTGATTAACACTGAACTCTATGGGATTCTCACTGATTAACACTGAACCCTATGGGAGTCTCACTGATTAACACTGAACCCTGTGGGAGTCTCACTGATTAACACTGAACCCTATGGGAGTCTCACTGATTAACACATGAACCCTGTGGGAGTATCACTGATTAACACTGAACCCTGTGGGAGTCTCACTGATTAACACTAAACCCAGTGGGAGTCTCACTGATTAACACTGAACCCTATGGGAGTCTCATTGATTAACACATGAACCCTGAGGGAGTCTCAATGATTAACACTGAACCCTATGCGAGTCTCAATGATTAACACTGAACCCTATGGGAGTCTCACTGATTAACACTGAACCCTGTGGGAGTCTCACGGATTAAGACTGAACCCTATGGGAGTCTCACTGATTAACACTGAACTCTATGGGATTCTCACTGATTAACACTGAACCCTATGGGAGTCTCACTGATTAACACTGAACCCTGTGGGAGTCTCAGTTATTAACAATGAACCCTGAGGGAGTCTCACTGATTAACACTGAACCCTGTGGGAGTCTCACTGATTAACACTGAACCCTGTGGGAGTCTCACTGATTAACACTGAACCGTGTGGGAGTCTCACTGATTAACACTGAACCCTATGGGAGTCTCACTGATTAACACTGAACCCTATGGGAGTCTCACTGATGAACACTGCACCCATTGGTAGTCTCACTGATTAACACTGAACCCTATGGGAGTCTCACTGATTAACACATGAACCCTGAGGGAATCTCACTGATTAACACAGATCCCTGGGGAGTCTTACTGATTAACACTGAACCCTGTGGGTGTCTCACTGATTAACACTGAACCCTATGGGAGTCTCACTGATTAACACTGAACCCTGTGGGTGTCTCACTGATTAACACTCAACCCTATGGGAGTCTCATTGATTAACACTGAACCCTATGGAAGTCTCACTGATTAACACATGAACCCTGTGGGAGTACCTCACTGATTTACACTGAACCCTGTGGGAGTCTCACTGATTAACACTGAACCCTGTGGGAGTCTCACTGATTAACACTGAACACTGTGGGAGTCTCACTGATTAACACTGAACCCTGTGGGAGTCTCACTGATTACCCCTGAACCCCGTGGGAGTTTCACTGATTAACACGGAACCCTATGGGAGTCTCACTGATTAACACTTAACCCTATGGGAGTCTCATTGATTAACAATGAACCCTGTGGGAGTCTCAATGATTAACACTGAACCCTATGGGAGTCTCACTGATTAACACTGAACCCTGTGGGAGTCTCACTGATTAACACTAAACCCTGTGGGAGTCTCACTGATTAACACTGATCCCTGTGGGAGTCTCACTGCTTAACACTGAACCCTATGGGAGTCTCACTGATTAACACTGAACCCTATGGGAGTCTCACTGATTAACACTGAACCCTATGGGAGTCTCACTGATTAACACTGAACCCTATGGGAGTTTCACTGATTAACACTGAACGCTGAGGGAGTCTCACTAATTAACACTGAACCCTATGGGAGTCTCACTGATTAACACTGAACCCAATGGGAGTCTCATTGATTTACACTGAACCCTATTGGCGTCTCACTGATTAACACTGAACCCTATGGGAGTCTCACTGATAACACTGAACCCTGTAGGAGTCTCACTAATTAACACTGCACCCTATGGGAGTCTCACTGATGAACACTGAACCCAATGGGAGTCTCAGTGATTTACACTGAACACTATGGGAGTCTCACTGATTAACACTGAACCCAATGGGAGTCTCACTGATTAACACTGAAGCCTGTGGGAGGCTCACTGATTAACACTGAACCCTATGGGAGTCTCACAGATTAACGCTGAACCCTATGGGAGTCTCACTGGTTAACAATGAACCCTATGGGAGTCTCACTGATTAACACTGAAATCGATGGGATTCTCACTGATTAACAGTGAACCCTATGGGAGTCTCACTGATTAACACTGAACCCAGTGGGAGTCTCTGTGATTAATACTGAACCCTATGGGAGTCTCACTGATTAACACTGAACACTGTGGGAGTCTCACTGATTAACACTGAACACTGTGGGCGTCTCACTGATTAACACTGAACGCTGTGGGAGTCTCACTGATTAACACTGAACCCTATGGGAGTCTCACTGATTAACACATGAACCCTGTGGGAGTCTCACTGATTAACACTGAACCCTGTGGGAGTCTCACTGATTAACGCTGAACCCTGTGGGATTCTCACTGATTAACACTGAACCCTATGGGAGTCTCACTGATTAACACTGATCCCTATGGGAGTCTCACTGATTAACACTGAACCCTATGGGAGTCTCACTGATGAACACTGCACCCTATGGTAGTCTCACTGATTAACACATGAACGCCGTGGGAGTCTCACTGATTAACACTGAACCCTATGGGAGTCTCACTGATTAACACATGAACCCTGAGGGAGTCTCACTGATTAACACTGAACCCTGTGGGAGTCTCACTGATTAACACTGAACCCTGTGGGAGTCTCACTGATTAACACTGAACCGTGTGGGAGTCTCACTGATTAACACTGAACCCTATGGGGGTCTCACTGATTAACACTGATCCCTATGGGAGTCTCACTGATTAACACTGAACCCTATGGGAGTCTCACTGATGAACACTGCACCCTATGGTAGTCTCACTGATTAACACATGAACGCCGTGGGAGTCTCACTGATTAACACTGAACCCTATGGGAGTCTCACTGATTAACACATGAACCCTGAGGGAATCTCACTGATTAACACAGATCCCTGGGGAGTCTCACTGATTAACACGGAACCCTGTGGGTGTCTCACTGATTAACACTGAACCCTATGGGAGTCTCACTGATTAACACTGAACCCTGTGGGTGTCTCACTGATTAACACTCAACCCTATGGGAGTCTCATTGATTAACACTGAACCCTAAGGGAGTCTCACTGATTAACTCATGAACCCTGTGGGAGTACCTCACTGATTTACACTGAACCCTGTGGGAGTCTCACTGATTAACACTGAACCCTGTGGGAGTCTCACTGATTAACACTGAACACTGTGGGAGTCTCACTGGTTAACACTGAACCCTGTGGGAGTCTCACTGATTACCCCTGAACCCTGTGGGAGTTTCACTGATTAACACGGAACCCTATGGGAGTCTCACTGATTAACACTTAACCCTATGGGAGTCTCATTGATTAACACTGAACCCTGTGGGAGTCTCAATGATTAACACTGAACCCTATGGGAGTCTCACTGATTAACACTGAACCCTGTGGGAGTCTCACTGATTAACACTAAACCCTGTGGGAGTCTCACTGATTAACACTGATCCCTGTGGGAGTCTCACTGCTTAACACTGAACCCTATGGGAGTCTCACTGATTAACACTGAACCCTATGGGAGTCTCACTGATTAACACTGAACCCTATGGGAGTCTCACTGACTAACACTGAACCCTATGGGAGTCTCACTGATTAACACTGAACCCTGAGGGAGTCTCACTAATTAACACTGAACCCTATGGGAGTCTCACTGATTAACACTGAACCCAATGGGAGTCTCATTGATTTACACTGAACCCTATTGGCGTCTCACTGATTAACACTGAACCCTATGGGAGTCTCACTGATGAACACTGAACCCAATGGGAGTCTCAGTGATTTACACTGAACACTATGGGAGTCTCACTGATTAACACTGAACCCAATGGGAGTCTCACTGATTAACACTGAAGCCTGTGGGAGGCTCACTGATTAACACTGAACCCTATGGGAGTCTCACACATTAACGCTGAACCCTATGGGAGTCTCACTGGTTAACAATGAACCCTATGGGAGTCTCACTGATTAACACTGAAATCGATGGGATTCTCACTGATTAACAGTGAACCCTATGGGAGTCTCACTGATTAACACTGAACCCAGTGGGAGTCTCTGTGATTAATACTGAACCCTATGGGAGTCTCACTGATTAACACTGAACACTGTGGGAGTCTCACTGATTAACACTGAACACTGTGGGCGTCTCACTGATTAACACTGAACCCTGTGGAAGTCTCACTGATTAACACTGAACCCTATGGGAATCTCACTGATTAACACATGAACCCTGTGGGAGTCTCACTGATTAACACTGAACCCTGTGGGAGTCTCACTGATTAACGCTGAACCCTGTGGGATTCTCACTGATTAACACTGAACCCTATGGGAGTCTCACTGATTAACACTGATCCCTATGGGAGTCTCACTGATTAACACTGAACCCTATGGGAGTCTCACTGATGAACACTGCACCCTATGGTAGTCTCACTGATTAACACATGAACGCCGTGGGAGTCTCACTGATTAACACTGAACCCTATGGGAGTCTCACTGATTAACACATGAACCCTGAGGGAGTCTCAATGATTAACACAGATCCCTGGGGAGTCTCACTGATTAACACTGAACCCTGTGGGTGTCTCACTGATTAACACTGAACCCTATGGGAGTCTCACTGATTAACACTGAACCCTGTGGGTGTCTCACTGATTAACACTCAACCCTATGGGAGTCTCATTGATTAACACTGAACCCTATGGGAGTCTCACTGATTAACACATGAACCCTGTGGGAGTACCTCACTGATTTACACTGAACCCTGTGGGAGTCTCACTGATTACCCCTGAACACTGTGGGAGTTTCACTGATTAACACGGAACCCTATGGGAGTCTCACTGATTAACACTTAACCCTATGGGAGTCTCATTGATTAACACTGAACCCTGTGGGAGTCTCAATGATTAACACTGAACCCTATGGGAGTCTCACTGATTAACACTGAACCCTGTGGGAGTCTCACTGATTAACACTGAACCCTGTGGGAGTCTCACTGATTAACACTGATCCCTGTGGGAGTCTCACTGCTTAACACTGAACCCTATGGGAGTCTCACTGATTAACACTGAAACTTATGGGAGTCTCACTGATTAACACTGAACGCTATGGGAGTCTCACTGATTAACACTGAACCCTATGGGAGTCTCAGTGATTAACACTGAACTCTGTGGGATTCTCACTGATTAACACTGAACCCAATGGGAGTCTCATTGATTTACACTGAACCCTATTGGCGTCTCACTGATTAACACTGAACCCTATGGGAGTCTCACTGATAACACTGAACCCTGTAGGAGTCTCACTAATTAAAACTGCACCCTATGGGAGTCTCACTGATGAACACTGAACCCAATGGGAGTCTCAGTGATTTACACTGAACACTATGGGAGTCTCACTGATTAACACTGAACCCAATGGGAGTCTCACTGATTAACACTGAAGCCTGTGGGAGGCTCACTGATTAACACTGAACCCTATGGGAGTCTCACAGATTAACGCTGAACCCTATGGGAGTCTCACTGGTTAACAATGAACCCTATGGGAGTCTCACTGATTAACACTGAAATCGATGGGATTCTCACTGATTAACAGTGAACCCTATGGGAGTCTCACTGATTAACACTGAACCCAGTGGGAGTCTCAGTGATTAATACTGAACCCTATGGGAGTCTCACTGATTAACACTGAACACTGTGGGAATCTCACTGATTAACACTGAACACTGTGGGCGTCTCACTGATTAACACTGAACCCTGTGGGAGTCTCACTGATTAACACTGAACCCTATGGGAGTCTCACTGATTAACACATGAACCCTGTGGGAGTCTCACTGATTAACACTGAACACTGTGGGAGTCTCACTGATTAACGCTGAACCCTGTGGGATTCTCACTGATTAACACTGAACTCTATGGGAGTCTCACTGATTAACACTGAACCCTGTGGACGTCTCACTGATTAACACTGAACCCTGTGGGAGTCTCACTGATTAACACTGAACCCTGTGGGAGTCTCACTGATTACCCCTGAACCCTGTGGGAGTTTCACTAATTAACACTGAACCCTGTGGGAGTCTCACTGATTAACAATGAACCCTGTGGGAGTCTCACTGATTAACACTGAACCCTGTGGGAGTCTCACTGATTAACACTGAACCCTATCGGAGTCTCAATGATTAACACTGAACCCTGTGGGAGTCTCACTGATTAACACTGAACCCTGTGGGAGTCTCACTGATTAACACTGCACCCTATGGGAGTTTCACTGATTAACACTGAACCCTAAGGGAGTCTCATTGATTAACACATGAACCCTGAGGGAGTCTCACTGATTAACACTGAACCCTGTGGGAGTCTCATTGATTAACACTGAACCCTGTGGGAGTCTCACTGATTAACACTGAACCCTGTGGGAGTCTCACTGATTAACACTGCACCCTATGGGAGTTTCACTGATTAACACTGAACCCTGTGGGAGTCTCACTGATTAACACTGAACCCTGTGGGAGTCTCACTGATTAACTCTGATCCCTGTGGGAGTCTCACTGCTTAACACTGAACCCTATGGGAGTCTCACTGATTAACACTGAACCCTGTGAGAGTCTCACTGATTAAGACTGAACCCTATGGGAGTCTCACTGATCAACACTGAAACCTATAGGAGTCTCACTGATTAACACTGAACCCTATGGGAGTCTCACTGATTCACACTGAACCCTGTGGGAGTTTCACTGATTAACACTGAACCCTATGGGAGTCTCACTGATTAACACTTAACCCTATGGGAGTCTCATTGATTAACAATGAACCCTGTGGGAGTCTCAATGATTAACACGGAACCCTATGGGAGTCTCACTGATTAACACTGAACCCTGTGGGAGTCTCACTGATTAACACTAAACCCTGTGGGAGTCTCACTGATTAACACTGATCCCTGTGGGAGTCTCACTGCTTAACACTGAACCCTATGGGAGTCTCACTGATTAACACTGAACCCTATGGGAGTCTCACTGATTAACACTGAACCCTATGGGAGTCTCACTGATTAACACTGAACCCTATGGGAGTTTCACTGATTAACACTGAACGCTGAGGGAGTCTCACTAATTAACACTGAACCCTATGGGAGTCTCACTGATTAACACTGAACCCAATGGGAGTCTCATTGATTTACACTGAACCCTATTGGCGTCTCACTGATTAACACTGAACCCTATGGGAGTCTCACTGATAACACTGAACCCTGTAGGAGTCTCACTAATTAACACTGCACCCTATGGGAGTCTCACTGATGAACACTGAACCCAATGGGAGTCTCAGTGATTTACACTGAACACTATGGGAGTCTCACTGATTAACACTGAACCCAATGGGAGTCTCACTGATTAACACTGAAGCCTGTGGGAGGCTCACTGATTAACACTGAACCCTATGGGAGTCTCACAGATTAACGCTGAACCCTATGGGAGTCTCACTGGTTAACAATGAACCCTATGGGAGTCTCACTGATTAACACTGAAATCGATGGGATTCTCACTGATTAACAGTGAACCCTATGGGAGTCTCACTGATTAACACTGAACCCAGTGGGAGTCTCTGTGATTAATACTGAACCCTATGGGAGTCTCACTGATTAACACTGAACACTGTGGGAGTCTCACTGATTAACACTGAACACTGTGGGCGTCTCACTGATTAACACTGAACGCTGTGGGAGTCTCACTGATTAACACTGAACCCTATGGGAGTCTCACTGATTAACACATGAACCCTGTGGGAGTCTCACTGATTAACACTGAACCCTGTGGGAGTCTCACTGATTAACGCTGAACCCTGTGGGATTCTCACTGATTAACACTGAACCCTATGGGAGTCTCACTGATTAACACTGATCCCTATGGGAGTCTCACTGATTAACACTGCACCCTATGGGAGTCTCACTGATGAACACTGCACCCTATGGTAGTCTCACTGATTAACACATGAACGCCGTGGGAGTCTCACTGATTAACACTGAACCCTATGGGAGTCTCACTGATTAACACTGAAGCCTGTGGGAGGCTCACTGATTAACACTGAACCCTATGGGAGTCTCACAGATTAACGCTGAACCCTATGGGAGTCTCACTGGTTAACAATGAACCCTATGGGAGTCTCACTGATTAACACTGAAATCGATGGGATTCTCACTGATTAACAGTGAACCCTATGGGAGTCTCACTGATTAACACTGAACCCAGTGGGAGTCTCAGTGATTAATACTGAACCCTATGGGAGTCTCACTGATTAACACTGAACACTGTGGGAATCTCACTGATTAACACTGAACACTGTGGGCGTCTCACTGATTAACACTGAACCCTGTGGGAGTCTCACTGATTAACACTGAACCCTATGGGAGTCTCACTGATTAACACATGAACCCTGTGGGAGTCTCACTGATTAACACTGAACCCTGTGGGAGTCTCACTGATTAACGCTGAACCCTGTGGGATTCTCACTGATTAACACTGAACTCTATGGGAGTCTCACTGATTAACACTGAACCCTGTGGACGTCTCACTGATTAACAATGAACCCTGTGGGAGTCTCACTGATTAACACTGAACCCTGTGGGAGTCTCACTGATTACCCCTGAACCCTGTGGGAGTTTCACTAATTAACACTGAACCCTGTGGGAGTCTCACTGATTAACAATGAACCCTGTGGGAGTCTCACTGATTAACACTGAACCCTGTGGGAGTCTCACTGATTAACACTGAACCCTATCGGAGTCTCAATGATTAACACTGAACCCTGTGGGAGTCTCACTGATTAACACTGAACCCTGTGGGAGTCTCACTGATTAACACTGCACCCTATGGGAGTTTCACTGATTAACACTGAACCCTAAGGGAGTCTCATTGATTAACACATGAACCCTGAGGGAGTCTCACTGATTAACACTGAACCCTGTGGGAGTCTCATTGATTAACACTGAACCCTGTGGGAGTCTCACTGATTAACACTGAACCCTGTGGGAGTCTCACTGATTAACACTGCACCCTATGGGAGTTTCACTGATTAACACTGAACCCTGTGGGAGTCTCACTGATTAACACTGAACCCTGTGGGAGTCTCACTGATTAACTCTGATCCCTGTGGGAGTCTCACTGCTTAACACTGAACCCTATGGGAGTCTCACTGATTAACACTGAACCCTGTGAGAGTCTCACTGATTAAGACTGAACCCTATGGGAGTCTCACTGATCAACACTGAAACCTATAGGAGTCTCACTGATTAACACTGAACCCTATGGGAGTCTCACTGATTCACACTGAACCCTGTGGGAGTTTCACTGATTAACACTGAACCCTATGGGAGTCTCACTGATTAACACTTAACCCTATGGGAGTCTCATTGATTAACAATGAACCCTGTGGGAGTCTCAATGATTAACACGGAACCCTATGGGAGTCTCACTGATTAACACTGAACCCTGTGGGAGTCTCACTGATTAACACTAAACCCTGTGGGAGTCTCACTGATTAACACTGATCCCTGTGGGAGTCTCACTGCTTAACACTGAACCCTATGGGAGTCTCACTGATTAACACTGAACCCTATGGGAGTCTCACTGATTAACACTGAACCCTATGGGAGTCTCACTGATTAACACTGAACCCTATGGGAGTTTCACTGATTAACACTGAACGCTGAGGGAGTCTCACTAATTAACACTGAACCCTATGGGAGTCTCACTGATTAACACTGAACCCAATGGGAGTCTCATTGATTTACACTGAACCCTATTGGCGTCTCACTGATTAACACTGAACCCTATGGGAGTCTCACTGATAACACTGAACCCTGTAGGAGTCTCACTAATTAACACTGCACCCTATGGGAGTCTCACTGATGAACACTGAACCCAATGGGAGTCTCAGTGATTTACACTGAACACTATGGGAGTCTCACTGATTAACACTGAACCCAATGGGAGTCTCACTGATTAACACTGAAGCCTGTGGGAGGCTCACTGATTAACACTGAACCCTATGGGAGTCTCACAGATTAACGCTGAACCCTATGGGAGTCTCACTGGTTAACAATGAACCCTATGGGAGTCTCACTGATTAACACTGAAATCGATGGGATTCTCACTGATTAACAGTGAACCCTATGGGAGTCTCACTGATTAACACTGAACCCAGTGGGAGTCTCTGTGATTAATACTGAACCCTATGGGAGTCTCACTGATTAACACTGAACACTGTGGGAGTCTCACTGATTAACACTGAACACTGTGGGCGTCTCACTGATTAACACTGAACGCTGTGGGAGTCTCACTGATTAACACTGAACCCTATGGGAGTCTCACTGATTAACACATGAACCCTGTGGGAGTCTCACTGATTAACACTGAACCCTGTGGGAGTCTCACTGATTAACGCTGAACCCTGTGGGATTCTCACTGATTAACACTGAACCCTATGGGAGTCTCACTGATTAACACTGATCCCTATGGGAGTCTCACTGATTAACACTGCACCCTATGGGAGTCTCACTGATGAACACTGCACCCTATGGTAGTCTCACTGATTAACACATGAACGCCGTGGGAGTCTCACTGATTAACACTGAACCCTATGGGAGTCTCACTGATTAACACATGAACCCTGAGGGAGTCTCACTGATTAACACTGAACCCTGTGGGAGTCTCACTGATTAACACTGAACCCTGTGGGAGTCTCACTGATTAACACTGAACCGTGTGGGAGCCTCACTGATTAACACTGAACCCTATGGGAGTCTCACTGATTAACACTGATCCCTATGGGAGTCTCACTGATTAACACTGAACCCTATGGGAGTCTCACTGATGAACACTGCACCCTATGGTAGTCTCACTGATTAACACATGAACGCCGTGGGAGTCTCACTGATTAACACTGAACCCTATGGGAGTCTCACTGATTAACACATGAACCCTGAGGGAATCTCACTGATTAACACAGATCCCTGGGGAGTCTCACTGATTAACACGGAACCCTGTGGGTGTCTCACTGATTAACACTGAACCCTATGGGAGTCTCACTGATTAACACTGAACCCTGTGGGTGTCTCACTGATTAACACTCAACCCTATGGGAGTCTCATTGATTAACACTGAACCCTATGGGAGTCTCACTGATTAACTCATGAACCCTGTGGGAGTACCTCACTGATTTACACTTAACCCTGTGGGAGTCTCACTGATTAACACTGAACCCTGTGGGAGTCTCACTGATTAACACTGAACACTGTGGGAGTCTCACTGGTTAACACTGAACCCTGTGGGAGTCTCACTGATTACCCCTGAACCCTGTGGGAGTTTCACTGATTAACACGGAACCCTATGGGAGTCTCACTGATTAACACTTAACCCTATGGGAGTCTCATTGATTAACACTGAACCCTGTGGGAGTCTCAATGATTAACACTGAACCCTATGGGAGTCTCACTGATTAACACTGAACCCTGTGGGAGTCTCACTGATTAACACTAAACCCTGTGGGAGTCTCACTGATTAACACTGATCCCTGTGGGAGTCTCACTGCTTAACACTGAACCCTATGGGAGTCTCACTGATTAACACTGAACCCTATGGGAGTCTCACTGATTAACACTGAACCCTATGGGAGTCTCACTGACTAACACTGAACCCTATGGGAGTCTCACTGATTAACACTGAACCCTGAGGGAGTCTCACTAATTAACACTGAACCCTATGGGAGTCTCACTGATTAACACTGAACCCAATGGGAGTCTCATTGATTTACACTGAACCCTATTGGCGTCTCACTGATTAACACTGAACCCTATGGGAGTCTCACTGATAACACTGAACCCTGTAGGAGTCTCACTAATTAACACTGCACCCTATGGGAGTCTCACTGATTAACACTGAACACTGTGGGAGTCTCACTGATTAACACTGAACACTGTGGGCGTCTCACTGATTAACACTGAACGCTGTGGGAGTCTCACTGATTAACACTGAACCCTATGGGAGTCTCACTGATTAACACATGAACCCTGTGGGAGTCTCACTGATTAACACTGAACCCTGTGGGAGTCTCACTGATTAACGCTGAACCCTGTGGGATTCTCACTGATTAACACTGAACCCTATGGGAGTCTCACTGATTAACACTGATCCCTATGGGAGTCTCACTGATTAACACTGCACCCTATGGGAGTCTCACTGATGAACACTGCACCCTATGGTAGTCTCACTGATTAACACATGAACGCCGTGGGAGTCTCACTGATTAACACTGAACCCTATGGGAGTCTCACTGATTAACACATGAACCCTGAGGGAGTCTCACTGATTAACACTGAACCCTGTGGGAGTCTCACTGATTAACACTGAACCCTGTGGGAGTCTCACTGATTAACACTGAACCGTGTGGGAGCCTCACTGATTAACACTGAACCCTATGGGAGTCTCACTGATTAACACTGATCCCTATGGGAGTCTCACTGATTAACACTGAACCCTATGGGAGTCTCACTGATGAACACTGCACCCTATGGTAGTCTCACTGATTAACACATGAACGCCGTGGGAGTCTCACTGATTAACACTGAACCCTATGGGAGTCTCACTGATTAACACATGAACCCTGAGGGAATCTCACTGATTAACACAGATCCCTGGGGAGTCTCACTGATTAACACGGAACCCTGTGGGTGTCTCACTGATTAACACTGAACCCTATGGGAGTCTCACTGATTAACACTGAACCCTGTGGGTGTCTCACTGATTAACACTCAACCCTATGGGAGTCTCATTGATTAACACTGAACCCTATGGGAGTCTCACTGATTAACTCATGAACCCTGTGGGAGTACCTCACTGATTTACACTTAACCCTGTGGGAGTCTCACTGATTAACACTGAACCCTGTGGGAGTCTCACTGATTAACACTGAACACTGTGGGAGTCTCACTGGTTAACACTGAACCCTGTGGGAGTCTCACTGATTACCCCTGAACCCTGTGGGAGTTTCACTGATTAACACGGAACCCTATGGGAGTCTCACTGATTAACACTTAACCCTATGGGAGTCTCATTGATTAACACTGAACCCTGTGGGAGTCTCAATGATTAACACTGAACCCTATGGGAGTCTCACTGATTAACACTGAACCCTGTGGGAGTCTCACTGATTAACACTAAACCCTGTGGGAGTCTCACTGATTAACACTGATCCCTGTGGGAGTCTCACTGCTTAACACTGAACCCTATGGGAGTCTCACTGATTAACACTGAACCCTATGGGAGTCTCACTGATTAACACTGAACCCTATGGGAGTCTCACTGACTAACACTGAACCCTATGGGAGTCTCACTGATTAACACTGAACCCTGAGGGAGTCTCACTAATTAACACTGAACCCTATGGGAGTCTCACTGATTAACACTGAACCCAATGGGAGTCTCATTGATTTACACTGAACCCTATTGGCGTCTCACTGATTAACACTGAACCCTATGGGAGTCTCACTGATAACACTGAACCCTGTAGGAGTCTCACTAATTAACACTGCACCCTATGGGAGTCTCACTGATGAACACTGAACCCAATGGGAGTCTCAGTGATTTACACTGAACACTATTGGAGTCTCACTGATTAACACTGAACCCAATGGGAGTCTCACTGATTAACACTGAAGCCTGTGGGAGGCTCACTGATTAACACTGAACCCTATGGGAGTCTCACACATTAACGCTGAACCCTATGGGAGTCTCACTGGTTAACAATGAACCCT
Source organism: Petromyzon marinus (assembly GCF_048934315.1). Taxonomy (NCBI): domain Eukaryota; kingdom Metazoa; phylum Chordata; class Hyperoartia; order Petromyzontiformes; family Petromyzontidae; genus Petromyzon; species Petromyzon marinus. The sequence continues at coordinate 2,808,336 of NW_027423501.1, forward strand.
ATGGGAGTCTCACTGATTAACACTGAAATTGATGGGATTCTCACTGATTAACAGTGAACCCTATGGGAGTCTCACTGATTAACACTGAACCCAGTGGGAGTCTCTGTGATTAATACTGAACCCTATGGGAGTCTCACTGATTAACACTGAACACTGTGGGAGTCTCACTGATTAACACTGAACACTGTGGGCGTCTCACTGATTAACACTGAACCCTGTGGAAGTCTCACTGATTAACACTGAACCCTATGGGAATCTCACTGATTAACACATGAACCCTGTGGGAGTCTCACTGATTAACACTGAACCCTGTGGGAGTCTCACTGATTAACGCTGAACCCTGTGGGATTCTCACTGATTAACACTGAACCCTATGGGAGTCTCACTGATTAACACTGATCCCTATGGGAGTCTCACTGATTAACACTGAACCCTATGGGAGTCTCACTGATGAACACTGCACCCTATGGTAGTCTCACTGATTAACACATGAACGCCGTGGGAGTCTCACTGATTAACACTGAACCCTATGGGAGTCTCACTGATTAACACATGAACCCTGAGGGAGTCTCACTGATTAACACAGATCCCTGGGGAGTCTCACTGATTAACACTGAACCCTGTGGGTGTCTCACTGATTAACACTGAACCCTATGGGAGTCTCACTGATTAACACTGAACCCTGTGGGTGTCTCACTGATTAACACTCAACCCTATGGGAGTCTCATTGATTAACACTGAACCCTATGGGAGTCTCACTGATTAACACATGAACCCTGTGGGAGTACCTCACTGATTTACACTGAACCCTGTGGGAGTCTCACTGATTACCCCTGAACACTGTGGGAGTTTCACTGATTAACACGGAACCCTATGGGAGTCTCACTGATTAACACTTAACCCTATGGGAGTCTCATTGATTAACACTGAACCCTGTGGGAGTCTCAATGATTAACACTGAACCCTATGGGAGTCTCACTGATTAACACTGAACCCTGTGGGAGTCTCACTGATTAACACTGAACCCTGTGGGAGTCTCACTGATTAACACTGATCCCTGTGGGAGTCTCACTGCTTAACACTGAACCCTATGGGAGTCTCACTGATTAACACTGAAACTTATGGGAGTCTCACTGATTAACACTGAACGCTATGGGAGTCTCACTGATTAACACTGAACCCTATGGGAGTCTCAGTGATTAACACTGAACTCTGTGGGATTCTCACTGATTAACACTGAACCCAATGGGAGTCTCATTGATTTACACTGAACCCTATTGGCGTCTCACTGATTAACACTGAACCCTATGGGAGTCTCACTGATAACACTGAACCCTGTAGGAGTCTCACTAATTAAAACTGCACCCTATGGGAGTCTCACTGATGAACACTGAACCCAATGGGAGTCTCAGTGATTTACACTGAACACTATGGGAGTCTCACTGATTAACACTGAACCCAATGGGAGTCTCACTGATTAACACTGAAGCCTGTGGGAGGCTCACTGATTAACACTGAACCCTATGGGAGTCTCACAGATTAACGCTGAACCCTATGGGAGTCTCACTGGTTAACAATGAACCCTATGGGAGTCTCACTGATTAACACTGAAATCGATGGGATTCTCACTGATTAACACTGAACACTGTGGGAATCTCACTGATTAACACTGAACACTGTGGGCGTCTCACTGATTAACACTGAACCCTGTGGGAGTCTCACTGATTAACACTGAACCCTATGGGAGTCTCACTGATTAACACATGAACCCTGTGGGAGTCTCACTGATTAACACTGAACCCTGTGGGAGTCTCACTGATTAACGCTGAACCCTGTGGGATTCTCACTGATTAACACTGAACTCTATGGGAGTCTCACTGATTAACACTGAACCCTGTGGACGTCTCACTGATTAACACTGAACCCTGTGGGAGTCTCACTGATTAACACTGAACCCTGTGGGAGTCTCACTGATTACCCCTGAACCCTGTGGGAGTTTCACTAATTAACACTGAACCCTGTGGGAGTCTCACTGATTAACAATGAACCCTGTGGGAGTCTCACTGATTAACACTGAACCCTGTGGGAGTCTCACTGATTAACACTGAACCCTATCGGAGTCTCAATGATTAACACTGAACCCTGTGGGAGTCTCACTGATTAACACTGAACCCTGTGGGAGTCTCACTGATTAACACTGCACCCTATGGGAGTTTCACTGATTAACACTGAACCCTAAGGGAGTCTCATTGATTAACACATGAACCCTGAGGGAGTCTCACTGATTAACACTGAACCCTGTGGGAGTCTCACTGATTAACACTGAACCCTGTGGGAGTCTCACTGATTAACACTGAACCCTGTGGGAGTCTCACTGATTAACACTGCACCCTATGGGAGTTTCACTGATTAACACTGAACCCTGTGGGAATCTCACTGATTAACACATGAACCCTGTGGGAGTCTCACTGATTAACACTGAACCCTGTGGGAGTCTCACTGATTAACGCTGAACCCTGTGGGATTCTCACTGATTAACACTGAACCCTATGGGAGTCTCACTGATTAACACTGATCCCTATGGGAGTCTCACTGATTAACACTGAACCCTATGGGAGTCTCACTGATGAGCACTGCACCCTATGGTAGTCTCACTGATTAACACATGAACGCCGTGGGAGTCTCACTGATTAACACTGAACCCTATGGGAGTCTCACTGATTAACACATGAACCCTGAGGGAGTCTCACTGATTAACACAGATCCCTGGGGAGTCTCACTGATTAACACTGAACCCTGTGGGTGTCTCACTGATTAACACTGAACCCTATGGGAGTCTCACTGATTAACACTGAACCCTGTGGGTGTCTCACTGATTAACACTCAACCCTATGGGAGTCTCATTGATTAACACTGAACCCTATGGGAGTCTCACTGATTAACACATGAACCCTGTGGGAGTACCTCACTGATTTACACTGAACCCTGTGGGAGTCTCACTGATTACCCCTGAACACTGTGGGAGTTTCACTGATTAACACGGAACCCTATGGGAGTCTCACTGATTAACACTTAACCCTATGGGAGTCTCATTGATTAACACTGAACCCTGTGGGAGTCTCAATGATTAACACTGAACCCTACGGGAGTCTCACTGATTAACACTGAACCCTGTGGGAGTCTCACTGATTAACACTGAACCCTGTGGGAGTCTCACTGATTAACACTGATCCCTGTGGGAGTCTCACTGCTTAACACTGAACCCTATGGGAGTCTCACTGATTAACACTGAAACTTATGGGAGTCTCACTGATTAACACTGAACGCTATGGGAGTCTCACTGATTAACACTGAACCCTATGGGAGTCTCAGTGATTAACACTGAACTCTGTGGGATTCTCACTGATTAACACTGAACCCAATGGGAGTCTCATTGATTTACACTGAACCCTATTGGCGTCTCACTGATTAACACTGAACCCTATGGGAGTCTCACTGATAACACTGAACCCTGTAGGAGTCTCACTAATTAAAACTGCACCCTATGGGAGTCTCACTGATGAACACTGAACCCAATGGGAGTCTCAGTGATTTACACTGAACACTATGGGAGTCTCACTGATTAACACTGAACCCAATGGGAGTCTCACTGATTAACACTGAAGCCTGTGGGAGGCTCAATGATTAACACTGAACCCTATGGGAGTCTCACAGATTAACGCTGAACCCTATGGGAGTCTCACTGGTTAACAATGAACCCTATGGGAGTCTCACTGATTAACACTGAAATCGATGGGATTCTCACTGATTAACAGTGAACCCTATGGGAGTCTCACTGATTAACACTGAACCCAGTGGGAGTCTCAGTGATTAATACTGAACCCTATGGGAGTCTCACTGATTAACACTGAACACTGTGGGAATCTCACTGATTAACACTGAACACTGTGGGCGTCTCACTGATTAACACTGAACCCTGTGGGAGTCTCACTGATTAACACTGAACCCTATGGGAGTCTCACTGATTAACACATGAACCCTGTGGGAGTCTCACTGATTAACACTGAACCCTGTGGGAGTCTCACTGATTAACGCTGAACCCTGTGGGATTCTCACTGATTAACACTGAACTCTATGGGAGTCTCACTGATTAACACTGAACCCTGTGGACGTCTCACTGATTAACACTGAACCCTGTGGGAGTCTCACTGATTAACACTGAACCCTGTGGGAGTCTCACTGATTACCCCTGAACCCTGTGGGAGTTTCACTAATTAACACTGAACCCTGTGGGAGTCTCACTGATTAACAATGAACCCTGTGGGAGTCTCACTGATTAACACTGAACCCTGTGGGAGTCTCACTGATTAACACTGAACCCTATCGGAGTCTCAATGATTAACACTGAACCCTGTGGGAGTCTCACTGATTAACACTGAACCCTGTGGGAGTCTCACTGATTAACACTGCACCCTATGGGAGTTTCACTGATTAACACTGAACCCTAAGGGAGTCTCATTGATTAACACATGAACCCTGAGGGAGTCTCACTGATTAACACTGAACCCTGTGGGAGTCTCACTGATTAACACTGAACCCTGTGGGAGTCTCACTGATTAACACTGAACCCTGTGGGAGTCTCACTGATTAACACTGCACCCTATGGGAGTTTCACTGATTAACACTGAACCCTGTGGGAGTCTCACTGATTAACACTGAACCCTGTGGGAGTCTCACTGATTAACTCTGATCCCTGTGGGAGTCTCACTGCTTAACACTGAACCCTATGGGAGTCTCACTGATTAACACTGAACCCTGTGAGAGTCTCACTGATTAAGACTGAACCCTATGGGAGTCTCACTGATCAACACTGAAACCTATAGGAGTCTCACTGATTAACACTGAACCCTATGGGAGTCTCACTGATTCACACTGAACCCTGTGGGAGTTTCACTGATTAACACTGAACCCTATGGGAGTCTCACTGATTAACACTTAACCCTATGGGAGTCTCATTGATTAACAATGAACCCTGTGGGAGTCTCAATGATTAACACGGAACCCTATGGGAGAATCACTGATTAACACTGAACCCTGTGGGAGTCTCACTGATTAACACTAAACCCTGTGGGAGTCTCACTGATTAACACTGATCCCTGTGGGAGTCTCACTGCTTAACACTGAACCCTATGGGAGTCTCACTGATTAACACTGAACCCTATGGGAGTCTCACTGATTAACACTGAACCCTATGGGAGTCTCACTGATTAACACTGAACCCTATGGGAGTTTCACTGATTAACACTGAACGCTGAGGGAGTCTCACTAATTAACAATGAACCCTATGGGAGTCTCACTGATTAACACTGAACCCAATGGGAGTCTCATTGGTTTACACTGAACCCTATTGGCGTCTCACTGATTAACACTGAACCCTATGGGAGTCTCACTGATAACACTGAACCCTGTAGGAGTCTCACTAATTAACACTGCACCCTATGGGAGTCTCACTGATGAACACTGAACCCAATGGGAGTCTCAGTGATTTACACTGAACACTATGGGAGTCTCACTGATTAACACTGAACCCAATGGGAGTCTCACTGATTAACACTGAAGCCTGTGGGAGTCTCACTGGTTAACAATGAACCCTATGGGAGTCTCACTGATTAACACTGAAATCGATGGGATTCTCACTGATTAACAGTGAACCCTATGGGAGTCTCACTGATTAACACTGAACCCAGTGGGAGTCTCTGTGATTAATACTGAACCCTATGGGAGTCTCACTGATTAACACTGAACACTGTGGGAGTCTCACTGATTAACACTGAACACTGTGGGCGTCTCACTGATTAACACTGAACGCTGTGGGAGTCTCACTGATTAACCCTGAACCCTATGGGAGTCTCACTGATTAACACATGAACCCTGTGGGAGTCTCACTGATTAACACTGAACCCTGTGGGAGTCTCACTGATTAACGCTGAACCCTGTGGGATTCTCACTGATTAACACTGAACCCTATGGGAGTCTCACTGATTAACACTGATCCCTATGGGAGTCTCACTGATTAACACTGAACCCTATGGGAGTCTCACTGATGAACACTGCACCCTATGGTAGTCTCACTGATTAACACATGAACGCCGTGGGAGTCTCACTGATTAACACTGAACCCTATGGGAGTCTCACTGATTAACACATGAACCCTGAGGGAGTCTCACTGATTAACACTGAACCCTGTGGGAGTCTCACTGATTAACACTGAACCCTGTGGGAGTCTCACTGATTAACACTGAACCGTGTGGGAGCCTCACTGATTAACACTGAACCCTATGGGAGTCTCACTGATTAACACTGATCCCTATGGGAGTCTCACTGATTAACACTGAACCCTATGGGAGTCTCACTGATGAACACTGCACCCTATGGTAGTCTCACTGATTAACACATGAACGCCGTGGGAGTCTCACTGATTAACACTGAACCCTATGGGAGTCTCACTGATTAACACATGAACCCTGAGGGAATCTCACTGATTAACACAGATCCCTGGGGAGTCTCACTGATTAACACGGAACCCTGTGGGTGTCTCACTGATTAACACTGAACCCTATGGGAGTCTCACTGATTAACACTGAACCCTGTGGGTGTCTCACTGATTAACACTCAACCCTATGGGAGTCTCATTGATTAACACTGAACCCTATGGGAGTCTCACTGATTAACTCATGAACCCTGTGGGAGTACCTCACTGATTTACACTGAACCCTGTGGGAGTCTCACTGATTAACACTGAACCCTGTGGGAGTCTCACTGATTAACACTGAACACTGTGGGAGTCTCACTGGTTAACACTGAACCCTGTGGGAGTCTCACTGATTAACCCTGAACCGTGTGGGAGTTTCACTGATTAACACGGAACCCTATGGGAGTCTCACTGATTAACACTTAACCCTATGGGAGTCTCATTGATTAACACTGAACCCTGTGGGAGTCTCAATGATTAACACTGAACCCTATGGGAGTCTCACTGATTAACACTGAACCCTGTGGGAGTCTCACTGATTAACACTAAACCCTGTGGGAGTCTCACTGATTAACACTGATCCCTGTGGGAGTCTCACTGCTTAACACTGAACCCTATGGGAGTCTCACTGATTAACACTGAACCCTATGGGAGTCTCACTGATTAACACTGAACCCTATGGGAGTCTCACTGACTAACACTGAACCCTATGGGAGTCTCACTGATTAACACTGAACCCTGAGGGAGTCTCACTAATTAACACTGAACCCTATGGGAGTCTCACTGATTAACACTGAACCCAATGGGAGTCTCATTGATTTACACTGAACCCTATTGGCGTCTCACTGATTAACACTGAACCCTATGGGAGTCTCACTGATAACACTGAACCCTGTAGGAGTCTCACTAATTAACACTGCACCCTATGGGAGTCTCACTGATGAACACTGAACCCAATGGGAGTCTCAGTGATTTACACTGAACACTATGGGAGTCTCACTGATTAACACTGAACCCAATGGGAGTCTCACTGATTAACACTGAAGCCTGTGGGAGGCTCACTGATTAACACTGAACCCTATGGGAGTCTCACACATTAACGCTGAACCCTATGGGAGTCAAACTGGTTAACAATGAACCCTATTTGAGTCTCACTGATTAACACTGAAATCGATGGGATTCTCACTGATTAACAGTGAACCCTATGGGAGTCTCACTGATTAACACTGAACCCAGTGGGAGTCTCTGTGATTAATACTGAACCCTATGGGAGTCTCACTGATTAACACTGAACACTGTGGGAGTCTCACTGATTAACACTGAACACTGTGGGCGTCTCACTGATTAACACTGAACCCTGTGGAAGTCTCACTGATTAACACTGAACCCTATGGGAATCTCACTGATTAACACATGAACCCTGTGGGAGTCTCACTGATTAACACTGAACCCTGTGGGAGTCTCACTGATTAACGCTGAACCCTGTGGGATTCTCACTGATTAACACTGAACCCTATGGGAGTCTCACTGATTAACACTGATCCCTATGGGAGTCTCACTGATTAACACTGAACCCTATGGGAGTCTCACTGATGAACACTGCACCCTATGGTAGTCTCACTGATTAACACATGAACGCCGTGGGAGTCTCACTGATTAACACTGAACCCTATGGGAGTCTCACTGATTAACACATGAACCCTGAGGGAGTCTCACTGATTAACACAGATCCCTGGGGAGTCTCACTGATTAACACTGAACCCTGTGGGTGTCTCACTGATTAACACTGAACCCTATGGAAGTCTCACTGATTAACACTGAACCCTGTGGGTGTCTCACTGATTAACACTCAACCCTATGGGAGTCTCATTGATTAACACTGAACCCTATGGGAGTCTCACTGATTAACACATGAACCCTGTGGGAGTACCTCACTGATTTACACTGAACCCTGTGGGAGTCTCACTGATTACCCCTGAACACTGTGGGAGTTTCACTGATTAACACGGAACCCTATGGGAGTCTCACTGATTAACACTTAACCCTATGGGAGTCTCATTGATTAACACTGAACCCTGTGGGAGTCTCAATGATTAACACTGAACCCTATGGGAGTCTCACTGATTAACACTGAACCCTGTGGGAGTCTCACTGATTAACACTGAACCCTGTGGGAGTCTCACTGATTAACACTGATCCCTGTGGGAGTCTCACTGCTTAACACTGAACCCTATGGGAGTCTCACTGATTAACACTGAAACTTATGGGAGTCTCACTGATTAACACTGAACGCTATGGGAGTCTCACTGATTAACACTGAACCCTATGGGAGTCTCAGTGATTAACACTGAACTCTGTGGGATTCTCACTGATTAACACTGAACCCAATGGGAGTCTCATTGATTTACACTGAACCCTATTGGCGTCTCACTGATTAACACTGAACCCTATGGGAGTCTCACTGATAACACTGAACCCTGTAGGAGTCTCACTAATTAAAACTGCACCCTATGGGAGTCTCACTGATGAACACTGAACCCAATGGGAGTCTCAGTGATTTACACTGAACACTATGGGAGTCTCACTGATTAACACTGAACCCAATGGGAGTCTCACTGATTAACACTGAAGCCTGTGGGAGGCTCACTGATTAACACTGAACCCTATGGGAGTCTCACAGATTAACGCTGAACCCTATGGGAGTCTCACTGGTTAACAATGAACCCTATGGGAGTCTCACTGATTAACACTGAAATCGATGGGATTCTCACTGATTAACACTGAACACTGTGGGAATCTCACTGATTAACACTGAACACTGTGGGCGTCCCACTGATTAACACTGAACCCTGTGGGAGTCTCACTGATTAACACTGAACCCTATGGGAGTCTCACTGATTAACACATGAACCCTGTGGGAGTCTCACTGATTAACACTGAACCCTGTGGGAGTCTCACTGATTAACGCTGAACCCTGTTGGATTCTCACTGATTAACACTGAACTCTATGGGAGTCTCACTGATTAACACTGAACCCTGTGGACGTCTCACTGATTAACACTGAACCCTGTGGGAGTCTCACTGATTAACACTGAACCCTGTGGGAGTCTCACTGATTACCCCTGAACCCTGTGGGAGTTTCACTAATTAACACTGAACCCTGTGGGAGTCTCACTGATTAACAATGAACCCTGTGGGAGTCTCACTGATTAACACTGAACCCTGTGGGAGTCTCACTGATTAACACTGAACCCTGTGGGAGTCTCACTGATTAACACTGCACCCTATGGGAGTTTCACTGATTAACACTGAACCCTAAGGGAGTCTCATTGATTAACACATGAACCCTGAGGGAGTCTCACTGATTAACACTGAACCCTGTGGGAGTCTCACTGATTAACACTGAACCCTGTGGGAGTCTCACTGATTAACACTGAACCCTGTGGGAGTCTCACTGATTAACACTGCACCCTATGGGAGTTTCACTGATTAACACTGAACCCTGTGGGAGTCTCACTGATTAACACTGAACCCTGTGGGAGTCTCACTGATTAACTCTGATCCCTGTGGGAGTCTCACTGCTTAAAACTGAACCCTATGGGAGTCTCACTGATTAACACTGAACCCTGTGAGAGTCTCACTGATTAAGACTGAACCCTATGGGAGTCTCACTGATCAACACTGAAACCTATAGGAGTCTCACTGATTAACACTGAACCCTATGGGAGTCTCACTGATTCACACTGAACCCTGTGGGAGTTTCACTGATTAACACTGAACCCTATGGGAGTCTCACTGATTAACACATAAACCCTGTGGGAGTCTCACTGATTTACACTGAACCCTGTGGGAGTCTCACTGATTAAACACTGAACCCTATGGGAGTCTCACTGATTAACAGATGAACCCTGAGGGAGTATCACTGATTAACACTGAACCCTGTGGGAGTCTCACTGATTAACACTGAACCCTATGGGAGTCTCAATGATTAACACTGAACTCTATGGGATTCTCACTGATTAACACTGAACCATATGGGAGTCTCACTGATTAACACTGAACCCTGTGGGAGTCTCAGTTATTAACACTGAACCCTGAGGGAGTCTCACTGATTAACACTGAACACTGGGGGAGTCTCACTGATTAACACTGAACACTGTGGGAGTCTCCCTGATTAATACTAAACCCAGTGGGAGTCTCACTGATTAACACTGAACCCTATGGGAGTCTCATTGATTAACACATGAACCCTGAGGGAGACTCACTGATTAACACTGAACCCTGTGGGAGTCTCACTGATTAACACTGAACCCTATGGGAGTCTCAATGATTAACACTGAACCCTATGGGAGTCTCACTGATTAACACTGAAACCTGTGGGAGTCTCACGGATTAAGACTGAACCCTATGGGAGTCTCACTGATTAACACTGAACTCTATGGGATTCTCACTGATTAACACTGAACCCTATGGGAGTCTCACTGATTAACACTGAACCCTGTGGGAGTCTAGTTATTAACAATGAACCCTGAGGGAGTCTCACTGATTAACACTGAACCCTGTGGGAGTCTCACTGATTAACACTGAACCCTGTGGGAGTCTCACTGATTAACACTGAACCGTGTGGGAGTCTCACTGATTAACACTGAATCCTATGGGAGTCTCACTGATTAACACTGATCCCTATGGGAGTCTCATTGATTAACACTGAACCCTATGGGAGTCTCACTGATGAACACTGCACCCTATGGTAGTCTCACTGATTAACACATGAATGCCGTGGGAGTCTCACTGATTAACACTGAACCCTATGGGAGTCTCACTGATTAACACATGAACCCTGAGGGAGTCTCACTGATTAACACAGATCCCTGGGGAGTCTCACTGATTAACACTGAACCCTGTGGGTGTCTCACTGATTAACACTGAACCCTATGGGAGTCTCACTGATTAACACTGAACCCTGTGGGTGTCTCACTGATTAACACTCACCCCTATGGGAGTCTCATTGATTAACACTGAACCCTATGGGAGTCTCACTGATTAACACATGAACCCTGTGGGAGTACCTCACTGATTTACACTGAACCCTGTGGGAGTCTCAATGATTAACACTGAACCCTATGGGAGTCTCACTGATTAACACTGAACCCTGTGGGAGTCTCACTGATTAACACTGAACCCTGTGGGAGTCTCACTGATTAACACTGAACCCTGTGGGTGTCTCACTGATTAACACTCACCCCTATGGGAGTCTCATTGATTAACACTGAACCCTATGGGAGTCTCACTGATTAACACATGAACCCTGTGGGAGTACCTCACTGATTTACACTGAACCCTGTGGGAGTCTCAATGATTAACACTGAACCCTATGGGAGTCTCACTGATTAACACTGATCCCTGTGGGAGTCTCACTGCTTAACACTGAACCCTATGGGAGTCTCACTGATTAACACTGAACCCTATGGGAGTCTCACTGATGAACACTGCACCCTATGGTAGTCTCACTGATTAACACATGAATGCCGTGGGAGTCTCACTGATTAACACTGAACCCTATGGGAGTCTCACTGATTAACACATGAACCCTGAGGGAGTCTCACTGATTAACACAGATCCCTGGGGAGTCTCACTGATTAACACTGAACCCTGTGGGTGTCTCACTGATTAACACTGCACCCTATGGGAGTCTCACTGATTAACACTGAACCCTGTGGGTGTCTCACTGATTAACACTCACCCCTATGGGAGTCTCATTGATTAACACTGAACCCTATGGGAGTCTCACTGATTAACACATGAACCCTGTGGGAGTACCTCACTGATTTACACTGAACCCTGTGGGAGTCTCACTGATTAACACTGAACCCTGTGGGAGTCTCACTGATTAAAACTGAACACTGTGGGAGTCTCACTGATTAACACTGAACCCTGTGGGAGTCTCACTGATTACACCTGAACCCTGTGGGAGTTTCACTGATTAACACAGAACCCTATGGGAGTCTCACTGATTAACACTTAACCCTATGGGAGTCTCATTGATTAACACTGAACCCTGTGGGAGTCTCAATGATTAACACTGAACCCTATGGGAGTCTCACTGATTAACACTGAACCCTGTGGGAGTCTCACTGATTAACACTGAACCCTGTGGGAGTCTCACTGATTAACACTGATCCCTGTGGGAGTCTCACTGCTTAACACTGAACCCTATGGGAGTCTCACTGATTAACACTGAACCCTATGGGAGTCTCACTGATTAACACTGAACCCTATGGGAGTCTCACTGATTAACACTGAACCCTATGGGAGTCTCATTGATTAACACTGAACCCTGTGGGAGTCTCACTAATTAACACTGAACCCTATGGGAGTCTCACTGATTAACACTGAACCCAATGGGACTCTCACTGATTTACACTGAACCCTATTGGCGTCTCACTGATTAACACTGAACCCTATGGGAGTCTCACTGATTAACAGTGAACCCTGTAGGAGTCTCAATAATTAACACTGCACCCTATGGAAGTCTCACTGATGAACACTGAACCCAATGGGAGTCTCAGTGATTTACACTGAACACTATGGGAGTCTCACTGATTAACACTGAACCCTGTGGGAGTCTCACTGATTAACACTGAACCCTGTGGGAGTCTCACTGATTAACACTGAACACTGTGGGAGTCTCACTGATTAACACTGAACCCTGTGGGAGTCTCACTGATTACCCCTGAACCCTGTGGGAGTTTCACTGATTAACACAGAACCCTATGGGAGTCTCACTGATTAACACTTAACCCTATGGGAGTCTCATTGATTAACACTGAACCCTGTGGGAGTCTCAATGATTAACACTGAACCCTATGGGAGTCTCACTGAATAACACTGAACCCTGTGGGAGTCTCACTGATTAACACTGAACCCTGTGGGAGTCTCACTGATTAACACTGATCCCTGTGGGAGTCTCACTGCTTAACACTGAACCCTATGGGAGTCTCACTGATTAACACTGAACCCTATGGGAGTCTCACTGATTAACACTGAACCCTATGGGAGTCTCACTGATTAACACTGAACCCTGTGGGAGTCTCACTAATTAACACTGAACCCTATGGGAGTCTCACTGATTAACACTGAACCCAATGGGACTCTCACTGATTTACACTGAACCCTATTGGCGTCTCACTGATTAACACTGAACCCTATGGGAGTCTCACTGATTAACAGTGAACCCTGTAGGAGTCTCAATAATTAACACTGCACCCTATGGGAGTCTCACTGATGAACACTGAACCCAATGGGAGTCTCAGTGATTTACACTGAACACTATGGGAGTCTCACTGATTAACACTGAACCCAATGGGAGTCTCACTGATTAACACTGAAGCCTGTGGGAGGCTCACTGATTAACACTGAACCCTATGGGAGTCTCACAGATTAACGCTGAACCCTATGGGAGTCTCACTGGTTAACAATGAACCCTATGGGAGTCTCACTGGTTAACAATGAACCCTATGGGAGTCTCACTGATTATCACTGAAATCGATGGGATTCTCACTGATTAACAGTGAACCCTATGGGAGTCTCACTGATTAACACTGAACCCAGTGGGAGTCTCAGTGATTAATACTGAACCCTATGGGAGTCTCACTGATTAACACTGAACACTGTGGGAGTCTCACTGATTAACACTGAACACTGTGGGCGTCTCACTGATTAACACTGAACCCTGTGGGAGTCTCAATGATTAACACTGAACCCTATGGGAGTTTCACTGATTAACACATGAACCCTGTGGGAGCCTCACTGATTAACACTGAACCCTGTGGGAGTCTCACTGATTAACGCTGAACCCTGTGGGATTCTCACTGATTAACACTGAACTCTCTGGGAGTCTCACTGATTAACACTGAACCCTGTGGACGTCTCACTGATTAACACTGAACCCTATGGGAGTCTCACTGATTAACACTGAACCCTGTGGGAGTCTCACTAATTAACACTGAACCCTATGGGAGTCTCACTGATTAACACTGAACCCAATGGGACTCTCACTGATTTACACTGAACCCTATTGGCGTCTCACTGATTAACACTGAACCCTATGGGAGTCTCACTGATTAACACTGAACCCTGTAGGAGTCTCACTAATTAACACTGCACCCTATGGGAGTCTCACTGATGAACACTGAACCCAATGGGAGTTTCAGTGATTTACAATGAACACTATGGGAGTCTCACTGATTAACACTGAACCCAATGGGAGTCTCACTGATTAACACTGAAGCCTGTGGGAGGCTCACTGATTAACACTGAACCCTATGGGAGTCTCACAGATTAACGCTGAACCCTATGGGAGTCTCACTGGTTAACAATGAACCCTATGGGAGTCTCACTGATCAACACTGAAATCGATGGGATTCTCACTGATTAACAGTGAACCCTATGGGAGTCTCACTGATTAACACTGAACCCAGTGGGAGTCTCACTGATTACCCCTGAACCCTGTGGGAGTTTCACTGATTAACACAGAACCCTATGGGAGTCTCACTGATTAACACTTAACCCTATGGGAGTCTCATTGATTAACACTGAACCCTGTGGGAGTCTCAATGATTAACACTGAACCCTATGGGAGTCTCACTGATTAACACTGAACCCTGTGGGAGTCTCACTGATTAACACTGAACCCTGTGGGAGTCTCACTGATTAACACTGATCCCTGTGGGAGTCTCACTGCTTAACACTGAACCCTATGGGAGTCTCACTGATTAACACTGAACCCTATGGGAGTCTCACTGATTAACACTGAACCCTATGGGAGTCTCACTGATTAACACTGAACCCTATGGGAGTCTCACTGATTAACACTGAACCCTGTGGGGGTCTCACTAATTAACACTGAACCCTATGGGAGTCTCACTGATTAACACTGAACCCAATGGGACTCTCACTGATTTACACTGAACCCTATTGGCGTCTCACTGATTAACACTGAACCCTATGGGAGTCTCACTGATTAACAGTGAACCCTGTAGGAGTCTCAATAATTAACACTGCACCCTATGGGAGTCTCACTGATGAACACTGAACCCAATGGGAGTCTCAGTGATTTACACTGAACACTATGGGAGTCTCACTGATTAACACTGAACCCTGTGGGAGTCTCACTGATTAACACTGAACCCTGTGGGAGTCTCACTGATTAACACTGAACACTGTGGGAGTCTCACTGATTAACACTGAACCCTGTGGGAGTCTCACTGATTACCCCTGAACCCTGTGGGAGTTTCACTGATTAACACAGAACCCTATGGGAGTCTCACTGATTAACACTTAACCCTATGGGAGTCTCATTGATTAACACTGAACCCTGTGGGAGTCTCAATGATTAACACTGAACCCTATGGGAGTTTCAGTGATTTACAATGAACACTATGGGAGTCTCACTGATTAACACAGAACCCAATGGGAGTCTCACTGATTAACACTGAAGCCTGTGGGAGGCTCAATGATTAACACTGAACCCTATGGGAGTCTCACAGATTAACGCTGAACCCTATGGGAGTCTCACTGGTTAACAATGAACCCTATGGGAGTCTCACTGATTAACACTGAAATCGATGGGATTCTCACTGATTAACAGTGAACCCTATGGGAGTCTCACTGATTAACACTGAACCCAGTGGGAGTCTCACTGATTACCCCTGAACCCTGTGGGAGTTTCACTGATTAACACAGAACCCTATGGGAGTCTCACTGATTAACACTTAACCCTATGGGAGTCTCATTGATTAACACTGAACCCTGTGGGAGTCTCAATGATTAACACTGAACCCTATGGGAGTCTCACTGATTAACACTGAACCCTGTGGGAGTCTCACTGATTAACACTGAACCCTGTGGGAGTCTCACTGATTAACACTGATCCCTGTGGGAGTCTCACTGCTTAACACTGAACCCTATGGGAGTCTCACTGATTAACACTGAACCCTATGGGAGTCTCACTGATTAACACTGAACCCTATGGGAGTCTCACTGATTAACACTGAACCCTATGGGAGTCTCACTGATTAACACTGAACCCTGTGGGGGTCTCACTAATTAACACTGAACCCTATGGGAGTCTCACTGATTAACACTGAACCCAATGGGACTCTCACTGATTTACACTGAACCCTATTGGCGTCTCACTGATTAACACTGAACCCTATGGGAGTCTCACTGATTAACAGTGAACCCTGTAGGAGTCTCAATAATTAACACTGCACCCTATGGGAGTCTCACTGATGAACACTGAACCCAATGGGAGTCTCAGTGATTTACACTGAACACTATGGGAGTCTCACTGATTAACACTGAACCCTGTGGGAGTCTCACTGATTAACACTGAACCCTGTGGGAGTCTCACTGATTAACACTGAACACTGTGGGAGTCTCACTGATTAACACTGAACCCTGTGGGAGTCTCACTGATTACCCCTGAACCCTGTGGGAGTTTCACTGATTAACACAGAACCCTATGGGAGTCTCACTGATTAACACTTAACCCTATGGGAGTCTCATTGATTAACACTGAACCCTGTGGGAGTCTCAATGATTAACACTGAACCCTATGGGAGTCTCACTGAATAACACTGAACCCTGTGGGAGTCTCACTGATTAACACTGAACCCTGTGGGAGTCTCACTAATTAACACTGAACCCTATGGGAGTCTCACTGATTAACACTGAACCCAATGGGACTCTCACTGATTTACACTGAACCCTATTGGCGTCTCACTGATTAACACTGAACCCTATGGGAGTCTCACTGATTAACACTGAACCCAATGGGAGTTTCAGTGATTTACAATGAACACTATGGGAGTCTCACTGATTAACACTGAACCCAATGGGAGTCTCACTGATTAACACTGAAGCCTGTGGGAGGCTCACTGATTAACACTGAACCCTATGGGAGTCTCACAGATTAACGCTGAACCCTATGGGAGTCTCACTGGTTAACAATTAACCCTATGGGAGTCTCACTGATCAACACTGAAATCGATGGGATTCTCACTGATTAACAGTGAACCCTATGGGAGTCTCACTGATTAACACTGAACCCAGTGGGAGTCTCACTGATTACCCCTGAACCCTGTGGGAGTTTCACTGATTAACACAGAACCCTATGGGAGTCTCACTGATTAACACTTAACCCTATGGGAGTCTCATTGATTAACACTGAACCCTGTGGGAGTCTCAATGATTAACACTGAACCCTATGGGAGTCTCACTGATTAACACTGAACCCTGTGGGAGTCTCACTGATTAACACTGAACCCTGTGGGAGTCTCACTGATTAACACTGATCCCTGTGGGAGTCTCACTGCTTAACACTGAACCCTATGGGAGTCTCACTGATTAACACTGAACCCTATGGGAGTCTCACTGATTAACACTGAACCCTATGGGAGTCTCACTGATTAACACTGAACCCTATGGGAGTCTCACTGATTAACACTGAACCCTGTGGGGGTCTCACTAATTAACACTGAACCCTATGGGAGTCTCACTGATTAACACTGAACCCAATGGGACTCTCACTGATTTACACTGAACCCTATTGGCGTCTCACTGATTAACACTGAACCCTATGGGAGTCTCACTGATTAACAGTGAACCCTGTATGAGTCTCAATAATTAACACTGCACCCTATGGGAGTCTCACTGATGAACACTGAACCCAATGGGAGTCTCAGTGATTTACACTGAACACTATGGGAGTCTCACTGATTAACACTGAACCCTGTGGGAGTCTCACTGATTAACACTGAACCCTGTGGGAGTCTCACTGATTAACACTGAACACTGTGGGAGTCTCACTGATTAACACTGAACCCTGTGGGAGTCTCACTGATTACCCCTGAACCCTGTGGGAGTTTCACTGATTAACACAGAACCCTATGGGAGTCTCACTGATTAACACTTAACCCTATGGGAGTCTCATTGATTAACACTGAACCCTGTGGGAGTCTCAATGATTAACACTGAACCCTATGGGAGTTTCAGTGATTTACAATTAACACTATGGGAGTCTCACTGATTAACACTGAACCCAATGGGAGTCTCACTGATTAACACTGAAGCCTGTGGGAGGCTCAATGATTAACACTGAACCCTATGGGAGTCTCACAGATTAACGCTGAACCCTATGGGAGTCTCACTGGTTAACAATGAACCCTATGGGAGTCTCACTGATTAACACTGAAATCGATGGGATTCTCACTGATTAACAGTGAACCCTATGGGAGTCTCACTGATTAACACTGAACCCAGTGGGAGTCTCACTGATTACCCCTGAACCCTGTGGGAGTTTCAATGATTAACACAGAACCCTATGGGAGTCTCACTGATTAACACTTAACCCTATGGGAGTCTCATTGATTAACACTGAACCCTGTGGGAGTCTCAATGATTAACACTGAACCCTATGGGAGTCTCACTGATTAACACTGAACCCTGTGGGAGTCTCACTGATTAACACTGAACCCTGTGGGAGTCTCACTGATTAACACTGATCCCTGTGGGAGTCTCACTGCTTAACACTGAACCCTATGGGAGTCTCACTGATTAACACTGAACCCTATGGGAGTCTCACTGATTAACACTGAACCCTATGGGAGTCTCACTGATTAACACTGAACCCTATGGGAGTCTCACTGATTAACACTGAACCCTGTGGGGGTCTCACTAATTAACACTGAACCCTATGGGAGTCTCACTGATTAACACTGAACCCAATGGGACTCTCACTGATTTACACTGAACCCTATTGGCGTCTCACTGATTAACACTGAACCCTATGGGAGTCTCACTGATTAACAGTGAACCCTGTAGGAGTCTCAATAATTAACACTGCACCCTATGGGAGTCTCACTGATGAACACTGAACCCAATGGGAGTCTCAGTGATTTACACTGAACACTATGGGAGTCTCACTGATTAACACTGAACCCTGTGGGAGTCTCACTGATTAACACTGAACCCTGTGGGAGTCTCACTGATTAACACTGAACACTGTGGGAGTCTCACTGATTAACACTGAACCCTGTGGGAGTCTCACTGATTACCCCTGAACCCTGTGGGAGTTTCACTGATTAACACAGAACCCTATGGGAGTCTCACTGATTAACACTTAACCCTATGGGAGTCTCATTGATTAACACTGAACCCTGTGGGAGTCTCAATGATTAACACTGAACCCTATGGGAGTCTCACTGCTTAACACTGAACCCTATGGGAGTCTCACTGATTAACACTGAACCCTATGGGAGTCTCACTGATTAACACTGAACCCTATGGGAGTCTCACTGATTAACACTGAACCCTATGGGAGTCTCACTGATTAACACTGAACCCTGTGGGGGTCTCACTAATTAACACTGAACCCTATGGGAGTCTCACTGATTAACACTGAACCCAATGGGACTCTCACTGATTTACACTGAACCCTATTGGCGTCTCACTGATTAACACTGAACCCTATGGGAGTCTCACTGATTAACAGTGAACCCTGTAGGAGTCTCAATAATTAACACTGCACCCTATGGGAGTCTCACTGATGAACACTGAACCCAATGGGAGTCTCAGTGATTTACACTGAACACTATGGGAGTCTCACTGATTAACACTGAACCCTGTGGGAGTCTCACTGATTAACACTGAACCCTGTGGGAGTCTCACTGATTAACACTGAACACTGTGGGAGTCTCACTGATTAACACTGAACCCAATGGGAGTCTCACTGATTAACACTGAAGCCTGTGGGAGGCTCACTGATTAACACTGAACCCTATGGGAGTCTCACAGATTAACGCTGAACCCTATGGGAGTCTCACTGGTTAACAATGAACCCTATGGGAGTCTCACTGGTTAACAATGAACCCTATGGGAGTCTCACTGATTAACACTGAAATCGATGGGATTCTCACTGATTAACAGTGAACCCTATGGGAGTCTCACTGATTAACACTGAACCCAGTGGGAGTCTCAGTGATTAATACTGAACCCTATGGGAGTCTCACTGATTAACACTGAACACTGTGGGAGTCTCACTGATTAACACTGAACACTGTGGGCGTCTCACTGATTAACACTGAACCCTGTGGGAGTCTCACTGATTAACACTGAACCCTATGGGAGTTTCACTGATTAACACATGAACCCTGTGGGAGCCTCACTGATTAACACTGAACCCTGTGGGAGTCTCACTGATTAACGCTGAACCCTGTGGGATTCTCACTGATTAACACTGAACTCTCTGGGAGTCTCACTGATTAACACTGAACCCTGTGGACGTCTCACTGATTAACACTGAACCCTATGGGAGTCTCACTGATTAACACTGAACCCTGTGGGAGTCTCACTAATTAACACTGAACCCTATGGGAGTCTCACTGATTAACACTGAACCCAATGGGACTCTCACTGATTTACACTCAACCCTATTGGCGTCTCACTGATTAACACTGAACCCTATTGGAGTCTCACTGATTAACACTGAACCCTGTAGGAGTCTCACTAATTAACACTGCACCCTATGGGAGTCTCACTGATGAACACTGAACCCAATGGGAGTCTCAGTGATTTACAATGAACACTATGGGAGTCTCACTGATTAACACTGAACCCAATGGGAGTCTCACTGATTAACACTGAAGCCTGTGGGAGGCTCACTGATTAACACTGAACCCTATGGGAGTCTCACAGATTAACGCTGAACCCTATGGGAGTCTCACTGGTTAACAATGAACCCTATGGGAGTCTCACTGATTAACACTGAAATCGATGGGATTCTCACTGATTAACAGTGAACCCTATGGGAGTCTCACTGATTAACACTGAACCCAGTGGGAGTCTCAGTGATTAATACTGAACCCTATGGGAGTCTCACTGATTAACTCTGAACAGTGTGGGAGTCTCACTGATTAACACTGAACACTGTGGGCGTCTCACTGATTAAAACTGAACCCTGTGGGAGTCTCACTGATTAACACTGAACCCTATGGGAGTCTCACTGATTAACACATGAACCCTGTGGGAGTCTCACTGATTAACACTGAACCCTGTGGGAGTCTCACTGATTAACGCTGAACCCTGTGGGATTCTCACTGATTAACACTGAACTCTATGGGAGTCTCACTGATTAACACTGAACCCTGTGGGAGTCTCACTGATTACCCCTGAACCCTGTGGGAGTTTCACTGATTAACACTGAACACTGTGGGAGTCTCACTGATTAAGACTGAACCCTGTGGGAGTCTCACTGATTAAGACTGAACCCTGTGGGAGTCTCACTGATTAACACTGAACCCTATCGGAGTCTCAATGATTAACACTGAACCCTGTGGGAGTCTCACTGATTAAGACTGAACCCTATGGGAGTCTCACTGATTTACACAAAACTTATGGGAGTCTCACTGATTAACACTTAACCCTATGGGAGTCTCACTGATTAACACTGAACCCTGAGGGAGTCTCACTGATTAACACTGAACTCTATGGGATTCTCACTGATTAACACTGAACCCTATGGGAGTCTCACTGATTAACACTGAACCCTGTGGGAGTCTCACTGATTAACACTGAACCCTATCGGAGTCTCAATGATTAACACTGAACCCTGTGGGAGTCTCACTGATTAAGACTGAACCCTATGGGAGTCTCACTGATTTACACAAAACTTATGGGAGTCTCACTGATTAACACTTAACCCTATGGGAGTCTCACTGATTAACACTGAACCCTGAGGGAGTCTCACTGATTAACACTGAACTCTATGGGATTCTCACTGATTAACACTGAACCCTATGGGAGTCTCACTGATTAACACTGAACCCTGTGGGAGTCTCACTGATTAACACTGAACCCTGTGGGAGTCT
This sequence comes from Petromyzon marinus, assembly GCF_048934315.1. Taxonomy (NCBI): domain Eukaryota; kingdom Metazoa; phylum Chordata; class Hyperoartia; order Petromyzontiformes; family Petromyzontidae; genus Petromyzon; species Petromyzon marinus. Next base: position 2,830,797 of record NW_027423501.1, read on the forward strand.
CACTGATTAACACTGAACCCTATGGGAGTCTCAATGATTAACACTGAACCCTATGGGAGTCTCACTGATTAACACTGAACCCTGTGGGAGTCTCACGGATTAAGACTGAACCCTATGGGAGTCTCACTGATTAACACTGAACTCTATGGGATTCTCACTGATTGACACTGAACCCTGTGGGAGTCTCACTGATTAACGCTGAACCCTGTGGGATTCTCACTGATTAACACTGAACTCTCTGGGAGTCTCACTGATTAACACTGAACCCTGTGGACGTCTGACTGATTAACACTGAACCCTATGGGAGTCTCACTGATTAACACTGAACCCTGTGGGAGTCTCACTAATTAACACTGAACCCTATGGGAGTCTCACTGATTAACACTGAACCCAATGGGACTCTCACTGATTTACACTGAACCCTATTGGCGTCTCACTGATTAACACTGAACCCTATGGGAGTCTCACTGATTAACACTGAACCCTGTAGGAGTCTCACTAATTAACACTGCACCCTATGGGAGTCTCACTGATGAACACTGAACCCAATGGGAGTCTCAGTGATTTACAATGAACACTATGGGAGTCTCACTGATTAACACTGAACCCAATGGGAGTCTCACTGATTAACACTGAAGCCTGTGGGAGGCTCACTGATTAACACTGAACCCTATGGGAGTCTCACAGATTAACGCTGAACCCTATGGGAGTCTCACTGGTTAACAATGAACCCTATGGGAGTCTCACTGATTAACACTGAAATCGATGGGATTCTCACTGATTAACAGTGAACCCTATGGGAGTCTCACTGATTAACACTGAACCCAGTGGGAGTCTCAGTGATTAATACTGAACCCTATGGGAGTCTCACTGATTAACTCTGAACAGTGTGGGAGTCTCACTGATTAACACTGAACACTGTGGGCGTCTCACTGATTAACACTGAACCCTGTGGGAGTCTCACTGATTAACACTGAACCCTATGGGAGTCTCACTGATTAACACATGAACCCTGTGGGAGTCTCACTGATTAACACTGAACCCTGTGGGAGTCTCACTGATTAACGCTGAACCCTGTGGGATTCTCACTGATTAACACTGAACTCTATGGGAGTCTCACTGATTAACACTGAACCCTGTGGGAGTCTCACTGATTACCCCTGAACCCTGTGGGAGTTTCACTGATTAACACTGAACACTGTGGGAGTCTCACTGATTAAGACTGAACCCTGTGGGAGTCTCACTGATTAACACTGAACCCTGTGGGAGTCTCACTGATTAACACTGAACCCTATCGGAGTCTCAATGATTAACACTGAACCCTGTGGGAGTCTCACTGATTAAGACTGAACCCTATGGGAGTCTCACTGATTTACACAAAACTTATGGGAGTCTCACTGATTAACACTTAACCCTATGGGAGTCTCACTGATTAACACTGAACCCTGAGGGAGTCTCACTGATTAACACTGAACTCTATGGGATTCTCACTGATTAACACTGAACCCTATGGGAGTCTCACTGATTAACACTGAACCCTGTGGGAGTCTCACTGATTAACACTGAACCCTGTGGGAGTCTCACTGATTAACACTGAACCCTATGGGAGTCTCAATGATTAACACTGAACCCTATGGGAGTCTCACTGATTAACACTGAACCCTGTGGGAGTCTCATGGATTAAGACTGAACCCTATGGGAGTCTCACTGATTAACACTGAACTCTATGGGATTCTCACTGATTGACACTGAACCCTATGGGAGTCTCACTGATTAACACTGAACCCTGTGGGAGTCTCAGTTATTAACAATGAACCCTGAGGGAGTCTCACTGATTAACACTGAACCCTGTGGGAGTCTCACTGATTAACACTGAACCCTGTGGGAGTCTCAGTTATTAACACTGAAGCCTGAGGGAGTCTCACTGATTAACACTGAACACTGTGGGAGTCTCACTGATTAACACTGAACACTGTGGGAGTCTCACTGATTAACACTGAACCCTGTGGGAGTCTCACTGATTAACACTGAACCCTATGGGAGTCTCATTGATTAACACATGAACCCTGAGGGAGTCTCACTGATTAACACAGAACCCTGTGGGAGTTTCACTGATTAACACTGAACCCTGTGGGAGTCTCACTGATTAACACTGAACCCTATGGGAGTCTCATTGATTAACACTGAACCCTATGGGAGTCTCACTGATTAACACATGAACCCTGTATGAGTCTCACTGATTTACACTGAACCATGTGGGAGTCTCACTGATTAACACTGAACCCTATGGGAGTCTCACTGATTAACACATGAACCCTGAGGGAGTCTCACTGATTAACACAGAACCCTGTGGGAGTCTCACTGATTAACACTGAACCCTGTGGGAGTCTCACTGATTAACACTGAACCCTATGGGAGTCTCACTGATTAACACATGAACCCTGAGGGAGTCTCACTGATAAACACTGAACCCTATGGGAGTCTCACTGATTAACACTGAACCCTGTGGGAGTCTCACTGATTAAGACTGAACCCTATGAGAGTCTCAATGATTAACACTGAACTCTATGGGATTCTCAATGATTAACACTGAACCCTATGGGAGTCTCACTGATTAACACTGAACCCTGTGGGAGTCTCAGTTATTAACACTGAACCCTGAGGGAGTCTCACTGATTAACACTGAACACTGTGGGAGTCTCACTGATTAACACTGAACCCTGTGGGAGTCTCACTGATTAACACTGAACCCTATGGGAGTCTCATTGATTAACACATGAACCCTGAGGGAGTCTCACTGATTAACACAGAACCCTGTGGGAGTCTCACTGATTAACACTGAACCCTGTGGGAGTCTCACTGATTAACACTGAACCCTATGGGAGTCTCATTGATTAACACTGAACCCTATGGGAGTCTCACTGATTAACACATGAACCCTGTATGAGTCTCACTGATTTACACTGAACCATGTGGGAGTCTCACTGATTAACACTGAACCCTATGGGAGTCTCACGGATTAACACATGAACCCTGAGGGAGTCTCACTGATTAACACAGAACCCTGTGGGAGTCTCACTGATTAACACTGAACCCTGTGGGAGTCTCACTGATTAACACTGAACCCTATGGGAGTCTCACTGATTAACACATGAACCCTGAGGGAGTCTCACTGATAAACACTGAACCCTATGGGAGTCTCACTGATTAACACTGAACCCTGTGGGAGTCTCACTGATTAAGACTGAACCCTATGAGAGTCTCAATGATTAACACTGAACTCTATGGGATTCTCACTGATTAACACTGAACCCTATGGGAGTCTCACTGATTAACACTGAACCCTGTGGGAGTCTCACTGATTAACACTGAACCCTATGGGAGTCTCACTGATTAACACTGAACACTGTGGGAGTCTCACTGATTAACACTGAACACTGTGGGCGTCTCACTGATTAACACTGAACCCTGTGGGAGTCTCACTGATTAACACTGAACCCTATGGGAGTTTCACTGATTAACACATGAACCCTGTGGGAGCCTCACTGATTAACACTGAACCCTGTGGGAGTCTCACTGATTAACGCTGAACCCTGTGGGATTCTCACTGATTAACACTGAACTCTCTGGGAGTCTCACTGATTAACACTGAACCCTGTGGACGTCTCACTGATTAACACTGAACCCTATGGGAGTCTCACTGATTAACACTGAACCCTGTGGGAGTCTCACTAATTAACACTGAACCCTATGGGAGTCTCACTGATTAACACTGAACCCAATGGGACTCTCACTGATTTACACTCAACCCTATTGGCGTCTCACTGATTAACACTGAACCCTATTGGAGTCTCACTGATTAACACTGAACCCTGTAGGAGTCTCACTAATTAACACTGCACCCTATGGGAGTCTCACTGATGAACACTGAACCCAATGGGAGTCTCAGTGATTTACAATGAAAACTATGGGAGTCTCACTGATTAACACTGAACCCAATGGGAGTCTCACTGATTAACACTGAAGCCTGTGGGAGGCTCACTGATTAACACTGAACCCTATGGGAGTCTCACAGATTAACGCTGAACCCTATGGGAGTCTCACTGGTTAACAATGAACCCTATGGGAGTCTCACTGATTAACACTGAAATCGATGGGATTCTCACTGATTAACAGTGAACCCTATGGGAGTCTCACTGATTAACACTGAACCCAGTGGGAGTCTCAGTGATTAATACTGAACCCTATGGGAGTCTCACTGATTAACTCTGAACAGTGTGGGAGTCTCACTGATTAACACTGAACACTGTGGGCGTCTCACTGATTAACACTGAACCCTGTGGGAGTCTCACTGATTAACGCTGAACCCTGTGGGATTCTCACTGATTAACACTGAACTCTATGGGAGTCTCACTGATTAACACTGAACCCTGTGGGAGTCTCACTGATTACCCCTGAACCCTGTGGGAGTTTCACTGATTAACACTGAACACTGTGGGAGTCTCACTGATTAAGACTGAACCCTGTGGGAGTCTCACTGATTAACACTGAACCCTGTGGGAGTCTCACTGATTAACACTGAACCCTATCGGAGTCTCAATGATTAACACTGAACCCTGTGGGAGTCTCACTGATTAAGACTGAACCCTATGGGAGTCTCACTGATTTACACAAAACTTATGGGAGTCACACTGATTAACACTTAACCCTATGGGAGTCTCACTGATTAACACTGAACCCTGAGGGAGTCTCACTGATTAACACTGAACTCTATGGGATTCTCACTGATTAACACTGAACCCTATGGGAGTCTCACTGATTAACACTGAACCCTGTGGGAGTCTCACTGATTAACACTGAACCCTATCGGAGTCTCAATGATTAACACTGAACCCTGTGGGAGTCTCACTGATTAAGACTGAACCCTATGGGAGTCTCACTGATTTACACAAAACTTATGGGAGTCTCACTGATTAACACTTAACCCTATGGGAGTCTCACTGATTAACACTGAACCCTGAGGGAGTCTCACTGATTAACACTGAACTCTATGGGATTCTCACTGATTAACACTGAACCCTATGGGAGTCTCACTGATTAACACTGAACCCTGTGGGAGTCTCACTGATTAACACTGAACCCTGTGGGAGTCTCACTGATTAACACTGAACCCTATGGGAGTCTCAATGATTAACACTGAACCCTATGGGAGTCTCACTGATTAACACTGAACCCTGTGGGAGTCTCACGGATTAAGACTGAACCCTATGGGAGTCTCACTGATTAACACTGAACTCTATGGGATTCTCACTGATTGACACTGAACCCTGTGGGAGTCTCACTGATTAACGCTGAACCCTGTGGGATTCTCACTGATTAACACTGAACTCTCTGGGAGTCTCACTGATTAACACTGAACCCTGTGGACGTCTCACTGATTAACACTGAACCCTATGGGAGTCTCACTGATTAACACTGAACCCTGTGGGAGTCTCACTAATTAACACTGAACCCTATGGGAGTCTCACTGATTAACACTGAACCCAATGGGACTCTCACTGATTTACACTGAACCCTATTGGCGTCTCACTGATTAACACTGAACCCTATGGGAGTCTCACTGATTAACACTGAACCCTGTAGGAGTCTCACTAATTAACACTGCACCCTATGGGAGTCTCACTGATGAACACTGAACCCAATGGGAGTCTCAGTGATTTACAATGAACACTATGGGAGTCTCACTGATTAACACTGAACCCAATGGGAGTCTCACTGATTAACACTGAAGCCTGTGGGAGGCTCACTGATTAACACTGAACCCTATGGGAGTCTCACAGATTAACGCTGAACCCTATGGGAGTCTCACTGGTTAACAATGAACCCTATGGGAGTCTCACTGATTAACACTGAAATCGATGGGATTCTCACTGATTAACAGTGAACCCTATGGGAGTCTCACTGATTAACACTGAACCCAGTGGGAGTCTCAGTGATTAATACTGAACCCTATGGGAGTCTCACTGATTAACTCTGAACAGTGTGGGAGTCTCACTGATTAACACTGAACACTGTGGGCGTCTCACTGATTAACACTGAACCCTGTGGGAGTCTCACTGATTAACACTGAACCCTATGGGAGTCTCACTGATTAACACATGAACCCTGTGGGAGTCTCACTGATTAACACTGAACCCTGTGGGAGTCTCACTGATTAACGCTGAACCCTGTGGGATTCTCACTGATTAACACTGAACTCTATGGGAGTCTCACTGATTAACACTGAACCCTGTGGGAGTCTCACTGATTACCCCTGAACCCTGTGGGAGTTTCACTGATTAACACTGAACACTGTGGGAGTCTCACTGATTAAGACTGAACCCTGTGGGAGTCTCACTGATTAACACTGAACCCTGTGGGAGTCTCACTGATTAACACTGAACCCTATCGGAGTCTCAATGATTAACACTGAACCCTGTGGGAGTCTCACTGATTAAGACTGAACCCTATGGGAGTCTCACTGATTTACACAAAACTTATGGGAGTCTCACTGATTAACACTTAACCCTATGGGAGTCTCACTGATTAACACTGAACCCTGAGGGAGTCTCACTGATTAACACTGAACTCTATGGGATTCTCACTGATTAACACTGAACCCTATGGGAGTCTCACTGATTAACACTGAACCCTGTGGGAGTCTCACTGATTAACACTGAACCCTGTGGGAGTCTCACTGATTAACACTGAACCCTATGGGAGTCTCAATGATTAACACTGAACCCTATGGGAGTCTCACTGATTAACACTGAACCCTGTGGGAGTCTCACGGATTAAGACTGAACCCTATGGGAGTCTCACTGATTAACACTGAACTCTATGGGATTCTCACTGATTGACACTGAACCCTATGGGAGTCTCACTGATTAACACTGAACCCTGTGGGAGTCTCAGTTATTAACAATGAACCCTGAGGGAGTCTCACTGATTAACACTGAACCCTGTGGGAGTCTCACTGATTAACACTGAACCCTGTGGGAGTCTCAGTTATTAACACTGAAGCCTGAGGGAGTCTCACTGATTAACACTGAACACTGTGGGAGTCTCACTGATTAACACTGAACACTGTGGGAGTCTCACTGATTAACACTGAACCCTGTGGGAGTCTCACTGATTAACACTGAACCCAATGGGAGTCTCACTGATTAACACTGAAGCCTGTGGGAGGCTCACTGATTAACACTGAACCCTATGGGAGTCTCACAGATTAACGCTGAACCCTATGGGAGTCTCACTGGTTAACAATGAACCCTATGGGAGTCTCACTGATTAACACTGAAATCGATGGGATTCTCACTGATTAACAGTGAACCCTATGGGAGTCTCACTGATTAACACTGAACCCAGTGGGAGTCTCAGTGATTAATACTGAACCCTATGGGAGTCTCACTGATTAACTCTGAACAGTGTGGGAGTCTCACTGATTAACACTGAACACTGTGGGCGTCTCACTGATTAACACTGAACCCTGTGGGAGTCTCACTGATTAACACTGAACCCTATGGGAGTCTCACTGATTAACACATGAACCCTGTGGGAGTCTCACTGATTAACACTGAACCCTGTGGGAGTCTCACTGATTAACGCTGAACCCTGTGGGATTCTCACTGATTAACACTGAACTCTATGGGAGTCTCACTGATTAACACTGAACCCTGTGGGAGTCTCACTGATTACCCCTGAACCCTGTGGGAGTTTCACTGATTAACACTGAACACTGTGGGAGTCTCACTGATTAAGACTGAACCCTGTGGGAGTCTCACTGATTAACACTGAACCCTGTGGGAGTCTCACTGATTAACACTGAACCCTATCGGAGTCTCAATGATTAACACTGAACCCTGTGGGAGTCTCACTGATTAAGACTGAACCCTATGGGAGTCTCACTGATTTACACAAAACTTATGGGAGTCTCACTGATTAACACTTAACCCTATGGGAGTCTCACTGATTAACACTGAACCCTGAGGGAGTCTCACTGATTAACACTGAACTCTATGGGATTCTCACTGATTAACACTGAACCCTATGGGAGTCTCACTGATTAACACTGAACCCTGTGGGAGTCTCACTGATTAACACTGAACCCTGTGGGAGTCTCACTGATTAACACTGAACCCTATGGGAGTCTCAATGATTAACACTGAACCCTATGGGAGTCTCACTGATTAACACTGAACCCTGTGGGAGTCTCACGGATTAAGACTGAACCCTATGGGAGTCTCACTGATTAACACTGAACTCTATGGGATTCTCACTGATTGACACTGAACCCTATGGGAGTCTCACTGATTAACACTGAACCCTGTGGGAGTCTCAGTTATTAACAATGAACCCTGAGGGAGTCTCACTGATTAACACTGAACCCTGTGGGAGTCTCACTGATTAACACTGAACCCTGTGGGAGTCTCAGTTATTAACACTGAAGCCTGAGGGAGTCTCACTGATTAACACTGAACACTGTGGGAGTCTCACTGATTAACACTGAACACTGTGGGAGTCTCACTGATTAACACTGAACCCTGTGGGAGTCTCACTGATTAACACTGAACCCTATGGGAGTCTCATTGATTAACACATGAACCCTGAGGGAGTCTCACTGATTAACACAGAACCCTGTGGGAGTTTCACTGATTAACACTGAACCCTGTGGGAGTCTCACTGATTAACACTGAACCCTATGGGAGTCTCATTGATTAACACTGAACCCTATGGGAGTCTCACTGATTAACACATGAACCCTGTATGAGTCTCACTGATTTACACTGAACCATGTGGGAGTCTCACTGATTAACACTGAACCCTATGGGAGTCTCACTGATTAACACATGAACCCTGAGGGAGTCTCACTGATTAACACAGAACCCTGTGGGAGTCTCACTGATTAACACTGAACCCTGTGGGAGTCTCACTGATTAACACTGAACCCTATGGGAGTCTCACTGATTAACACATGAACCCTGAGGGAGTCTCACTGATAAACACTGAACCCTATGGGAGTCTCACTGATTAACACTGAACCCTGTGGGAGTCTCACTGATTAAGACTGAACCCTATGAGAGTCTCAATGATTAACACTGAACTCTATGGGATTCTCAATGATTAACACTGAACCCTATGGGAGTCTCACTGATTAACACTGAACCCTGTGGGAGTCTCAGTTATTAACACTGAACCCTGAGGGAGTCTCACTGATTAACACTGAACACTGTGGGAGTCTCACTGATTAACACTGAACCCTGTGGGAGTCTCACTGATTAACACTGAACCCTATGGGAGTCTCATTGATTAACACATGAACCCTGAGGGAGTCTCACTGATTAACACAGAACCCTGTGGGAGTCTCACTGATTAACACTGAACCCTGTGGGAGTCTCACTGATTAACACTGAACCCTATGGGAGTCTCATTGATTAACACTGAACCCTATGGGAGTCTCACTGATTAACACATGAACCCTGTATGAGTCTCACTGATTTACACTGAACCATGTGGGAGTCTCACTGATTAACACTGAACCCTATGGGAGTCTCACGGATTAACACATGAACCCTGAGGGAGTCTCACTGATTAACACAGAACCCTGTGGGAGTCTCACTGATTAACACTGAACCCTGTGGGAGTCTCACTGATTAACACTGAACCCTATGGGAGTCTCACTGATTAACACATGAACCCTGAGGGAGTCTCACTGATAAACACTGAACCCTATGGGAGTCTCACTGATTAACACTGAACCCTGTGGGAGTCTCACTGATTAAGACTGAACCCTATGAGAGTCTCAATGATTAACACTGAACTCTATGGGATTCTCACTGATTAACACTGAACCCTATGGGAGTCTCACTGATTAACACTGAACCCTGTGGGAGTCTCAGTTATTAACACTGAACCCTGAGGGAGTCTCACTGATTAACACTGAACACTGGGGGAGTCTCACTGATTAACACTGAACACTGTGGGAGTCTCACTGATTAACACTGAACCCTATGGGAGTGTCATTGATTAACACATGAACCCTGAGGGAGTCTCACTGATTAACACTGAACCCTGTGGGAGTCTCACTGATTAACACTGAACCCTGTGAGAGTCTCACTGATTAAGACCGAACCCTATGGGTGTCTCACTGATTAACACTGAAACCTATGGGAGTCTCACTGATTAACACTGGACCCTATGGGAGTCTCACTGATTAACACTGAACCCTATCGGAGTCTCAATGATTAACACTGAACCCTGTGGGAGTCTCACTGATTAAGACTGAACCCTATGGGAGTCTCACTGATTTACACAAAACTTATGGGAGTCTCACTGATTAACACTTAACCCTATGGGAGTCTCACTGATTAACACTGAACCCTGAGGGAGTCTCACTGATTAACACTGAACTCTATGGGATTCTCACTGATTAACACTGAACCCTATGGGAGTCTCACTGATTAACACTGAACCCTGTGGGAGTCTCACTGATTAACACTGAACCCTGTGGGAGTCTCACTGATTAACACTGAACCCTATGGGAGTCTCAATGATTAACACTGAACCCTATGGGAGTCTCACTGATTAACACTGAACCCTGTGGGAGTCTCACGGATTAAGACTGAACCCTATGGGAGTCTCACTGATTAACACTGAACTCTATGGGATTCTCACTGATTGACACTGAACCCTATGGGAGTCTCACTGATTAACACTGAACCCTGTGGGAGTCTCAGTTATTAACAATGAACCCTGAGGGAGTCTCACTGATTAACACTGAACCCTGTGGGAGTCTCACTGATTAACACTGAACCCTGTGGGAGTCTCAGTTATTAACACTGAAGCCTGAGGGAGTCTCACTGATTAACACTGAACACTGTGGGAGTCTCACTGATTAACACTGAACACTGTGGGAGTCTCACTGATTAACACTGAACCCTGTGGGAGTCTCACTGATTAACACTGAACCCTATGGGAGTCTCATTGATTAACACATGAACCCTGAGGGAGTCTCACTGATTAACACAGAACCCTGTGGGAGTTTCACTGATTAACACTGAACCCTGTGGGAGTCTCACTGATTAACACTGAACCCTATGGGAGTCTCATTGATTAACACTGAACCCTATGGGAGTCTCACTGATTAACACATGAACCCTGTATGAGTCTCACTGATTTACACTGAACCATGTGGGAGTCTCACTGATTAACACTGAACCCTATGGGAGTCTCACTGATTAACACATGAACCCTGAGGGAGTCTCACTGATTAACACAGAACCCTGTGGGAGTCTCACTGATTAACACTGAACCCTGTGGGAGTCTCACTGATTAACACTGAACCCTATGGGAGTCTCACTGATTAACACATGAACCCTGAGGGAGTCTCACTGATAAACACTGAACCCTATGGGAGTCTCACTGATTAACACTGAACCCTGTGGGAGTCTCACTGATTAACACTGAACACTGTGGGAGTCTCACTGATTAACACTGAACCCTGTGGGAGTCTCACTGATTAACACTGAACCCTATGGGAGTCTCATTGATTAACACATGAACCCTGAGGGAGTCTCACTGATTAACACAGAACCCTGTGGGAGTCTCACTGATTAACACTGAACCCTGTGGGAGTCTCACTGATTAACACTGAACCCTATGGGAGTCTCATTGATTAACACTGAACCCTATGGGAGTCTCACTGATTAACACATGAACCCTGTATGAGTCTCACTGATTTACACTGAACCATGTGGGAGTCTCACTGATTAACACTGAACCCTATGGGAGTCTCACGGATTAACACATGAACCCTGAGGGAGTCTCACTGATTAACACAGAACCCTGTGGGAGTCTCACTGATTAACACTGAACCCTGTGGGAGTCTCACTGATTAACACTGAACCCTATGGGAGTCTCACTGATTAACACATGAACCCTGAGGGAGTCTCACTGATAAACACTGAACCCTATGGGAGTCTCACTGATTAACACTGAACCCTGTGGGAGTCTCACTGATTAAGACTGAACCCTATGAGAGTCTCAATGATTAACACTGAACTCTATGGGATTCTCACTGATTAACACTGAACCCTATGGGAGTCTCACTGATTAACACTGAACCCTGTGGGAGTCTCAGTTATTAACACTGAACCCTGAGGGAGTCTCACTGATTAACACTGAACACTGGGGGAGTCTCACTGATTAACACTGAACACTGTGGGAGTCTCACTGATTAACACTGAACCCTATGGGAGTGTCATTGATTAACACATGAACCCTGAGGGAGTCTCACTGATTAACACTGAACCCTGTGGGAGTCTCACTGATTAACACTGAACCCTGTGAGAGTCTCACTGATTAAGACCGAACCCTATGGGTGTCTCACTGATTAACACTGAAACCTATGGGAGTCTCACTGATTAACACTGGACCCTATGGGAGTCTCACTGATTAACACTGAAGCCTGTGGGAGTCTCACTGATTAACACTGAACCCTATGGGAGTCTCACTGATTAACACTGAAGCCTGTGGGAGTCTCACTGATTAACACTGAACCCTAAGGGAGTCTCACAGATTAATGCTAAACCCTATGGGAGTCTCACTGGTTTACAATGAACCCTATGGGAGTCTCACTGATTAACACTGAAATTGATGGGATTCTCACTGATTAACACTGAACCCCATGGGAGTCTCACTGATTAACACTGGACCCTATGGGAGTCTCACTGATTAACACTGAAGCCTGTGGGAGTCTCACTGATTAACACTGAACCCTATGGGAGTCTCGCTGATTAACACTGAACCCTATGGGAGTCTCACTGATTAACACATGAACCCTGAGGGAGTCTCACTGATTAACACAGAACCCTGTGGGAGTCTCACTGATTAACACTGAACCCTGTGGGAGTCTCACTGATTAACACTGAACCCTATGGGAGTCTCACTGATTAACACATGAACCCTGAGGGAGTCTCACTGATTAACACAGAACCCTGTGGGAGTCTCACTGATTAACACTGAACCCTGTGGGAGTCTCACTGATTAACACTGAACCCTATGGGAGTCTCACTGATTAACACATGAACCCTGAGGGAGTCTCACTGATAAACACTGAACCCTATGGGAGTCTCACTGATTAACACTGAACCCTGTGGGAGTCTCACTGATTAAGACTGAACCCTATGAGAGTCTCAATGATTAACACTGAACTCTATGGGATTCTCACTGATTAACACTGAACCCTATGGGAGTCTCACTGATTAACACTGAACCCTGTGGGAGTCTCAGTTATTAACACTGAACCCTGAGGGAGTCTCACTGATTAACACTGAACACTGGGGGAGTCTCACTGATTAACACTGAACACTGTGGGAGTCTCACTGATTAACACTAAACCCTGTGGGAGTCTCACTGATTAACACTGAACCCTATGGGAGTCTCACTGATTAACACATGAACCCTGTGGGAGTCTCACTGATTAACACTGAACCATGTGGGAGTCTCAGTTATTAACACTGAACCCTGAGGGAGTCTCACTGATTAACACTGAACACTGGGGGAGTCTCACTGATTAACACTGAACACTGTGGGAGTCTCACTGATTAACACTAAACCCTGTGGGAGTCTCACTGATTAACATTGAACCCTATGGGAGTGTCATTGATTAACACATGAACCCTGAGGGAGTCTCACTGATTAACACTGAACCCTGTGGGAGTCTCACTGATTAACACTGAACCCTGTGAGAGTCTCACTGATTAAGACCGAACCCTATGGGTGTCTCACTGATTAACACTGAAACCTATGGGAGTCTCACTGATTAACACTGGACCCTATGGGAGTCTCACTGATTAACACTGAAGCCTGTGGGAGTCTCACTGATTAACACTGAACCCTATGGGAGTCTCACTGATTAACACTGAAGCCTGTGGGAGTCTCACTGATTAACACTGAACCCTAAGGAAGTCTCACAGATTAACGCTAACCCCTATGGGAGTCTCATTGGTTTACAATGAACCCTATGGGAGTCTCACTGATTAACACTGAAATCGATGGGATTCTCACTGATTAACACTGAACCCCATGGGAGTCTCACTGATTAACACTGAACCCAGTGGGAGTCTCAGTGATTAATACTGAACCCTATGGGAGTCTCACTGATTAACACTGAACACTGTGGGAGTCTCACTGATTAACACTGAACACTGTGAGAGTCTCACTGATTAACACTGAACCCTGTGGGCGTCTCACTGATTAACACTGAACCCTATGGGAGTCTCACTGATTAACACATGAACACTATGGGAGTCTCACTGATTAACACTGAACCCTATGGGAGTCTCACTGATTAACACTGAACCCTGTGGGAGTCTCACTGATTAACACTGAACCGTGTGGGAGTCTCACTGATTAACACTGAACCCTATGGGAGTCTCACTGATTAACACTGATCCCTATGGGAGTTTCACTGATTAACACTGAACCCTATGGGAGTCTCACTGATGAACACTGCACCCTATGGTAGTCTCACTAATTAACACATGAACGCCGTGGGAGTCTTACTGATTAACACTGAACCCTATGGGAGTCTCACTGATGAACACTGAACCCAATGGGAGTCTCAGTGATTTACACTGAACACTATGGGAGTCTCACTGATTAACACTGAACCCAATGGGAGTCTCACTGATTAACACTGAAGCCTGTGGGAGTCTCACTGATTAACACTGAACCCTATGGGAGTCTCACAGATTAACGCTGAAACCTATGGGAGTCTCACTGGTTAACAATGAACCCTATGGGAGTCTCACTGATTAACACTGAACCCAGTGGGAGTCTCAGTGATTAATACTGAACCCAATGGGAGTCTCACTGATTAACACTGAACACTGTGGGAGTCTCACTGATTAACACTGAACACTCTGGGCGTCTCACTGATTAACACTGAACCCTGTGGGAGTCTCACTGATTAACACTGAACCCTATGGGAGTCTCACTGATTAACACATGAACCCTGTGGGAGTCTCACTGATTAACGCTGAACCCTGTGGGATTCTCACTGATTAACACTGAACCCTGTGGGAGTCTCACTGATTACCCCTGAACCCTGTGGGAGTTTCACTGATTAACACTGAACCCTGTGGGAGTCTCACTGATTAACACTGAACCCTGTGGGAGTCTCACTGATTAACACTGAACCCTGTGGGAGTCTCACTGATTAACACTGAACCCTATCGGTCTCAATGATTAACACTGAACCCTGTGGGAGTCTCACTGATTAAGACTGAACCCTATGGGAGTCTCACTGATTTACACAAAACTTATGGGAGTCTCACTGATTAACACTTAACCCTATGGGAGTCTCACTGATTAACACTGAACCCTGAGGGAGTCTCACTGATTAACACTGAACTCTATGGGATTCTCACTGATTAACACTGAACCCTATGGGAGTCTCACTGATTAACACTGAACCCTGTGGGAGTCTCACTGATTAACACTGAACCCTGTGGGATTCTCACTGATTAACACTGAACCCTGTGGGAGTCTCACGGATTAAGACTGAACCCTATGGGAGTCTCACTGATTAACACTGAACTGTATGGGATTCTCACTGATTAACAATGAACCCTATGGGAGTCTCATTGATTAACACTGAACCCTGTGGGAGTCTCAGTTATTAACAATGAACCCTGAGGGAGTCTCACTGATTAACACTGAACCCTGTGGGAGTCTCACTGATTAACACTGACCCCTGTGGGAGTCTCAGTTATTAACACTGAAGGCTGAGGAGTCTCACTGATTAACACTGAACACTGTGGGAGTCTCACTGATTAACACTGAACACTGTGGGAGTCTCACTGATTAACACTGAACCCTGTGGGAGTCTCACTGATTAACACTGAACCCTATGGGAGTCTCATTGATTAACACATGAACCCTGAGGGAGTCTCACTGATTAACACAGAACCCTGTGGGAGTCTCACTGATTAACACTGAACCCTGTGGGAGTCTCACTGATTAACACTGAACCCTATGGGAGTCTCATTGATTAACACTGAACCCTATGGGAGTCTCACTGATTAACACATGAACCCTGTATGAGTCTCACTGATTTACACTGAACCATGTGGGAGTCTCACTGATTAACACTGAACCCTATGGGAGTCTCACGGATTAACACATGAACCCTGAGGGAGTCTCACTGATTAACACAGAACCCTGTGGGAGTCTCACTGATTAACACTGAACCCTGTGGGAGTCTCACTGATTAACACTGAACCCTATGGGAGTCTCACTGATTAACACATGAACCCTGAGGGAGTCTCACTGATAAACACTGAACCCTATGGGAGTCTCACTGATTAACACTGAACCCTGTGGGAGTCTCACTGATTAAGACTGAACCCTATGAGAGTCTCAATGATTAACACTGAACTCTATGGGATTCTCACTGATTAACACTGAACCCTATGGGAGTCTCACTGATTAACACTGAACCCTGTGGGAGTCTCAGTTATTAACACTGAACCCTGAGGGAGTCTCACTGATTAACACTGAACACTGGGGGAGTCTCACTGATTAACACTGAACCCTGTGGGAGTCTCACTGATTAACACTGAACCCTATGGGAGTCTCACTGATTAACACATGAACCCTGAGGGAGTCTCACTGATAAACACTGAACCCTATGGGAGTCTCACTGATTAACACTGAACCCTGTGGGAGTCTCACTGATTAAGACTGAACCCTATGAGAGTCTCAATGATTAACACTGAACTCTATGGGATTCTCACTGATTAACACTGAACCCTATGGGAGTCTCACTGATTAACACTGAACCCTGTGGGAGTCTCAGTTATTAACACTGAACCCTGAGGGAGTCTCACTGATTAACACTGAACACTGGGGGAGTCTCACTGATTAACACTGAACACTGTGGGAGTCTCACTGATTAACACTGAACCCTATGGGAGTGTCATTGATTAACACATGAACCCTGATGGAGTCTCACTGATTAACACTGAACCCTGTGGGAGTCTCACTGATTAACACTGAACCCTGTGAGAGTCTCACTGATTAAGACCGAACCCTATGGGTGTCTCACTGATTAACACTGAAACCTATGGGAGTCTCACTGATTAACACTGGACCCTATGGGAGTCTCACTGATTAACACTGAAGCCTGTGGGAGTCTCACTGATTAACACTGAACCCTATGGGAGTCTCACTGATTAACACTGAAGCCTGTGGGAGTCTCACTGATTAACACTGAACCCTAAGGGAGTCTCACAGATTAATGCTAAACCCTATGGGAGTCTCACTGGTTTACAATGAACCCTATGGGAGTCTCACTGATTAACACTGAAATCGATGGGATTCTCACTGATTAACACTGAACCCCATGGGAGTCTCACTGATTAACAGTGGACCCTATGGGAGTCTCACTGATTAACACTGAAGCCTGTGGGAGTCTCAATGATTAACACTGAACCCTATGGGAGTCTCGCTGATTAACACTGAACCCTATGGGAGTCTCACTGATTAACACATGAACCCTGAGGGAGTCTCACTGATTAACACAGAACCCTGTGGGAGTCTCACTGATTAACACTGAACCCTGTGGGAGTCTCACTGATTAACACTGAACCCTATGGGAGTCTCACTGATTAACACATGAACCCTGAGGGAGTCTCACTGATTAACACAGAACCCTGTGGGAGTCTCACTGATTAACACTGAACCCTGTGGGAGACTCACTGATTAACACTGAACCCTATGGGAGTCTCACTGATTAACACATGAACCCTGAGGGAGTCTCACTGATAAACACTGAACCCTATGGGAGTCTCACTGATTAACACTGAACCCTGTGGGAGTCTCACTGATTAAGACTGAACCCTATGAGAGTCTCAATGATTAACACTGAACTCTATGGGATTCTCACTGATTAACACTGAACCCTATGGGAGTCTCACTGATTAACACTGAACCCTGTGGGAGTCTCAGTTATTAACACTGAACCCTGAGGGAGTCTCACTGATTAACACTGAACACTGGGGGAGTCTCACTGATTAACACTGAACACTGTGGGAGTCTCACTGATTAACACTAAACCCTGTGGGAGTCTCACTGATTAACACTGAACCCTATGGGAGTCTCACTGATTAACACATGAACCCTGTGGGAATCTCACTGATTAACACTGAACCATGTGGGAGTCTCAGTTATTAACACTGAACCCTGAGGGAGTCTCACTGATTAACACTGAACACTGGGGGAGTCTCACTGATTAACACTGAACACTGTGGGAGTCTCACTGATTAACACTAAACCCTGTGGGAGTCTCACTGATTAACATTGAACCCTATGGGAGTGTCATTGATTAACACATGAACCCTGAGGGAGTCTCACTGATTAACACTGAACCCTGTGGGAGTCTCACTGATTAACACTGAACCCTGTGAGAGTCTCACTGATTAAGACCGAACCCTATGGGTGTCTCACTGATTAACACTGAAACCTATGGGAGTCTCACTGATTAACACTGGACCCTATGGGAGTCTCACTGATTAACACTGAAGCCTGTGGGAGTCTCACTGATTAACACTGAACCCTATGGGAGTCTCACTGATTAACACTGAAGCCTGTGGGAGTCTCACTGATTAACACTGAACCCTAAGGAAGTCTCACAGATTAACGCTAACCCCTATGGGAGTCTCACTGGTTTACAATGAACCCTATGGGAGTCTCACTGATTAACACTGAAATCGATGGGATTCTCACTGATTAACACTGAACCCCATCGGAGTCTCACTGATTAACACTGAACCCAGTGGGAGTCTCAGTGATTAATACTGAACCCTATGGGAGTCTCACTGATTAACACTGAACACTGTGGGAGTCTCACTGATTAACACTGAACACTGTGAGAGTCTCACTGATTAACACTGAACCCTGTGGGCGTCTCACTGATTAACACTGAACCCTATGGGAGTCTCACTGATTAACACATGAACACTATGGGAGTCTCACTGATTAACACTGAACCCTATGGGAGTCTCACTGATTAACACTGAACCCTGTGGGAGTCTCACTGATTAACACTGAACCGTGTGGGAGTCTCACTGATTAACACTGAACCCTATGGGAGTCTCACTGATTAACACTGATCCCTATGGGAGTTTCACTGATTAACACTGAACCCTATGGGAGTCTCACTGATGAACACTGCACCCTATGGTAGTTTCACTAATTAACACATGAACGCCGTGGGAGTCTTACTGATTAACACTGAACCCTATGGGAGTCTCACTGATGAACACTGAACCCAATGGGAGTCTCAGTGATTTACACTGAACACTATGGGAGTCTCACTGATTAACACTGAACCCAATGGGAGTCTCACTGATTAACACTGAAGCCTGTGGGAGTCTCACTGATTAACACTGAACCCTATGGGAGTCTCACAGATTAACGCTGAAACCTATGGGAGTCTCACTGGTTAACAATGAACCCTATGGGAGTCTCACTGATTAACACTGAACCCAGTGGGAGTCTCAGTGATTAATACTGAACCCAATGGGAGTCTCACTGATTAACACTGAACACTGTGGGAGTCTCTCTGATTAACACTGAACACTCTGGGCGTCTCACTGATTAACACTGAACCCTGTGGGAGTCTCACTGATTAACACTGAACCCTATGGGAGTCTCACTGATTAACACATGAACCCTGTGGGAGTCTCACTGATTAACGCTGAACCCTGTGGGATTCTCACTGATTAACACTGAACCCTGTGGGAGTCTCACTGATTACCCCTGAACCCTGTGGGAGTTTCACTGATTAACACTGAACCCTGTGGGAGTCTCACTGATTAAGACTGAACCCTATGGGAGTCTCACTGATTTACACAAAACTTATGGGAGTCTCACTGATTAACACTTAACCCTATGGGAGTCTCACTGATTAACACTGAACCCTGAGGGAGTCTCACTGATTAACACTGAACTCTATGGGATTCTCACTGATTAACACTGAACCCTATGGGAGTCTCACTGATTAACACTGAACCCTGTGGGAGTCTCACTGATTAACACTGAACCCTGTGGGATTCTCACTGATTAACACTGAACCCTGTGGGAGTCTCACGGATTAAGACTGAACCCTATGGGAGTCTCACTGATTAACACTGAACTGTATGGGATTCTCACTGATTAACACTGAACCCTATGGGAGTCTCATTGATTAACACTGAACCCTGTGGGAGTCTCAGTTATTAACAATGAACCCTGAGGGAGTCTCACTGATTAACACTGAACCCTGTGGGAGTCTCACTGATTAACACTGAACCCTGTGGGAGTCTCAGTTATTAACACTGAAGGCTGAGGAGTCTCACTGATTAACACTGAACACTGTGGGAGTCTCACTGATTAACACTGAACACTGTGGGAGTCTCACTGATTAACACTGAACCCTGTGGGAGTCTCACTGATTAACACTGAACCCTATGGGAGTCTCATTGATTAACACATGAACCCTGAGGGAGTCTCACTGATTAACACAGAACCCTGTGGGAGTCTCACTGATTAACACTGAACCCTGTGGGAGTCTCACTGATTAACACTGAACCCTATGGGAGTCTCATTGATTAACACATGAACCCTGAGGGAGTCTCACTGATTAACACTGAACCCTGTGGGAGTCTCACTGATTAACACTGAACCCTATGGGAGTCTCACTGATTAACACTGAACCCTGTGAGAGTCTCACTGATTAAGACCGAACCCTATGGGTGTCTCACTGATTAACACTGAAACCTATGGGAGTCTCACTGATTAACACTGGACCCTATGGGAGTCTCACTGATTAACACTGAAGCCTGTGGGAGTCTCACTGATTAACACTGAACCCTATGGGAGTCTCACTGATTAACACTGAAGCCTGTGGGAGTCTCACTGATTAACACTGAACCCTAAGGGAGTCTCACAGATTAACGCTAAACCCTATGGGAGTCTCACTGGTTTACAATGAACCCTATGGGAGTCTCACTGATTAACACTGAACCCTATGGGAGTCTCACTGATTAACACTGAACCCTGTGGGAGTCTCACTGATTAACACTGAACCGTGTGGGAGTCTCACTGATTAACACTGAACCCTATGGGAGTCTCACTGATTAACACTGATCCCTATGGGAGTTTCACTGATTAACACTGAACCCTATGGGAGTCTCACTGATGAACACTGCACCCTATGGTAGTCTCACTAATTAACACATGAACGCCGTGGGAGTCTTACTGATTAACACTGAACCCTATGGGAGTCTCACTGATGAACACTGAACCCAATGGGAGTCTCAGTGATTTACACTGAACACTATGGGAGTCTCACTGATTAACACTGAACCCAATGGGAGTCTCACTGATTAACACTGAAGCCTGTGGGAGTCTCACTGATTAACACTGAACCCTATGGGAGTCTCACAGATTAACGCTGAAACCTATGGGAGTCTCACTGGTTAACAATGAACCCTATGGGAGTCTCACTGATTAACACTGAACCCAGTGGGAGTCTCAGTGATTAATACTGAAGCCAATGGGAGTCTCACTGATTAACACTGAACACTGTGGGAGTCTCTCTGATTAACACTGAACACTCTGGGCGTCTCACTGATTAACACTGAACCCTGTGGGAGTCTCACTGATTAACACTGAACCCTATGGGAGTCTCACTGATTAACACATGAACCCTGTGGGAGTCTCACTGATTAACGCTGAACCCTGTGGGATTCTCACTGATTAACACTGAACCCTGTGGGAGTCTCACTGATTACCCCTGAACCCTGTGGGAGTTTCACTGATTAACACTGAACCCTGTGGGAGTCTCACTGATTAACACTGAACCCTGTGGGAGTCTCACTGATTAACACTGAACCCTGTGGGAGTCTCACTGATTAACACTGAACCCTATCGGTCTCAATGATTAACACTGAACCCTGTGGGAGTCTCACTGATTAAGACTGAACCCTATGGGAGTCTCACTGATTTACACAAAACTTATGGGAGTCTCACTGATTAACACTTAACCCTATGGGAGTCTCACTGATTAACACTGAACCCTGAGGGAGTCTCACTGATTAACACTGAACTCTATGGGATTCTCACTGATTAACACTGAACCCTATGGGAGTCTCACTGATTAACACTGAACCCTGTGGGAGTCTCACTGATTAACACTGAACCCTGTGGGATTCTCACTGATTAACACTGAACCCTGTGGGAGTCTCACGGATTAAGACTGAACCCTATGGGAGTCTCACTGATTAACACTGAACTGTATGGGATTCTCACTGATTAACACTGAACCCTATGGGAGTCTCATTGATTAACACTGAACCCTGTGGGAGTCTCAGTTATTAACAATGAACCCTGAGGGAGTCTCACTGATTAACACTGAACCCTGTGGGAGTCTCACTGATTAACACTGAACCCTGTGGGAGTCTCAGTTATTAACACTGAAGGCTGAGGAGTCTCACTGATTAACACTGAACACTGTGGGAGTCTCACTGATTAACACTGAACACTGTGGGAGTCTCACTGATTAACACTGAACCCTGTGGGAGTCTCACTGATTAACACTGAACCCTATGGGAGTCTCATTGATTAACACATGAACCCTGAGGGAGTCTCACTGATTAACACAGAACCCTGTGGGAGTCTCACTGATTAACACTGAACCCTGTGGGAGTCTCACTGATTAACACTGAACCCTATGGGAGTCTCATTGATTAACACATGAACCCTGAGGGAGTCTCACTGATTAACACTGAACCCTGTGGGAGTCTCACTGATTAACACTGAACCCTATGGGAGTCTCACTGATTAACACTGAACCCTGTGAGAGTCTCACTGATTAAGACCGAACCCTATGGGTGTCTCACTGATTAACACTGAAACCTATGGGAGTCTCACTGATTAACACTGGACCCTATGGGAGTCTCACTGATTAACACTGAAGCCTGTGGGAGTCTCACTGATGAACACTGAACCCTATGGGAGTCTCACTGATTAACACTGAAGCCTGTGGGAGTCTCACTGATTAACACTGAACCCTAAGGGAGTCTCACAGATTAACGCTAAACCCTATGGGAGTCTCACTGGTTTACAATGAACCCTATGGGAGTCTCACTGATTAACACTGAACCCTATGGGAGTCTCACTGATTAACACTGAACCCTGTGGGAGTCTCACTGATTAACACTGAACCGTGTGGGAGTCTCACTGATTAACACTGAACCCTATGGGAGTCTCACTGATTAACACTGATCCCTATGGGAGTTTCACTGATTAACACTGAACCCTATGGGAGTCTCACTGATGAACACTGCACCCTATGGTAGTCTCACTAATTAACACATGAACGCCGTGGGAGTCTTACTGATTAACACTGAACCCTATGGGAGTCTCACTGATGAACACTGAACCCAATGGGAGTCTCAGTGATTTACACTGAACACTATGGGAGTCTCACTGATTAACACTGAACCCAATGGGAGTCTCACTGATTAACACTGAAGCCTGTGGGAGTCTCACTGATTAACACTGAACCCTATGGGAGTCTCACAGATTAACGCTGAAACCTATGGGAGTCTCACTGGTTAACAATGAACCCTATGGGAGTCTCACTGATTAACACTGAACCCAGTGGGAGTCTCAGTGATTAATACTGAACCCAATGGGAGTCTCACTGATTAACACTGAAGACTGTGGGAGTCTCACTGATTAACACTGAACACTCTGGGCGTCTCACTGATTAACACTGAACCCTGTGGGAGTCTCACTGATTAACACTGAACCCTATGGGAGTCTCACTGATTAACACATGAACCCTGTGGGAGTCTCACTGATTAACGCTGAACCCTGTGGGATTCTCACTGATTAACACTGAACCCTGTGGGAGTCTCACTGATTACCCCTGAACCCTGTGGGAGTTTCACTGATTAACACTGAACCCTGTGGGAGTCTCACTGATTAACACTGAACCCTGTGGGAGTTTCACTGATTAACACTGAACCCTGTGGGAGTCTCACTGATTAACACTGAACCCTATCGGTCTCAATGATTAACACTGAACCCTGTGGGAGTCTCACTGATTAAGACTGAACCCTATGGGAGTCTCACTGATTTACACAAAACTTATGGGAGTCTCACTGATTAACACTTAACCCTATGGGAGTCTCACTGATTAACACTGAACCCTGAGGGAGTCTCACTGATTAACACTGAACTCTATGGGATTCTCACTGATTAACACTGAACCCTATGGGAGTCTCACTGATTAACACTGAACCCTGTGGGAGTCTCACTGATTAACACTGAACCCTGTGGGATTCTCACTGATTAACACTGAACCCTGTGGGAGTCTCACGGATTAAGACTGAACCCTATGGGAGTCTCACTGATTAACACTGAACTGTATGGGATTCTCACTGATTAACACTGAACCCTATGGGAGTCTCATTGATTAACACTGAACCCTGTGGGAGTCTCAGTTATTAACAATGAACCCTGAGGGAGTCTCACTGATTAACACTGAACCCTGTGGGAGTCTCACTGATTAACACTGAACCCTGTGGGAGTCTCAGTTATTAACACTGAAGGCTGAGGAGTCTCACTGATTAACACTGAACACTGTGGGAGTCTCACTGATTAACACTGAACACTGTGGGAGTCTCACTGATTAACACTGAACCCTGTGGGAGTCTCACTGATTAACACTGAACCCTATGGGAGTCTCATTGATTAACACATGAACCCTGAGGGAGTCTCACTGATTAACACAGAACCCTGTGGGAGTCTCACTGATTAACACTGAACCCTGTGGGAGTCTCACTGATTAACACTGAACCCTATGGGAGTCTCATTGATTAACACATGAACCCTGAGGGAGTCTCACTGATTAACACTGAACCCTGTGGGAGTCTCACTGATTAACACTGAACCCTATGGGAGTCTCACTGATTAACACTGAACCCTGTGAGAGTCTCACTGATTAAGACCGAACCCTATGGGTGTCTCACTGATTAACAATGAAACCTATGGGAGTCTCACTGATTAACACTGGACCCTATGGGAGTCTCACTGATTAACACTGAAGCCTGTGGGAGTCTCACTGATTAACACTGAACCCTATGGGAGTCTCACTGATTAACACTGAAGCCTGTGGGAGTCTCACTGATTAACACTGAACCCTAAGGGAGTCTCACAGATTAACGCTAAACCCTATGGGAGTCTCACTGGTTTACAATGAACCCTATGGGAGTCTCACTGATTAACACTGAAATCGATGGGATTCTCACTGATTAACACTGAACCCCATGGGAGTCTCACTGATTAACACTGAACCCAGTGGGAGTCTCAGTGATTAATACTGAACCCTATGGGAGTCTCACTGATTAACACTGAACACTGTGGGAGTCTCACTGATTAACACTGAACACTGTGGGAGTCTCACTGATTAACACTGAACCCTGTGGGCGTCTCACTGATTAACACTGAACCCTATGGGAGTCTCACTGATTAACACATGAACCCTATGGGAGTCTCACTGATTAACACTGAACCCTATGGGAGTCTCACTGATTAACACTGAACCCTGTGGGAGTCTCACTGATTAACACTGAACCGTGTGGGAGTCTCTCTGATTAACACTGAACCCTATGGGAGTCTCACTGATTAACACTGATCCCTATGGGAGTTTCAGTGATTAACACTGAACCCTATGGGAGTCTCACTGATGAACACTGCACCCTATGGTAGTCTCACTAATTAACACATGAACGCCGTGGGAGTCTCACTGATTAACACTGAACCCTATGGGAGTCTCACTGATTAACACATGAACCCTGAGGGAGTCTCACTGATTAACACAGATCCCTGTGGGAGTCTCACTGATTAACTCTGAACCCTGTGGGTGTCTCACTGATTAACACTGAACCCTATGGGAGTCTCATTGATTAACACTGAACCCTATGGGAGTCTCACTGATTAACAAATGAACCCTGTGGGAGTCTCACTGATTTACACTGAACCCTGTGGGAGTCTCACTGATTAACACTGAACCCTGTGGGAGTCTCACTGAATAACACTGAACACTGTGGGAGTCTCACCGATTAACACTGAACCCTGTGGGAGTCTCACTGATTACCCCTGAACCCTGTGGGAGTTTCACGGATTAACACGGAACCCTATGGGAGTCTCACTGATTAACACTTAACCCTATGGGAGTCTCATTGATTAACACTGAACCCTGTGGGAGTCTCACTGATTAACACTGAACCCTGTGGGAGTCTCACTGATTAACGCTGAACCCTGTGGGATTCTCACTGATTAACACTGAACTCTCTGGGAGTCTCACTGATTAACACTGAACCCTGTGGACGTCTCACTGATTAACACTGAACCCTATGGGAGTCTCACTGATTAACACTGAACCCTGTGGGAGTCTCACTAATTAACACTGAACCCTATGGGAGTCTCACTGATTAACACTGAACCCAATGGGACTCTCACTGATTTACACTGAACCCTATTGGCGTCTCACTGATTAACACTGAACCCTATGGGAGTCTCACTGATTAACACTGAACCCTGTAGGAGTCTCACTAATTAACACTGCACCCTATGGGAGTCTCACTGATGAACACTGAACCCAATGGGAGTCTCAGTGATTTACAATGAACACTATGGGAGTCTCACTGATTAACACTGAACCCAATGGGAGTCTCACTGATTAACACTGAAGCCTGTGGGAGGCTCACTGATTAACACTGAACCCTATGGGAGTCTCACAGATTAACGCTGAACCCTATGGGAGTCTCACTGGTTAACAATGAACCCTATGGGAGTCTCACTGATTAACACTGAAATCGATGGGATTCTCACTGATTAACAGTGAACCCTATGGGAGTCTCACTGATTAACACTGAACCCAGTGGGAGTCTCAGTGATTAATACTGAACCCTATGGGAGTCTCACTGATTAACTCTGAACAGTGTGGGAGTCTCACTGATTAACACTGAACACTGTGGGCGTCTCACTGATTAACACTGAACCCTGTGGGAGTCTCACTCATTAACACTGAACCCTATGGGAGTCTCACTGATTAACACATGAACCCTGTGGGAGTCTCACTGATTAACACTGAACCCTGTGGGAGTCTCACTGATTAACGCTGAACCCTGTGGGATTCTCACTGATTAACACTGAACTCTATGGGAGTCTCACTGATTAACACTGAACCCTGTGGGAGTCTCACTGATTACCCCTGAACCCTGTGGGAGTTTCACTGATTAACACTGAACACTGTGGGAGTCTCACTGATTAAGACTGAACCCTGTGGGAGTCTCACTGATTAACACTGAACCCTGTGGGAGTCTCACTGATTAACACTGAACCCTATCGGAGTCTCAATGATTAACACTGAACCCTGTGGGAGTCTCACTGATTAAGACTGAACCCTATGGGAGTCTCACTGATTTACACAAAACTTATGGGAGTCTCACTGATTAACACTTAACCCTATGGGAGTCTCACTGATTAACACTGAACCCTGAGGGAGTCTCACTGATTAACACTGAACTCTATGGGATTCTCACTGATTAACACTGAACCCTATGGGAGTCTCACTGATTAACACTGAACCCTGTGGGAGTCTCACTGATTAACACTGAACCCTGTGGGAGTCTCACTGATTAACACTGAACCCTATGGGAGTCTCAATGATTAACACTGAACCCTATGGGAGTCTCACTGATTAACACTGTACCCTGTGGGAGTCTCACGGATTAAGACTGAACCCTATGGGAGTCTCACTGATTAACACTGAACTCTATGGGATTCTCACTGATTAACACTGAACCCTATGGGAGTCTCACTGATTAACACTGAACCCTGTGGGAGTCTCAGTTATTAACAATGAACCCTGAGGGAGTCTCACTGATTAACACTGAACCCTGTGGGAGTCTCACTGATTAACACTGAACCCTGTGGGAGTCTCAGTTATTAACACTGAAGCCTGAGGGAGTCTCACTGATTAACACTGAACACTGTGGGAGTCTCACTGATTAACACTGAACACTGTGGGAGTCTCACTGATTAACACTGAACCCTGTGGGAGTCTCACTGATTAACACTGAACCCTATGGGAGTCTCATTGATTAACACATGAACCCTGAGGGAGTCTCACTGATTAACACAGAACCCTGTGGGAGTTTCACTGATTAACACTGAACCCTGTGGGAGTCTCACTGATTAACACTGAACCCTATGGGAGTCTCATTGATTAACACTGAACCCTATGGGAGTCTCACTGATTAACACATGAACCCTGTATGAGTCTCACTGATTTACACTGAACCATGTGGGAGTCTCACTGATTAACACTGAACCCTATGGGAGTCTCACTGATTAACACATGAACCCTGAGGGAGTCTCACTGATTAACACAGAACCCTGTGGGAGTCTCACTAATTAACACTGAACCCTGTGGGAGTCTCACTGATTAACACTGAACCCTATGGGAGTCTCACTGATTAACACATGAACCCTGAGGGAGTCTCACTGATAAACACTGAACCCTATGGGAGTCTCACTGATTAACACTGAACCCTGTGGGAGTCTCACTGATTAAGACTGAACCCTATGAGAGTATCAATGATTAACACTGAACTCTATGGGATTCTCAATGATTAACACTGAACCCTATGGGAGTCTCACTGATTAACACTGAACCCTGTGGGAGTCTCAGTTATTAACACTGAACCCTGAGGGAGTCTCACTGATTAACACTGAACACTGTGGGAGTCTCACTGATTAACACTGAACCCTGTGGGAGTCTCACTGATTAACACTGAACCCTATGGGAGTCTCATTGATTAACACATGAACCCTGAGGGAGTCTCACTGATTAACACAGAACCCTGTGGGAGTCTCACTGATTAACACTGAACCCTGTGGGAGTCTCACTGATTAACACTGAACCCTATGGGAGTCTCATTGATTAACACTGAACCCTATGGGAGTCTCACTGATTAACACATGAACCCTGTATGAGTCTCACTGATTTACACTGAACCATGTGGGAGTCTCACTGATTAACACTGAACCCTATGGGAGTCTCACGGATTAACACATGAACCCTGAGGGAGTCTCACTGATTAACACAGAACCCTGTGGGAGGCTCACTGATTAACACTGAACCCTGTGGGAGTCTCACTGATTAACACTGAACCCTATGGGAGTCTCACTGATTAACACATGAACCCTGAGGGAGTCTCACTGATAAACACTGAACCCTATGGGAGTCTCACTGATTAAGACTGAACCCTATGAGAGTCTCAATGATTAACACTGAACTCTATGGGATTCTCACTGATTAACACTGAACCCTATGGGAGTCTCACTGATTAACACTGAACCCTGTGGGAGTCTCAGTTATTAACACTGAACCCTGAGGGAGTCTCACTGATTAACACTGAACACTGGGGGAGTCTCACTGATTAACACTGAACACTGTGGGAGTCTCACTGATTAACACTAAACCCTGTGGGAGTCTCACTGATTAACACTGAACCCTATGGGAGTGTCATTGATTAACACATGAACCCTGAGGGAGTCTCACTGATTAACACTGAACCCTGTGGGAGTCTCACTGATTAACACTGAACCCTGTGAGAGTCTCACTGATTAAGACCGAACCCTATGGGTGTCTCACTGATTAACACTGAAACCTATGGGAGTCTCACTGATTAACACTGGACCCTATGGGAGTCTCACTGATTAACACTGAAGCCTGTGGGAGTCTCACTGATTAACACTGAACCCTATGGGAGTCTCACTGATTAACACTGAAGCCTGTGGGAGTCTCACTGATTAACACTGAACCCTAAGGGAGTCTCACAGATTAACGCTAAACCCTATGGGAGTCTCACTGGTTTACAATGAACCCTATGGGAGTCTCACTGATTAACACTGAAATCGATGGGATTCTCACTGATTAACACTGAACCCCATGGGAGTCTCACTGATTAACACTGGACCCTATGGGAGTCTCACTGATTAACACTGAAGCCTGTGGGAGTCTCACTGATTAACACATGAACCCTGAGGGAGTCTCACTGATTAACACAGAACCCTGTGGGAGTCTCACTGATTAACACTGAACCCTGTGGGAGTCTCACTGATTAACACTGAACCCTATGGGAGTCTCACTGATTAACACATGAACCCTGAGCGAGTCTCATTGATTAACACAGAACCCTGTGGGAGTCTCACTGATTAACACTGAACCCTGTGGGAGTCTCACTGATTAACACTGAACCCTATGGGAGTCTCACTGATTAACACATGAACCCTGAGGGAGTCTCACTGATAAACACTGAACCCTATGGGAGTCTCACTGATTAACACTGAACCCTGTGGGAGTCTCACTGATTAAGACTGAACCCTATGAGAGTCTCAATGATTAACACTGAACTCTATGGGATTCTCACTGATTAACACTGAACCCTATGGGAGTCTCACTGATTAACACTGAACCCTGTGGGAGTCTCAGTTATTAACACTGAACCCTGAGGGAGTCTCACTGATTAACACTGAACACTGGGGGAGTCTCACTGATTAACACTGAACACTGTGGGAGTCTCACTGATTAACACTAAACCCTGTGGGAGTCTCACTGATTAACACTGAACCCTATGGGAGTCTCACTGATTAACACATGAACCCTGTGGGAGTCTCACTGATTAACACTGAACCCTGTGGGAGTCTCAGTTATTAACACTGAACCCTGAGGGAGTCTCACTGATTAACACTGAACACTGGGGGAGTCTCACTGATTAACACTGAACACTGTGGGAGTCTCACTGATTAACACTAAACCCTGTGGGAGTCTCACTGATTAACATTGAACCCTATGGGAGTGTCATTGATTAACACATGAACCCTGAGGGAGTCTCACTGATTAACACTGAACCCTGTGGGAGTCTCACTGATTAACACTGAACCCTGTGAGAGTCTCACTGATTAAGACCGAACCCTATGGGTGTCTGAATGATTAACACTGAAACCTATGGGAGTCTCACTGATTAACACTGGACCCTATGGGAGTCTCACTGATTAACACTGAAGCCTGTGGGAGTCTCACTGATTAACACTGAACCCTATGGGAGTCTCACTGATTAACACTGAAGCCTGTGGGAGTCTCACTGATTAACACTGAACCCTAAGGAAGTCTCACAGATTAACGCTAAACCCTATGGGAGTCTCACTGGTTTACAATGAACCCTATGGGAGTCTCACTGATTAACACTGAAATCGATGGGATTCTCACTGATTAACACTGAACCCCATGGGAGTCTCACTGATTAACACTGAACCCAGTGGGAGTCTCAGTGATTAATACTGAACCCTATGGGAGTCTCACTGATTAACACTGAACACTGTGGGAGTCTCACTGATTAACACTGAACACTGTGAGAGTCTCACTGATTAACACTGAACCCTGTGGGCGTCTCACTGATTAACACTGAACCCTATGGGAGTCTCACTGATTAACACATGAACACTATGGGAGTCTCACTGATTAACACTGAACCCTATGGGAGTCTCACTGATTAACACTGAACCCTGTGGGAGTCTCACTGATTAACACTGAACCGTGTGGGAGTCTCACTGATTAACACTGAACCCTATGGGAGTCTCACTGATTAACACTGATCCCTATGGGAGTTTCACTGATTAACACTGAACCCTATGGGAGTCTCACTGATGAACACTGCACCCTATGGTAGTCTCACTAATTAACACATGAACGCCGTGGGAGTCTTACTGATTAACACTGAACCCTATTGGAGTCTCACTGATGAACACTGAACCCAATGGGAGTTTCAGTGATTTACACTGAACACTATGGGAGTCTCACTGATTAACACTGAACCCAATGGGAGTCTCACTGATTAACACTGAACCCTGTGGGAGTCTCACTGATTACCCCTGAACCCTGTGGGAGTTTCACTGATTAACACTGAACCCTGTGGGAGTCTCACTGATTAACACTGAACCCTGTGGGAGTCTCACTGATTAACACTGAACCCTGTGGGAGTCTCACTGATTAACACTGAACCCTATCGGTCTCAATGATTAACACTGAACCCTGTGGGAGTCTCACTGATTAAGACTGAACCCTATGGGAGTCTCACTGATTTACACAAAACTTATGGGAGTCTCACTGATTAACACTTAACCCTATGGGAGTCTCACTGATTAACACTGAACCCTGAGGGAGTCTCACTGATTAACACTGAACTCTATGGGATTCTCACTGATTAACACTGCACCCTATGGGAGTCTCACTGATTAACACTGAACCCTGTGGGAGTCTCACTGATTAACACTGAACCCTGTGGAATTCTCACTGATTAACACTGAACCCTGTGGGAGTCTCACGGATTAAGACTGAACCCTATGGGAGTCTCACTGATTAACACTGAACTGTATGGGATTCTCACTGATTAACACTGAACCCTATGGGAGTCTCATTGATTAACACTGAACCCTGTGGGAGTCTCAGTTATTAACAATGAACCCTGAGGGAGTCTCACTGATTAACACTGAACCCTGTGGGAGTCTCACTGATTAACACTGAACCCTGTGGGAGTCTCAGTTATTAACACAGAAGGCTGAGGAGTCTCACTGATTAACACTGAACACTGTGGGAGTCTCACTGATTAACACTGAACACTGTGGGAGTCTCACTGATTAACACTGAACCCTGTGGGAGTCTCACTGATTAACACTGAACCCTATGGGAGTCTCATTGATTAACACATGAACCCTGAGGGAGTCTCACTGATTAACACTGAACCCTGTGGGAGTCTCACTGATTAACACTGAACCCTATGGGAGTCTCACTGATTAACACTGAACCCTGTGAGAGTCTCACTGATTAAGACCGAACCCTATGGGTGTCTCACTGATTAACACTGAAACCTATGGGAGTCTCACTGATTAACACTGGACCCTATGGGAGTCTCACTGATTAACACTGAAGTCTGTGGGAGTCTCACTGATTAAAACTGAACCCTATGGGAGTCTCACTGATTAACACTGAAGCCTGTGGGAGTCTCACTGATTAACACTGAACCCTAAGGGAGTCTCACAGATTAACGCTAAACCCTATGGGAGTCTCACTGGTTTACAATGAACCCTATGGGAGTCTCACTGATTAACACTGAAATCGATGGGATTCTCACTGATTAACACTGAACCCCATGGGAGTCTCACTGATTAACACTGAACCCAGTGGGAGTCTCAGTGATTAATACTGAACCCTATGGGAGTCTCACTGATTAACACTGAACACTGTGGGAGTCTCACTGATTAACACTGAACACTGTGGGAGTCTCACTGATTAACACTGAACCCTGTGGGCGTCTCACTGATTAACACTGAACCCTATGGGAGTCTCACTGATTAACACATGAACCCTATGGGAGTCTCACTGATTAACACTGAACCCTATGGGAGTCTCACTGATGAATACTGAACCCTGTGGGAGTCTCACTGATTAACACTGAACCGTGTGGGAGTCTCACTGATTAACACTGAACCCTATGGGAGTCTCACTGATTAACACTGATCCCTATGGGAGTTTCAGTGATTAACACTGAACCCTATGGGAGTCTCACTGATGAACACTGCACCCTATGGTAGTCTCACTAATTAACACATGAACGCCGTGGGAGTCTCACTGATTAACACTGAACCCTATGGGAGTCTCACTGATTAACACATGAACCCTGAGGGAGTCTCACTGATTAACACAGATCCCTGTGGGAGTCTCACTGATTTACACTGAACCCTGTGGGAGTCTCACTGATTAACACTGAACCCTGTGGGAGTCTCACTGAATAACACTGAACACTGTGGGAGTCTCACCGATTAACCCTGAACCCTGTGGGAGTCTCACTGATTACCCCTGAACCCTGTGGGAGTTTCACGGATTAACACGGAACCCTATGGGAGTCTCACTGATTAACACTTAACCCTATGGGAGTCTCATTGATTAACACTGAACCCTGTGGGAGTCTCAATGATTAACACCGAACCCTATGGGAGTCTCACTGATTAACACTGAACCCTGTGGGAGTCTCACTGATTAACACTGAACCCTGTGGGAGTCTCACTGATTAACACTGATCCCTGTGGGAGTCTCACTGCTTAACACTGAACCCTATGGGAGTCTCACTGATTAACATTGAACCCTATGGGAGTCTCACTGATTAACACTGAACCCTATGGGAGTCTCACTGATTAACACTGAACCCTATGGGAGTCTCACTGATTAACACTGAACCCTGTGGGAGTCTCACTAATTAACACTGCACCCTATGGGAGTCTCACTGATGAAGACTGAACCCAATGGGAGTCTCATTGATTTGCACTGAACCCTAATGGCATCTCACTGATTAACACT
This sequence comes from Petromyzon marinus, assembly GCF_048934315.1. Lineage (NCBI taxonomy): Eukaryota > Metazoa > Chordata > Hyperoartia > Petromyzontiformes > Petromyzontidae > Petromyzon > Petromyzon marinus. The sequence continues at coordinate 2,865,376 of NW_027423501.1, forward strand.
GAACCCTATGGGAGTCTCACTGATTAACACATGAACCCTGTAGGAGTCTCACTAATTAACACTGCACCCTATGGGAGTCTCACTGATGAACACTGAACCCAATGGGAGTCTCAGTGATTTACACTGAACACTATGGGAGTCTCACTGATTAACACTGAACCCAATGGGAGACTCAATGATTAACACTGAAGCCTATGGGAGTCTCACTGATTAACACTGAACCCTATGGGAGTCTCACAGATTAACACTGAACCCTATGGGAGTCTCACTGATTAACACTGAAGCCTGTGGGAGTCTCACTGATTAACACTGAACCCTAAGGAAGTCTCACAGATTAACGCTAAACCCTATGGGAGTCTCACTGGTTTACAATGAACCCTATGGGAGTCTCACTGATTAACACTGAAATCGATGGGATTCTCACTGATTAACACTGAACCCCATGGGAGTCTCACTGATTAACACTGAACCCAGTGGGAGTCTCAGTGATAAATACTGAACCCTATGGGAGTCTCACTGATTAACACTGAACACTGTGGGAGTCTCACTGATTAACACTGAACACTGTGAGAGTCTCACTGATTAACACTGAACCCTGTGGGCGTCTCACTGATTAACACTGAACCCTATGGGAGTCTCACTGATTAACACATGAACACTATGGGAGTCTCACTGATTAACACTGAACCCTATGGGAGTCTCACTGATTAACACTGAACCCTGTGGGAGTCTCACTGATTAACACTGAACCGTGTGGGAGTCTCACTGATTAACACTGAACCCTATGGGAGTCTCACTGATTAACACTGATCCCTATGGGAGTTTCACTGATTAACACTGAACCCTATGGGAGTCTCACTGATGAACACTGCACCCTATGGTAGTCTCACTAATTAACACATGAACGCCGTGGGAGTCTTACTGATTAACACTGAACCCTATGGGAGTCTCACTGATGAACACTGAACCCAATGGGAGTCTCAGTGATTTACACTGAACACTATGGGAGTCTCACTGATTAACACTGAACCCAATGGGAGTCTCACTGATTAACACTGAACCCTGTGGGAGTCTCACTGATTACCCCTGAACCCTGTGGGAGTTTCACTGATTAACACTGAACCCTGTGGGAGTCTCACTGATTAACACTGAACCCTGTGGGAGTCTCACTGATTAACACTGAACCCTGTGGGAGTCTCACTGATTAACACTGAACCCTATCGGTCTCAATGATTAACACTGAACCCTGTGGGAGTCTCACTGATTAAGACTGAACCCTATGGGAGTCTCACTGATTTACACAAAACTTATGGGAGTCTCACTGATTAACACTTAACCCTATGGGAGTCTCACTGATTAACACTGAACCCTGAGGGAGTCTCACTGATTAACACTGAACTCTATGGGATTCTCACTGATTAACACTGAACCCTATGGGAGTCTCACTGATTAACACTGAACCCTGTGGGAGTCTCACTGATTAACACTGAACCCTGTGGGATTCTCACTGATTAACACTGAACCCTGTGGGAGTCTCACGGATTAAGACTGAACCCTATGGGAGTCTCACTGATTAACACTGAACTGTATGGGATTCTCACTGATTAACACTGAACCCTATGGGAGTCTCATTGATTAACACTGAACCCTGTGGGAGTCTCAGTTATTAACAATGAACCCTGAGGGAGTCTCACTGATTAACACTGAACCCTGTGGGAGTCTCACTGATTAACACTGAACCCTGTGGGAGTCTCAGTTATTAACACTGAAGGCTGAGGAGTCTCACTGATTAACACTGAACACTGTGGGAGTCTCACTGATTAACACTGAACACTGTGGGAGTCTCACTGATTAACACTGAACCCTGTGGGAGTCTCACTGATTAACACTGAACCCTATGGGAGTCTCATTGATTAACACATGAACCCTGAGGGAGTCTCACTGATTAACACTGAACCCTGTGGGAGTCTCACTGATTAACACTGAACCCTATGGGAGTCTCACTGATTAACACTGAACCCTGTGAGAGTCTCACTGATTAAGACCGAACCCTATGGGTGTCTCACTGATTAACACTGAAACCTATGGGAGTCTCACTGATTAACACTGGACCCTATGGGAGTCTCACTGATTAACACTGAAGTCTGTGGGAGTCTCACTGATTAACACTGAACCCTATGGGAGTCTCACTGATTAACACTGAAGCCTGTGGGAGTCTCACTGATTAACACTGAACCCTAAGGGAGTCTCACAGATTAACGCTAAACCCTATGGGAGTCTCACTGGTTTACAATGAACCCTATGGGAGTCTCACTGATTAACACTGAAATCGATGGGATTCTCACTGATTAACACTGAACCCCATGGGAGTCTCACTGATTAACACTGAACCCAGTGGGAGTCTCAGTGATTAATACTGAACCCTATGGGAGTCTCACTGATTAACACTGAACACTGTGGGAGTCTCACTGATTAACACTGAACACTGTGGGAGTCTCACTGATTAACACTGAACCCTGTGGGCGTCTCACTGATTAACACTGAACCCTATGGGAGTCTCACTGATTAACACATGAACCCTATGGGAGTCTCACTGATTAACACTGAACCCTATGGGAGTCTCACTGATTAACACTGAACCCTGTGGGAGTCTCACTGATTAACACTGAACCGTGTGGGAGTCTCACTGATTAACACTGAACCCTATGGGAGTCTCACTGATTAACACTGATCCCTATGGGAGTTTCAGTGATTAACACTGAACCCTATGGGAGTCTCACTGATGAACACTGCACCCTATGGTAGTCTCACTAATTAACACATGAACGCCGTGGGAGTCTCACTGATTAACACTGAACCCTATGGGAGTCTCACTGATTAACACATGAACCCTGAGGGAGTCTCACTGATTAACACAGATCCCTGTGGGAGTCTCACTGATTAACTCTGAACCCTGTGGGTGTCTCACTGATTAACACTGAACCCTATGGGAGTCTCATTGATTAACACTGAACCCTATGGGAGTCTCACTGATTAACAAATGAACCCTGTGGGAGTCTCACTGATTTACACTGAACCCCGTGGGAGTCTCACTGATTAACACTGAACCCTGTGGGAGTCTCACTGAATAACACTGAACACTGTGGGAGTCTCACCGATTAACACTGAACCCTGTGGGAGTCTCACTGATTACCCCTGAACCCTGTGGGAGTTTCACGGATTAACACGGAACCCTATGGGAGTCTCACTGATTAACACTTAACCCTATGGGAGTCTCATTGATTAACACTGAACCCTGTGGGAGTCTCAATGATTAACACCGAACCCTATGGGAGTCTCACTGATTAACACTGAACCCTGTGGGAGTCTCACTGATTAACACTGAACCCTGTGGGAGTCTCACTGATTAACACTGATCCCTGTGGGAGTCTCACTGCTTAACACTGAACCCTATGGGAGTCTCACTGATTAACATTGAACCCTATGGGAGTCTCACTGATTAACACTGAACCCTATGGGAGTCTCACTGATTAACACTGAACCCTATGGGAGTCTCACTGATTAACACTGAACCCTGTGGGAGTCTCACTAATTAACACTGAACCCTATGGGAGTCTCACTGATGAAGACTGAACCCAATGGGAGTCTCATTGATTTGCACTGAACCCTATTGGCGTCTCACTGATTAACACTGAACCCTATGGGAGTCTCACTGATTAACACTGAACCCTGTAGGAGACTCACTAATTAACACTGCACCCTATGGGAGTCTCACTGATGAACACTGAACCCAATGGGAGTCTCAGTGATTTACACTGAACACTATGGGAGTCTCACTGATTAACACTGAACCCAATGGGAGACTCAATGATTAACACTGAAGCCTGTGGGAGTCTCACTGATTAACACTGAACCCTATGGGAGTCTCACTGATTAACACTGAACCCTGTGGGAGTCTCACTGATTAACACTGAACCGTGTGGGAGTCTCACTGATTAACACTGAACCCTATGGGAGTCTCACTGATTAACACTGATCCCTATGGGAGTTTCAGTGATTAACACTGAACCCTATGGGAGTCTCACTGATGAACACTGCACCCTATGGTAGTCTCACTAATTAACACATGAACGCCGTGGGAGTCTCACTGATTAACACTGAACCCTATGGGAGTCTCACTGATTAACACATGAACCCTGAGGGAGTCTCACTGATTAACACAGATCCCTGTGGGAGTCTCACTGATTAACTCTGAACCCTGTGGGTGTCTCATTGATTAACACTGAACCCTATGGGAGTCTCATTGATTAACACTGAACCCTATGGGAGTCTCACTGATTAACAAATGAACCCTGTGGGAGTCTCACTGATTTACACTGAACCCCGTGGGAGTCTCACTGATTAACACTGAACCCTGTGGGAGTCTCACTGAATAACACTGAACACTGTGGGAGTCTCACCGATTAACACTGAACCCTGTGGGAGTCTCACTGATTACCCCTGAACCCTGTGGGAGTTTCACGGATTAACACGGAACCCTATGGGAGTCTCACTGATTAACACTTAACCCTATGGGAGTCTCATTGATTAACACTGAACCCTGTGGGAGTCTCAATGATTAACACCGAACCCTATGGGAGTCTCACTGATTAACACTGAACCCTGTGGGAGTCTCACTGATTAACACTGAACCCTGTGGGAGTCTCACTGATTAACACTGATCCCTGTGGGAGTCTCACTGCTTAACACTGAACCCTATGGGAGTCTCACTGATTAACATTGAACCCTATGGGAGTCTCACTGATTAACACTGAACCCTATGGGAGTCTCACTGATTAACACTGAACCCTATGGGAGTCTCACTGATTAACACTGAACACTGTGGGAGTCTCACTGATTAACACTAAACCCTGTGGGAGTCTCAGTTATTAACACTGAACCCTGAGGGAGTCTCACTGATTAACACTGAACACTGGGGGAGTCTCACTGATTAACACTAAACCCTGTGGGAGTCTCACTGATTAACACTGAACCCTATGGGAGTCTCATTGATTAACACATGAACCCTGTGGGAGTCTCACTGATTAACACTGAACACTGTGGGAGTCTCACTGATTAACACTGAACACTCTGGGCGTCTCACTGATTAACACTGAACCCTGTGGGAGTCTCACTGATTAACACTGAACCCTATGGGAGTCTCACTGATTAACACATGAACCCTGTGGGAGTCTCACTGATTAACGCTGAACCCTGTGGGATTCTCACTGATTAACACTGAACCCTGTGGGAGTCTCACTGATTAACACTGAACCCTGTGGGAGTCTCACTGATTACCCCTGAACCCTGTGGGAGTTTCACTGATTAACACTGAACCCTGTGGGAGTCTCACTGATTAACACTGAACCCTGTGGGAGTCTCATTGATTAACACTGAACCCTGTGGGAGTCTCACTGATTAACACTGAACCCTATCGGTCTCAATGATTAACACTGAACCCTGTGGGAGTCTCACTGATTAAGACTGAACCCTATGGGAGTCTCACTGATTTACACAAAACTTATGGGAGTCTCACTGATTAACACTTAACCCTATGGGAGTCTCACTGATTAACACTGAACCCTATGGGAGTCTCATTGATTAACACTGAACCCTATGGGAGTCTCACTGATTAACACATGAACCCTGTGGGAGTCTCACAGATTAACGCTGAACCCTATGGGAGTCTCACTGGTTAACACTGAACCCTATGGGAGTCTCATTGATTAACACTGAACCCTATGGGAGTCTCACTGATTAACACTGAACACTGTGGGAGTCTCACTGATTAACACTGAACACTGTGGGAGTCTCACTGATTAACACTGAACCCTGTGGGCGTCTCACTGATTAACACTGAACCCTATGGGAGTCTCACTGATTAACAATGAACACTGTGGGAGTCTCACTGATTAACACTGAACACTGTGGGAGTCTCACTGATTAACACTGAACCCTGTGGGTGTCTCACTGATTAACACTGAACCCTATGGGAGTCTCACTGATTAACACATGAACCCTGTGGGAGTCTCACTGCTTATCACTGAACCCTGTGGGAGTCTCACTGATTAACACTGAACCCTGTGGGAGTCTCACTGATTAAGACTGAACCCTATGGGAGTCTCACTGATTAACACTGAACCCTGTGGGAGTCTCACTGATTAACACTGAACACTGGGGGAGTCTCACTGATTAACACTGAACACTGTGGGAGTCTCACTGATTAACACTAAACCCTGTGGGAGTCTCACTGATTAACACTGAACCCTATGGGAGTCTCATTGATTAACACATGAACCCTGAGGGAGTCTCACTGATTAACACTGAACCCTGTGGGAGTCTCACTGATTAACACTGAACACTGTGGGAGTCTCACTGATTAACACTGAACACTCTGGGCGTCTCACTTATTAACACTGAACCCTGTGGGAGTCTCACTGATTAACACTGAACCCTATGGGAGTCTCACTGATTAACACATGAACCCTGTGGGAGTCTCACTGATTAACGCTGAACCCTGTGGGATTCTCACTGATTAACACTGAACCCTGTGGGAGTCTCACTGATTAACACTGAACCCTGTGGGAGTCTCACTGATTACCCCTGAACCCTGTGGGAGTTTCACTGATTAACACTGAACCCTGTGGGAGTCTCACTGATTAACACTGAACCCTGTGGGAGTCTCACTGATTAACACTGAACCCTGTGGGAGTCTCACTGATTAACACTGAACCCTATCGGTGTCAATGATTAACACTGAACCCTGTGGGAGTCTCACTGATTAAGACTGAACCCTATGGGAGTCTCACTGATTTACACAAAACTTATGGGATTCTCACTGATTAACACTTAACCCTATGGGAGTCTCACTGATTAACACTGAACCCTATGGGAGTCTCATTGATTAACACTGAACCCTATGGGAGTCTCACTGATTAACACATGAACCCTGTGGGAGTCTCACAGATTAACGCTGAACCCTATGGGAGTCTCACTGGTTAACACTGAACCCTATGGGAGTCTCATTGATTAACACTGAACCCTATGGGAGTCTCATTGATTAACACATGAACCCTGAGGGAGTCTCAGTTATTAACACTGAAGGCTGAGGAGTCTCACTGATTAACACTGAACACTGTGGGAGTCTCACTGATTAACACTGAACACTGTGGGAGTCTCACTGATTAACACTGAACCCTGTGGGAGTCTCACTGATTAACACTGAACCCTATGGGAGTCTCATTGATTAACACATGAACCCTGAGGGAGTCTCACTGATTAACACTGAACCCTGTGGGAGTCTCACTGATTAACACTGAACCCTATGGGAGTCTCACTGATTAACACTGAACCCTGTGAGAGTCTCACTGATTAAGACCGAACCCTATGGGTGTCTCACTGATTAACACTGAAACCTATGGGAGTCTCACTGATTAACACTGGACCCTATGGGAGTCTCACTGATTAACACTGAAGTCTGTGGGAGTCTCACTGATTAACACTGAACCCTATGGGAGTCTCACTGATTAACACTGAAGCCTGTGGGAGTCTCACTGATTAACACTGAACCCTAAGGGAGTCTCACAGATTAACGCTAAACCCTATGGGAGTCTCACTGGTTTACAATGAACCCTATGGGAGTCTCACTGATTAACACTGAAATCGATGGGATTCTCACTGATTAACACTGAACCCCATGGGAGTCTCACTGATTAACACTGAACCCAGTGGGAGTCTCAGTGATTAATACTGAACACTGTGGGAGTCTCACTGATTAACACTGAACACTCTGGGCGTCTCACTGATTAACACTGAACCCTGTGGGAGTCTCACTGATTAACACTGAACCCTATGGGAGTCTCACTGATTAACACATGAACCCTGTGGGAGTCTCACTGATTAACGCTGAACCCTGTGGGATTCTCACTGATTAACACTGAACCCTGTGGGAGTCTCACTGATTAACACTGAACCCTGTGGGAGTCTCACTGATTACCCCTGAACCCTGTGGGAGTTTCACTGATTAACACTGAACCCTGTGGGAGTCTCACTGATTAACACTGAACCCTGTGGGAGTCTCATTGATTAACACTGAACCCTGTGGGAGTCTCACTGATTAACACTGAACCCTATCGGTCTCAATGATTAACACTGAACCCTGTGGGAGTCTCACTGATTAAGACTGAACCCTATGGGAGTCTCACTGATTTACACAAAACTTATGGGAGTCTCACTGATTAACACTTAACCCTATGGGAGTCTCACTGATTAACACTGAACCCTATGGGAGTCTCATTGATTAACACTGAACCCTATGGGAGTCTCACTGATTAACACATGAACCCTGTGGGAGTCTCACAGATTAACGCTGAACCCTATGGGAGTCTCACTGGTTAACACTGAACCCTATGGGAGTCTCATTGATTAACACTGAACCCTATGGGAGTCTCACTGATTAACACTGAACACTGTGGGAGTCTCACTGATTAACACTGAACACTGTGGGAGTCTCACTGATTAACACTGAACCCTGTGGGCGTCTCACTGATTAACACTGAACCCTATGGGAGTCTCACTGATTAACAATGAACACTGTGGGAGTCTCACTGATTAACACTGAACACTGTGGGAGTCTCACTGATTAACACTGAACCCTGTGGGTGTCTCACTGATTAACACTGAACCCTATGGGAGTCTCACTGATTAACACATGAACCCTGTGGGAGTCTCACTGCTTATCACTGAACCCTGTGGGAGTCTCACTGATTAACACTGAACCCTGTGGGAGTCTCACTGATTAAGACTGAACCCTATGGGAGTCTCACTGATTAACACTGAACCCTGTGGGAGTCTCACTGATTAACACTGAACACTGGGGGAGTCTCACTGATTAACACTGAACACTGTGGGAGTCTCACTGATTAACACTAAACCCTGTGGGAGTCTCACTGATTAACACTGAACCCTATGGGAGTCTCATTGATTAACACATGAACCCTGAGGGAGTCTCACTGATTAACACTGAACCCTGTGGGAGTCTCACTGATTAACACTGAACACTGTGGGAGTCTCACTGATTAACACTGAACACTCTGGGCGTCTCACTGATTAACACTGAACCCTGTGGGAGTCTCACTGATTAACACTGAACCCTATGGGAGTCTCACTGATTAACACATGAACCCTGTGGGAGTCTCACTGATTAACGCTGAACCCTGTGGGATTCTCACTGATTAACACTGAACCCTGTGGGAGTCTCACTGATTAACACTGAACCCTGTGGGAGTCTCACTGATTACCCCTGAACCCTGTGGGAGTTTCACTGATTAACACTGAACCCTGTGGGAGTCTCACTGATTAACACTGAACCCTGTGGGAGTCTCACTGATTAACACTGAACCCTGTGGGAGTCTCACTGATTAACACTGAACCCTATCGGTGTCAATGATTAACACTGAACCCTGTGGGAGTCTCACTGATTAAGACTGAACCCTATGGGAGTCTCACTGATTTACACAAAACTTATGGGATTCTCACTGATTAACACTTAACCCTATGGGAGTCTCACTGATTAACACTGAACCCTATGGGAGTCTCATTGATTAACACTGAACCCTATGGGAGTCTCACTGATTAACACATGAACCCTGTGGGAGTCTCACAGATTAACGCTGAACCCTATGGGAGTCTCACTGGTTAACACTGAACCCTATGGGAGTCTCATTGATTAACACTGAACCCTATGGGAGTCTCATTGATTAACACATGAACCCTGAGGGAGTCTCAGTTATTAACACTGAAGGCTGAGGAGTCTCACTGATTAACACTGAACACTGTGGGAGTCTCACTGATTAACACTGAACACTGTGGGAGTCTCACTGATTAACACTGAACCCTGTGGGAGTCTCACTGATTAACACTGAACCCTATGGGAGTCTCATTGATTAACACATGAACCCTGAGGGAGTCTCACTGATTAACACTGAACCCTGTGGGAGTCTCACTGATTAACACTGAACCCTATGGGAGTCTCACTGATTAACACTGAACCCTGTGAGAGTCTCACTGATTAAGACCGAACCCTATGGGTGTCTCACTGATTAACACTGAAACCTATGGGAGTCTCACTGATTAACACTGGACCCTATGGGAGTCTCACTGATTAACACTGAAGTCTGTGGGAGTCTCACTGATTAACACTGAACCCTATGGGAGTCTCACTGATTAACACTGAAGCCTGTGGGAGTCTCACTGATTAACACTGAACCCTAAGGGAGTCTCACAGATTAACGCTAAACCCTATGGGAGTCTCACTGGTTTACAATGAACCCTATGGGAGTCTCACTGATTAACACTGAAATCGATGGGATTCTCACTGATTAACACTGAACCCCATGGGAGTCTCACTGATTAACACTGAACCCAGTGGGAGTCTCAGTGATTAATACTGAACCCTATGGGAGTCTCACTGATTAACACTGAACGCTGTGGGAGTCTCACTGATTAACACTGAACACTGTGGGAGTCTCACTGATTAACACTGAACCCTGTGGGCGTCTCACTGATTAACACTGAACCCTATGGGAGTCTCACTGATTAACACATGAACCCTATGGGAGTCTCACTGATTAACACTGAACCCTATGGGAGTCTCACTGATTAACACTGAACCCTGTGGGAGTCTCACTGATTAACACTGAACCGTGTGGGAGTCTCACTGATTAACACTGAACCCTATGGGAGTCTCACTGATTAACACTGATCCCTATGGGAGTTTCAGTGATTAACACTGAACCCTATGGGAGTCTCACTGATGAACACTGCACCCTATGGTAGTCTCACTAATTAACACATGAACGCCGTGGGAGTCTCACTGATTAACACTGAACCCTATGGGAGTCTCACTGATTAACACATGAACCCTGAGGGAGTCTCACTGATTAACACAGATCCCTGTGGGAGTCTCACTGATTAACTCTGAACCCTGTGGGTGTCTCACTGATTAACACTGAACCCTATGGGAGTCTCATTGATTAACACTGAACCCTATGGGAGTCTCACTGATTAACACTGATCCCTGTGGGAGTCTCACTGATTTACACTGAACCCCGTGGGAGTCTCACTGATTAACATTGAACCCTATGGGAGTCTCACTGATTAACACTGAACCCTATGGGAGTCTCACTGATTAACACTGAACCCTATGGGAGTCTCACTGATTAACACTGAACCCTGTGGGAGTCTCACTAATTAACACTGAACCCTATGGGAGTCTCACTGATGAAGACTGAACCCAATGGGAGTCTCATTGATTTGCACTGAACCCTATTGGCGTCTCACTGATTAACACTGAACCCTATGGGAGTCTCACTGATTAACACTGAACCCTGTAGGAGTCTCACTAATTAACACTGCACCCTATGGGAGTCTCACTGATTAAGACTGAACCCTATGGGAGTCTCACTGATTTACACAACACTTATGGGAGTCTCACTGATTAACACTTAACCCTATGGGAGTCTCACTGATTAACACTGAACCCTATGGGAGTCTCATTGATTAACACTGAACCCTATGGGAGTCTCACTGATTAACACATGAACCCTGTGGGAGTCTCACAGATTAACGCTGAACCCTATGGGAGTCTCACTGGTTAACACTGAACCCTATGGGAGTCTCATTGATTAACACTGAACCCTATGGGAGTCTCACTGATTAACACTGAACACTGTGGGAGTCTCACTGATTAACACTGAACACTGTGGGAGTCTCACTGATTAACACTGAACCCTGTGGGCGTCTCACTGATTAACACTGAACCCTATGGGAGTCTCACTGATTAACAATGAACACTGTGGGAGTCTCACTGATTAACACTGAACACTGTGGGAGTCTCACTGATTAACACTGAACCCTGTGGGTGTCTCACTGATTAACACTGAACCCTATGGGAGTCTCACTGATTAACACATGAACCCTGTGGGAGTCTCACTGCTTATCACTGAACCCTGTGGGAGTCTCACTGATTAACACTGAACCCTGTGGGAGTCTCACTGATTAAGACTGAACCCTATGGGAGTCTCACTGATTAACACTGAACCCTGTGGGAGTCTCACTGATTAACACTGAACACTGGGGGAGTCTCACTGATTAACACTGAACACTGTGGGAGTCTCACTGATTAACACTAAACCCTGTGGGAGTCTCACTGATTAACACTGAACCCTATGGGAGTCTCATTGATTAACACATGAACCCTGAGGGAGTCTCACTGATTAACACTGAACCCTGTGGGAGTCTCACTGATTAACACTGAACACTGTGGGAGTCTCACTGATTAACACTGAACACTCTGGGCGTCTCACTGATTAACACTGAACCCTGTGGGAGTCTCACTGATTAACACTGAACCCTATGGGAGTCTCACTGATTAACACATGAACCCTGTGGGAGTCTCACTGATTAACGCTGAACCCTGTGGGATTCTCACTGATTAACACTGAACCCTGTGGGAGTCTCACTGATTAACACTGAACCCTGTGGGAGTCTCACTGATTACCCCTGAACCCTGTGGGAGTTTCACTGATTAACACTGAACCCTGTGGGAGTCTCACTGATTAACACTGAACCCTGTGGGAGTCTCACTGATTAACACTGAACCCTGTGGGAGTCTCACTGATTAACACTGAACCCTATCGGTGTCAATGATTAACACTGAACCCTGTGGGAGTCTCACTGATTAAGACTGAACCCTATGGGAGTCTCACTGATTTACACAAAACTTATGGGATTCTCACTGATTAACACTTAACCCTATGGGAGTCTCACTGATTAACACTGAACCCTATGGGAGTCTCATTGATTAACACTGAACCCTATGGGAGTCTCACTGATTAACACATGAACCCTGTGGGAGTCTCACAGATTAACGCTGAACCCTATAGGAGTCTCACTGGTTAACACTGAACCCTATGGGAGTCTCATTGATTAACACTGAACCCTATGGGAGTCTCATTGATTAACACATGAACCCTGAGGGAGTCTCAGTTATTAACACTGAAGGCTGAGGAGTCTCACTGATTAACACTGAACACTGTGGGAGTCTCACTGATTAACACTGAACACTGTGGGAGTCTCACTGATTAACACTGAACCCTGTGGGAGTCTCACTGATTAACACTGAACCCTATGGGAGTCTCATTGATTAACACATGAACCCTGAGGGAGTCTCACTGATTAACACTGAACCCTGTGGGAGTCTCACTGATTAACACTGAACCCTATGGGAGTCTCACTGATTAACACTGAACCCTGTGAGAGTCTCACTGATTAAGACCGAACCCTATGGGTGTCTCACTGATTAACACTGAAACCTATGGGAGTCTCACTGATTAACACTGGACCCTATGGGAGTCTCACTGATTAACACTGAAGTCTGTGGGAGTCTCACTGATTAACACTGAACCCTATGGGAGTCTCACTGATTAACACTGAAGCCTGTGGGAGTCTCACTGATTAACACTGAACCCTAAGGGAGTCTCACAGATTAACGCTAAACCCTATGGGAGTCTCACTGGTTTACAATGAACCCTATGGGAGTCTCACTGATTAACACTGAAATCGATGGGATTCTCACTGATTAACACTGAACCCCATGGGAGTCTCACTGATTAACACTGAACCCAGTGGGAGTCTCAGTGATTAATACTGAACCCTATGGGAGTCTCACTGATTAACACTGAACGCTGTGGGAGTCTCACTGATTAACACTGAACACTGTGGGAGTCTCACTGATTAACACTGAACCCTGTGGGCGTCTCACTGATTAACACTGAACCCTATGGGAGTCTCACTGATTAACACATGAACCCTATGGGAGTCTCACTGATTAACACTGAACCCTATGGGAGTCTCACTGATTAACACTGAACCCTGTGGGAGTCTCACTGATTAACACTGAACCGTGTGGGAGTCTCAATGATTAACACTGAACCCTATGGGAGTCTCACTGATTAACACTGATCCCTATGGGAGTTTCAGTGATTAACACTGAACCCTATGGGAGTCTCACTGATGAACACTGCACCCTATGGTAGTCTCACTAATTAACACATGAACGCCGTGGGAGTCTCACTGATTAACACTGAACCCTATGGGAGTCTCACTGATTAACACATGAACCCTGAGGGAGTCTCACTGATTAACACAGATCCCTGTGGGAGTCTCACTGATTAACTCTGAACCCTGTGGGTGTCTCACTGATTAACACTGAACCCTATGGGAGTCTCATTGATTAACACTGAACCCTATGGGAGTCTCACTGATTAACAAATGAACCCTGTGGGAGTCTCACTGATTTACACTGAACCCCGTGGGAGTCCCACTGATTAACACTGAACCCTGTGGGAGTCTCACTGAATAACACTGAACACTGTGGGAGTCTCACCGATTAACACTGAACCCTGTGGGAGTCTCACTGATTACCCCTGAACCCTGTGGGAGTTTCACGGATTAACACGGAACCCTATGGGAGTCTCACTGATTAACACTTAACCCTATGGGAGTCTCATTGATTAACACTGAACCCTGTGGGAGTCTCAATGATTAACACCGAACCCTATGGGAGTCTCACTGATTAACACTGAACCCTGTGGGAGTCTCACTGATTAACACTGAACCCTGTGGGAGTCTCACTGATTAACACTGATCCCTGTGGGAGTCTCACTGCTTAACACTGAACCCTATGGGAGTCTCACTGATTAACATTGAACCCTATGGGAGTCTCACTGATTAACACTGAACCCTATGGGAGTCTCACTGATTAACACTGAACCCTATGGGAGTCTCACTGATTAACACTGAACCCTGTGGGAGTCTCACTAATTAACACTGAACCCTATGGGAGTCTCACTGATGAAGACTGAACCCAATGGGAGTCTCATTGATTTGCACTGAACCCTATTGGCGTCTCACTGATTAACACTGAACCCTATGGGAGTCTCACTGATTAACACTGAACCCTGTAGGAGTCTCACTAATTAACACTGCACCCTATGGGAGTCTCACTGATGAACACTGAACCCAATGGGAGTCTCAGTGATTTACACTGAACACTATGGGAGTCTCACTGATTAACACTGAACCCAATGGGAGACTCAATGATTAACACTGAAGCCTGTGGGAGTCTCACTGATTAACACTGAACCCTATGGGAGTCTCACAGATTAACGCTGAACCCTATGGGAGTCTCACTGGTTAACAATGAACCCTATGGGAGTCTCACTGATTAACAATGAACCCAGTGGGAGTCTCAGTGATTAATACTGAACCCAATGGGAGTCTCACTGATTAACACTGAACACTGTGGGAGTCTCACTGATTAACACTGAACACTCTGGGCGTCTCACTGATTAACACTGAACCCTGTGGGAGTCTCACTGATTAACACTGAACCCTATGGGAGTCTCACTGATTAACACATGAACCCTGTGGGAGTCTCACTGATTAACGCTGAACCCTGTGGGATTCTCACTGATTAACACTGAACCCTGTGGGAGTCTCACTGATTAACACTGAACCCTGTGGGAGTCTCACTGATTACCCCTGAACCCTGTGGGAGTTTCACTGATTAACACTGAACCCTGTGGGAGTCTCACTGATTAACACTGAACCCTGTGGGAGTCTCACTGATTAACACTGAACCCTGTGGGAGTCTCACTGATTAACACTGAACCCTATCGGTCTCAATGATTAACACATGAACCCTGTGGGAGTCTCACTGATTAACACTGAACACTGTGGGAGTCTCACTGATTAACACTGAACACTCTGGGCGTCTCACTGATTAACACTGAACCCTGTGGGAGTCTCGCTGATTAACACTGAACCCTGAGGGAGTCTCACTGATTAACACTGAACTCTATGGGATTCTCACTTATTAACACTGAACCCTATGGGAGTCTCACTGATTAACACTGAACCCTGTGGGAGTCTCACTGATTAACACTGAACCCTGTGGGAGTCTCACTGATTAACACTGAACCCTGTGGGAGTCTAACGGATTAAGACTGAACCCTATGGGAGTCTCACTGATTAACACTGAACTCTATGGGATTCTCACTGATTAACACTGAACCCTATGGGAGTCTCACTGATTAACACTGAACCCTGTGGGAGTCTCAGTTATTAACAATTAACCATGAGGGAGTCTCACTGATTAACTCTGAACCCTGTGGGAGTCTCACTGATTAACACTGAACCCTGTGGGAGTCTCACTGATTAACACTGAACCCTATCGGTCTCAATGATTAACACTGAACCCTGTGGGAGTCTCACTGATTAAGACTGAACCCTATGGGAGTCTCACTGATTTACACAAAACTTATGGGAGTCTCACTGATTAACACTTAACCCCATGGGAGTCTCACTGATTAACACTGAACCCTGAGGGAGTCTCACTGATTAACACTGAACTCTATGGGATTCTCACTGATTAACACTGAACCCTATGGGAGTCTCACTGATTAACACTGAACCCTGTGGGAGTCTCACTGATTAACACTGAACCCTGTGGGAGTCTCACTGATTAACACTGAACCCTGTGGGAGTCTCACGGATTAAGACTGAACCCTATGGGAGTCTCAGTGATTAACACTGAACTCTATGGGATTCTCACTGATTAACACTGAACCCTATGGGAGTCTCACTGATTAACACTGAACCCTGTGGGAGTCTCAGTTATTAACAATGAACCCTGAGGGAGTCTCACTGATTAACACTGAACCCTGTGGGAGTCTCACTGATTAACACTGAACCCTGTGGGAGTCTCAGTTATTAACACTGAAGGCTGAGGGAGTCTCACTGATTAACACTGAACACTGTGGGAGTCTCACTGATTAACACTGAACCCTGTGGGAGTCTCACTGATTAACACTGAACCCTGTGGGAGTCTCACTGATTAACACTGAACCCTATGGGAGTCTCATTGATTAACACATGAACCCTGAGGGAGTCTCACTGATTAACACAGAACCCTGTGGGAGTCTCACTGATTAACACTGAACCCTGTGGGAGTCTCACTGATTAACACTGAACCCTATGGGAGTCTCATTGATTAACACTGAACCCTATGGGAGTCTCACTGATTAACACATGAACCCTGTATGAGTCTCACTGATTTACACTGAACCCTGTGGGAGTCTCACTGATTAACACTGCACCCTATAGGAGTCTCACTGATTAACACATGAACCCTGAGGGAGACTCACTGATTAACACAGAACCCTGTGGGAGTCTCAGTGATTAACACTGAACCCTGTGGGAGTCTCACTGATTAACACTGAACCCTATGGGAGTCTCACTGATTAACACATGAACCCTGAGGGAGTCTCACTGATAAACACTGAACCCTATGGGAGTCTCACTGATTAACACTGAACCCTGTGGGAGTCTCACTGATTAAGACTGAACCCTATGAGTGTCTCAATGATTAACACTGAACACTGGGGGAGTCTCACTGATTAACACTGAACACTGTGGGAGTCTCACTGATTAACACTAAACCCTGTGGGAGTCTCAGTTATTAATACTGAACCCTGAGGGAGTCTCACTGATTAACACTGAACACTGGGGGAGTCTCACTGATTAACACTGAACACTGTGAGAGTCTCACTGATTAACACTAAACCCTGTGGGAGTCTCACTGATTAACACTGAACCCTATGGGAGTCTCATTGATTAACACATGAACCCTGTGGGAGTCTCACTGATTAACACTGAACACTGTGGGAGTCTCACTGATTAACACTGAACACTCTGGGCGTCTCACTGATTAACACTGAACCCTGTGGGAGTCTCACTGATTAACACTGAACCCTATGGGAGTCTCACTGATTAACACATGAACCCTGTGGGAGTCTCACTGATTAACGCTGAACCCTGTGGGATTCTCACTGATTAACACTGAACCCTGTGGGAGTCTCACTGATTAACACTGAACCCTGTGGGAGTCTCACTGATTACCCCTGAACCCTGTGGGAGTTTTACTGATTAACACTGAACCCTGTGGGAGTCTCACTGATTAACACTGAACCCTGTGGGAGTCTCATTGATTAACACTGAACCCTGTGGGAGTCTCACTGATTAACACTGAACCCTATCGGTCTCAATGATTAACACTGAACCCTGTGGGAGTCTCACTGATTAAGACTGAACCCTATGGGAGTCTCACTGATTTACACAAAACTTATGGGAGTCTCACTGATTAACACTTAACCCTATGGGAGTCTCACTGATTAACACTGAACCCTATGGGAGTCTCATTGATTAACACTGAACCCTATGGGAGTCTCACTGATTAACACATGAACCCTGTGGGAGTCTCACAGATTAACGCTGAACCCTATGGGAGTCTCACTGGTTAACACTGAACCCTATGGGAGTCTCATTGATTAACACTGAACCCTATGGGAGTCTCACTGATTAACACTGAACACTGTGGGAGTCTCACTGATTAACACTGAACACTGTGGGAGTCTCACTGATTAACACTGAACCCTGTGGGCGTCTCACTGATTAACACTGAACCCTATGGGAGTCTCACTGATTAACAATGAACACTGTGGGAGTCTCACTGATTAACACTGAACACTGTGGGAGTCTCACTGATTAACACTGAACCCTGTGGGTGTCTCACTGATTAACACTGAACCCTATGGGAGTCTCACTGATTAACACATGAACCCTGTGGGAGTCTCACTGCTTATCACTGAACCCTGTGGGAGTCTCACTGATTAACACTGAACCCTGTGGGAGTCTCACTGATTAAGACTGAACCCTATGGGAGTCTCACTGATTAACACTGAACCCTGTGGGAGTCTCACTGATTAACACTGAACACTGGGGGAGTCTCACTGATTAACACTGAACACTGTGGGAGTCTCACTGATTAACACTAAACCCTGTGGGAGTCTCACTGATTAACACTGAACCCTATGGGAGTCTCAGTGATTAACACATGAACCCTGATGGAGTCTCACTGATTAACACTGAACCCTGTGGGAGTCTCACTGATTAACACTGAACACTGTGGGAGTCTCACTGATTAACACTGAACACTCTGGGCGTCTCACTGATTAACACTGAACCCTGTGGGAGTCTCACTGATTAACACTGAACCCTATGGGAGTCTCACTGATTAACACATGAACCCTGTGGGAGTCTCACTGATTAACGCTGAACCCTGTGGGATTCTCACTGATTAACACTGAACCCTGTGGGAGTCTCACTGATTAACACTGAACCCTGTGGGAGTCTCACTGATTACCCCTGAACCCTGTGGGAGTTTCACTGATTAACACTGAACCCTGTGGGTGTCTCACTGATTAACACTGAACCCTGTGGGAGTCTCACTGATTAACACTGAACCCTGTGGGAGTCTCACTGATTAACACTGAACCCTATCGGTGTCAATGATTAACACTGAACCCTGTGGGAGTCTCACTGATTAAGACTGAACCCTATGGGAGTCTCACTGATTTACACAAAACTTATGGGAGTCTCACTGATTAACACTTATCCCTATGGGAGTCTCACTGATTAACACTGAACCCTATGGGAGTCTCATTGATTAACACTGAACCCTATGGGAGTCTCACTGATTAACACATGAACCCTGTGGGAGTCTCACAGATTAACGCTGAACCCTATGGGAGTCTCACTGGTTAACACTGAACCCTATGGGAGTCTCATTGATTAACACTGAACCCTATGGGAGTCTCACTGATTAACACTGAACACTGTGGGAGTCTCACTGATTAACACTGAACACTGTGGGAGTCTCACTGATTAACACTGAACCCTGTGGGCGTCTCACTGATTAACACTGAACCCTATGGGAGTCTCACTGATTAACAATGAACACTGTGGGAGTCTCACTGATTAACACTGAACACTGTGGGAGTCTCACTGATTAACACTGAACCCTGTGGGCGTCTCACTGATTAACACTGAACCCTATGGGAGTCTCACTGATTAACACATGAACCCTGTGGGAGTCTCACTGATTATCACTGAACCCTGTGGGAGTCTCACTGATTAACACTGAACCCTGTGGGAGTCTCACTGATTAAGACTGAACCGTATGGGAGTCTCACTGATTAACACTGAACCCTGTGGGAGTCTCACTGGTTAACAATGAACCCTATGGGAGTCTCACTGATTAACACTGAACTCTATGGGATTCTCACTGATTACCACTGAACCCTATGGGAGTCTCACTGATTAACACTGAACCCTGTGGGAGTCTCACTGGTTAACAATGAACCCTATGGGAGTCTCAATGATTAACACTGAACTCTATGGGATTCTCACTGATTAACACTGAACCCTATGGGAGTCTCACTGATTAACACTGAACCCTGTGGGAGTCTCAGTTATTAACACTGAACCCTGAGGGAGTCTCAATGATTAACACTGAACCCAGTGGGAGTCTCAGTGATTAATACTGAACCCTATGGGAGTCTCACTGATTAACACTGAACACTGTGGGAGTCTCACTGATTAACACTGAACCCTGTGGGCGTCTCACTGATTAACACTGAACCCTATGGGATTCTCACTGATTAACACATGAACCCTGTGGGAGTCTCACTGATTAACACTGAACCCTGTGGGAGTCTCACTGATTAACGCTGAACCCTGTGGGAGTCTCACTGATTAACACTGAACCCTATGGGAGTCTCACAGATTAACGCTGAACCCTATGGGAGTCTCACTGGTTAACAATGAACCCAGTGGGAGTCTCATTGATTAATACTGAACCCTATGGGAGTCTCACTGATTAACACTGAACACTGTGGGAGTCTCACTGATTAACACTGAACACTGTGGGAGTCTCACTGATTAACACTGAACCCTGTGGGCGTCTCATTGATTAACACTGAACCCTATGGGAGTCTCACTGATTAACACATGAACCCTGTGGGAGTCTCACTGATTATCACTGAACCCTGTGGGAGTCTCACTGATTAACGCTGAACCCTGTGGGAGTGTCACTGATTAACAATGAACCCTATGGGAGTCTCACTGATTAACACATGAACCCTGAGGGAGTCTCACTGATTAACACTGAACCCTATGGGAGTCTCACTGATTAACACTGAACCCTGTGGGAGTCTCACTGATTAACACATGAACTCTGTGGGAGTCTCACAGATTAATGCTGAACCCTATGGGAGTCTCACTGGTTAACACTGAACCCTATGGGAGTCTCATTGATTAACACTGAACCCTATGGGAGTCTCACTGATTAACACTGAACACTGTGGGAGTCTCACTGATTAACACTGAACACTGTGGGAGTCTCACTGATTAACACTGAACCCTGTGGGCGTCTCACTGATTAACACTGAACCCTATGGGAGTCTCACTGATTAACAATGAACACTGTGGGAGTCTCACTGATTAACACTGAACACTGTGGGAGTCTCACTGATTAACACTGAACCCTGTGGGCGTCTCACTGATTAACACTGAACCCTATGGGAGTCTCACTGATTAACACATGAACCCTGTGGGAGTCTCACTGATTATCACTGAACCCTGTGGGAGTCTCACTGATTAACACTGAACCCTGTGGGAGTCTCACTGATTAAGACTGAACCCTATGGGAGTCTCACTGATTAACACTGAACCCTGTGGGAGTCTCACTGGTTAACAATGAACCCTATGGGAGTCTCACTGATTAACACTGAACTCTATGGGATTCTCACTGATTACCACTGAACCCTATGGGAGTCTCACTGATTAACACTGAACCCTGTGGGAGTCTCACTGGTTAACAATGAACCCTATGGGAGTCTCAATGATTAACACTGAACTCTATGGGATTCTCACTGATTAACACTGAACCCTATGGGAGTCTCACTGATTAACACTGAACCCTGTGGGAGTCTCAGTTATTAACACTGAACCCTGAGGGAGTCTCAATGATTAACACTGAACCCAGTGGGAGTCTCAGTGATTAATACTGAACCCTATGGGAGTCTCACTGATTAACACTGAACACTGTGGGAGTCTCACTGATTAACACTGAACCCTGTGGGCGTCTCACTGATTAACACTGAACCCTATGGGAGTCTCACTGATTAACACATGAACACTGTGGGAGTCTCACTGATTAACACTGAACACTGTGGGAGTCTCACTGATTAACACTGAACCCTGTGGGCGTCTCACTGATTAACACTGAACCCTATGGGAGTCTCACTGATTAACACATGAACCCTGTGGGAGTCTCACTGATTATCACTGAACCCTGTGGGAGTCTCACTGATTAACACTGAACCCTGTGGGAGTCTCACTGATTAAGACTGAACCGTATGGGAGTCTCACTGATTAACACTGAACCCTGTGGGAGTCTCACTGGTTAACAATGAACCCTATGGGAGTCTCACTGATTAACACTGAACTCTATGGGATTCTCACTGATTACCACTGAACCCTATGGGAGTCTCACTGATTAACACTGAACCCTGTGGGAGTCTCACTGGTTAACAATGAACCCTATGGGAGTCTCAATGATTAACACTGAACTCTATGGGATTCTCACTGATTAACACTGAACCCTATGGGAGTCTCACTGATTAACACTGAACCCTGTGGGAGTCTCAGTTATTAACACTGAACCCTGAGGGAGTCTCAATGATTAACACTGAACCCAGTGGGAGTCTCAGTGATTAATACTGAACCCTATGGGAGTCTCACTGATTAACACTGAACACTGTGGGAGTCTCACTGATTAACACTGAACCCTGTGGGCGTCTCACTGATTAACACTGAACCCTATGGGATTCTCACTGATTAACACATGAACCCTGTGGGAGTCTCACTGATTAACACTGAACCCTGTGGGAGTCTCACTGATTAACGCTGAACCCTGTGGGAGTCTCACTGATTAACACTGAACCCTATGGGAGTCTCACAGATTAACGCTGAACCCTATGGGAGTCTCACTGGTTAACAATGAACCCAGTGGGAGTCTCATTGATTAATACTGAACCCTATGGGAGTCTCACTGATTAACACTGAACACTGTGGGAGTCTCACTGATTAACACTGAACACTGTGGGAGTCTCACTGATTAACACTGAACCCTGTGGGCGTCTCATTGATTAACACTGAACCCTATGGGAGTCTCACTGATTAACACATGAACCCTGTGGGAGTCTCACTGATTATCACTGAACCCTGTGGGAGTCTCACTGATTAACGCTGAACCCTGTGGGAGTGTCACTGATTAACAATGAACCCTATGGGAGTCTCACTGATTAACACATGAACCCTGAGGGAGTCTCACTGATTAACACTGAACCCTATGGGAGTCTCACTGATTAACACTGAACCCTGTGGGAGTCTCACTGATTAACACATGAACTCTGTGGGAGTCTCACAGATTAATGCTGAACCCTATGGGAGTCTCACTGGTTAACACTGAACCCTATGGGAGTCTCATTGATTAACACTGAACCCTATGGGAGTCTCACTGATTAACACTGAACACTGTGGGAGTCTCACTGATTAACACTGAACACTGTGGGAGTCTCACTGATTAACACTGAACCCTGTGGGCGTCTCACTGATTAACACTGAACCCTATGGGAGTCTCACTGATTAACAATGAACACTGTGGGAGTCTCACTGATTAACACTGAACACTGTGGGAGTCTCACTGATTAACACTGAACCCTGTGGGCGTCTCACTGATTAACACTGAACCCTATGGGAGTCTCACTGATTAACACATGAACCCTGTGGGAGTCTCACTGATTATCACTGAACCCTGTGGGAGTCT
The DNA here is from genome assembly GCF_048934315.1 of Petromyzon marinus. Taxonomy (NCBI): domain Eukaryota; kingdom Metazoa; phylum Chordata; class Hyperoartia; order Petromyzontiformes; family Petromyzontidae; genus Petromyzon; species Petromyzon marinus. The sequence continues at coordinate 2,889,266 of NW_027423501.1, forward strand.
CACTGATTAACACTGAACCCTGTGGGAGTCTCACTGATTAAGACTGAACCCTATGGGAGTCTCACTGATTAACACTGAACCCTGTGGGAGTCTCACTGGTTAACAATGAACCCTATGGGAGTCTCACTGATTAACACTGAACTCTATGGGATTCTCACTGATTACCACTGAACCCTATGGGAGTCTCACTGATTAACACTGAACCCTGTGGGAGTCTCACTGGTTAACAATGAACCCTATGGGAGTCTCAATGATTAACACTGAACTCTATGGGATTCTCACTGATTAACACTGAACCCTATGGGAGTCTCACTGATTAACACTGAACCCTGTGGGAGTCTCAGTTATTAACACTGAACCCTGAGGGAGTCTCAATGATTAACACTGAACCCAGTGGGAGTCTCAGTGATTAATACTGAACCCTATGGGAGTCTCACTGATTAACACTGAACACTGTGGGAGTCTCACTGATTAACACTGAACCCTGTGGGCGTCTCACTGATTAACACTGAACCCTATGGGAGTCTCACTGATTAACACATGAACCCTGTGGGAGTCTCACTGATTAACACTGAACCCTGTGGGAGTCTCACTGATTAACGCTGAACCCTGTGGGAGTCTCACTGATTAACACTGAACCCTATGGGAGTCTCACAGATTAACGCTGAACCCTATGGGAGTCTCACTGGTTAACAATGAACCCAGTGGGAGTCTCATTGATTAATACTGAACCCTATGGGAGTCTCACTGATTAACACTGAACCCTGTGGGCGTCTCATTGATTAACACTGAACCATATGGGAGTCTCACTGATTAACACATGAACCCTGTGGGAGTCTCACTGATTATCACTGAACCCTGTGGGAGTCTCACTGATTAACGCTGAACCCTGTGGGAGTCTCACTGATTAACAATGAACCCTATGGGAGTCTCACTGATTAACACATGAACCCTGAGGGAGTCTCACTGATTAACACTGAACCCTATGGGAGTCTCACTGATTAACACTGAACCCTGTGGGAGTCTCACTGATTAAGACTGAACCCTATGGGAGTCTCACTGATTAACACTGAACCCTGTGAGAGTCTCACTGATTAACACTGAACCCTATGGGAGTCTCATTGATTAACACATGAACCCTGAGGGAGTCTCACTGATTAACACGTAACCCTGTGGGAGTCTCACTGATTAACACTGAACCCTGTGGGAGTCTCACTGATTAACACTGAACCCTGTGGGAGTCTCACTGATTAACACTGAACCCTATGGGAGTCTCATTGATTAACACTGAACCCTATGGGAGTCTCACTGATTAACACATGAACCCTGTGGGAGTCTCACAGATTAACCGTGAACCCTATGTGAGTCTCACTGGTTAACAATGAACCCAGTGGGAGTCTCATTGATTAATACTGAACCCTATGGGAGTCTCACTGATTAACACTGAACACTGTGGGAGTCTCACTGATTAACACTGAACACTGTGGGAGTCTCACTGATTAACACTGAACCCTGTGGGCGTCTCACTGATTAACACTGAACCCTATGGGAGTCTCACTGATTAACACATGAACCCTGTGGGAGTCTCACTGATTATCACTGAACCCTGTGGGAGTCTCACTGATTAACGCTGAACCCTGTGGGAGTCTCACTGATTAACACTGAACCCTATGGGAGTCTCACTGATTAACACTGAACTCTGTGGGCGTCTCACTGATTAACACTGAACCCTATGGGAGTCTCACTGATTAACACATGAACCCTGTGGGAGTCTCACTGATTAACACTGAACCCTGTGGGAGTCTCACTGATTAACGCTGAACCCTGTGGGAGTCTCACTGATTAACACTGAACCCTATGGGAGTCTCACAGATTAACGCTGAACCCTATGGGAGTCTCACTGGTTAACAATGAACCCAGTGGGAGTCTCATTGATTAATACTGAACCCTATGGGAGTCTCACTGATTAACACTGAACACTGTGGGAGTCTCACTGATTAACACTGAACACTGTGGGAGTCTCACTGATTAACACTGAACCCTGTGGGCGTCTCACTGATTAACACTGAACCCTATGGGAGTCTCACTGATTAACACATGAACCCTGTGGGAGTCTCACTGATTATCACTGAACCCTGTGGGAGTCTCACTGATTAACGCTGAACCCTGTGGGAGTGTCACTGATTAACAATGAACCCTATGGGAGTCTCACTGATTAACACATGAACCCTGAGGGAGTCTCACTGATTAACACTGAACCCTATGGGAGTCTCACTGATTAACACTGAACCCTGTGGGAGTCTCACTGATTAACACATGAACTCTGTGGGAGTCTCACAGATTAATGCTGAACCCTATGGGAGTCTCACTGGTTAACACTGAACCCTATGGGAGTCTCATTGATTAACACTGAACCCTATGGGAGTCTCACTGATTAACACTGAACACTGTGGGAGTCTCACTGATTAACACTGAACACTGTGGGAGTCTCACTGATTAACACTGAACCCTGTGGGCGTCTCACTGATTAACACTGAACCCTATGGGAGTCTCACTAATTAACAATGAACACTGTGGGAGTCTCACTGATTAACACTGAACACTGTGGGAGTCTCACTGATTAACACTGAACCCTGTGGGCGTCTCACTGATTAACACTGAACCCTATGGGAGTCTCACTGATTAACACATGAACCCTGTGGGAGTCTCACTGATTATCACTGAACCCTGTGGGAGTCTCACTGATTAACACTGAACCCTGTGGGAGTCTCACTGATTAAGACTGAACCCTATGGGAGTCTCACTGATTAACACTGAACCCTGTGGGAGTCTCACTGGTTAACAATGAACCCTATGGGAGTCTCACTGATTACCACTGAACCCTATGGGAGTCTCACTGATTAACACTGAACCCTGTGGGAGTCTCACTGGTTAACAATGAACCCTATGGGAGTCTCAATGATTAACACTGAACTCTATGGGATTCTCACTGATTAACACTGAACCCTATGGGAGTCTCACTGATTAACACTGAACCCTGTGGGAGTCTCAGTTATTAACACTGAACCCTGAGGGAGTCTCAATGATTAACACTGAACCCAGTGGGAGTCTCAGTGATTAATACTGAACCCTATGGGAGTCTCACTGATTAACACTGAACACTGTGGGAGTCTCACTGATTAACACTGAACCCTGTGGGCGTCTCACTGATTAACACTGAACCCTATGGGAGTCTCACTGATTAACACATGAACCCTGTGGGAGTCTCACTGATTAACACTGAACCCTGTGGGAGTCTCACTGATTAACGCTGAACCCTGTGGGAGTCTCACTGATTAACACTGAACCCTATGGGAGTCTCACAGATTAACGCTGAACCCTATGGGAGTCTCACTGGTTAACAATGAACCCAGTGGGAGTCTCATTGATTAATACTGAACCCTATGGGAGTCTCACTGATTAACACTGAACCCTGTGGGCGTCTCATTGATTAACACTGAACCCTATGGGAGTCTCACTGATTAACACATGAACCCTGTGGGAGTCTCACTGATTATCACTGAACCCTGTGGGAGTCTCACTGATTAACGCTGAACCCTGTGGGAGTCTCACTGATTAACAATGAACCCTATGGGAGTCTCACTGATTAACACATGAACCCTGAGGGAGTCTCACTGATTAACACTGAACCCTATGGGAGTCTCACTGATTAACACTGAACCCTGTGGGAGTCTCACTGATTAAGACTGAACCCTATGGGAGTCTCACTGATTAACACTGAACCCTGTGGGAGTCTCACTGATTAACACTGAACCCTATGGGAGTCTCATTGATTAACACATGAACCCTGAGGGAGTCTCACTGATTAACACGTAACCCTGTGGGAGTCTCACTGATTAACACTGAACCCTGTGGGAGTCTCACTGATTAACACTGAACCCTGTGGGAGTCTCACTGATTAACACTGAACACTGTGGGAGTCTCACTGATTATCACTGAACCCTGTGGGCGTCTCACTGATTAACACTGAACCCTATGGGAGTCTCACTGATTAACACATGAACCCTGTGGGAGTCTCACTGATTATCACTGAACCCTGTGGGAGTCTCACTGATTAACGCTGAACCCTGTGGGAGTCTCACTGATTAACACTGAACCCTATGGGAGTCTCACTGATTAACACATGAACCCTGAGGGAGTCTCACTGATGACCACTGAACCCTATGGGAGTCTCACTGATTAACACTGAACCCTGTGGGAGTCTCACTGATTAAGACTGAACCCTATGGGAGTCTCACTGATTAACACTGAACCCTGTGGGAGTCTCACTGGTTAACAATGAACCCTATGGGAGTCTCAATGATTAACACTGAACTCTATGGGATTCTCACTGATTAACACTGAACCCTATGGGAGACTCACTGATTAACACTGAACCCTGTGGGAGTCTCAGTTATTAACACTGAACCCTGAGGGAGTCTCAATGATTAACACTGAACCCAGTGGGAGTCTCAGTGATTGATACTGAACCCTATGGGAGTCTCACTGATTAACACTGAACACTGTGGGAGTCTCACTGATTAACACTGAACACTGTGGGAGTCTCACTGATTAACACTGAACCCTGTGGGCATCTCACTGATTAACACTGAACCCTATGGGAGTCTCACTGATTAACACATGAACCCTGTGGGAGTCTCACTGATTAACACTGAACCCTGTGGGAGTCTCACTGATTAACGCTGAACCCTGTGGGAGTCTCACTGATTAACACTGAACCCTATGGGAGTCTCATTGATTAACACATGAACCCTGAGGGAGTCTCACTGATTAACACATAACCCTGTGGGAGTCTCACTGATTAACACTGAACCCTGTGGGAGTCTCACTGATTAACACTGAACCCTGTGGGAGTCTCACTGATTAACACTGAACCCTATGGGAGTCTCATTGATTAACACTGAACCCTATGGGAGTCTCACTGATTAACACATGAACCCTGTGGGAGTCTCACAGATTAACTGTGAACCCTATGGGAGTCTCACTGGTTAACAATGAACCCAGTGGGAGTCTCATTGATTAAAACTGAACCCTATGGGAGTCTCACTGATTAACACTGAACACTGTGGGAGTCTCACTGATTAACACTGAACACTGTGGGAGTCTCACTGATTAACACTGAACCCTGTGGGCGTCTCACTGATTAACACTGAACCCTATGGGAGTCTCACTGATTAACACATGAACCCTGTGGGAGTCTCACTGATTATCACTGAACCCTGTGGGAGTCTCACTGATTAACGCTGAACCCTGTGGGAGTCTCACTGATTAACACATGAACCCTGAGGGAGTCTCACTGATGACCACTGAACCCTATGGGAGTCTCACTGATTAACACTGAACCCTGTGGGAGTCTCACTGATTAAGACTGAACCCTATGGGAGTCTCACTGATTAACACTGAACCCTGTGGGAGTCTCACTGGTTAACAATGAACCCTATGGGAGTCTCAATGATTAACACTGAACTCTATGGGATTCTCACTGATTAACACTGAACCCTATGGGAGACTCACTGATTAACACTGAACCCTGTGGGAGTCTCAGTTATTAACACTGAACCCTGAGGGAGTCTCAATGATTAACACTGAACCCAGTGGGAGTCTCAGTGATTGATACTGAACCCTATGGGAGTCTCACTGATTAACACTGAACACTGTGGGAGTCTCACTGATTAACACTGAACACTGTGGGAGTCTCACTGATTAACACTGAACCCTGTGGGCATCTCACTGATTAACACTGAACCCTATGGGAGTCTCACTGATTAACACATGAACCCTGTGGGAGTCTCACTGATTAACACTGAACCCTGTGGGAGTCTCACTGATTAACGCTGAACCCTGTGGGAGTCTCACTGATTAACACTGAACCCTATGGGAGTCTCATTGATTAACACATGAACCCTGAGGGAGTCTCACTGATTAACACATAACCCTGTGGGAGTCTCACTGATTAACACTGAACCCTGTGGGAGTCTCACTGATTAACACTGAACCCTGTGGGAGTCTCACTGATTAACACTGAACCCTATGGGAGTCTCATTGATTAACACTGAACCCTATGGGAGTCTCACTGATTAACACATGAACCCTGTGGGAGTCTCACAGATTAACCGTGAACCCTATGGGAGTCTCACTGGTTAACAATGAACCCAGTGGGAGTCTCATTGATTAAAACTGAACCCTATGGGAGTCTCACTGATTAACACTGAACACTGTGGGAGTCTCACTGATTAACACTGAACACTGTGGGAGTCTCACTGATTAACACTGAACCCTGTGGGCGTCTCACTGATTAACACTGAACCCTATGGGAGTCTCACTGATTAACACATGAACCCTGTGGGAGTCTCACTGATTATCACTGAACCCTGTGGGAGTCTCACTGATTAACGCTGAACCCTGTGGGAGTCTCACTGATTAACACTGAACCCTATGGGAGTCTCACTGATTAACACTGAACACTGTTAGAGTCTCACTGATTAACACTGAACCCTATGGGAGTCTCACTGATTAACACTGAACCCTGTGGGCGTCTCACTGATTAACACTGAACCCTATGGGAGTCTCACTGATTAACACTGAACCCTGTGGGAGTCTCACTGATTAACACTGAACTCTATGGGAGTCTCACTGATTAACACTGAACCCTGTAGGAGTCTCACTAATTAACACTGCACCCTATGGGAGTCTCACTGATGAACACTGAACCCAATGGGAGTCTCAGTGATTTACACTGAACACTATGGGAGTCTCACTGATTAACACTGAACCCAATGGGAGTCTCACTGATTAACACTGAACCCTATGGGAGTCTCAATGATTAACACTGAACACTGTGGGAGTCTCACTGATTAACACTGAACACTGTGGGAGTCTCACTGATTAACACATGAACCCTGTGGGAGTCTCACTGATTAACACTGAACCCTGTGGGAGTCTCACTGATTAACGCGGAACCCTGTGGGAGTCTCACTGATTAACACTGAACCCTATGGGAGTCTCACTGATTAACACATGAACCCTGAGGGAGTCTCACTGATTAACAATGAACCCAGTGGGAGTCTCATTGATTAATACTGAACCCTATGGGAGTCTCACTGATTAACACTGAACACTGTTAGAGTCTCACTGATTAACACTGAACACTGTGGGAGTCTCACTGATTAACACTGAACCCTGTGGGCGTCTCACTGATTAACACTGAACCCTATGGGAGTCTCACTGATTTACACTGAACCCTATTGGAGTCTCACTGATTAACACTGAACCCTATGGGAGTCTCAGTTATTAACACTGAACCCTGTAGGAGTCTCACTGATTAACACTGAACCCAGTGGGAGTCTCAGTGATTAATACTGAACCCTATGGGAGTCTCACTGATTAACACTGAACACTATGGGAGTCTCACTGATTAACACTGAACCCAATGGGAGTCTCACTGATTAACACTGAACCTTGTGGGAGTCTCACTGATTAACACTGAACCCTATGGGAGTCTCACTGATTAACACATGAACCCTGAGGGAGTCTCACTGATTAACACTGAACCCTGTGGGAGTCTCACTGATTAAGACTGAACCCTATGGGAGTCTCACTGATTAACACTGAACCCTGTGGGAGTCTCACTGGTTAACAATGAACCCTATGGGAGTCTCAATGATTAACACTGAACTCTATGGGATTCTCACTGATTAACACTGAACCCTATGGGAGTCTCACTGATTAACACTGAACCCTGTGGGAGTCTCAGTTATTAACACTGAACCCTGAGGGAGTCTCACTGATTAACACTGAACACTGGGGGAGTCTCAATGATTAACACTGAACACTGTGGGAGTCTCACTGATTAACACTAAACCCTGTGGGAGTCTCACTGATTAACACTGAACCCTATGGGAGTCTCATTGATTAACACATGAACCCTGAGGGAGTCTCACTGATTAACACTGAACCCTGTGGGAGTCTCACTGATTAACACTGAACCATATGGGAGTCTCACTGATTAACACTGAACCCTGTGGGAGTCTCACTGATTAACACATGAACCCTGTGGGAGTCTCACTGATTATCACTGAACCCTGTGGGAGTCTCACTGATTAACGCTGAACCCTGTGGGAATCTCACTGATTAACACTGAACCCTATGGGAGTCTCACTGATTAACATATGAACCCTGAGGGAGTCTCACTGATTACCACTGAACCCTATGGGAGTCTCACTGATTAACACTGAACCCTGTGGGAGTCTCACTGATTAAGACTGAACCCTATGGGAGTCTCACTGATTAACACTGAACCCTGTGGGAGTCTCACTGGTTAACAATGAACCCTATGGGAGTCTCAATGATTAACACTGAACTCTATGGGATTCTCACTGATTAACACTGAACCCTATGGGAGTCTCACTGATTAACACTGAACCCTATGGGAGTCTCACTGATTAACACTGAACCCTGTGGGAGTCTCACTGATTAAGACTGAACCCTATGGGAGTCTCACTGATTAACACTGAACCCTGTGGGAGTCCCACTGGTTAATAATGAACCCTATGGGAGTCTCAATGATTAACACTGAACTCTATGGGATTCTCACTGATTAACACTGAACCCTATGGGAGTCTCACTGATTAACACTGAACCCTGTGGGAGTCTCAGTTATTAACACTGAACCCTGAGGGAGTCTCACTGATTAACACTGAACACTGGGGGAGTCTCAATGATTAACACTGAACACTGTGGGAGTCTCACTGATTAACACTAAACCCTGTGGGAGTCTCACTGATTAACACTGAACCCTATGGGAGTCTCATTGATTAACACATGAACCCTGAGGGAGTCTCACTGATTAACACTGAACCCTGTGGGAGTCTCACTGATTAACACTGAACCATATGGGAGTCTCACTGATTAACACTGAACCCTGTGGGAGTCTCACTGATTAACACATGAACCCTGTGGGAGTCTCACTGATTATCACTGAACCCTGTGGGAGTCTCACTGATTAACGCTGAACCCTGTGGGAGTCTCACTGATTAACACTGAACCCTATGGGAGTCTCACTGATTAATATATGAACCCTGAGGGAGTCTCACTGATTACCACTGAACCCTATGGGAGTCTCACTGATTAACACTGAACCCTGTGGGAGTCTCACTGATTAAGACTGAACCCTATGGGAGTCTCACTGATTAACACTGAACCCTGTGGGAGTCTCACTTGTTAACAATGAACCCTATGGGAGTCTCAATGATTAACACTGAACTCTATGGGATTCTCACTGATTAACACTGAACCCTATGGGAGTCTCACTGATTAACACTGAACCCTGTGGGAGTCTCAGTTATTAACACTGAACCCTGAGGGAGTCTCAATGATTAACACTGAACCCAGTGGGAGTCTCAGTGATTAATACTGAACCCTATGGGAGTCTCACTGATTAACACTAGAACACTGTGGGAGTCTCACTGATTAACACTGAACACTGTGGGAGTCTCACTGATTAACACTGAACCCTGTGGGCATCTCACTGATTAACACTGAACCCTATGGAAGTCTCACTGATTAACACATGAACCCTGTGGGAGTCTCACTGATTAACACTGAACCCTGTGGGAGTCTCACTGATTAACGCTGAACCCTGTGGGAGTCTCACTGATTAACACTGAACCCTATGGGAGTCTCACAGATTAACGCTGAACCCTATGGGAGTCTCACTGGTTAACAATGAACCCAGTGAGAGTCTCATTGATTAATACTGAACCCTATGGGAGTCTCACTGATTAACACTGAACACTGTTGGAGTCTCACTGATTAACACTGAACACTGTGGGAGTCTCACTGATTAACACTGAACCCTGTGGGCGTCTCACTGATTAACACTGAACCCTATGGGAGTCTCACTGATTAACACATGAACCCTGTGGAAGTCTCACTGATTATCACTGAACCCTGTGGGAGTCTCACTGATTAACGCTGAACCCTGTGGGAGTCTCACTGATTAACACTGAACCCTATGGGATTCTCACTCATTAACACATGAACCCTGAGGGAGTCTCACTGATTAACACTGAACCCTATGGGAGTCTCACTGATTAACACTGAACCCTGTGGGAGTCTCACTGATTAAGACTGAACCCTATGGGAGTCTCACTGATTAACACTGAACCCTGTGGGAGTCTCACTGGTTAACAATGAACCCTATGGGAGTCTCAATGATTAACACTGAACTCTATGGGATTCTCACTGATTAACACTGAACCCTATGGGAGTCTCACTGATTAACACTGAACCCTGTGGGAGTCTCAGTTATTAACACTGAACCCTGTGGGAGTCTCACTGATTAACACTGAACCCTATGGGAGTCTCACAGATTAACGCTGAACCCTATGGGAGTCTCACTGGTTAACAATGAACCCAGTGGGAGTCTCATTGATTAATACTGAACCCTATGGGAGTCTCACTGATTAACACTGAACCCTGTGGGCGTCTCACTGATTAACACTGAACCCTATGGGAGTCTCACTGTTTAACACATGAACCCTGTGGAAGTCTCACTGATTATCACTGAACCCTGTGGGAGTCTCACTGATTAACACTGAACCCTATGGGATTCTCACTGATTAACACATGAACCCTGAGGGAGTCTCACTGATTAACACTGAACCCTATGGGAGTCTCACTGATTAACACTGAACCCTGTGGGAGTCTCACTGGTTAACAATGAACCCTATGGGAGTCTCAATGATTAACACTGAACTCTATGGGATTCTCACTGATTAACACTGAACCCTGTGGGAGTCTCAGTTATTAACACTGAACCCTGAGGGAGTCTCACTGATTAACACTGAACCCAGTGGGAGTCTCAGTGATTAATACTGAACCCTATGGGAGTCTCACTGATTAACACTGAACACTGTGGCAGTCTCACTGATTATCACTGAACCCTGTGGGAGTCTCACTGATTAACGCTGAACCCTGTGGGAGTCTCACTGATTAACACTGAACCCTATGGGAGTCTCAATGATTAACACATGAACCCTGAGGGAGTCTCACTGATTAAGTCTGAACCCTATGGGAGTCTCACTGATTAACACTGAACCCTGTGGGAGTCTCACTGGTTAACAATGAACTCTATGGGAGTCTCAATGATTAACACTGAACTCTATGGGATTCTCACTGATTAACATTGAACCCTATGGGAGTCTCACTGATTAACACTGAACCCTGTGGGAGTCTCAGTTATTAACACTGAACCCTGAGGGAGTCTCACTGATTAACACTGAACACTGGGGGAGTCTCAATGATTAACACTGAACACTGTGGGAGTCTCACTGATTAACACTAAACCCTGTGGGAGTCTCACTGATTAACACTGAACCCTATGGGAGTCTCATTGATTAACACATGAACCCTGAGGGAGTCTCACTGATTAACACTGAACCCTGTGGGAGTCTCACTGATTAACACTGAACCATATGGGAGTCTCACTGATTAACACTGAACCCTGTGGGAGTCTCACTGATTAACACATGAACCCTGAAGGAGTCTCACTGATTAACACTGAACCCTGTGGGAGTCTCACTGATTAACACTGAACCCTGTGGGAGTCTCACTGATTAACACTGAACCCTGTGGGAGACTCAGTTATTAACACTGAACCTTGAGGGAGTCTCACTGATTAACACTGAACACTGTGGGATTCTCACTGATTAACACTGAACACTGTGGAAGTCTCACTGATTAACACTGAACCCTGTGGGAGTCTCACTGATTAACACTGAACCCTATGGGAGTCTCATTGATTAACACATGAACCCTGAGGGAGTCTCACTGATTAACACATAACCCTGTGGGAGTCTCACTGATTAACACTGAACCCTGTGGGAGTCTCACTGATTAACACTGAACCCTATGGGAGTCTCACTGATTAACACTGAACCCTATGGGAGTCTCACTGATTAACACATGAACCCTGTGGGAGTCTCAATGATTTACACTGAACACTGTGGGAGTCTCACTGATTAACACTGAACCCTATGGGAGTCTCACTGATTAACACATGAACCCTGAGGGAGTCTCACTGATTAAGACTGAACCCTATGGGAGTCTCACTGATTAACATTGAACCCTGTGGGAGTCTCACTGATTAAGACTGAACCCTATGGGAGTCTCACTAATTAACACTGAACCCTGAGGGAGTCTCACTGATTAACACTGGACCCTGTGGGAGTCTCACTGATTAACACTGAACCCTGTGGGAGTCTCACTGATTAACACTGAACCCTATGGGAGTCTCATTGATTAACACTGAACCCTATGGGAGTCTCACTGATTAACACATGAACCCTGTGGGAGTCTCAATGATTTACACTGAACCCTGTGGGAGTCTCACTGATTAACACTGAACCATATGGGAGTCTCACTGATTAACACATGAACCTTGAGGGAGTCTCACTGATTAGCACTGAACCTTATGGGAGTCTCAATGATTAACACTGAACTCTGTGGGAGTCTCACTGATTAAGACTGAACCCTATGGGAGTCTCACTGATTAACACTGAACCCTGTGGGAGTCTCACTGGTTAACAATGAACCCTGAGGGAGTCTCACTGATTAACACTGAACACTGGGGGAGTCTCAATGATTAACACTGAACCCTGTGGGAGTCTCACTGATTAACGCTGAACCCTGTGGGAGTCTCACTGATTAACACTGAACCCTGTGGGAGTCTCACAGATTAACGCTGAACCCTATGGGAGTCTCACTGGTTAACAATGAACCCAGTTGGAGTCTCATTGATTAATACTGAACCCTATGGGAGTCTCACTGATTAACACTGAACACTGTTGGAGTCTCACTGATTAACACTGAACACTGTGGGAGTCTCACTGATTAACACTGAACCCTATGGGAGTCTCAGTTATTAACACTGAACCCTGAGGGAGTCTCACTGATTAACGCTGAACCCTGTGGGAGTCTCACTGATTAACACTGAACCCTATGGGAGTCTCACAGATTAACGCTGAACCCTATGGGAGTCTCACTGGTTAACAATGAACCCAGTGGGAGTCTCATTGATTAATACTGAACCCTATGGGAGTCTCACTGATTAACACTGAACCCTGTAGGCGTCTCACTGATTAACACTGAACCCTATGGGAGTCTCACTGTTTAACACATGAACCCTGTGGAAGTCTCACTGATTATCACTGAACCCTGTGGGAGTCTCACTGATTAACACTGAACCCTATGGGATTCTCACTGATTAACACATGAACCCTGAGGGAGTCTCACTGATTAACACTGAACCCTATGGGAGTCTCACTGATTAACACTGAACCCTGTGGGAGTCTCACTGGTTAACAATGAACCCTATGGGAGTCTCAATGATTAACACTGAACTCTATGGGATTCTCACTGATTAACACTGAACCCTGTGGGAGTCTCAGTTATTAACACTGAACCCTGAGGGAGTCTCACTGATTAACACTGAACCCAGTGGGAGTCTCAGTGATTAATACTGAACCCTATGGGAGTCTCACTGATTAACACTGAACACTGTGGGAGTCTCACTGATTATCACTGAACCCTGTGGGAGTCTCACTGATTAACGCTGAACCCTGTGGGAGTCTCACTGATTAACACTGAACCCTATGGGAGTCTCAATGATTAACACATGAACCCTGAGGGAGTCTCACTGATTAAGTCTGAACCCTATGGGAGTCTCACTGATTAACACTGAACCCTGTGGGAGTCTCACTGGTTAACAATGAACTCTATGGGAGTCTCAATGATTAACACTGAACTCTATGGGATTCTCACTGATTAACATTGAACCCTATGGGAGTCTCACTGATTAACACTGAACCCTGTGGGAGTCTCAGTTATTAACACTGAACCCTGAGGGAGTCTCACTGATTAACACTGAACACTGGGGGAGTCTCAATGATTAACACTGAACACTGTGGGAGTCTCACTGATTAACACTAAACCCTGTGGGAGTCTCACTGATTAACACTGAACCCTATGGGAGTCTCATTGATTAACACATGAACCCTGAGGGAGTCTCACTGATTAACACTGAACCCTGTGGGAGTCTCACTGATTAACACTGAACCATATGGGAGTCTCACTGATTAACACTGAACCCTGTGGGAGTCTCACTGATTAACACATGAACCCTGAAGGAGTCTCACTGATTAACACTGAACCCTGTGGGAGTCTCACTGATTAACACTGAACCCTGTGGGAGTCTCACTGATTAACACTGAACCCTGTGGGAGACTCAGTTATTAACACTGAACCTTGAGGGAGTCTCACTGATTAACACTGAACACTGTGGGATTCTCACTGATTAACACTGAACACTGTGGAAGTCTCACTGATTAACACTGAACCCTGTGGGAGTCTCACTGATTAACACTGAACCCTATGGGAGTCTCATTGATTAACACATGAACCCTGAGGGAGTCTCACTGATTAACACATAACCCTGTGGGAGTCTCACTGATTAACACTGAACCCTGTGGGAGTCTCACTGATTAACACTGAACCCTATGGGAGTCTCACTGATTAACACTGAACCCTATGGGAGTCTCACTGATTAACACATGAACCCTGTGGGAGTCTCAATGATTTACACTGAACACTGTGGGAGTCTCACTGATTAACACTGAACCCTATGGGAGTCTCACTGATTAACACATGAACCCTGAGGGAGTCTCACTGATTAAGACTGAACCCTATGGGAGTCTCACTGATTAACATTGAACCCTGTGGGAGTCTCACTGATTAAGACTGAACCCTATGGGAGTCTCACTAATTAACACTGAACCCTGAGGGAGTCTCACTGATTAACACTGGACCCTGTGGGAGTCTCACTGATTAACACTGAACCCTGTGGGAGTCTCACTGATTAACACTGAACCCTATGGGAGTCTCATTGATTAACACTGAACCCTATGGGAGTCTCACTGATTAACACATGAACCCTGTGGGAGTCTCAATGATTTACACTGAACCCTGTGGGAGTCTCACTGATTAACACTGAACCATATGGGAGTCTCACTGATTAACACATGAACCTTGAGGGAGTCTCACTGATTAGCACTGAACCTTATGGGAGTCTCAATGATTAACACTGAACTCTGTGGGAGTCTCACTGATTAAGACTGAACCCTATGGGAGTCTCACTGATTAACACTGAACCCTGTGGGAGTCTCACTGGTTAACAATGAACCCTGAGGGAGTCTCACTGATTAACACTGAACACTGGGGGAGTCTCAATGATTAACACTGAACCCTGTGGGAGTCTCACTGATTAACGCTGAACCCTGTGGGAGTCTCACTGATTAACACTGAACCCTGTGGGAGTCTCACAGATTAACGCTGAACCCTATGGGAGTCTCACTGGTTAACAGTGAACCCAGTGGGAGTCTCATTGATTAATACTGAACCCTATGGGAGTCTCACTGATTAACACTGAACACTGTTGGAGTCTCACTGATTAACACTGAACACTGTGGGAGTCTCACTGATTAACACTGAACCCTGTGGGCGTCTCACTGATTAACACTGAACCCTATGGGAGTCTCACTGATTAACACATGAACCCTGTGGAAGTCTCACTGATTATCACTGAACCCTGTGGGAGTCTCACTGATTAACGCTGAACCCTGTGGGAGTCTCACTGATTAACACTGAACCCTATGGGATTCTCACTGATTAACACATGAACCCTGAGGGAGTCTCACTGATTAACACTGAACCCTATGGGAGTCTCACTGATTAACACTGAACCCTGTGGGAGTCTCACTGATTAAGACTGAACCCTATGGGAGTCTCACTGATTAACACTGAACCCTGTGGGAGTCTCATTGGTTAACAATGAACCCTATGGGATTCTCACTGATTAACACTGAACCCTATGGGAGTCTCAGTGATTAACACTGAACCCTGTGGGAGTCTCACTGGTTAACAATGAACCCTATGGGAGTCTCAATGATTAACACTGAACTCTATGGGATTCTCACTGATTAACACTGAACCCTATGGGAGTCTCACTGATTAACACTGAACCCTGTGGGAGTCTCAGTTATTAACACTGAACCCTGAGGGAGTCTCACTGATTAACACTGAACCCAGTGGGAGTCTCAGTGATTAATACTGAACCCTATGGGAGTCTCAATGATTAACACTGAACTCTATGGGATTGTCACTGATTAACACTGAACCCTATGGGAGTCTCACTGATTAACACTGAACCCTGTGGGAGTCTCACTTGTTAACAATGAACCCTATGGGAGTCTCAATGATTAACACTGAACTCTATGGGATTCTCACTGATTAACACTGAACCCTATGGGAGTCTCACTGATTAACACTGAACCCTGTGGGAGTCTCAGTTATTAACACTGAACCCTGAGGGAGTCTCAATGATTAACACTGAACCCAGTGGGAGTCTCAGTGATTAATACTGAACCCTATGGGAGTCTCACTGATTAACACTGAACACTGTGGGAGTCTCACTGATTAACACTGAACACTGTGGGAGTCTCACTGATTAACACTGAACCCTGTGGGCATCTCACTGATTAACACTGAACCCTATGGAAGTCTCACTGATTAACACATGAACCCTGTGGGAGTCTCACTGATTAACACTGAACCCTGTGGGAGTCTCACTGATTAACACTGAACCCTGTGGGAGTCTCACTGATTAACACTGAACCCTATGGGAGTCTCACAGATTAACGCTGAACCCTATGGGAGTCTCACTGGTTAACAATGAACCCAGTGAGAGTCTCATTGATTAATACTGAACCCTATGGGAGTCTCACTGATTAACACTGAACACTGTTGGAGTCTCACTGATTAACACTGAACACTGTGGGAGTCTCACTGGTTAACAATGAACTCTATGGGAGTCTCAATGATTAACACTGAACTCTATGGGATTCTCACTGATTAACATTGAACCCTATGGGAGTCTCACTGATTAACACTGAACCCTGTGGGAGTCTCAGTTATTAACACTGAACCCTGAGGGAGTCTCACTGATTAACACTGAACACTGGGGGAGTCTCACTGATTAACACTGAACCCTATGGGAGTCTCATTGATTAACACATGGACCCTGAGGGAGTCTCACTGATTAACACTGAACCCTGTGGGAGTCTCACTGATTAACACTGAACCATATGGGAGTCTCACTGATTAACACTGAACCCTGTGGGAGTCTCAGTTATTAACACTGAACCCTGAGGGAGTCTCACTGATTAACACTGAACCCAGTGGGAGTCTCAGTGATTAATACTGAACCCTATGGGAGTCTCAATGATTAACACTGAACTCTATGGGATTGTCACTGATTAACACTGAACCCTATGGGAGTCTCACTGATTAACACTGAACCCTGTGGGAGTCTCACTTGTTAACAATGAACCCTATGGGAGTCTCAATGATTAACACTGAACTCTATGGGATTCTCACTGATTAACACTGAACCCTATGGGAGTCTCACTGATTAACACTGAACCCTGTGGGAGTCTCAGTTATTAACACTGAACCCTGAGGGAGTCTCAATGATTAACACTGAACCCAGTGGGAGTCTCAGTGATTAATACTGAACCCTATGGGAGTCTCACTGATTAACACTGAACACTGTGGGAGTCTCACTGATTAACACTGAACACTGTGGGAGTCTCACTGATTAACACTGAACCCTGTGGGCATCTCACTGATTAACACTGAACCCTATGGAAGTCTCACTGATTAACACATGAACCCTGTGGGAGTCTCACTGATTAACACTGAACCCTGTGGGAGTCTCACTGATTAACACTGAACCCTGTGGGAGTCTCACTGATTAACACTGAACCCTATGGGAGTCTCACAGATTAACGCTGAACCCTATGGGAGTCTCACTGGTTAACAATGAACCCAGTGAGAGTCTCATTGATTAATACTGAACCCTATGGGAGTCTCACTGATTAACACTGAACACTGTTGGAGTCTCACTGATTAACACTGAACACTGTGGGAGTCTCACTGGTTAACAATGAACTCTATGGGAGTCTCAATGATTAACACTGAACTCTATGGGATTCTCACTGATTAACATTGAACCCTATGGGAGTCTCACTGATTAACACTGAACCCTGTGGGAGTCTCAGTTATTAACACTGAACCCTGAGGGAGTCTCACTGATTAACACTGAACACTGGGGGAGTCTCACTGATTAACACTGAACCCTATGGGAGTCTCATTGATTAACACATGGACCCTGAGGGAGTCTCACTGATTAACACTGAACCCTGTGGGAGTCTCACTGATTAACACTGAACCATATGGGAGTCTCACTGATTAACACTGAACCCTGTGGGAGTCTCACTGATTAACACATGAACCCTGAAGGAGTCGCACTGATTAACACTGAACCCTGTGGGAGTCTCACTGATTAACACTGAACCCTGTGGGAGTCTCACTGATTAACACTGAACCCTGTGGGAGACTCAGTTATTAACACTGAACCTTGAGGGAGTCTCACTGATTAACACTGAACACTGTGGGATTCTCACTGATTAACACTGAACACTGTGGAAGTCTCACTGATTAACACTGAACCCTGTGGGAGTCTCACTGATTAACACTGAACCCTATGGGAGTCTAATTGATTAACACATGAACCCTGAGGGAGTCTCACTGATTAACACATAACCCTGTGGGAGTCTCACTGATTAACACTGAACCCTGTGGGAGTCTCACTGATTAACACTGAACCCTATGGGAGTCTCACTGATTAACACTGAACCCTATGGGAGTCTCACTGATTAACACATGAACCCTGTGGGAGTCTCAATGATTTACACTGAACACTGTGGAAGTCTCACTGATTAACACTGAACCCTATGGGAGTCTCACTGATTAACACATGAACCCTGAGGGAGTCTCACTGATTAAGACTGAACCCTATGGGAGTCTCACTGATTAACATTGAACCCTGTGGGAGTCTCACTGATTAAGACTGAACCCTATGGGAGTCTCACTAATTAACACTGAACCCTGAGGGAGTCTCACTGATTAACACTGGACCCTGTGGGAGTCTCACTGATTAACACTGAACCCTGTGGGAGTCTCACTGATTAACACTGAACCCTATGGGAGTCTCATTGATTAACACTGAACCCTATGGGAGTCTCACTGATTAACACATGAACCCTGTGGGAGTCTCAATGATTTACACTGAACCCTGAGGGAGTCTCACTGATTAACACTGAACCATATGGGAGTCTCACTGATTAACACATGAACCTTGAGGGAGTCTCACTGATTAACACTGAACCTTATGGGAGTCTCAATGATTAACACTGAACCCTGTGGGAGTCTCACTGATTAAGACTGAACCCTATGGGAGTCTCACTGATTAACACTGAACCCTGTGGGAGTCTCACTGGTTAACAATGAACCCTATGGGAGTCTCAATGATTAACACTGAACTCTATGGGATTGTCACTGATTAACACTGAACCCTATGGGAGTCTCACTGATTAACACTGAACCCTGTGGGAGTCTCAGTTATTAACACTGAACCCTGAGGGAGTCTCACTGATTAACACTGAACACTGGGGGAGTCTCAATGATTAACACTGAACCCTGTGGGAGTCTCACTGATTAACGCTGAACCCTGTGGGCATCTCACTGATTAACACTGAACCCTATGGAAGTCTCACTGATTAACACATGAACCCTGTGGGAGTCTCACTGATTAACACTGAACCCTGTGGGAGTCTCACTGATTAACACTGAACCCTGTGGGAGTCTCACTGATTAACACTGAACCCTATGGGAGTCTCACAGATTAACGCTGAACCCTATGGGAGTCTCACTGGTTAACAATGAACCCAGTGAGAGTCTCATTGATTAATACTGAACCCTATGGGAGTCTCACTGATTAACACTGAACACTGTTGGAGTCTCACTGATTAACACTGAACACTGTGGGAGTCTCACTGGTTAACAATGAACTCTATGGGAGTCTCAATGATTAACACTGAACTCTATGGGATTCTCACTGATTAACATTGAACCCTATGGGAGTCTCACTGATTAACACTGAACCCTGTGGGAGTCTCAGTTATTAACACTGAACCCTGAGGGAGTCTCACTGATTAACACTGAACACTGGGGGAGTCTCAATGATTAACACTGAACACTGTGGGAGTCTCACTGATTAACACTAAACCCTGTGGGAGTCTCACTGATTAACACTGAACCCTATGGGAGTCTCATTGATTAACACATGGACCCTGAGGGAGTCTCACTGATTAACACTGAACCCTGTGGGAGTCTCACTGATTAACACTGAACCATATGGGAGTCTCACTGATTAACACTGAACCCTGTGGGAGTCTCACTGATTAACACATGAACCCTGAAGGAGTCGCACTGATTAACACTGAACCCTGTGGGAGTCTCACTGATTAACACTGAACCCTGTGGGAGTCTCACTGATTAACACTGAACCCTGTGGGAGACTCAGTTATTAACACTGAACCTTGAGGGAGTCTCACTGATTAACACTGAACACTGTGGGATTCTCAATGATTAACACTGAACACTGTGGAAGTCTCACTGATTAACACTGAACCCTGTGGGAGTCTCACTGATTAACACTGAACCCTATGGGAGTCTAATTGATTAACACATGAACCCTGAGGGAGTCTCACTGATTAACACATAACCCTGTGGGAGTCTCACTGATTAACACTGAACCCTGTGGGAGTCTCACTGATTAACACTGAACCCTATGGGAGTCTCACTGATTAACACTGAACCCTATGGGAGTCTCACTGATTAACACATGAACCCTGTGGGAGTCTCAATGATTTACACTGAACACTGTGGGAGTCTCACTGATTAACACTGAACCCTATGGGAGTCTCACTGATTAACACATGAACCCTGAGGGAGTCTCACTGATTAAGACTGAACCCTATGGGAGTCTCACTGATTAACATTGAACCCTGTGGGAGTCTCACTGATTAAGACTGAACCCTATGGGAGTCTCACTAATTAACACTGAACCCTGAGGGAGTCTCACTGATTAACACTGGACCCTGTGGGAGTCTCACTGATTAACACTGAACCCTGTGGGAGTCTCACTGATTAACACTGAACCCTATGGGAGTCTCATTGATTAACACTGAACCCTATGGGAGTCTCACTGATTAACACATGAACCCTGTGGGAGTCTCAATGATTTACACTGAACCCTGAGGGAGTCTCACTGATTAACACTGAACCATATGGGAGTCTCACTGATTAACACATGAACCTTGAGGGAGTCTCACTGATTAACACTGAACCTTATGGGAGTCTCAATGATTAACACTGAACCCTGTGGGAGTCTCACTGATTAAGACTGAACCCTATGGGAGTCTCACTGATTAACACTGAACCCTGTGGGAGTCTCACTGGTTAACAATGAACCCTATGGGAGTCTCAATGATTAACACTGAACTCTATGGGATTGTCACTGATTAACACTGAACCCTATGGGAGTCTCACTGATTAACACTGAACCCTGTGGGAGTCTCAGTTATTAACACTGAACCCTGAGGGAGTCTCACTGATTAACACTGAACACTGGGGGAGTCTCAATGATTAACACTGAACCCTGTGGGAGTCTCACTGATTAACGCTGAACCCTGTGGGAGTCTCACTGATTAACACTGAACCCTATGGGAGTCTCACAGATTAACGCTGAACCCTATGGGAGTCTCACTGGTTAACAATGAACCCAGTGGGAGTCTCATTGATTAATACTGAACCCTATGGGAGTCTCACTGATTAACACTGAACACTGTTGGAGTCTCACTGATTAACACTGAACACTGTGGGAGTCTCACTGATTAACACTGAACTCTGTGGGCGTCTCACTGATTAACACTGAACCCTATGGGAGTCTCACTGATTAACACATGAACCCTGTGGAAGTCTCACTGATTATCACTGAACCCTGTGGGAGTCTCACTGATTAACGCTGAACCCTGTGGGAGTCTCACTGATTAACACTGAACCCTATGGGATTCTCACTGATTAACACATGAACCCTGAGGGAGTCTCACTGATTAACACTGAACCCTATGGGAGTCTCACTGATTAACACTGAACCCTGTGGGAGTCTCACTGATTAAGACTGAACCCTATGGGAGTCTCACTGATTAACACTGAACCCTGTGGGAGTCTCACTGGTTAACAATGAACCCTATGGGATTCTCACTGATTAACACTGAACCCTATGGGAGTCTCAGTGATTAACACTGAACCCTGTGGGAGTCTCACTGGTTAACAATGAACCCTATGGGAGTCTCAATGATTAACACTGAACTCTATGGGATTCTCACTGATTAACACTGAACCCTATGGGAGTCTCACTGATTAACACTGAACCCTGTGGGAGTCTCAGTTATTAACACTGAACCCTGAGGGAGTCTCACTGATTAACACTGAACCCAGTGGGAGTCTCAGTGATTAATACTGAACCCTATGGGAGTCTCAATGATTAACACTGAACTCTATGGGATTGTCACTGATTAACACTGAACCCTATGGGAGTCTCACTGATTAACACTGAACCCTGTGGGAGTCTCAGTTATTAACACTGAACCCTGAGGGAGTCTCACTGATTAACACTGAACACTGGGGGAGTCTCAATGATTAACACTGAACCCTGTGGGAGTCTCACTGATTAACGCTGAACCCTGTGGGAGTCTCACTGATTAACACTGAACCCTATGGGAGTCTCACAGATTAACGCTGAACCCTATGGGAGTCTCACTGGTTAACAATGAACCCAGTGGGAGTCTCATTGATTAATACTGAACACTGTTGGAGTCTCACTGATTAACACTGAACACTGTGGGAGTCTCACTGATTAACACTGAACCCTGTGGGCGTCTCACTGATTAATACTGAACCCTATGGGAGTCTCAATGATTAACACTGAACTCTATGGGATTGTCACTGATTAACACTGAACCCTATGGGAGTCTCACTGATTAACACTGAACCCTGTGGGAGTCTCAGTTATTAACACTGAACCCTGAGGGAGTCTCACTGATTAACACTGAACACTGGGGGAGTCTCAATGATTAACACTGAACCCTGTGGGAGTCTCACTGATTAACGCTGAACCCTGTGGGAGTCTCACTGATTAACACTGAACCCTATGGGAGTCTCACAGATTAACGATGAACCCTATGGGAGTCTCACTGGTTAACAATGAACCCAGTGGGAGTCTCATTGATTAATACTGAACACTGTTGGAGTCTCACTGATTAACACTGAACACTGTGGGAGTCTCACTGATTAACACTGAACCCTGTGGGCGTCTCACTGATTAACACTGAACCCTATGGGAGTCTCACTGATTAACACATGAACCCTGTGGAAGTCTCACTGATTATCACTGAACCCTGTGGGAGTCTCACTGATTAACGCTGAACCCTGTGGGAGTCTCACTGATTAACACTGAACCCTATGGGATTCTCACTGATTAACACATGAACCCTGAGGGAGTCTCACTGATTAACACTGAACCCTATGGGAGTCTCACTGATTAACACTGAACCCTGTGGGAGTCTCACTGATTAAGACGGAACCCTATGGGAGTCTCACTGATTAACACTGAACCCTGTGGGAGTCTCACTGGTTAACAATGAACCCTATGGGATTCTCACTGATTAACACTGAACCCTATGGGAGTCTCAGTGATTAACACTGAACCCTGTGGGAGTCTCACTGGTTAACAATGAACCCTATGGGAGTCTCAATGATTAACACTGAACTCTATGGGATTCTCACTGATTAACACTGAACCCTATGGGAGTCTCACTGATTAACACTGAACCCTGTGGGAGTCTCAGTTATTAACACTGAACCCTGAGGGAGTCTCACTGATTAACACTGAACCCAGTGGAAGTTTCAGTGATTAATACTGAACCCTATGGGAGTCTCACTGATTAACACTGAACACTGTGGGAGTCTCACTGATTATCACTGAACCCTGTGGGAGTCTCACTGATTAACGCTGAACCCTGTGGGAGTCTCACTGATTAACACTGAACCCTATGGGAGTCTCAATGATTAACACATGAACCCTGAGGGAGTCTCACTGATTAACGCTGAACCCTATGGGAGTCTCACTGGTTAACAATGAACCCTATGGGAGTCTCACTGATTAACACTGAAATCGATGGGAGTCTCACTGATTAACACATGAACCCTGTGGGAGTCTCACTGATTAACACTGAACCCTGTGGGAGTCTCACTGATTAACGCTGAACCCTGTGGGAGTCTCACTGATTAACACTGAACCCTATGGGAGTCTCACAGATTAACGCTGAACCCTATGGGAGTCTCACTGGTTAACAATGAACCCAGTGGGAGTCTCAATGATTAACACTGAACTCTATGGGATTGTCACTGATTAACACTGAACCCTATGGGAGTCTCACTGATTAACACTGAACCCTGAGGGAGTCTCACTGATTAACACTGAACACTGGGGGAGTCTCAATGATTAACACTGAACACTGTGGGAGTCTCACTGATTAACACTAAACCCTGTGGGAGTATCACTGATTCACACTGAACCCTATGGGATTCTCATTGATTAACACATGAACCCTGAGGGAGTATCACTGATTAACACTGAACCCTGTGGGAGTCTCACTGATTAACACTGAACCATATGGGAGTCTCACTGATTAACACTGAACCCTGTGGGAGTCTCACTGATTAACACTGATCCCTGTGGGAGTCTCACTGATTAACACTGAACCCTGTGAGAGTCTCACTGATTAAGACTGAACCCTATGGGAGTCTCACTGATTAACTCTGAAACCTATGGGAGTCTCACTGATTAACACTGGACCCTATGGGAGGCTCACTGATTAACACTGAAGCCTGTGGGAGTCTCACTGATTAACACTGAACCCTATGGTAGTCTCACAGATTAACGCTGAACCCTATGGGAGTCTCACTGGTTAACAATGAACCCTATGGGAGTCTCACTGATTAACACTGAAATCGATGGGATTCTCACTGATTAACACTGAACCCTATGGGAGTCTCACTGATTAACACTGAACCCAGTGGGAGTCTCAGTGATTAATACTGAACCCTATGGGAGTCTCACTGATTAACACTGAACACTGTGGGAGTCTCACTGATTAACACTGAACACTGTGGGAGTCTCACTGATTAACACTGAACCCTGTGGGAGTCTCACTGATTAACGCTGAACCCTGTGGGAGTCTCACTGATTAACACTGAACCCTATGGGAGTCTCACAGATTAACGCTGAACCCTATGGGAGACTCACTGGTTAACAATGAACCCAGTGGGAGTCTCATTGATTAATACTGAACCCTATGGGAGTCTCACTGATTAACACTGAATACTGTGGGAGTCTCACTGATTAACACTGAACACTGTGGGAGTCTCACTGATTAACACTGAACCCTGTGGGCATCTCACTGATTAACACTGAACCCTATGGGAGTCTCATTGATTAACACATGAACCCTGTGGGAGTCTCACTGATTATCACTGAACCCTGTGGGAGTCTCACTGATTAACGCTGAACCCTGTGGGAGTCTCACTGATTAAGAATGAACCCTATGGGAGTCTCACTGATTAACACATGAACCCTGAGGGAGTCTCACTGATTAACACTGAACCCTATGGGAGTCTCACTGATTAACACTGAACCCTGTGGGAGTCTCACTGATTTAGACTGAACCCTATGGGAGTCTCACTGATTAACACTGAACCCTGTGGGAGTCTCACTGATTAACACTGAACCCTATGGGAGTCTCATTGATTAACACATGAACCCTGAGGGAGCCTCACTGATTAACACATAACCCTGTGGGAGTCTCACTGATTAACACTGATCCCTGTGGGAGTCTCACTGATTAACACTGAACCCTATGGGAGTCTCATTGATTAACACTGAACCCTATGGGAGTCTCACTGATTAACACATGAACCCTGTGCGAGTCTCAATGATTTACACTCAACACTGTGGGAGTCTCACTGATTAACACTGAACCCTATGGGAGTCTCACTGATTAACACATGAACCCTGAGGGAGTCTCACTGATTAACACTGAACCCTATGGGAGTCTCACTGATTAACATTGAACCCTGTGGGAGTCTCACTGATTAAGACTGAACCCTATGGGAGTCTCACTAATTAACACTGAACCCTGAGGGAGTCTCACTGATTAACACTGAACCCTGTGGGAGTCTCAGTTATTAACACTGAACCCTGAGGGAGTCTCACTGAATAACACTGAACACTGTGGGATTCTCACTGATTAACACTGAACACTGTGGGAGTGTCACTGATTAACACTGAACCCTGTGGGAGTCTCACTGATTAACACTGAACCCTATGGGAGTCTCATTGATTAACACATGAACCCTGAGGGAGTCTAACTGATTAACACATAACCCTGTGGGAGTCTCACTGATTAACACTGAACCCTGTGGGAGTCTCACTGATTAACACTGAACCCTATGGGAGTCTCATTGATTAACACTGAACCCTATGGGAGTCTCACTGATTAACACATGAACCCTGTGGGAGTCTCAATGATTTACACTGAACCCTGTGGGAGTCTCACTGATTAACACTTAACCATATGGGAGTCTCACTGATTAACACATGAACCCTGAGGGAGTCTCACTGATTAACACTGAACCCTATGGGAGTCTCAATGATTAACACTGAACCCTGTGGGAGTCTCACTGATTAAGACTGAACCCTATGGGAGTCTCACTGATTAACACTGAACCCTGTGGGAGTCTCACTGGTTAACAATGAACCCTATGGGAGTCTCAATGATTAACACTGAACTCTATGGGATTCTCACTGATTAACACTGAACCCTATGGGAGTCTCACTGATTAACACTGAACCCTGTGGGAGTCTCAGTTATTAACACTGAACCCTGAGGGAGTCTCACTGATTAACACTGAACACTGGGGGAGTCTCAATGATTAACACTGAACACTGTGGGAGTCTCACTGATTAACACTAAACCCTGTGGGAGTCTCACTGATTAACACTGAACCCTATGGGAGTCTCATTGATTAACACATGAACCCTGAGGGAGTCTCACTGATTAACACTGAACCCTGTGGGAGTCTCACTGATTAACACTGAACCATAAGGGAGTCTCACTGATTAACACTGAACCCTGTGGGAGTCTCACTGATTAACACTGATCCCTATGGGAGTCTCACTGATTAACACTGAACCCTATGGGAGTCTCACAGATTAACGCTGAACCCTATGGGAGACTCACTGGTTAACAATGAACCCAGTGGGAGTCTCATTGATTAATACTGAACCCTATGGGAGTCTCACTGATTAACACTGAATACTGTGGGAGTCTCACTGATTAACACTGAACACTGTGGGAGTCTCACTGATTAACACTGAACCCTGTGGGCATCTCACTGATTAACACTGAACCCTATGGGAGTCTCATTGATTAACACATGAACCCTGTGGGAGTCTCACTGATTATCACTGAACCCTGTGGGAGTCTCACTGATTAACGCTGAACCCTGTGGGAGTCTCACTGATTAAGAATGAACCCTATGGGAGTCTCACTGATTAACACATGAACCCTGAGGGAGTCTCACTGATTAACACTGAACCCTATGGGAGTCTCACTGATTAACACTGAACCCTGTGGGAGTCTCACTGATTTAGACTGAACCCTATGGGAGTCTCACTGATTAACACTGAACCCTGTGGGAGTCTCACTGATTAACACTGAACCCTATGGGAGTCTCATTGATTAACACATGAACCCTGAGGGAGCCTCACTGATTAACACATAACCCTGTGGGAGTCTCACTGATTAACACTGATCCCTGTGGGAGTCTCACTGATTAACACTGAACCCTATGGGAGTCTCATTGATTAACACTGAACCCTATGGGAGTCTCACTGATTAACACATGAACCCTGTGCGAGTCTCAATGATTTACACTCAACACTGTGGGAGTCTCACTGATTAACACTGAACCCTATGGGAGTCTCACTGATTAACACATGAACCCTGAGGGAGTCTCACTGATTAACACTGAACCCTATGGGAGTCTCACTGATTAACATTGAACCCTGTGGGAGTCTCACTGATTAAGACTGAACCCTATGGGAGTCTCACTAATTAACACTGAACCCTGAGGGAGTCTCACTGATTAACACTGAACCCTGTGGGAGTCTCAGTTATTAACACTGAACCCTGAGGGAGTCTCACTGAATAACACTGAACACTGTGGGATTCTCACTGATTAACACTGAACACTGTGGGAGTGTCACTGATTAACACTGAACCCTGTGGGAGTCTCACTGATTAACACTGAACCCTATGGGAGTCTCATTGATTAACACATGAACCCTGAGGGAGTCTAACTGATTAACACATAACCCTGTGGGAGTCTCACTGATTAACACTGAACCCTGTGGGAGTCTCACTGATTAACACTGAACCCTATGGGAGTCTCATTGATTAACACTGAACCCTATGGGAGTCTCACTGATTAACACATGAACCCTGTGGGAGTCTCAATGATTTACACTGAACCCTGTGGGAGTCTCACTGATTAACACTTAACCATATGGGAGTCTCACTGATTAACACATGAACCCTGAGGGAGTCTCACTGATTAACACTGAACCCTATGGGAGTCTCAATGATTAACACTGAACCCTGTGGGAGTCTCACTGATTAAGACTGAACCCTATGGGAGTCTCACTGATTAACACTGAACCCTGTGGGAGTCTCACTGGTTAACAATGAACCCTATGGGAGTCTCAATGATTAACACTGAACTCTATGGGATTCTCACTGATTAACACTGAACCCTATGGGAGTCTCACTGATTAACACTGAACCCTGTGGGAGTCTCAGTTATTAACACTGAACCCTGAGGGAGTCTCACTGATTAACACTGAACACTGGGGGAGTCTCAATGATTAACACTGAACACTGTGGGAGTCTCACTGATTAACACTAAACCCTGTGGGAGTCTCACTGATTAACACTGAACCCTATGGGAGTCTCATTGATTAACACATGAACCCTGAGGGAGTCTCACTGATTAACACTGAACCCTGTGGGAGTCTCACTGATTAACACTGAACCATAAGGGAGTCTCACTGATTAACACTGAACCCTGTGGGAGTCTCACTGATTAACACTGATCCCTATGGGAGTCTCACTGTTTAACACTGAACCCTGTGAGAGTCTCACTGATAAAGACTGAACCCTATGGGAGTCTCACTGATTAACACTGAAACCTATGGGAGTCTCACTGATTAACACTGGACCCTATGGGAGTCTCACTGATTAACACTGAAGCCTGTGGGAGTCTCACTGATTAACACTGAACCCTATGGTAGTCTCACAGATTAACGCTGAACCCTATGGGAGTCTCACTGGTTAACAATGAACGCTATGGGAGTCTCACTGATTAACACTGAATTCGATGGGATTCGCACTGATTAACACTGAACCCTATGGGAGTCTCACTGATTAACACTGAACTCAGTGGGAGTCTCAGTGATTAATACTGAACCCTATGGGAGTCTCACTGATTAACACTGCACACTGTGGGAGTCTCACTGATTAACACTGAACACTGTGGGAGTCTCACTGATTAACACTGAACCCTGTGGGCGTCTCACTGATTAACACTGAACCCTATGGGAGTCTCACTGATTAACACATGAACCCTGTGGGAGTCTCACTGATTAACACTGAACCCTGAGGGAGTCTCACTGAATAACACTGAACACTGTGGGATTCTCACTGATTAACACTGAACACTGTGGGAGTCTCACTGATTAACACTGAACCCTGTGGGAGTCTCACTGATTAACACTGAACCCTATGGGAGTCTCATTGATTAACACATGAACCCTGAGGGAGTCTCACTGATTAACACATAACCCTGTGGGAGTCTCACTGATTAACACTGAACCCTGTGGGAGTCTCACTGATTAACACTGAACCCTATGGGAGTCTCATTGATTAACACTGAACCCTATGGGAGTCTCACTGATTAACACATGAACCCTGTGGGAGTCTCAATGATTTACACTGAACCCTGTGGGAGTCTCACTGATTAACACTGAACCATATGGGAGTCTCACTGCTTAACACATGAACCCTGAGGGAGTCTCACTGATTAACACTGAACCCTATGGGAGTCTCAATGATTAACACTGAACCCTGTGGGAGTTTCACTGATTAAGACTGAACCCTATGGGAGTCTCACTGATTAACACTGAACCCTGTGGGAGTCTCACTGGTTAACAATGAACCCTATGGGAGTCTCAATGATTAACACTGAACTCTATGGGATTCTCACTGATTAAGACTGAACCCTATGGGAGTCTCACTGATTAACACTGAACCCTGTGGGAGTCTCAGTTATTAACACTGAACCCTGAGGGAGTCTCACTGATTAACACTGAACACTGGGGGAGTCTCAATGATTAACACTGAACACTGTGGGAGTCTCACTGATTAACACTAAACCCTGTGGGAGTCTCACTGATTAACACTGAACCCTATGGGAGTCTCATTGATTAACACATGAACCCTGAGGGAGTCTCACTGATTAACACTGAACCCTGTGGGAGTCTCACTGATTAACACTGAACCATAAGGGAGTCTCACTGATTAACACTGAACCCTGTGGGAGTCTCACTGATTAACACTGATCCCTATGGGAGTCTCACTGTTTAACACTGAACCCTGTGAGAGTCTCACTGATAAAGACTGAACCCTATGGGAGTCTCACTGATTAACACTGAAACCTATGGGAGTCTCACTGATTAACACTGGACCCTATGGGAGTCTCACTGATTAACACTGAAGCCTGTGGGAGTCTCACTGATTAACACTGAACCCTATGGTAGTCTCACAGATTAACGCTGAACCCTATGGGAGTCTCACTGGTTAACAATGAACGCTATGGGAGTCTCACTGATTAACACTGAATTCGATGGGATTCGCACTGATTAACACTGAACCCTATGGGAGTCTCACTGATTAACACTGAACTCAGTGGGAGTCTCAGTGATTAATACTGAACCCTATGGGAGTCTCACTGATTAACACTGCACACTGTGGGAGTCTCACTGATTAACACTGAACACTGTGGGAGTCTCACTGATTAACACTGAACCCTGTGGGCGTCTCACTGATTAACACTGAACCCTATGGGAGTCTCACTGATTAACACATGAACCCTGTGGGAGTCTCACTGATTAACACTGAACCCTGAGGGAGTCTCACTGAATAACACTGAACACTGTGGGATTCTCACTGATTAACACTGAACACTGTGGGAGTCTCACTGATTAACACTGAACCCTGTGGGAGTCTCACTGATTAACACTGAACCCTATGGGAGTCTCATTGATTAACACATGAACCCTGAGGGAGTCTCACTGATTAACACATAACCCTGTGGGAGTCTCACTGATTAACACTGAACCCTGTGGGAGTCTCACTGATTAACACTGAACCCTATGGGAGTCTCATTGATTAACACTGAACCCTATGGGAGTCTCACTGATTAACACATGAACCCTGTGGGAGTCTCAATGATTTACACTGAACCCTGTGGGAGTCTCACTGATTAACACTGAACCATATGGGAGTCTCACTGCTTAACACATGAACCCTGAGGGAGTCTCACTGATTAACACTGAACCCTATGGGAGTCTCAATGATTAACACTGAACCCTGTGGGAGTTTCACTGATTAAGACTGAACCCTATGGGAGTCTCACTGATTAACACTGAACCCTGTGGGAGTCTCACTGGTTAACAATGAACCCTATGGGAGTCTCAATGATTAACACTGAACTCTATGGGATTCTCACTGATTAAGACTGAACCCTATGGGAGTCTCACTGATTAACACTGAACCCTGTGGGAGTCTCAGTTATTAACACTGAACCCTGAGGGAGTCTCACTGATTAACACTGAACACTGGGGGAGTCTCAATGATTAACACTGAACACTGTGGGAGTCTCACTGATTAACACTAAACCCTGTGGGAGTCTCACTGATTAACACTGAACCCTATGGGAGTCTCATTGATTAACACATGAACCCTGAGGGAGTCTCACTGATTAACACTGAACCCTGTGGGAGTCTCACTGATTAACACTGAACCATATGGGAGTCTCACTGATTAACACTGAACCCTGTGGGAGTCTCACTGATTAACATTGATCCCTATGGGAGTGTCACTGATCAACACTGAACCCTGTGAGAGTCTCACTGATAAAGACTGAACCCTATGGGAGTCTCACTGATTAACACTGAAACCTATGGGAGTCTCACTGATTAACACTGGACCCTATGGGAGTCTCACTGATTAACACTGAAGCCTGTGGGAGTCTCATTGATTAACACTGAACCCTATGGTAGTCTCACAGATTAACGCTGAACCCTATGGGAGTCTCACTGGTTAACAATGAACCCTATGGGAGTCTCACTGATTAACACTGAAATTGATGGGATTCTCACTGATTAACACTGAACCCTATGGGAGTCTCACTGATTAACACTGAACCCAGTGGGAGTCTCAGTGATTAATACTGAACCCTATGGGAGTCTCACTGATTAACACTGCACACTGTGGGAGTCTCACTGATTAACACTGAACACTGTGGGAGTCTCACTGATTAACACTGAACCCTGTGCGCGTCTCACTGATTAACACTGAACCCTATGGGAGTCTCACTGATTAACACATGAACCCTGTGGGAGTCTCACTGATTAACACTGAACCCTGTGGGAGTCTCACTGATTAACGCTGAACCCTATGGGAGTCTCACTGGTTAACAATGAACCCAGTGGGAGTCTCATTGATTAATACTGAACCCTATGGGAGTCTCACTGATTAACACTGAACACTGTGGGAGTCTCACTGATTAACACTGAACACTGTGAGAGTCTCACTGATTAACACTGAACCCTATGGGCGTCTCACTGATTAACACTGAACCCTATGGGAGTCTCACTGATTAACACATGAACCCTGTGGGAGTCTCACTGATCATCACTGAACCCTGTGGGAGTCTCACTGATTAACGCTGAACCCTGTGGGAGTCTCACTGATTAACACAGAAACCCTATGGGAGTCTCACTGATTAACACATGAACCCTGAGGGAGTCTCACTGATTAACACTGAACCCTATGGGAGTCTCACTGATTAACACTGAACCCTGTGGGAGTCTCACGGATTAAGACTGAACCCTATGGGAGTCTCACTGATTAACACTGAACCCTGTGGGAGTCTCACTGGTTAACAATGAACCCTATGGGAGTCTCAATGATTAACACTGAACTCTATGGGATTCTCACTGATTAACACTGAACCCTATGGGAGTCTCACTGATTAACACTGAACCCTGTGGGAGTCTCAGTTATTAACACTGAACCCTGAGGGAGTCTCACTGATTAACACTGAACACTGGGTGAGTCTCAATGATTAACACTGAATACTGTGGGAGTCTCACTGATTAACACTGAACCATATGGGAGTCTCACTGATTAACACTGAACCCTGTGGGAGTCTCAGTTATTAACACTGAACCCTGAGGGAGTCTCACTGATTAACACTGAACACTGGGGGAGTCTCAATGATTAACACTGAACACTGTGGGAGTCTCACTGATTAACACTAAACCCTGTGGGAGTCTCACTGATTAACACTGAACCCTATGGGAGTCTCATTGATTAACACATGAACCCTGAGGGAGTCTCACTGATTAACACTGAACCCTGTGGGAGTCTCACTGATTAACACTGAACCATATGGGAGTCTCACTGATTAACACTGAACCCTGTGGGAGTCTCACTGATTAACATTGATCCCTATGGGAGTGTCACTGATCAACACTGAACCCTGTGAGAGTCTCACTGATAAAGACTGAACCCTATGGGAGTCTCACTGATTAACACTGAAACCTATGGGAGTCTCACTGATTAACACTGGACCCTATGGGAGTCTCACTGATTAACACTGAAGCCTGTGGGAGTCTCATTGATTAACACTGAACCCTATGGTAGTCTCACAGATTAACGCTGAACCCTATGGGAGTCTCACTGGTTAACAATGAACCCTATGGGAGTCTCACTGATTAACACTGAAATTGATGGGATTCTCACTGATTAACACTGAACCCTATGGGAGTCTCACTGATTAACACTGAACCCAGTGGGAGTCTCAGTGATTAATACTGAACCCTATGGGAGTCTCACTGATTAACACTGCACACTGTGGGAGTCTCACTGATTAACACTGAACACTGTGGGAGTCTCACTGATTAACACTGAACCCTGTGCGCGTCTCACTGATTAACACTGAACCCTATGGGAGTCTCACTGATTAACACATGAACCCTGTGGGAGTCTCACTGATTAACACTGAACCCTGTGGGAGTCTCACTGATTAACGCTGAACCCTATGGGAGTCTCACTGGTTAACAATGAACCCAGTGGGAGTCTCATTGATTAATACTGAACCCTATGGGAGTCTCACTGATTAACACTGAACACTGTGGGAGTCTCACTGATTAACACTGAACACTGTGAGAGTCTCACTGATTAACACTGAACCCTATGAGCGTCTCACTGATTAACACTGAACCCTATGGGAGTCTCACTGATTAACACATGAACCCTGTGGGAGTCTCACTGATCATCACTGAACCCTGTGGGAGTCTCACTGATTAACGCTGAACCCTGTGGGAGTCTCACTGATTAACACAGAAACCCTATGGGAGTCTCACTGATTAACACATGAACCCTGAGGGAGTCTCACTGATTAACACTGAACCCTATGGGAGTCTCACTGATTAACACTGAACCCTGTGGGAGTCTCACGGATTAAGACTGAACCCTATGGGAGTCTCACTGATTAACACTGAACCCTGTGGGAGTCTCACTGGTTAACAATGAACCCTATGGGAGTCTCAATGATTAACACTGAACTCTATGGGATTCTCACTGATTAACACTGAACCCTATGGGAGTCTCACTGATTAACACTGAACCCTGTGGGAGTCTCAGTTATTAACACTGAACCCTGAGGGAGTCTCACTGATTAACACTGAACACTGGGTGAGTCTCAATGATTAACACTGAATACTGTGGGAGTCTCACTGATTAACACTAAACCCTGTGGGAGTCTCACTGATTAACACTGAACCCTATGGGAGTCTCATTGATTAACACATGAACCCTGAGGGAGTCTCACTGATTAACACTGGACCCTGTGGGAGTCTCACTGATTAACACTGAACCATATGGGAGTCTCACTGATTAACACTGAACCCTGTGGGAGTCTCACTGATTAACACTGAACCCTATGGGAGTCTCACTGATTAACACTGGACCCTGTGGGAGTCTCACTGATTAACACTGAACCCTATGGGAGTCTCACAGATTAACGCTGAACCCTATGGGAGTCTCACTGGTTAACAATGAACCCTATGGGAGTCTCACTGATTAACACTGAAATCGATGTGATTCTCACTGATTAACACTGAACCCTATGGGAGTCTCACTGATTAACACTGAACCCAGTGGGAGTCTCACTGATTAACACTGCACACTGTGGGAGTCTCACTGATTAACACTGAACACTGTGGGAGTCTCACTGATTAACACTGAACCCTGTGGGCGTCTCACTGATTGACACTGAACCCTATGGGAGTCTCACTGATTAACACTGAACACTGTGGGAGTCTCACTGATTAACACTGAACCCTGTGGGCATCTCACTGATTAACACTGAACCCTATTGGGAGTCTCACTGATTAACACATGAACCCTGTGGGAGTCTCACTGATTAACACTGAACCATGTGGGCGTCTCACTGATTAACACTGAACCCTGTGGGAGTCTCACTGATTATCACTGAACCCTGTGGGAGTCTCACTGATTAACGCTGTACCCTGTGGGAGTCTCACTGATTAACACTGAACCCTATGGGAGTATCACAGATTAACGCTGAACCCTATGGGAGTCTCACTGGTTAACAATGAACCCAGTGGGAGTCTCAGTGATTAATACTGAACCCTATGGGAGTCTCACTGATTAACACTGAACACTGTGGGAGTCTCACTGATTAACACTGAACACTGTGGGAGTCTCACTGATTAACACTGAACCCTGTGGGCGTCTCACTGATTAACACTGAACCCTATGGGAGTCTCACTGATTAACACATGAACCCTGTGGGAGTCTCACTGATTAACACTGAACCCTGTGGGAGTCTCACTGATTAACACTGAACCATATGGGAGTCTCACTGATTAATACTGAACCCTGTGGGAGTCTCACTGATTAACACTGAACCCTATGGGAGTCTCACTGATTAACACTGAACCCTGTGAGAGTCTCACTGATTAAGACTGAACCCTATGGGAGTCTCACTGATTAACACTGAAACCTATGGGAGTCTCACTGATTAACACTGGACCCTATGGGAGTCTCACTGATTAACACTGAAGCCTGTGGGAGTCTCACTGATTAACACTGAACCCTATGGGAGTATCACAGATTAACGCTGAACCCTATGGGAGTCTCACTGGTTAACAATGAACCCAGTGGGAGTCTCAGTGATTAATACTGAACCCTATGGGAGTCTCACTGATTAACACTGAACACTGTGGGAGTCTCACTGATTAACACTGAACACTGTGGGAGTCTCACTGATTAACACTGAACCCTGTGGGCGTCTCACTGATTAACACTGAACCCTATGGGAGTCTCACTGATTAACACATGAACCCTGTGGGAGTCTCACTGATTAACACTGAACCCTGTGGGAGTCTCACTGATTAACACTGAACCATATGGGAGTCTCACTGATTAATACTGAACCCTGTGGGAGTCTCACTGATTAACACTGAACCCTATGGGAGTCTCACTGATTAACACTGAACCCTGTGAGAGTCTCACTGATTAAGACTGAACCCTATGGGAGTCTCACTGATTAACACTGAAACCTATGGGAGTCTCACTGATTAACACCGGACCCTATGGGAGTCTCACTGATTAACACTGAAGCCTGTGGGAGTCTCACTGATTAACACTGAACCCTATGGGAGTCTCACAGATTAACGCTGAACCCTATGGTAGTCTCACTGGTTAACAATGAACCCTATGGGAGTCTCACTGATTAACACTGCAATCGATGGGATTCTCACTGATTAACACTGAACCCTATGGGAGTCTCACTGATTAACACTGAACCCAGTGGGAGTCTCACTGATTAACACTGCACACTGTGGGAGTCTCACTGATTAACACTGAACCCTATGGGAGTCTCACTGATTAACACATGAACCCTGTGGGAGTCTCACTGATTAACACTGAACCATGTGGGCGTCTCACTGATTAACACTGAACCCTGTGGGAGTCTCACTGATTATCACTGAACCCTGTGGGAGTCTCACTGATTAACGCTGTACCCTGTGGGAGTCTCACTGATTAACACTGAACCCTATGGGAGTATCACAGATTAACGCTGAACCCTATGGGAGTCTCACTGGTTAACAATGAACCCAGTGGGAGTCTCAGTGATTAATACTGAACCCTATGGGAGTCTCACTGATTAACACTGAACACTGTGGGAGTCTCACTGATTAACACTGAACACTGTGGGAGTCTCACTGATTAACACTGAACCCTGTGGGCGTCTCACTGATTAACACTGAACCCTATGGGAGTCTCACTGATTAACACATGAACCCTGTGGGAGTCTCACTGATTAACACTGAACCCTGTGGGAGTCTCACTGATTAACACTGAACCATATGGGAGTCTCACTGATTAATACTGAACCCTGTGGGAGTCTCACTGATTAACACTGAACCCTATGGGAGTCTCACTGATTAACACTGAACCCTGTGAGAGTCTCACTGATTAAGACTGAACCCTATGGGAGTCTCACTGATTAACACTGAAACTTATGGGAGTCTCACTGATTAACACTGGACCCTATGGGAGTCTCACTGATTAACACTGAAGCCTGTGGAAGTCTCACTGATTAACACTGAACCCTATGGGAGTCTCACAGATTAACGCTGAACCCTATGGTAGTCTCACTGGTTAACAATGAACCCTATGGCAGTCTCACTGATTAACACTGCAATCGATGGGATTCTCACTGATTAACACTGAACCCTATGGGAGTCTCACTGATTAACACTGAACCCAGTGGGAGTCTCACTGATTAACACTGCACACTGTGGGAGTCTCACTGATTAACACTGAACACTGTGGGAGTCTCACTGATTAACACTGAACCCTGTGGGCGTCTCACTGATTAACACTGAACCCTATGGGAGTCTCACTGATTAACACATGAACCCTTGGGAGTCTCACTGATTAACACTGAACCCTGTGGAAGTCTCACTGATTAACGCTGAACCCTGTGGGAGTCTCACTGATTAACACTGAACCCTATGGGAGTCTCACAGATTAACGCTGAACCCTATGGTAGTCTCACTGGTTAACAATGAACCCTATGGGAGTCTCACTGATTAACACTGCAATCGATGGGATTCTCACTGATTAACACTGAACCCTATGGGAGTCTCACTGATTAACACTGAACCCAGTGGGAGTCTCACTGATTAACACTGCACACTGTGGGAGTCTCACTGATTAACACTGAACACTGTGGGAGTCTCACTGATTAACACTGAACCCTGTGGGCGTATCACTGATTAACACTGAACCCTATGGGAGTCTCACTGATTAACACATGAACCCTGTGGGAGTCTCACTGATTAACACTGAACCCTGTGGGAGTCTCACTGATTAACACTGAACCCTGTGGGAGTCTCACTGATTAACACTGAACCCTGTGGGAGTCTCACTGATTAACGCTGAACCCTGCGGGAGTCTCACTGATTAGCACTGAACCCTATGGGAGTCTCACAGATTAACGCTGAACCCTATGGGAGTCTCACTGGTTAACAATGAACCCAGTGGGAGTCTCATTGATTAATACTGAACCCTATGGGAGTCTCACTGATTAACACTGAACACTCTGGGAGTCTCACTGATTAACACTGAACACTGTGAGAGTCTCACTGATTAACACTGAACCCTATGGGCGTCTCACTGATTAACACTGAACCCTATGGGAGTCTCACTGATTAACACATGAACCCTGTGGGAGTCTCACTGATCATCACTGAACCCTGTGGGAGTCTCACTGATTAACGCTGAACCCTGTGGGAGTCTCACTGATTAACACAGAAACCCTATGGGAGTCTCACTGATTAACACATGAACCCTGAGGGAGTCTCACTGATTAACACTGAACCCTATGGGGGTCTCACTGATTAACACTGAACCCTGTGGGAGTCTCACTGATTAAGACTGAACCCTATGGGAGTCTCACTGATTAACACTGAACCCTGTGGGAGTCTCACTGGTTAACAATGAACGCTATGGGAGTCTCAATGATTAACACTGAACTCTATGGGATTCTCACTGATTAACACTGAACCCTATGGGAGTCTCACTGATTAACACTGAACCCTGTGGGAGTCTCAGTTATTAACACTGAACCCTGAGGGAGTCTCACTGATTAACACTGAACACTGGGTGAGTCTCAATTATTAACACTGAATACTGTGGGAGTCTCACTGATTAACACTAAACCCTGTGGGAGTCTCACTGATTAACACTGAACCCTATGGGAGTCTCATTGATTAACACATGAACCCTGAGTTAGTCTCACTGATTAACACTGAACCATATGGGAGTCTCACTGATTAACACTGAACCCTGTGGGAGTCTCACTGATTAACACTGAACCCTATGGGAGTCTCACTGATTAACACTGAACCCTGTGAGAGTCTCACTGATTAAGACTGAACCCTATGGGAGTCTCACTGATTAACACTGAAACCTATGGGAGTCTCACTGATTAACACTGGACCCTATGGGAGTCTCACTGATTAACACTGAAGCCTGTGGGAGTCTCACTGATTAACACTGAACCCTATGGGAGTCTCACAGATTAACGCTGAACCCTATGGGAGTCTCACTGGTTAACAATGAACCCTATGGGAGTCTCACTGATTAACACTGAAATCGATGGGATTCTCACTGATTAACACGGAACCCTATGGGAGTCTCACTGATTAACACTGAACCCAGTGGGAGTCTCACTGATTAACACTGCACACTGTGGGAGTCTCACTGATTAACACTGAACACTGTGGGAGTCTCACTGATTAACACTGAACCCTGTGGGCGTCTCACTGATTAACACTGAACCCTATGGGAGTCTCACTGATCAACACATGAACCCTGTGGGAGTCTCACTGATTAACACTGAACCCTGTGGGAGTCTCACTGATTAACGCTGAACCCTGTGGGAGTCTCACTGATTAACACTGAACCCTATGGGAGTCTCACAGATTAACGCTGAACCCTATGGGAGTCTCACTGGTTAACAATGAACCCAGTGAGAGTCTCATTGATTAATACTGAACCCTATGGGAGTCTCACTGATTAACACTGAACACTGTGGGAGTCTCACTGATTAACACTGAACACTGTGGGAGTCTCACTGATTAACACTGAACCCTGTGGGCGTCTCACTGATTAACACTGAACCCTATGGGAGTCTCACTGATTAACGCTGAACCCTGTGGGAGTCTCACTGATTAACACAGAAACCCTATGGGAGTCTCACTGATTAACACATGAACCCTGAGGGAGTCTCACTGATTAACACTGAACCCTATGGGGGTCTCACTGATTAACACTGAACCCTGTGGGAGTCTCACTGATTAACACTGAACCCTGTGGGAGTCTCACTGGTTAACAATGAACGCTATGGGAGTCTCAATGATTAACACTGAACTCTATGGGATTCTCACTGATTAACACTGAACCCTATGGGAGTCTCACTGATTAACACTGAACCCTGTGGGAGTCTCAGTTATTAACACTGAACCCTGAGGGAGTCTCACTGATTAACACTGAACACTGGGTGAGTCTCAATTATTAACACTGAATACTGTGGGAGTCTCACTGATTAACACTAAACCCTGTGGGAGTCTCACTGATTAACACTGAACCCTATGGGAGTCTCATTGATTAACACATGAACCCTGAGTTAGTCTCACTGATTAACACTGAACCATATGGGAGTCTCACTGATTAACACTGAACCCTGTGGGAGTCTCACTGATTAACACTGAACCCTATGGGAGTCTCACTGATTAACACTGAACCCTGTGAGAGTCTCACTGATTAAGACTGAACCCTATGGGAGTCTCACTGATTAACACTGAAACCTATGGGAGTCTCACTGATTAACACTGGACCCTATGGGAGTCTCACTGATTAACACTGAAGCCTGTGGGAGTCTCACTGATTAACACTGAACCCTATGGGAGTCTCACAGATTAACGCTGAACCCTATGGGAGTCTCACTGGTTAACAATGAACCCTATGGGAGTCTCACTGATTAACACTGAAATCGATGGGATTCTCACTGATTAACACGGAACCCTATGGGAGTCTCACTGATTAACACTGAACCCAGTGGGAGTCTCACTGATTAACACTGCACACTGTGGGAGTCTCACTGATTAACACTGAACACTGTGGGAGTCTCACTGATTAACACTGAACCCTGTGGGCGTCTCACTGATTAACACTGAACCCTATGGGAGTCTCACTGATCAACACATGAACCCTGTGGGAGTCTCACTGATTAACACTGAACCCTGTGGGAGTCTCACTGATTAACGCTGAACCCTGTGGGAGTCTCACTGATTAACACTGAACCCTATGGGAGTCTCACAGATTAACGCTGAACCCTATGGGAGTCTCACTGGTTAACAATGAACCCAGTGAGAGTCTCATTGATTAATACTGAACCCTATGGGAGTCTCACTGATTAACACTGAACACTGTGGGAGTCTCACTGATTAACACTGAACACTGTGGGAGTCTCACTGATTAACACTGAACCCTGTGGGCGTCTCACTGATTAACACTGAACCCTATGGGAATCTCACTGATTAACACATTAACCCTGTGGGAGTCTCACTGATTAACACTGAACCCTGTGGGCGTCTCACTGATTAACACTGAACCCTGTGGGAGTCTCACTGATTATCACTGAACCCTGTGGGAGTCTCACTGATTAACGCTGTACCCTGTGGGAGTCTCACTGATTAACACTGAACCCTTTGGGAGTATCACAGATTAACGCTGAACCCTATGGGAGTCTCACTGGTTAACAATGAACCCAGTGGGAGTCTCAGTGATTAATACTGAACCCTATGGGAGTCTCACTGATTAACACTGAACACTGTGGGAGTCTCACTGATTAACACTGAACACTGTGGGAGTCTCACTGATTAACACTGAACCCTGTGGGCGTCTCACTGATTAACACTGAACCCGATGGGAGTCTCACTGATTAACACATGAACCCTGTGGGAGTCTCACTGATTAACACTGAACCCTGTGGGAGTCTCACTGATTAACACTGAACCATATGGGAGTCTCACTGATTAACACTGAACCCTGTGAGAGTCTCACTGATTAAGACTGAACCCTATGGGAGTCTCACTGATTAACACTGAAACCTATGGGAGTCTCACTGATTAACACTGGACCCTATGGGAGTCTCACTGATTAACACTGAAGCCTGTGGGAGTCTCACTGATTAACACTGAATCCTATGGGAGTCTCACAGATTAACGCTGAACCCTATGGTAGTCTCACTGGTTAACAATGAACCCTATGGGAGTCTCACTGATTAACACTGCAATCGATGGGATTCTCACTGATTAACACTGAACCCTATGGGAGTCTCACTGATTAACACTGAACCCAGTGGGAGTCTCACTGATTAACACTGCACACTGTGGGAGTCTCACTGATTAACACTGAACCCTATGGGAGTCTCACTGATTAACACATGAACCCTGTGGGAGTCTCACTGATTATCACTGAACACTGTGGGAGTCTCACTGATTAACACTGTACCCTGTGGGAGTCTCACTGATTAACACTGAACCCTATGGGAGTCTCACAGATTAACGCTGAACCCTATGGGAGTCTCACTGGTTAACAATGAACCCAGTGGGAGTCTCAGTGATTAATACTGAACCCTATGGGAGTCTCACTGATTAACACGGAACACTGTGGGAGTCTCACTGATTAACACTGAACACTGTGGGAGTCTCACTGATTAACACTGAACCCTGTGGGCGTCTCACTGATTAACACTGAACCCTATGGGAGTCTCACTGATTAACACATGAACCCTGTGGGAGCCTCACTGATTAACACTGAACCCTGTGGGAGTCTCACTGATTAACGCTGAACCCTGTGGGAGTCTCACTGATTAACACTGAACCCTATGGGAGTCTCACTGATTAACACTGAACCCTGTGGAAGTCTCACTGATTAACACTGAACCCTGTGGGAGTCTCACTGATTAACACTGAACCCTGTGGGAGTCTCACTGATTACCCCTGAACCCTGTGGGAGTTTCACTGATTAACACTGAACCCTGTGGGAGTCTCACTGATTAACACTGAACCCTGTGGGAGTCTCACTGATTAACACTGAACCCTGCGGGAGTCTCACTGATTAACACTGCACCCTATGGGAGTTTCACTGATTAACACTGAACCCTGTGGGAGTCTCACTGATTAACACTGAACCCTGTGGGAGTCTCACTGATTAACACTGATCCCTGTGGGAGTCTCACTGCTTAACACTGAACCCTATGGGAGTCTCACTGATTAACACTGAAACCTGTGGGAGTCTCACTGATTAACACTGAACCCTATGGGAGTCTCACAGATTAACGCTGAACCCTATGGGAGTCTCACTGGTTAACAATGAACCCTATGGGAGTCTCTCTGATTAACACTGAAATCGATGGGATTCTCACTGATTAACACTGAACCCTATGGGAGTCTCACTGATTGACACTGAACCCAGTGGGAGTCTCAGTAATTAATACTGAACCCTATGGGAGTCTCACTGATTAACACTGAACACTGTGGGAGTCTCACTGATAAACACTGAACACTGTGGGAGTCTCACTGATTAACACTGAACCCTGTGGGCGTCTCACTGATTAACACTGAACCCTATGGGAGTCTCACTGATTAACACATGAACCCCGTGGGAGTCTCACTTATTAACACTGAACCCTGTGGGAGTCTCACTGATTAACGCTGAACCCTGTGGGGGTCTCACTGATTAACACTGAACCCTATGGGAGTCTCGCAGATTAACGCTGAACCCTATGGTAGTCTCACTGGTTAACAATGAACCCTATGGGAGTCTCACTGATTAACACTGCAATCGATGGGATTCTCACTGATTAACACTGAACCCTATGGGAGTCTCACTGATTAACACTGAACCCAGTGGGAGTCTCACTGATTAACACTGCACACTGTGGGAGTCTCACTGATTAACACTGAACACTATGGGAGTCTCACTGATTAACACTGAACCCTGTGGGCGTCTCACTGATTAACACTGAACCCTATGGGAGTCTCACTGATTAACACATGAACCCTGTGGGAGTCTCACTGATTAACACTGAACCCTGTGGGAGTCTCACTGATTAACGATGAACCCTGTGGGAGTCTCACTGATTAACACTGAACCCTGTGGGAGTCTCACTGATTAACGCTGAACCCTGTGGGAGTTTCACTGATTAACACTGAACCCTATGGGAGTCTCACAGATTAACGCTGAACCCTATGGGAGTC
Organism: Petromyzon marinus; assembly: GCF_048934315.1. Classification (NCBI taxonomy): domain Eukaryota; kingdom Metazoa; phylum Chordata; class Hyperoartia; order Petromyzontiformes; family Petromyzontidae; genus Petromyzon; species Petromyzon marinus. The sequence goes on from NW_027423501.1 coordinate 2,934,237, forward strand.
TCACTGGTTAACAATGAACCCAGTGGGAGTCTCATTGATTAATACTGAACCCTATGGGAGTCTCACTGATTAACACTGAACACTGTGGGAGTCTCACTGATTAACACTGAACACTGTGAGAGTCTCACTGATTAACACTGAACCCTATGGGCGTCTCACTGATTAACACTGAACCCTATGGGAGTCTCACTGATTAACACATGAACCCTGTGGGAGTCTCACTGATCATCACTGAACCCTGTGGGAGTCTCACTGATTAACGCTGAACCCTGTGGGAGTCTCACTGATTAACACAGAAACCCTATGGGAGTCTCACTGATTAACACATGAACTCTGAGGGAGTCTCACTGATTAACACTGAACCCTATGGGAGTCTCACTGATTAACACTGAACCCTGTGGGAGTCTCACTGATTAAGACTGAACCCTATGGGAGTCTCACTGATTAACACTGAACCCTGTGGAAGTCTCACTGGTTAACAATGAACCCTATGGGAGTCTCAATGATTAACACTGAACTCTATGGGATTCTCACTGATTAACACTGAACCCTATGGGAGTCTCACTGATTAACACTGAACCCTGTGGGAGTCTCAGTTATTAACACTGAACCCTGAGGGAGTCTCACTGATTAACACTGAACACTGGGTGAGTCTCAATGATTAACACTGAATACTGTGGGAGTCTCACTGATTAACACTAAACCCTGTGGGAGTCTCACTGATTAACACTGAACCCTATGGGAGTCTCAATGATTAACACATGAACCCTGAGGGAGTCTCACTGATTAACACTGAACCCTGTGGGAGTCTCACTGATTAACACTGAACCATATGGGAGTCTCACTGATTAACACTGAACCCTGTGGGAGTCTCACTGATTAACACTGAACCCTATGGGAGTCTCACTGATTAACACTGAACCCTGTGAGAGTCTCACTGATTAACACTGAACCTTATGGGAGTCTCACTGATTAACACATGAACCCTGTGGGAGTCTCACTGATTAACACTGAACCCTGTGGGAGTCTCACTGATTAACACTGCACACTGTGGGAGTCTCACTGATTAACACTGAACACTATGGGAGTCTCACTGATTAACACTGAACCCTGTGGGCGTCTCACTGATTAACACTGAACCCTATGGGAGTCTCACTGATTAACACATGAACCCTGTGGGAGTCTCACTGATTAACACTGAACCCTGTGGGCGTCTCACTGATTAACACTGAACCCTATGGGAGTCTCACTGATTAACACATGAACCCTGTGGGAGTCTCACTGATTAACACTGAACCCTGTGGGAGTCTCACTGATTAACGCTGAACCCTGTGGGAGTCTCACTGATTAACACTGAACCCTGTGGGAGTCTCACTGATTAACGCTGAACCCTGTGGGAGTTTCACTGATTAACACTGAACCCTATGGGAGTCTCACAGATTAACGCTGAACCCTATGGGAGTCTCACTGGTTAACAATGAACCCAGTGGGAGTCTCATTGATTAATACTGAACCCTATGGGAGTCTCACTGATTAACACTGAACCCTGTGGGAGTCTCACTGATTAACACAGAAACCCTATGGGAGTCTCACTGATTAACACATGAACTCTGAGGGAGTCTCACTGATTAACACTGAACCCTATGGGAGTCTCACTGATTAACACTGAACCCTGTGGGAGTCTCACTGATTAAGACTGAACCCTATGGGAGTCTCACTGATTAACACTGAACCCTGTGGAAGTCTCACTGGTTAACAATGAACCCTATGGGAGTCTCAATGATTAACACTGAACTCTATGGGATTCTCACTGATTAACACTGAACCCTATGGGAGTCTCACTGATTAACACTGAACCCTGTGGGAGTCTCAGTTATTAACACTGAACCCTGAGGGAGTCTCACTGATTAACACTGAACACTGGGTGAGTCTCAATGATTAACACTGAATACTGTAGGAGTCTCACTGATTAACACTAAACCCTGTGGGAGTCTCACTGATTAACACTGAACCCTATGGGAGTCTCATTGATTAACACATGAACCCTGAGGGAGTCTCACTGATTAACACTGAACCCTGTGGGAGTCTCACTGATTAACACTGAACCATATGGGAGTCTCACTGATTAACACTGAACCCTGTGGGAGTCTCACTGATTAACACTGAACCCTATCGGAGTCTCACTGATTAACACTGAACCCTGTGAGAGTCTCACTGATTAAGACTGAACCCTATGGGAGTCTCACTGATTAACACTGACACCTATGGGAGTCTCACTGATTAACACTGGACCCTATGGGAGTCTCACTGATTAACACTGAAGCCTGTGGGAGTCTCACTGATTAACACTGAACCCTATGGGAGTCTCACAGATTAACGCTGAACCCTATGGGAGTCTCACTGGTTAACAATGAACCCTATGGGAGTCTCACTGATTAACACTGAAATCGATGGGATTCTCACTGATTAACACGGAACCCTATGGGAGTCTCACTGATTAACACTGAACCCAGTGGGAGTCTCACTGATTAACACTGCACACTGTGGGAATCTCACTGATTAACACTGAACACTGTGGGAGTCTCACTGATTAACACTGAACCCTGTGGGCGTCTCACTGATTAACACTGAACCCTATGGGAGTCTCACTGATTAACACATGAACCCTGTGGGAGTCTCACTGATTAACACTGAACCCTGTGGGAGTCTCACTGATTAACGCTGAACCCTGTGGGAGTCTCACTGATTAACACTGAACCCTATGGGAGTCTCACAGATTAACGCTGAACCCTATGGGAGTCTCACTGGTTAACAATGAACCCAGTCGGAGTCTCATTGATTAATACTGAACCCTATGGGAGTCTCACTGATTAACACTGAACACTGTGGGAGTCTCACTGATTAACACTGAACACTGTGGGAGTCTCACTGATTAACACTGAACCCTGTGGGCGTCTCACTGATTAACACTGAACCCTATGGGAGTCTCACTGATTAACACATTAACCCTGTGGGAGTCTCACTGATTAACACTGAACCCTGTGGGCGTCTCACTGATTAACACTGAACCCTGTGGGAGTCTCACTGATTATCACTGAACCCTGTGGGAGTCTCACTGATTAACGCTGTACCCTGTGGGAGTCTCACTGATTAACACTGAACCCTATGGGAGTCTCACTGATTAACACTGAACCCTGTGGGAGTCTCAGTTATTAACACTGAACCCTGAGGGAGTCTCACTGATTAACACTGAACACTGGGTGAGTCTCAATGATTAACACTGAATACTGTAGGAGTCTCACTGATTAACACTAAACCCTGTGGGAGTCTCACTGATTAACACTGAACCCTATGGGAGTCTCATTGATTAACACATGAACCCTGAGGGAGTCTCACTGATTAACACTGAACCCTGTGGGAGTCTCACTGATTAACACTGAACCATATGGGAGTCTCACTGATTAACACTGAACCCTGTGGGAGTCTCACTGATTAACACTGAACCCTATGGGAGTCTCACTGATTAACACTGAACCCTCTGAGAGTCTCACTGATTAAGACTGAACCCTATGGGAGTCTCACTGATTAACACTGAAACCTATGGGAGTCTCACTGATTAACACTGGACCCTATGGGAGTCTCACTGATTAACACTGAAGCCTGTGGGAGTCTCACTGATTAACACTGAACCCTATGGGAGTCTCACAGATTAACGCTGAACCCTATGGGAGTCTCACTGGTTAACAATGAACCCTATGGGAGTCTCACTGATTAACACTGAAATCGATGGGATTCTCACTGATTAACACGGAACCCTATGGGAGTCTCACTGATTAACACTGAACCCAGTGGGAGTCTCACTGATTAACACTGCACACTAAGGGAATCTCACTGATTAACACTGAACACTGTGGGAGTCTCACTGATTAACACTGAACCCTGTGGGCGTCTCACTGATTAACACTGAACCCTATGGGAGTCTCACTGATTAACACATGAACCCTGTGGGAGTCTCACTGATTAACACTGAACCCTGTGGGAGTCTCACTGATTAACGCTGAACCCTGTGGGAGTCTCACTGATTAACACTGAACCCTATGGGAGTCTCACAGATTAACGCTGAACCCTATGGGAGTCTCACTGGTTAACAATGAACCCAGTCGGAGTCTCATTGATTAATACTGAACCCTATGGGAGTCTCACTGATTAACACTGAACACTGTGGGAGTCTCACTGATTAACACTGAACACTGTGGGAGTCTCACTGATTAACACTGAACCCTGTGGGCGTCTCACTGATTAACACTGAACCCTATGGGAGTCTCACTGATTAACACATTAACCCTGTGGGAGTCTCACTGATTAACACTGAACCCTGTGGGCGTCTCACTGATTAACACTGAACCCTGTGGGAGTCTCACTGATTATCACTGAACCCTGTGGGAGTCTCACTGATTAACGCTGTACCCTGTGGGAGTCTCACTGATTAACACTGAACCCTATGGGAGTCTCACTGATTAACACTGAACCCTGTGGGAGTCTCAGTTATTAACACTGAACCCTGAGGGAGTCTCACTGATTAACACTGAACACTGGGTGAGTCTCAATGATTAACACTGAATACTGTAGGAGTCTCACTGATTAACACTAAACCCTGTGGGAGTCTCACTGATTAACACTGAACCCTATGGGAGTCTCATTGATTAACACATGAACCCTGAGGGAGTCTCACTGATTAACACTGAACCCTGTGGGAGTCTCACTGATTAACACTGAACCATATGGGAGTCTCACTGATTAACACTGAACCCTGTGGGAGTCTCACTGATTAACACTGAACCCTATGGGAGTCTCACTGATTAACACTGAACCCTCTGAGAGTCTCACTGATTAAGACTGAACCCTATGGGAGTCTCACTGATTAACACTGAAACCTATGGGAGTCTCACTGATTAACACTGGACCCTATGGGAGTCTCACTGATTAACACTGAAGCCTGTGGGAGTCTCACTGATTAACACTGAACCCTATGGGAGTCTCACAGATTAACGCTGAACCCTATGGGAGTCTCACTGGTTAACAATGAACCCTATGGGAGTCTCACTGATTAACACTGAAATCGATGGGATTCTCACTGATTAACACGGAACCCTATGGGAGTCTCACTGATTAACACTGAACCCAGTGGGAGTCTCACTGATTAACACTGCACACTGTGGGAATCTCACTGATTAACACTGAACACTGTGGGAGTCTCACTGATTAACACTGAACCCTGTGGGCGTCTCACTGATTAACACTGAACCCTATGGGAGTCTCACTGATTAACACATGAACCCTGTGGGAGTCTCACTGATTAACACTGAACCCTGTGGGAGTCTCACTGATTAACGCTGAACCCTGTGGGAGTCTCACTGATTAACACTGAACCCTATGGGAGTCTCACAGATTAACGCTGAACCCTATGGGAGTCTCACTGGTTAACAATGAACCCAGTCGGAGTCTCATTGATTAATACTGAACCCTATGGGAGTCTCACTGATTAACACTGAACACTGTGGGAGTCTCACTGATTAACACTGAACACTGTGGGAGTCTCACTGATTAACACTGAAGCCTGTGGGCGTCTCACTGATTAACACTGAACCCTATGGGAGTCTCACTGATTAACACATTAACCCTGTGGGAGTCTCACTGATTAACACTGAACCCTGTGGGCGTCTCACTGATTAACACTGAACCCTGTGGGAGTCTCACTGATTATCACTGAACCCTGTGGGAGTCTCACTGATTAACGCTGTACCCTGTGGGAGTCTCACTGATTAACACTGAACCCTATGGGAGTATCACAGATTAACGCTGAACCCTATGGGAGTCTCACTGGTTAACAATGAACCCAGTGGGAGTCTCAGTGATTAATACTGAACCCTATGGGAGTCTCACTGATTAACACTGAACACTGTGGGAGTCTCACTGATTAACACTGAACACTGTGGGAGTCTCACTGATTAACACTGAACCCTGTGGGCGTCTCACTGATTAAAACTGAACCCTATGGGAGTCTCACTGATTAACACATGAACCCTGTGGGAGTCTCACTGATTAACACTGAACCATGTGGGAGTCTCACTGATTAACACTGAACCATATGGGAGTCTCACTGATTAACACTGAACCCTGTGGGAGTCTCACTGATTAACACTGAACCCTATGGGAGTCTCACTGATTAACACTGAACCCTGTGAGAGACTCACTGATTAAGACTGAACCGTATGGGAGTCTCACTGATTAACACTGAAACCTATGGGAGTCTCACTGATTAACACTGGACCCTATGGGAGTCTCACTGATTAACACTGAAGCCTGTGGGAGTCTCACTGATTAACACTGAACCCTATGGGAGTCTCACAGATTAACGCTGAACCCTATGGTAGTCTCACTGGTTAACAATGAACCCTATGGGAGTCTCACTGATTAACACTGCAATCGATGGGATTCTCACTGATTAACACTGAACCCTATGGGAGTCTCACTGATTAACACTGAACCCAGTGGGAGTCTCACTGATTAACACTGCACACTGTGGGAGTCTCACTGATTAACACTGAACCCTATGGGAGTCTCACTGATTAACACATGAACCCTGTGGGAGTCTCACTGATTATCACTGAAACCTGTGGGAGTCTCACTGATTACCACTGAACCCTATGGGAGTCTCACAGATTAACGCTGAACCCTATGGGAGTCTCACTGGTTAACAATGAACCCTATGGGAGTCTCACTGATTAACACTGAAATCGATGGGATTCTCACTGATTAACACGGAACCCTATGGGAGTCTCACTGATTAACACTGAACCCAGTGGGTGTCTCACTGATTAACACTGCACACTGTGGGAGTCTCACTGATTAACACTGAACACTGTGGGAGTCTCACTGATTAACACTGAACCCTGTGGGCGTCTCACTGATTAACACTGAACCCTATGGGAGTCTCACTGATTAACACATGAACCCTGTGGGAGTCTCACTGATTAACACTGAACCCTGTGGGAGTCTCACTGATTAACACTGAACCCTATGGGAGTCTCACTGATTAACACTGAACCCTGTGAGAGTCTCACTGATTAAGACTGAACCCTATGGGAGTCTCACTGATTAACACTGAAACCTATGGGAGTCTCACTGATTAACACTGGACCCTATGGGAGTCTCAATGATTAACACTGAAGCCTGTGGGAGTCTCACTGATTAACACTGAACCCTATGGGAGTCTCACAGATTAACGCTGAACCCTATGGTAGTCTCACTGGTTAACAATGAACCCTATGGGAGTCTCACTGATTAACACTGCAATCGATGGGATTCTCACTGATTAACACTGAACCCTATGGGAGTCTCACTGATTAACACTGAACCCAGTGGGAGTCTCACTGATTAACACTGCACACTGTGGGAGTCTCACTGATTAACACTGAACCCTATGGGAGTCTCACTGATTAACACATGAACCCTGTGGGAGTCTCACTGATTATCACTGAAACCTGTGGGAGTCTCACTGATTACCACTGAACCCTATGGGAGTCTCACAGATTAACGCTGAACCCTATGGGAGTCTCACTGGTTAACAATGAACCCTATGGGAGTCTCACTGATTAACACTGAAATCGATGGGATTCTTAATGATTAACACAGAACCCTATGGGAGTCTCACTGATTAACACTGAACCCAGTGGGTGTCTCACTGATTAACACTGCACACGGTGGGAGTCTCACTGATTAACACTGAACACTGTGGGAGTCTCACTGATTAACACTGAACCCTGTGGGCGTCTCACTGATTAACACTGAACCCTATGGGAGTCTCACTGATTAACACATGAACCCTATGGGAGTCTCACTGATTAACGCTGAACCCTATGGTAGTCTCACTGGTTAACAATGAACCCTATGGGAGTCTCACTGATTAACACTGCAATCGATGGGATTCTCACTGATTAACAATGAACCCAGTGGGAGTCTCACTGATTAACACTGAACCCAGTGGGAGTCTCACTGATTAACACTGCACACTGTGGGAGTATCACTGATTAACACTGAACCCTATGGGAGTCTCACTGATTAACACATGAACCCTGTGGGAGTCTCACTGATTATCACTGAAACCTGTGGGAGTCTCACTGATTACCACTGAACCCTATGGGAGTCTCACAGATTAACGCTGAACCCTATGGGAGTCTCACTGGTTAACAATGAACCCTATGGGAGTCTCACTGATTAACACTGAAATCGATGGGATTCTTAATGATTAACACAGAACCCTATGGGAGTCTCACTGATTAACACTGAACCCAGTGGGTGTCTCACTGATTAACACTGCACACGGTGGGAGTCTCACTGATTAACACTGAACACTGTGGGAGTCTCACTGATTAACACTGAACCCTGTGGGCGTCTCACTGATTAACACTGAACCCTATGGGAGTCTCACTGATTAACACATGAACCCTGTGGGAGTCTCACTGATTAACACTGAACCCTGTGGGAGTCTCACTGATTAACACTGAACCCTATGGGAGTCTCACAGATTAACGCTGAACCCTATGGGAGTCTCACTGGTTAACAATGAACCCAGTGGGAGTCTCATTGATTAATACTGAACCCTATGGGAGTCTCACTGATTAACACTGAACACTGTGGGAGTCTCACTGATTAACACTGAACACTGTGGGAGTCTCACTGATTAACACTGAACCCTGTGGGCGTCTCACTGATTAACACTGAACCCTATGGGAGTCTCACTGATTAACACATTAACCCTGTGGGAGTCTCACTGATTAACACTGATCCCTGTGGGCGTCTCACTGATTAACACTGAACCCTCTGGGAGTCTCACTGATTAACACTGAACCCTGTGGGAGTCTCACTGATTAACACTGAACCCTATGGGAGTCTCACTGATTAACACTGAACCCTGTGAAAGTCTCACTGATTAAGACTGAACCCTATGGGAGTCTCACTGATTAACACTGAAACCTATGGGAGTCTCACTGATTAACACTGGACCCTATGGGAGTCTCACTGATTAACACTGAAGCCTGTGGGAGTCTCACTGATTAACACTGAACCCTATGGGAGTCTCACAGATTAACGCTGAACCCTATGGTAGTCTCACTGGTTAACAATGAACCCTATGGGAGTCTCACTGATTAACACTGCAATCGATGGGATTCTCACTGATTAACACTGAACCCTATGGGAGTCTCACTGATTAACACTGAACCCAGTGGGAGTCTCACTGATTAACACTGCACACTGTGGGAGTCTCACTGATTAACACTGAACCCTATGGGAGTCTCACTGATTATCACATGAACCCTGTGGGAGTCTCACTGATTATCACTGAACCCTGTGGGAGTCTCACTGATTAACACTGTACCCTGTGGGAGTCTCACTGATTAACACTGAACCCTATGGGAGTCTCACAGATTAACGCTGAACCCTATGGGAGTCTCACTGGTTAACAATGGACCCAGTGGGAGTCTCAGTGATTTATACTGAACCCTATGGGAGTCTCACTGATTAACACTGAACACTGTGGGAGTCTCACTGATTAACAATGAACACTGTGGGAGTCTCACTGATTAACACTGAACCCTGTGGGCGTCTCACTGATTAACACTGAACCCTATGGGAGTCTCACTGATTAACACATGAACCCTGTGGGAGTCTCACTGATTAACACTGAACCCTGTGGGAGTCTCACTGATTAACGCTGAACCCTGTGGGAGTCTCACTGATTAACACTGAACCCTATGGGAGTCTCACTGATTAACACTGAACCCTGTGGAAGTCTCACTGATTAACACTGAACCCTGTGGGAGTCTCACTGATTAACACTGAACCCTGTGGGAGTCTCACTGATTACCCCTGAACCCTGTGGGAGTTTCACTGATTAACACTGAACCCTGTGGGAGTCTCACTGATTAACACTGAACCCTGTGGGAGTCTCACTGATTAACACTGAACCCTGCGGGAGTCTCACTGATTAACACTGCACCCTATGGGAGTTTCAATGATTAACACTGAACCCTGTGGGAGTCTCACTGATTAACACTGAACCCTGTGGGAGTCTCACTGATTAACACTGATCCCTGTGGGAGTTTCACTGCTTAACACTGAACCCTATGGGAGTCTCACTGATTAACACTGAAGCCTGTGGGAGTCTCACTGATTAACACTGAACCCTATAGGAGTCTCACAGATTAACGCTGAACCCTATGGGAGTCTCACTGGTTAACAATGAACCCTATGGGAGTCTCACTGATTAACAATGAAATCGATGGGATTCTCACTGATTAACACTGAACCCTATGGGAGTCTCACTGATTAACACTGAACCCAGTGGGAGTCTCAGTAATTAATACTGAACCCTATGGGAGTCTCACTGATTAACACTGAACACTGTGGGAGTCTCACTGATAAACACTGAACACTGTGGGAGTCTCACTGATTAACACTGAACCCTGTGGGCGTCTCACTGATTAACACTGAACCCTATGGGAGTCTCACTGATTAACACATGAACCTCGTGGGAGTCTCACTTATTAACACTGAACCCTGTGGGAGTCTCACTGATTAACGCTGAACCCTGTGGGGGTCTCACTGATTAACACTGAACCCTATGGGAGTCTTACAGATTAACGCTGAACCCTATGGGAGTCTCACTGGTTAACAACGAACCCAGTGGGAGTCTCATTGATTAATACTGAACCCTATGGGAGTCTCACTGATTAACACTGAACACTGTAGGAGTCTAACTGATTAACGCTGAACACTGTGGGAGTCTCACTGATAAACACTGAACCCTGTGGGTGTCTCACTGATTAACACTGAACCCTATGGGAGTCTCACTGATTAACACATGAACCCTGTGGGAGTCTCACTGATTAACACTGAACCCTGTGGGAGTCTCACTGATTAATGCTGAACCCTGTGGGAGTCTCACTGATTAACACTGAACCCTATGGGAGTCTCACAGATTAACGCTGAACCCTATGGGAGTCTCACTGGTTAACAATGAACCCAGTGGGAGTCTCAGTGATTAATACTGAACCCTATGGGAGTCTCACTGATTAACACTGAACACTGTGGGAGTCTCACTGATTAACACTGAACACTGTGGGAGTCTCACTGATTAACACTGAACCCTGTGGGCGTCTCACCGATTAACACTGAACCCTATGGGAGTCTCACTGATTAACACATGAACCCTGTGGGAGTCTCACTAATTAACACTGAACCCTGTGGGAGTCTCACTGATTAACGCTGAACCCTGTGGGAGTCTCACTGATTAACATTGAACCCTATGGGAGTCTCACTGATTAACACTGAACCCTGTGAAAGTCTCACTGATTAACACTGAACCCTGTGGGAGTCTCACTGATTAATACTGAACCCTGTGGGAGTCTCACTCATTACCCCTGAACCCTGTGGGAGTTTCACTGATTAACACTGAACCCTGTGGGAGTCTCACTGATTAACACTGAACCCTGTGGGAGTCTCACTGATTAACACTGAACCCTATGGGAGTCTCACTGATTAACACTGAACCCTGTGAGAGTCTTACTGATTAAGACTGAACCCTATGGGAGTCTAACTGATTAACACTGAAACCTATGGGAGTCTCACTGATTAACACTGAACCCTATGGGAGTCTCACTGATTAACACTGAACCCTGTGGGAGTCTCACTGATTAACACTGAACCCTATGGGAGTCTCACTGATTAACACATGAACCCTGTGGGAGTCTCAATGATTTACACTGAACCCTGTGGGAGTCTCACTGATTAACACTGAACCCTATGGGAGTCTCACTGATTAACACATGAACCCTGAGGGAGTCTCACTGATTAACACTGAACCCTGTGGGAGTCTCACTGATTAACACTGAACCCTGTGGGAGTCTCAGTTATTAACACTGAACCCTGAGGGAGTCTCACTGATTAACACTGAACACTGTGGGATTCTCACTGATTAACACTGAACACTGTGGGAGTCTCACTGATTAACACTGAACCCTGTGGAGTCTCACTGATTAACACTGAACCCTATGGTAGTCTCATTGATTAACACATGAACCCTGAGGGAGTCTCACTGATTAACACATAACCCTGTGGGAGTCTCACTGATTAACAATGAACCCTGTGAAAGTCTCACTGATTAACACTGAACCCTATGGGAGTCTCACTGATTAATACTGAACTCTATGGAATTCTCACTGATTAACACTGAACCCTATGGGAGTCTCACTGATTAACACTGAACCCTGTGGGAGTCTCAGTTATTAACAATGAAACCTGAGGGAGTCTCACTGATTAACACTGAACACTGGGGGAGTCTCACTGATTAACACTGAACACTGTGGGAGTCTCACTGATTAACACTGAACCCTGTGGGAGTCTCACTGATTAACACTGAACCCTGTGGGAGTCCCATTGATTAACACTGAACCCTGTGGGAGTCTCACTGATTAACACTGAACACTGTGGGAGTCTCACTGATTAACACTAAACCCAGTGGGAGTCTCACTGATTAACACTGAACCCTATGGGAGTCTCATTGATTAACACATGAACCCTGAGGGAGTCTCACTGATTAACACTGAACCCTGTGGGAGTCTCACTGATTAACACTGAACCATATGGGAGTCTAAGTGATTAACACTGAACCCTGTGGGAGTCTCACTGATTAACACTGAAACCTATGGGAGTCTCACTGATTAACACTGAACCCTGTGAGAGTCTCAGTGATTAAGACTGAACCCTATGGGAGTCTCACTGATTAACACTGAAACCTATGGGAGTCTCACTGATTAACACTGGACCTTATGGGAGTCTCACTGATTAACACTGAAGCCTGTGGGAGTCTCACTGATTAACACTGAACCCTATGGGAGTCTCACAGATGAACGCTGAACCCTATGGGAGTCTCACTGGTTAACAATGAACCCTATGGGAGTCTCACTGATTAAGACTGAACCCTATGGGAGTCTCACTGATTTACACAAAACTTATGGGAGTCTCACTGATTAACACTTAACCCTATGGGAGTCTCACTGATTTACAATGAACCCTATGGGAGTCTCACTGATTAACACTGAAATCGATGGGATTCTCACTGATTAACACTGAACCCTATGGGAGTCTCACTGATTAACACTGAACCCAGTGGGAGTCTCAGTGATTAATACTGAACCCTATGGGAGTCTCACTGATTAACAATGAACACTGTGGGAGTCTCACTGATTAACACTGAACACTGTGGGAGTCTCACTGATTAACACTGAACCCTGTGAGGGTCTCACTGATTAACACTGAACCCTATGGGAGTCTCACTGATTAACACATGAACCCTGTGGGAGTCTCACTGATTAACACTGAACCCTGTGGGAGTATCACTGATTAATGCTGAACCCTGTGGGAGTCTCACTGATTAACACTGAACCCTATGGGAGTCTCACTGATTAACACTGAACCCTGTGGGAGTCTCACTGCTTAACACTGAACCCTATGGGAGACTCACTGATTAACACTGAACCCTATGGGAGTCTCACTGATTAACACTGAACCCTGTGGGAGTCTCACTGATTAAGACTGAACCCTATGGGAGTCTCACTGATTAACACTGAACTCTATGGAATTCTCACTGATTAACACTGAACCCTATGGGAGTCTCACTGATTAACACTGAACCCTGTGGGAGTCTCAGTTATTAACAATGAAACCTGAGGGAGTCTCACTGATTAACACTGAACACTGGGGGAGTCTCACTGATTCACACTGAACACTGTGGGAGTCTCACTGATTAACACTGAACCCTGTGGGAGTCTCACTGATTAACACTGAACCCTGTGGGAGTCCCATTGATTAACACTGAACCCTGTGGGAGTCTCACTGATTAAGACTGAATCCTATGGGAGTCTCACTGATTAACACTGAACCCTATGGGAGTCTCATTGATTAACACATGAACCCTGAGGGAGTCTCACTGATTAACACATAACCCTGTGGGAGTCTCACTGATTAACACTGAACCCTGTGGGAGTCTCACTGATTAACACTGAACCCTATGGGAGTCTCACAGATGAACGCTGAACCCTATGGGAGTCTCACTGGTTAACAATGAACCCAGTGGGAGTCTCAGTAATTAATACTGAACCCTATGGGAGTCTCACTGATTAACACTGAACACTGTGGGAGTCTCACTGATAAACACTGAACACTGTGGGAGTCTCACTGATTAACACTGAACCCTGTGGGCGTCTCACTGATTAACACTGAACCCTATGGGAGTCTCACTGATTAACACATGAACCCCGTGGGAGTCTCACTTATTAACACTGAACCCTGTGGGAGTCTCACTGATTAACGCTGAACCCTGTGGGGGTCTCACTGATTAACACTGAACCCTATGGGAGTCTCACAGATTAACGCTGAACCCTATGGGAGTCTCACTGGTTAACACATGAACCCTGTGGGAGTCTCACTGATTAACACTGAACCCTGTGGGAGTCTCACTGATTAACGCTGAACCCTGTGGGAGTCTCACTGATTAACACTGAACCCTATTGGAGTCCCACAGATTAATGCTGAACCCTATGGGAGTCTCACTGGTTAACAATGAACCCAGTGGGAGTCTCAGGGATTAATACTGAACCCTATGGGAGTCTCACTGATTAACACTGAACACTGTGGGAGTCTCACTGATTAACACTGAACACTGTGGGAGTCTCACTGATTAACACTGAACCCTGTGGGCGTCTCACCGATTAACACTGAACCCTATGGGAGTCTCACTGATTAACACATGAACCCTGAGGGAGTCTCACTGATTAACACTGAACCCAGTGGGAGTCTCACTGATTAACGCTGAACCCTGTGGGAGTCTCACTGATTAACACTGAACCCTATGGGAGTCTCACTGATTAACACTGAACCCTGTGAAAGTCTCACTGATTAACACTGAACCCTGTGGGAGTCTCACTGATTAATACTGAACTCTATGGAATTCTCACTGATTAACACTGAACCCTATGGGAGTCTCACTGATTAACACTGAACCCTGTGGGAGTCTCAGTTATTAACAATGAAACCTGAGGGAGTCTCACTGATTAACACTGAACACTGGGGGAGTCTCACTGATTAACACTGAACACTGTGGGAGTCTCACTGATTAACACTGAACCCTGTGGGAGTCTCACTGATTAACACTGATCCCTGTGGGAGTCCCATTGATTAACACTGAACCCTGTGGGAGTCTCACTGATTAAGACTGAACCCTATGGGAGTCTCACTGATTAACACTGAACCCTATGGGAGTCTCATTGATTAACACATGAACCCTGAGGGAGTCTCACTGATTAATACATAACCCTGTGGGAGTCTCACTGATTAACACTGAACCCTGTGGGAGTCTCACTGATTAACACTGAACCCTATGGGAGTCTCACAGATGAACGCTGAACCCTATGGGAGTCTCACTGGTTAACAATGAACCCAGTGGGAGTCTCAGTAATTAATACTGAACCCTATGGGAGTCTCACTGATTAACACTGAACCCTGTGAAAGTCTCATTGATTAACACTGAACCCTGTGGGAGTCTCACTGATTAATACTGAACTCTATGGAATTCTCACTGATTAACACTGAACCCTATGGGAGTCTCACTGATTAACACTGAACCCTGTGGGAGTCTCAGTTATTAACAATGAAACCTGAGGGAGTCTCACTGATTAACACTGAACACTGGGGGAGTCTCACTGATTAACACTGAACACTGTGGGAGTCTCACTGATTAACACTGAACCCTGTGGGAGTCTCACTGATTAACACTGAACCCTGTGGGAGTCCCATTGATTAACACTGAACCCTGTGGGAGTCTCACTGATTAAGACTGAACCCTATGGGAGTCTCACTGATTAACACTGAACCCTATGGGAGTCTCATTGATTAACACATGAACCCTGAGGGAGTCTCACTGATTAACACATAACCCTGTGGGAGTCTCACTGATTAACACTGAACCCTGTGGGAGTCTCACTGATTAACACTGAACCCTATGGGAGTCTCACAGATGAACGCTGAACCCTATGGGAGTCTCACTGGTTAACAATGAACCCAGTGGGAGTCTCAGTAATTAATACTGAACCCTATGGGAGTCTCACTGATTAACACTGAACACTGTGGGAGTCTCACTGATA
The DNA here is from genome assembly GCF_048934315.1 of Petromyzon marinus. Classification (NCBI taxonomy): domain Eukaryota; kingdom Metazoa; phylum Chordata; class Hyperoartia; order Petromyzontiformes; family Petromyzontidae; genus Petromyzon; species Petromyzon marinus. Next base: position 2,950,499 of record NW_027423501.1, read on the forward strand.
AACACTGAACACTGTGGGAGTCTCACTGATTAACACTGAACCCTGTGGGCGTCTCACTGATTAACACTGAACCCTATGGGAGTCTCACTGATTAACACATGAACCCCGTGGGAGTCTCACTTATTAACACTGAACCCTGTGGGAGTCTCACTGATTAACGCTGAACCCTGTGGGGGTCTCACTGATTAACACTGAACCCTATGGGAGTCTCACAGATTAACGCTGAACCCTATGGGAGTCTCACTGGTTAACACATGAACCCTGTGGGAGTCTCACTGATTAACACTGAACCCTGTGGGAGTCTCACTGATTAATGCTGAACCCTGTGGGAGTCTCACTGATTAACACTGAACCCTATGGGAGTCTCACAGATTAACGCTGAACCCTATGGGAGTCTCACTGGTTAACAATGAACCCAGTGGGAGTCTCAGTGATTAATACTGAACCCTATGGGAGTCTCACTGATTAACACTGAACACTGTGGGAGTCTCACTGATTAACACTGAACACTGTGGGAGTCTCACTGATTAACACTGAACCCTGTGGGCGTCTCACCGATTAACACTGAACCCTATGGGAGTCTCACTGATTAACACATGAACCCTGTGGGAGTCTCACTGATTAACACTGAACCCTGTGGGAGTCTCACTGATTAACGCTGAACCCTGTGGGAGTCTCACTGATTAACACTGAACCCTATGGGAGTCTCACTGATTAACACTGAACCCTGTGAAAGTCTCACTGATTAACACTGAACCCTGTGGGAGTCTCACTGATTAATACTGAACCCTGTGGGAGTCTCACTCATTACCCCTGAACCCTGTGGGAGTTTCACTGATTAACACTGAACCCTGTGGGAGTATCACTGATTAACACTGAACCCTGTGGGAGTCTCACTGATTAACACTGAACCCTATGGGAGTCTCACTGATTAACACTGAACCCTGTGAGAGTCTTACTGATTAAGACTGAACCCTATGGGAGTCTCACTGATTAACACTGAAACCTATGGGAGTCTCACTGATTAACACTGAACCCTATGGGAGTCTCACTGATTAACACTGAACCCTGTGGGAGTCTCACTGATTAACACTGAACCCTATGGGAGTCTCACTGATTAACACATGAACCCTGTGGGAGTCTCACTGATTAACACTGAACCCTGTGGGAGTCCCATTGATTAACACTGAACCCTGTGGGAGTCTCACTGATTAAGACTGAACCCTATGGGAGTCTCACTGATTAACACTGAACCCTATGGGAGTCTCATTGATTAACACATGAACCCTGAGGGAGTCTCACTGATTAATACATAACCCTGTGGGAGTCTCACTGATTAACACTGAACCCTGTGGGAGTCTCACTGATTAACACTGAACCCTATGGGAGTCTCACAGATGAACGCTGAACCCTATGGGAGTCTCACTGGTTAACAATGAACCCAGTGGGAGTCTCAGTAATTAATACTGAACCCTATGGGAGTCTCACTGATTAACACTGAACCCTGTGAAAGTCTCACTGATTAACACTGAACCCTGTGGGAGTCTCACTGATTAATACTGAACTCTATGGAATTCTCACTGATTAACACTGAACCCTATGGGAGTCTCACTGATTAACACTGAACCCTGTGGGAGTCTCAGTTATTAACAATGAAACCTGAGGGAGTCTCACTGATTAACACTGAACACTGGGGGAGTCTCACTGATTAACACTGAACACTGTGGGAGTCTCACTGATTAACACTGAACCCTGTGGGAGTCTCACTGATTAACACTGAACCCTGTGGGAGTCCCATTGATTAACACTGAACCCTGTGGGAGTCTCACTGATTAAGACTGAACCCTATGGGAGTCTCACTGATTAACACTGAACCCTATGGGAGTCTCATTGATTAACACATGAACCCTGAGGGAGTCTCACTGATTAACACATAACCCTGTGGGAGTCTCACTGATTAACACTGAACCCTGTGGGAGTCTCACTGATTAACACTGAACCCTATGGGAGTCTCACAGATGAACGCTGAACCCTATGGGAGTCTCACTGGTTAACAATGAACCCAGTGGGAGTCTCAGTAATTAATACTGAACCCTATGGGAGTCTCACTGATTAACACTGAACACTGTGGGAGTCTCACTGATAAACACTGAACACTGTGGGAGTCTCACTGATTAACACTGAACCCTGTGGGCGTCTCACTGATTAACACTGAACCCTATGGGAGTCTCACTGATTAACACATGAACCCCGTGGGAGTCTCACTTATTAACACTGAACCCTGTGGGAGTCTCACTGATTAACGCTGAACCCTGTGGGGGTCTCACTGATTAACACTGAACCCTATGGGAGTCTCACAGATTAACGCTGAACCCTATGGGAGTCTCACTGGTTAACACATGAACCCTGTGGGAGTCTCACTGATTAACACTGAACCCTGTGGGAGTCTCACTGATTAATGCTGAACCCTGTGGGAGTCTCACTGATTAACACTGAACCCTATGGGAGTCTCACAGATTAACGCTGAACCCTATGGGAGTCTCACTGGTTAACAATGAACCCAGTGGGAGTCTCAGTGATTAATACTGAACCCTATGGGAGTCTCACTGATTAACACTGAACACTGTGGGAGTCTCACTGATTAACACTGAACACTGTGGGAGTCTCACTGATTAACACTGAACCCTGTGGGCGTCTCACCGATTAACACTGAACCCTATGGGAGTCTCACTGATTAACACATGAACCCTGTGGGAGTCTCACTGATTAACACTGAACCCTGTGGGAGTCTCACTGATTAACGCTGAACCCTGTGGGAGTCTCACTGATTAACACTGAACCCTATGGGAGTCTCACTGATTAACACTGAACCCTGTGAAAGTCTCACTGATTAACACTGAACCCTGTGGGAGTCTCACTGATTAATACTGAACCCTGTGGGAGTCTCACTCATTACCCCTGAACCCTGTGGGAGTTTCACTGATTAACACTGAACCCTGTGGGAGTATCACTGATTAACACTGAACCCTGTGGGAGTCTCACTGATTAACACTGAACCCTATGGGAGTCTCACTGATTAACACTGAACCCTGTGAGAGTCTTACTGATTAAGACTGAACCCTATGGGAGTCTCACTGATTAACACTGAAACCTATGGGAGTCTCACTGATTAACACTGAACCCTATGGGAGTCTCACTGATTAACACTGAACCCTGTGGGAGTCTCACTGATTAACACTGAACCCTATGGGAGTCTCACTGATTAACACATGAACCCTGTGGGAGTCTCAATGATTTACACTGAACCCTGTGGGAGTCTCACTGATTAACACTGAACCCTATGGGAGTCTCACTGATTAACACATGAACCCTGAGGGAGTCTCACTGATTAACACTGAACCCTGTGGGAGTCTCACTGATTAACACTGAACCCTGTGGGAGTCTCACTGAATAACACTGAACCCTGTGGGAGTCTCAGTTATTAACACTGAACCCTGAGGGAGTCTCACTGATTAACACTGAACACTGTGGGATTCTCACTGATTAACACTGAACACTGTGGGAGTCTCACTGATTAACACTGAACCCTGTGGGAGTCTCACTGATTAACACAGAACCCTATGGGAGTCTCATTGATTAACACATGAACCCTGAGGGAGTCTCACTGATTAACACATAACCCCGTGGGAGTCTCACTTATTAACACTGAACCCTGTGGGAGTCTCACTGATTAACGCTGAACCCTGTGGGGGTCTCACTGATTAACACTGAACCCTATGGGAGTCTCACAGATTAACGCTGAACCCTATGGGAGTCTCACTGGTTAACACATGAACCCTGTGGGAGTCTCACTGATTAACACTGAACCCTGTGGGAGTCTCACTGATTAACGCTGAACCCTGTGGGAGTCTCACTGATTAACACTGAACCCTATGGGAGTCTCACAGATTAACGCTGAACCCTATGGGAGTCTCACTGGTTAACAATGAACCCAGTGGGAGTCTCAGTGATTAATACTGAACCCTATGGGAGTCTCACTGATTAACACTGAACACTGTGGGAGTCTCACTGATTAACACTGAACACTGTGGGAGTCTCACTGATTAACACTGAACCCTGTGGGCGTCTCACCGATTAACACTGAACCCTATGGGAGTCTCACTGATTAACACATGAACCCTGTGGGAGTCTCACTGATTAACACTGAACCCTGTGGGAGTCTCACTGATTAACGCTGAACCCTGTGGGAGTCTCACTGATTAACACTGAACCCTATGGGAGTCTCACTGATTAACACTGAACCCTGTGAAAGTCTCACTGATTAACACTGAACCCTGTGGGAGTCTCACTGATTAATACTGAACCCTGTGGGAGTCTCACTCATTACCCCTGAACCCTGTGGGAGTTTCACTGATTAACACTGAACCCTGTGGGAGTCTCACTGATTAACACTGAACCCTGTGGGAGTCTCACTGATTAACACTGAACCCTATGGGAGTCTCACTGATTAACACTGCACCCTGTGAGAGTCTTACTGATTAAGACTGAACCCTATGGGAGTCTCACTGATTAACACTGAAACCTATGGGAGTCTCACTGATTAACACTAAACCCTATGGGAGTCTCACTGATTAACACTGAACCCTGTGGGAGTCTCACTGATTAACACTGAACCCTATGGGAGTCTCACTGATTAACACATGAACCCTGTGGGAGTCTCAATGATTTACACTGAACCCTGTGGGAGTCTCACTGATTAACACTGAACCCTATGGGAGTCTCACTGATTAACACATGAACCCAGAGGGAGTCTCACTGATTAACACTGAACCCTGTGGGAGTCTCACTGATTAACACTGAACCCTGTGGGAGTCTCACTGAATAACACTGAACCCTGTGGGAGTCTCAGTTATTAACACTGAACCCTGAGGGAGTCTCACTGATTAACACTGAACACTGTGGGATTCTCACTGATTAACATTGAACACTGTGGGAGTCTCACTGATTAACACTGAACCCTGTGGGAGTCTCACTGATTAACACTGAACCCTATGGGAGTCTCATTGATTAACACATGAACCCTGAGGGAGTCTCACTGATTAACACATAACCCTGTGGGAGTCTCACTGATTAACAATGAACCCTGTGGGAGTCTCACTGATTAACACTGAACCCTATGGGAGTCTCATTGATTAACACTGAACCCTATGGGAGTCTCACTGATTAACACTGAACCCTATGGGAGTCTCACTGATTAACACTGAACCCTATGGGAGTCTCACTGATTAACACATGAACCCTGAGGGAGTCTCACTGATTAACACTGAACCCTATGGGAGTCTCAATGATTAACACTGAACCCTATGGGAGTCTCACTGATTAACACTGAACCCTGTGGGAGTCTCACTGATTAAGACTGAACCCTATGGGAGTCTCAATGATTAACACTCAACTCTATGGGATTCTCACTGATTAACACTGAACCCTATGGGAGTCTCACTGATTAACACTGAACCCTGTGGGAGTCTCAGTTATTAACACTGAACCCTGAGGGAGTCTCACTGATTAACACTGAACACTGGGGGAGTCTCATTGATTAACACATGAACCCTGAGGGAGTCTCACTGATTAACACTGAACCCTGTGGGAGTCTCACTGATTAACACTGAACCATATGGGAGTCTAAGTGATTAACACTGAACCCTGTGGGAGTCTCACTGATTAACACTGAAACCTATGGGAGTCTCACTGATTAACACTGAACCCTGTGAGAGTCTCAGTGATTAAGACTGAACCCTATGGGAGTCTCACTGATTAACACTGAAACCTATGGGAGTCTCACTGATTAACACTGGACCTTATGGGAGTCTCACTGATTAACACTGAAGCCTGTGGGAGTCTCACTGATTAACACTGAACCCTATGGGAGTCTCACAGATGAACGCTGAACCCTATGGGAGTTTCACTGGTTAACAATGAACCCTATGGGAGTCTCACTGATTAAGACTGAACCCTATGGGAGTCTCACTGATTTACACAAAACTTATGGGAGTCTCACTGATTAACACTTAACCCTATGGGAGTCTCACTGATTTACAATGAACCCTATGGGAGTCTCACTGATTAACACTGAAATCGATGGGATTGTCACTGATTAACACTGAACCCTATGGGAGTCTCACTGATTAACACTGAACCCAGTGGGAGTCTCAGTGATTAATACTGAACCCTATGGGAGTCTCACTGATTAACAATGAACACTGTGGGAGTCTCACTGATTAACACTGAACACTGTGGGAGTCTCACTGATTAACACTGAACCCTGTGAGAGTCTCACTGATTAACACTGAACCCTATGGGAGTCTCACTGATTAACACATGAACCCTGTGGGAGTCTCACTGATTAACACTGAACCCTGTGGGAGTATCACTGATTAATGCTGAACCCTGTGGGAGTCTCACTGATTAACACTGAACCCTATGGGAGTCTCACTGATTAACACTGAACCCTGTGGGAGTCTCACTGCAAAACACTGAACCCTATGGGAGACTCACTGATTAACACTGAACCCTATGGGAGTCTCACTGATTAACACTGAACCCTGTGGGAGTCTCACTGATTAAGACTGAACCCTATGGGAGTCTCACTGATTAACACTGAACTCTATGGAATTCTCACTGATTAACACTGAACCCTATGGGAGTCTCACTGATTAACACTGAACCCTGTGGGAGTCTCAGTTATTAACACTGAACCCTGAGGGAGTCTCACTGATTAACACTGAACACTGGGGGAGTCTCACTGATTAACACTGAACACTGTGGGAGTCTCACTGATTAACACTAAACCCAGTGGGAGTCTCACTGATTAACACTGAACCCTATGGGAGTCTCATTGATTAACACATGAACCCTGAGGGAGTCTCACTGATTAACACTGAACCCTGTGGGAGTCTCACTGATTAACACTGAACCATATGGGAGTCTAAGTGATTAACACTGAACCCTGTGGGAGTCTCACTGATTAACACTGAAACCTATGGGAGTCTCACTGATTAACACTGAACCCTATGGGAGTCTCACTGATTAACACTGAACCCTGTGGGAGTCTCACTGCTTAACACTGAACCCTATGGGAGACTCACTGATTAACACTGAACCCTATGGGAGTCTCACTGATTAACACTGAACCCTGTGGGAGTCTCACTGATTAAGACTGAACCCTATGGGAGTCTCACTGATTAACACTGAACTCTATGGAATTCTCACTGATTAACACTGAACCCTATGGGAGTCTCACTGATTAACACTGAACCCTGTGGGAGTCTCAGTTATTAACACTGAACCCTGAGGGAGTCTCACTGATTAACACTGAACACTGGGGGAGTCTCACTGATTAACACTGAACACTGTGGGAGTCTCACTGATTAACACTAAACCCAGTGGGAGTCTCACTGATTAACACTGAACCCTATGGGAGTCTCATTGATTAACACATGAACCCTGAGGGAGTCTCACTGATTAACACTGAACCCTGTGGGAGTCTCACTGATTAACACTGAACCATATGGGAGTCTAAGTGATTAACACTGAACCCTGTGGGAGTCTCACTGATTAACACTGAAACCTATGGGAGTCTCACTGATTAACACTGAACCCTGTGAGAGTCTCAGTGATTAAGACTGAACCCTATGGGAGTCTCACTGATTAACACTGAAACCTATGGGAGTCTCACTGATTAACACTGGACCTTATGGGAGTCTCACTGATTAACACTGAAGCCTGTGGGAGTCTCACTGATTAACACTGAACCCTATGGGAGTCTCACAGATGAACGCTGAACCCTATGGGAGTTTCACTGGTTAACAATGAACCCTATGGGAGTCTCACTGATTAAGACTGAACCCTATGGGAGTCTCACTGATTTACACAAAACTTATGGGAGTCTCACTGATTAACACTTAACCCTATGGGAGTCTCACTGATTTACAATGAACCCTATGGGAGTCTCACTGATTAACACTGAAATCGATGGGATTCTCACTGATTAACACTGAACCCTATGGGAGTCTCACTGATTAACACTGAACCCAGTGGGAGTCTCAGTGATTAATACTGAACCCTATGGGAGTCTCACTGATTAACAATGAACACTGTGGGAGTCTCACTGATTAACACTGAACACTGTGGGAGTCTCACTGATTAACACTGAACCCTGTGAGAGTCTCACTGATTAACACTGAACCCTATGGGAGTCTCACTGATTAACACATGAAACCTGTGGGAGTCTCACTGATTAACACTGAACCCTGTGGGAGTATCACTGATTAATGCTGAACCCTGTGGGAGTCTCACTGATTAACACTGAACCCTATGGGAGTCTCACTGATTAACACTGAACCCTGTGGGAGTCTCACTGCTTAACACTGAACCCTATGGGAGACTCACTGATTAACACTGAACCCTATGGGAGTCTCACTGATTAACACTGAACCCTGTGGGAGTCTCACTGATTAAGACTGAACCCTATGGGAGTCTCACTGATTAACACTGAACTCTATGGAATTCTCACTGATTAACACTGAACCCTATGGGAGTCTCACTGATTAACACTGAACCCTGTGGGAGTCTCAGTTATTAACAATGAAACCTGAGGGAGTCTCACTGATTAACACTGAACACTGGGGGAGTCTCACTGATTAACACTGAACACTGTGGGAGTCTCACTGATTAACACTGAACCCTGTGGGAGTCTCACTGATTAACACTGAACCCTATGGGAGTCCCATTGATTAACACTGAACCCTGTGGGAGTCTCACTGATTAAGACTGAACCCTATGGGAGTCTCACTGATTAACACTGAACCCTATGGGAGTCTCATTGATTAACACATGAACCCTGAGGGAGTCTCACTGATTAACACATAACCCTGTGGGAGTCTCACTGATTAACACTGAACCCTGTGGGAGTCTCACTGATTAACACTGAACCCTATGGGAGTCTCACAGATGAACGCTGAACCCTATGGGAGTCTCACTGGTTAACAATGAACCCTATGGGAGTCTCACTGATTAAGACTGAACCCTATGGGAGTCTCACTGATTTACACAAAACTTATGGGAGTCTCACTGATTAACACTTAACCCTATGGGAGTCTCACTGATTTACAATGAACCCTATCGGAGTCTCACTGATTAACACTGAAATTGATGGAATTCTCACTGATTAACACTGAACCCTATGGGAGTCTCACTGATTAACACTGAACCCTGTGGGAGTCTCAGTTATTAACAATGAAACCTGAGGGAGTCTCACTGATTAACACTGAACACTGGGGGAGTCTCACTGATTAACACTGAACACTGTGGGAGTCTCACTGATTAACACTGAACCCTGTGGGAGTCTCACTGATTAACACTGAACCCTATGGGAGTCCCATTGATTAACACTGAACCCTGTGGGAGTCTCACTGATTAAGACTGAACCCTATGGGAGTCTCACTGATTAACACTGAACCCTATGGGAGTCTCATTGATTAACACATGAACCCTGAGGGAGTCTCACTGATTAACACATAACCCTGTGGGAGTCTCACTGATTAACACTGAACCCTGTGGGAGTCTCACTGATTAACACTGAACCCTATGGGAGTCTCACAGATGAACGCTGAACCCTATGGGAGTCTCACTGGTTAACAATGAACCCTATGGGAGTCTCACTGATTAAGACTGAACCCTATGGGAGTCTCACTGATTTACACAAAACTTATGGGAGTCTCACTGATTAACACTTAACCCTATGGGAGTCTCACTGATTTACAATGAACCCTATCGGAGTCTCACTGATTAACACTGAAATTGATGGGATTCTCACTGATTAACACTGAACCCTATGGGAGTCTCACTGATTAACACTGAACCCAGTGGGAGTCTCAGTGATTAATACTGAACCCTATGGGAGTCTCACTGATTAACAATGAACACTGTGGGAGTCTCACTGATTAACACTGAACACTGTGGGAGTCTCACTGATTAACACTGAACCCTGTGAGAGTCTCACTGATTAACACTGAACCCTATGGGAGTCTCACTGATTAACACATGAACCCTGTGGGAGTCTCACTGATTAACACTGAACCCTGTGGGAGTATCACTGATTAATGCTGAACCCTGTGGGAGTCTCACTGATTAAAACTGAACCCTATGGGAGTCTCACTGATTAACACTGAACCCTGTGGGAGTCTCACAGATTAACGCTGAACCCTATGGGAGTCTCACTGGTTAACAACGAACCCAGTAGGAGTCTCATTGATTAATACTGAACCCTATGGGAGTCTCACTGATTAACACTGAACACTGTGGGAGTCTCACTGATTAACACTGAACACTGTGGGAGTCTCACTGATAAACACTGAACCCTGTGGGCGTCTCACTGATTAACACTGAACCCTATGGGAGTCTCACTGATTAACACATGAACCCTGTGGGAGTCTCACTGATTAACACTGAACCCTGTGGGAGTCTCACTGATTAACGCTGAACCCTGTGGGAGTCTCACTGATTAACACTGAACCCTATGGGAGTCTCACAGATTAACGCTGAACCCTATGGGAGTCTCACTGGTTAACAATGAACCCAGTGGGAGTCTCAGTGATTAATACTGAACCCTATGGGAGTCTCACTGATTAACACTGAACACTGTGGGAGTCTCACTGATTAACACTGAACACTGTGGGAGTCTCACTGATTAACACTGAACCCTGTGGGCGTCTCACCGATTAACACTGAACCCTATGGGAGTCTCACTGATTAACACATGAACCCTGTGGGAGTCTCACTGATTAACACTGAACCCTGTGGGAGTCTCACGGATTAACGCTGAACCCTGTGGGAGTCTCACTGATTAACACTGAACCCTATGGGAGTCTCACTGATTAACACTGAACCCTGTGAAAGTCTCACTGATTAACACTGAACCCTGTGGGAGTCTCACTGATTAACACTGAACCCTGTGGGAGTCTCACTGATTACCCCTGAACCCTGTGGGAGTTTCACTGATTAACACTGAACCCTGTGGGAGTCTCACTGATTAACACTGAACCCTGTGGGAGTCTCACTGATTAACACTGAACCCTATGGGAGTCTCACTGATTAACACTGAACCCTGTGAGAGTCTTACTGATTAAGACTGAACCCTATGGGAGTCTCACTGATTAACACTGAAACCTATGGGAGTCTCACTGATTAACACTGAACCCTATGGGAGTCTCACTGATTAACACTGAACCCTGTGGGAGTCTCACTGATTAACACTGAACCCTATGGGAGTCTCAATGATTAACACATGAACCCTGTGGGAGTCTCAATGATTTACACTGAACCCTGTGGGAGTCTCACTGATTAACACTGAACCCTATGGGAGTCTCACTGATTAACACATGAACCCTGAGGGAGTCTCACTGATTAACACTGAACCCTGTGGGAGTCTCACTGATTAACACTGAACCCTGTGGGAGTCTCACTGAATAACACTGAACCCTGTGGGAGTCTCAGTTATTAACACTGAACCCTGTGGGAGTCTCACTAATTAACACTGAACCCTGTGGGAGTCTCACTGATTACCCCTGAACCCTGTGGGAGTCTCACTGATTAACACTGAACCCTGTGAGAGTCTTACTGATTAAGACTGAACCCTATGGGAGGCTCACTGATTAACACTGAAACCTATGGGAGTCTCACTGATTAACACTCAACCCTATGGGAGTCTCACTGATTAACACTGAACCCTGTGGGAGTCTCACTGATTAACACTGAACCCTATGGGAGTCTCAATGATTAACACATGAACCCTGTGGGAGTCTCAATGATTTACACTGAACCCTGTGGGAGTCTCACTGATTAACACTGAACCCTATGGGAGTCTCACTGATTAACACATGAACCCTGAGGGAGTCTCACTGATTAACACTGAACCCTGTGGGAGTCTCACTGATTAACACTGAACCCTGTGGGAGTCTCACTGAATAACACTGAACCCTGTGGGAGTCTCAGTTATTAACACTGAACCCTGAGGGAGTCTCACTGATTAACACTGAACCCTGTGGGCGTCTCACCGATTAACACTGAACCCTATGGGAGTCTCACTGATTAACACATGAACCCTGTGGGAGTCTCACTGATTAACACTGAACCCTGTGGGAGTCTCACTGATTAACGCTGAACCCTGTGGGAGTCTCACTGATTAACACTGAACCCTATGGGAGTCTCACAGATTAACGCTGAACCCTATGGGAGTCTCACTGGTTAACAATGAACCCAGTGGGAGTCTCAGTGATTAATACTGAACCCTATGGGAGTCTCACTGATTAACACTGAACACTGTGGGAGTCTCACTGATTAACACTGAACACTGTGGGAGTCTCACTGATTAACACTGAACCCTGTGGGCGTCTCACCGATTAACACAGAACCCTATGGGAGTCTCACTGATTAACACATGAACCCTGTGGGAGTCTCACTGATTAACACTGAACCCTGTGGGAGTCTCACGGATTAACGCTGAACCCTGTGGGAGTCTCACTGATTAACACTGAACCCTATGGGAGTCTCACTGATTAACACTGAACCCTGTGAAAGTCTCACTGATTAACACTGAACCCTGTGGGAGTCTCACTGATTACCCCTGAACCCTGTGGGAGTTTCACTGATTAACACTGAACCCTGTGGGAGTCTCACTGATTAACACTGAACCCTGTGGGAGTCTCACTGATTAACACTGAACCCTATGGGAGTCTCACTGATTAACACTGAACCCTGTGAGAGTCTTACTGATTAAGACTGAACCCTATGGGAGTCTCACTGATTAACACTGAAACCTATGGGAGTCTCACTGATTAACACTGAACCCTATGGGAGTCTCACTGATTAACACTGAACCCTGTGGAAATCTCACTGATTAACACTGAACCCTATGGGAGTCTCAATGATTAACACATGAACCCTGTGGGAGTCTCAATGATTTACACTGAACCCTGTGGGAGTCTCACTGATTAACACTGAACCCTATGGGAGTCTCACTGATTAACACATGAACCCTGAGGGAGTCTCACTGATTAACACTGAACCCTGTGGGAGTCTCACTGATTAACACTGAACCCTGTGGGAGTCTCACTGAATAACACTGAACCCTGTGGGAGTCTCAGTTATTAACACTGAACCCTGTGGGAGTCTCACTAATTAACACTGAACCCTGCGGGAGTCTCACTGATTACCCCTGAACCCTGTGGGAGTCTCACTGATTAACACTGAACCCTGTGAGAGTCTTACTGATTAAGACTGAACCCTATGGGAGTCTCACTGATTAACACTGAAACCTATGGGAGTCTCACTGATTAACACTGAACCCTATGGGAGTCTCACTGATTAACACTGAACCCTGTGGGAGTCTCACTGATTAACACTGAACCCTATGGGAGTCTCAATGATTAACACATGAACCCTGTGGGAGTCTCAATGATTTACACTGAACCCTGTGGGAGTCTCACTGATTAACACTGAACCCTATGGGAGTCTCACTGATTAACACATGAACCCTGAGGGAGTCTCACTGATTAACACTGAACCCTGTGGGAGTCTCACTGATTAACACTGAACCCTGTGGGAGTCTCACTGAATAACACTGAACCCTGTGGGAGTCTCAGTTATTAACACTGAACCCTGAGGGAGTCTCACTGATTAACACTGAACACTGTGGGAGTCTCACTGATTAACACTGAACCCTGTGGGCGTCTCACCGATTAACACTGAACCCTATGGGAGTCTCACTGATTAACACATGAACCCTGTGGGAGTCTCACTGATTAACACTGAACCCTGTGGGAGTCTCACGGATTAACGCTGAACCCTGTGGGAGTCTCACTGATTAACACTGAACCCTATGGGAGTCTCACTGATTAACACTGAACCCTGTGAAAGTCTCACTGATTAACACTGAACCCTGTGGGAGTCTCACTGATTACCCCTGAACCCTGTGGGAGTTTCACTGATTAACACTGAACCCTGTGGGAGTCTCACTGATTAACACTGAACCCTGTGGGAGTCTCACTGATTAACACTGAACCCTATGGGAGTCTCACTGATTAACACTGAACCCTGTGAGAGTCTTACTGATTAAGACTGAACCCTATGGGAGTCTCACTGATTAACACTGAAACCTATGGGAGTCTCACTGATTAACACTGAACCCTATGGGAGTCTCACTGATTAACACTGAACCCTGTGGAAATCTCACTGATTAACACTGAACCCTATGGGAGTCTCAATGATTAACACATGAACCCTGTGGGAGTCTCAATGATTTACACTGAACCCTGTGGGAGTCTCACTGATTAACACTGAACCCTATGGGAGTCTCACTGATTAACACATGAACCCTGAGGGAGTCTCACTGATTAACACTGAACCCTGTGGGAGTCTCACTGATTAACACTAAACCCTGTGGGAGTCTCACTGAATAACACTGAACCCTGTGGGAGTCTCAGTTATTAACACTGAACCCTGTGGGAGTCTCACTAATTAACACTGAACCCTGTGGGAGTCTCACTGATTACCCCTGAACCCTGTGGGAGTCTCACTGATTAACACTGAACCCTGTGAGAGTCTTACTGATTAAGACTGAACCCTATGGGAGTCTCACTGATTAACACTGAAACCTATGGGAGTCTCACTGATTAACACTGAACCCTATGGGAGTCTCACTGATTAACACTGAACCCTGTGGGAGTCTCACTGATTAACACTGAACCCTATGGGAGTCTCAATGATTAACACATGAACCCTGTGGGAGTCTCAATGATTTACACTGAACCCTGTGGGAGTCTCACTGATTAACACTGAACCCTATGGGAGTCTCACTGATTAACACATGAACCCTGAGGGAGTCTCACTGATTAACACTGAACCCTGTGGGAGTCTCACTGATTAACACTGAACCCTGTGGGAGTCTCACTGAATAACACTGAACCCTGTGGGAGTCTCAGTTATTAACACTGAACCCTGAGGGAGTCTCACTGATTAACACTGAACACTGTGGGATTCTCACTGATTAACACTGAACACTGTGGGAGTCTCACTGATTAACACTGAACCCTGTGGGAGTCTCACTGATTAACACTGAACCCTATGGGAGTCTCATTGATTAACACATTAACCCTGAGGGAGTCTCACTGATTAACACATAACCCTGTGGGAGTCTCACTGATTAACAATGAACCCTATGGGAGTCTCACAGATTAACGCTGAACCCTATGGGAGTCTCACTGGTTAACACATGAACCCTGTGGGAGTCTCACTGATTAACACTGAACCCTGTGGGAGTCTCACTGATTAACGCTGAACCCTGTGGGAGTCTCACTGATTAACACTGAACCCTATGGGAGTCTCACAGATTAACGCTGAACCCTATGGGAGTCTCACTGGTTAACAATGAACCCAGCGGGAGTCTCAGTGATTAATACTGAACCCTATGGGAGTCTCACTGATTAACACTGAACACTGTGGGAGTCTCACTGATTAACACTGAACACTGTGGGAGTCTCACTGATTAACACTGAACCCTGTGGGCGTCTCACCGATTAACACTGAACCCTATGGGAGTCTCACTGATTAACACATGAACCCTGTGGGAGTCTCACTGATTAACACTGAACCCTGTGGGAGTCTCACTGATTAACGCTGAACCCTGTGGGAGTCTCACTGATTAACACTGAACCCTATGGGAGTCTCACTGATTAACACTGAACCCTGTGAAAGTCTCACTGATTAACACTGAACCCTGTGGGAGTCTCACTGATTAATACTGAACCCTGTGGGAGTCTCACTCATTACCCCTGAACCCTGTGGGAGTTTCACTGATTAACACTGAACCCTGTGGGAGTCTCACTGATTAACACTGAACCCTGTGGGAGTCTCACTGATTAACACTGAACCCTATGGGAGTCTCACTGATTAACACTGAACCCTGTGAGAGTCTTACTGATTAAGACTGAACCCTATGGGAGTCTCACTGATTAACACTGAAACCTATGGGAGTCTCACTGATTAACACTGAACCCTATGGGAGTCTCACTGATTAACACTGAACCCTGTGGGAGTCTCACTGATTAACACTGAACCCTATGGGAGTCTGACTGATTAACACATGAACCCTGTGGGAGTCTCAATGATTTACACTGAACCCTGTGGGAGTCTCACTGATTAACACTGAACCCTATGGGAGTCTCACTGATTAACACATGAACCCTGAGGGAGTCTCACTGATTAACACAGAACCCTGTCGGAGTCTCACTGATTAACACTGAACCCTGTGGGAGTCTCACTGAATAACACTGAACCCTGTGGGAGTCTCAGTTATTAACACTGAACCCTGAGGGAGTCTCACTGATTAACACTGAACACTGTGGGATTCTCACTGATTAACACTGAACACTGTGGGAGTCTCACTGATTAACACTGAACCCTGTGGGAGTCTCACTGATTAACACTGAACCCTATGGGAGTCTCATTGATTAACACATGAACCCTGAGGGAGTCTCACTGATTAACACATAACCCTGTGGGAGTCTCACTGATTAACAATGAACCCTGTGGGAGTCTCACTGATTAACAATGAACCCTATGGGAGTCTCATTGATTAACACTGAACCCTATGGGAGTCTCACTGATTAACACTGAACCCTATGGGAGTCTCACTGATTAACACTGAACCCTATGGGAGTCTCACTGATTAACACATGAACCCTGAGGGAGTCTCACTGATTAACACTGAACCCTATGGGAGTCTCACTGATTAACACTGAACCCTGTGGGAGTCTCACTGATTAAGACTGAACCCTATGGGAGTCTCAATGATTAACACTCAACTCTATGGGATTCTCACTGATTAACACTGAACCCTATGGGAGTCTCACTGATTAACACTGAACCCTGTGGGAGTCTCAGTTATTAACACTGAACCCTGAGGGAGTCTCACTGATTAACACTGAACACTGGGGGAGTCTCACTGATTAACACTGAACACTGTGGGAGTCTCACTGATTAGCACTAAACCCAGTGGGAGTCTCACTGATTAACACTGAACCCTATGGGAGTCTCATTGATTAACACATGAACCCTGAGGGAGTCTCACTGATTAACACTGAACCCTGTGGGAGTCTCACTGATTAACACTGAACCATATGGGAGTCTAAGTGATTAACACTGAACCCTGTGGAAGTCTCACTGATTAACACTGAAACCTATGGGAGTCTCACTGATTAACACTGAACCCTGTGACAGTCTCAGTGATTAAGACTGAACCCTATGGGAGTCTCACTGATTAACACTGAAACCTATGGGAGTCTCACTGATTAACACTGGACCTTATGGGAGTCTCACTGATTAACACTGAAGCCTGTGGGAGTCTCACTGATTAACACTGAACCCTATGGGAGTCTCACAGATGAACGCTGAACCCTATGGGAGTTTCACTGGTTAACAATGAACCCTATGGGAGTCTCACTGATTAAGACTGAACCCTATGGGAGTCTCACTGATTTACACAAAACTTATGGGAGTCTCACTGATTAACACTTAACCCTATGGGAGTCTCACTGATTTACAATGAACCCTATGGGAGTCTCACTGATTAACACTGAAATCGATGGGATTCTCACTGATTAACACTGAACCCTATGGGAGTCTCACTGATTAACACTGAACCCAGTGGGAGTCTCACTGATTAACACTGGACCTTATGGGAGTCTCACTGATTAACACTGAAGCCTGTGGGAGTCTCACTGATTAACACTGAACCCTGTGGGAGTCTCACTGAATAACACTGAACCCTGTGGGAGTCTCAGTTATTAACACTGAACCCTGAGGGAGTCTCACTGATTAACACTGAACACTGTGGGATTCTCACTGATTAACACTGAACACTGTGGGAGTCTCACTGATTAACACTGAACCCTGTGGGAGTCTCACTGATTAACACTGAACCCTATGGGAGTCTCATTGATTAACACATTAACCCTGAGGGAGTCTCACTGATTAACACATAACCCTGTGGGAGTCTCACTGATTAACAATGAACCCTATGGGAGTCTCACAGATTAACGCTGAACCCTATGGGAGTCTCACTGGTTAACACATGAACCCTGTGGGAGTCTCACTGATTAACACTGAACCCTGTGGGAGTCTCACTGATTAACGCTGAACCCTGTGGGAGTCTCACTGATTAACACTGAACCCTATGGGAGTCTCACAGATTAACGCTGAACCCTATGGGAGTCTCACTGGTTAACAATGAACCCAGTGGGAGTCTCAGTGATTAATACTGAACCCTATGGGAGTCTCACTGATTAACACTGAACACTGTGGGAGTCTCACTGATTAACACTGAACACTGTGGGAGTCTCACTGATTAACACTGAACCCTGTGGGCGTCTCACCGATTAACACTGAACCCTATGGGAGTCTCACTGATTAACACATGAACCCTGTGGGAGTCTCACTGATTAACACTGAACCCTGTGGGAGTCTCACTGATTAACGCTGAACCCTGTGGGAGTCTCACTGATTAACACTGAACCCTATGGGAGTCTCACAGATTAACGCTGAACCCTATGGGAGTCTCACTGGTTAACAATGAACCCAGTGGGAGTCTCAGTGATTAATACTGAACCCTATGGGAGTCTCACTGATTAACACTGAACACTGTGGGAGTCTCACTGATTAACACTGAACACTGTGGGAGTCTCACTGATTAACACTGAACCCTGTGGGCGTCTCACCGATTAACACTGAACCCTATGGGAGTCTCACTGATTAACACATGAACCCTGTGGGAGTCTCACTGATTAACACTGAACCCTGTGGGAGTCTCACTGATTAACGCTGAACCCTGTGGGAGTCTCACTGATTAACACTGAACCCTATGGGAGTCTCACTGATTAACACTGAACCCTGTGAAAGTCTCACTGATTAACACTGAACCCTGTGGGAGTCTCACTGATTAATACTGAACCCTGTGGGAGTCTCACTCATTACCCCTGAACCCTGTGGGAGTTTCACTGATTAACACTGAACCCTGTGGGAGTCTCACTGATTAACACTGAACCCTGTGGGAGTCTCACTGATTAACACTGAACCCTATGGGAGTCTCACTGATTAACACTGAACCCTGTGAGAGTCTTACTGATTAAGACTGAACCCTATGGGAGTCTCACTGATTAACACTGAAACCTATGGGAGTCTCACTGATTAACACTGAACCCTATGGGAGTCTCACTGATTAACACTGAACCCTGTGGGAGTCTCACTGATTAACACTGAACCCTATGGGAGTCTGACTGATTAACACATGAACCCTGTGGGAGTCTCAATGATTTACACTGAACCCTGTGGGAGTCTCACTGATTAACACTGAACCCTATGGGAGTCTCACTGATTAACACATGAACCCTGAGGGAGTCTCACTGATTAACACAGAACCCTGTCGGAGTCTCACTGATTAACACTGAACCCTGTGGGAGTCTCACTGAATAACACTGAACCCTGTGGGAGTCTCAGTTATTAACACTGAACCCTGAGGGAGTCTCACTGATTAACACTGAACACTGTGGGATTCTCACTGATTAACACTGAACACTGTGGGAGTCTCACTGATTAACACTGAACCCTGTGGGAGTCTCACTGATTAACACTGAACCCTATGGGAGTCTCATTGATTAACACATGAACCCTGAGGGAGTCTCACTGATTAACACATAACCCTGTGGGAGTCTCACTGATTAACAATGAACCCTGTGGGAGTCTCACTGATTAACAATGAACCCTATGGGAGTCTCATTGATTAACACTGAACCCTATGGGAGTCTCACTGATTAACACTGAACCCTATGGGAGTCTCACTGATTAACACTGAACCCTATGGGAGTCTCACTGATTAACACATGAACCCTGAGGGAGTCTCACTGATTAACACTGAACCCTATGGGAGTCTCACTGATTAACACTGAACCCTGTGGGAGTCTCACTGAATAAGACTGAACCCTATGGGAGTCTCAATGATTAACACTCAACTCTATGGGATTCTCACTGATTAACACTGAACCCTATGGGAGTCTCACTGATTAACACTGAACCCTGTGGGAGTCTCAGTTATTAACACTGAACCCTGAGGGAGTCTCACTGATTAACACTGAACACTGGGGGAGTCTCACTGATTAACACTGAACACTGTGGGAGTCTCACTGATTAACACTAAACCCAGTGGGAGTCTCACTGATTAACACTGAACCCTATGGGAGTCTCATTGATTAACACATGAACCCTGAGGGAGTCTCACTGATTAACACTGAACCCTGTGGGAGTCTCACTGATTAACACTGAACCATATGGGAGTCTAAGTGATTAACACTGAACCCTGTGGAAGTCTCACTGATTAACACTGAAACCTATGGGAGTCTCACTGATTAACACTGAACCCTGTGAGAGTCTCAGTGATTAAGACTGAACCCTATGGGAGTCTCACTGATTAACACTGAAACCTATGGGAGTCTCACTGATTAACACTGGACCTTATGGGAGTCTCACTGATTAACACTGAAGCCTGTGGGAGTCTCACTGATTAACACTGAACCCTATGGGAGTCTCACAGATGAACGCTGAACCCTATGGGAGTTTCACTGGTTAACAATGAACCCTATGGGAGTCTCACTGATTAAGACTGAACCCTATGGGAGTCTCACTGATTTACACAAAACTTATGGGAGTCTCACTGATTAACACTTAACCCTATGGGAGTCTCACTGATTTACAATGAACCCTATGGGAGTCTCACTGATTAACACTGAAATCGATGGGATTCTCACTGATTAACACTGAACCCTATGGGAGTCTCACTGATTAACACTGAACCCAGTGGGAGTCTCAGTGATTAATACTGAACCCTATGGGAGTCTCACTGATTAACAATGAACACTGTGGGAGTCTCACTGATTAACACTGAACACTGTGGGAGTCTCACTGATTAACACTGAACCCTGTGAGAGTCTCACTGATTAACACTGAACCCTATGGGAGTCTCACTGATTAACACATGAACCCTGTGGGAGTCTCACTGATTAACACTGAACCTTGTGGGAGTATCACTGATTAATGCTGAACCCTGTGGGAGTCTCACTGATTAACACTGAACCCTATGGGAGTCTCACTGATTAACACTGAACCCTGTGGGAGTCTCACTGCTTAACACTGAACCCTATGGGAGACTCACTGATTAACACTGAACCCTATGGGAGTCTCACTGATTAACACTGAACCCTGTGGGAGTCTCACTGATTAAGACTGAACCCTATGGGAGTCTCACTGATTAACACTGAACTCTATGGAATTCGCACTGATTAACACTGAACCCTATGGGAGTCTCACTGATTAACACTGAACCCTGTGGGAGTCTCAGTTATTAATACTGAACCCTGAGGGAGTCTCACTGATTAACACTGAACACTGGGGGAGTCTCACTGATTAACACTGAACACTGTGGGAGTCTCACTGATTAACACTAAACCCAGTGGGAGTCTCACTGATTAACACTGAACCCTATGGGAGTCTCATTGATTAACACATGAACCCTGAGGGAGTCTCACTGATTAACACTGAACCCTGTGGGAGTCTCACTGATTAACACTGAACCCTATGGGAGTCTCAATGATTAACACATGAACCCTGTGGGAGTCTCAATGATTTACACTGAACCCTGTGGGAGTCTCACTGATTAACACTGAACCCTATGGGAGTCTCACTGATTAACACATGAACCCTGAGGGAGTCTCACTGATTAACACTGAACCCTTTGGGAGTCTCACTGATTAACACTGAACCCTGTGGGAGTCTCACTGAATAACACTGAACCCTGTGGGAGTCTCAGTTATTAACACTGAACCCTGAGGGAGTCTCACTGATTAACACTGAACACTGTGGGATTCTCACTGATTAACACTGAACACTGTGGGAGTCTCACTGATTAACACTGAACCCTGTGGGAGTCTCACTGATTAACACTGAACCCTATGGGAGTCTCATTGATTAACACATTAACCCTGAGGGAGTCTCACTGATTAACACATAACCCTGTGGGAGTCTCACTGATTAACAATGAACCCTATGGGAGTCTCACAGATTAACGCTGAACCCTATGGGAGTCTCACTGGTTAACACATGAACCCTGTGGGAGTCTCACTGATTAACACTGAACCCTGTGGGAGTCTCACTGATTAACGCTGAACCCTGTGGGAGTCTCACTGATTAACACTGAACCCTATGGGAGTCTCACAGATTAACGCTGAACCCTATGGGAGTCTCACTGGTTAACAATGAACCCAGTGGGAGTCTCAGTGATTAATACTGAACCCTATGGGAGTCTCACTGATTAACACTGAACACTGTGGGAGTCTCACTGATTAACACTGAACACTGTGGGAGTCTCACTGATTAACACTGAACCCTGTGGGCGTCTCACCGATTAACACTGAACCCTATGGGAGTCTCACTGATTAACACATGAACCCTGTGGGAGTCTCACTGATTAACACTGAACCCTGTGGGAGTCTCACTGATTAACGCTGAACCCTGTGGGAGTCTCACTGATTAACACTGAACCCTATGGGAGTCTCACTGATTAACACTGAACCCTGTGAAAGTCTCACTGATTAACACTGAACCCTGTGGGAGTCTCACTGATTAATACTGAACCCTGTGGGAGTCTCACTCATTACCCCTGAACCCTGTGGGAGTTTCACTGATTAACACTGAACCCTGTGGGAGTCTCACTGATTAACACTGAACCCTGTGGGAGTCTCACTGATTAACACTGAACCCTATGGGAGTCTCACTGATTAACACTGAACCCTGTGAGAGTCTTACTGATTAAGACTGAACCCTATGGGAGTCTCACTGATTAACACTGAAACCTATGGGAGTCTCACTGATTAACACTGAACCCTATGGGAGTCTCACTGATTAACACTGAACCCTGTGGGAGTCTCACTGATTAACACTGAACCCTATGGGAGTCTGACTGATTAACACATGAACCCTGTGGGAGTCTCAATGATTTACACTGAACCCTGTGGGAGTCTCACTGATTAACACTGAACCCTATGGGAGTCTCACTGATTAACACATGAACCCTGAGGGAGTCTCACTGATTAACACAGAACCCTGTCGGAGTCTCACTGATTAACACTGAACCCTGTGGGAGTCTCACTGAATAACACTGAACCCTGTGGGAGTCTCAGTTATTAACACTGAACCCTGAGGGAGTCTCACTGATTAACACTGAACACTGTGGGATTCTCACTGATTAACACTGAACACTGTGGGAGTCTCACTGATTAACACTGAACCCTGTGGGAGTCTCACTGATTAACACTGAACCCTATGGGAGTCTCATTGATTAACACATGAACCCTGAGGGAGTCTCACTGATTAACACATAACCCTGTGGGAGTCTCACTGATTAACAATGAACCCTGTGGGAGTCTCACTGATTAACAATGAACCCTATGGGAGTCTCATTGATTAACACTGAACCCTATGGGAGTCTCACTGATTAACACTGAACCCTATGGGAGTCTCACTGATTAACACTGAACCCTATGGGAGTCTCACTGATTAACACATGAACCCTGAGGGAGTCTCACTGATTAACACTGAACCCTATGGGAGTCTCACTGATTAACACTGAACCCTGTGGGAGTCTCACTGATTAAGACTGAACCCTATGGGAGTCTCAATGATTAACACTCAACTCTATGGGATTCTCACTGATTAACACTGAACCCTATGGGAGTCTCACTGATTAACACTGAACCCTGTGGGAGTCTCAGTTATTAACACTGAACCCTGAGGGAGTCTCACTGATTAACACTGAACACTGGGGGAGTCTCACTGATTAACACTGAACACTGTGGGAGTCTCACTGATTAACACTAAACCCAGTGGGAGTCTCACTGATTAACACTGAACCCTATGGGAGTCTCATTGATTAACACATGAACCCTGAGGGAGTCTCACTGATTAACACTGAACCCTGTGGGAGTCTCACTGATTAACACTGAACCATATGGGAGTCTAAGTGATTAACACTGAACCCTGTGGAAGTCTCACTGATTAACACTGAAACCTATGGGAGTCTCACTGATTAACACTGAACCCTGTGAGAGTCTCAGTGATTAAGACTGAACCCTATGGGAGTCTCACTGATTAACACTGAAACCTATGGGAGTCTCACTGATTAACACTGGACCTTATGGGAGTCTCACTGATTAACACTGAAGCCTGTGGGAGTCTCACTGATTAACACTGAACCCTATGGGAGTCTCACAGATGAACGCTGAACCCTATGGGAGTTTCACTGGTTAACAATGAACCCTATGGGAGTCTCACTGATTAAGACTGAACCCTATGGGAGTCTCACTGATTTACACAAAACTTATGGGAGTCTCACTGATTAACACTTAACCCTATGGGAGTCTCACTGATTTACAATGAACCCTATGGGAGTCTCACTGATTAACACTGAAATCGATGGGATTCTCACTGATTAACACTGAACCCTATGGGAGTCTCACTGATTAACACTGAACCCAGTGGGAGTCTCACTGATTAACACTGGACCTTATGGGAGTCTCACTGATTAACACTGAAGCCTGTGGGAGTCTCACTGATTAACACTGAACCCTGTGGGAGTCTCACTGAATAACACTGAACCCTGTGGGAGTCTCAGTTATTAACACTGAACCCTGAGGGAGTCTCACTGATTAACACTGAACACTGTGGGATTCTCACTGATTAACACTGAACACTGTGGGAGTCTCACTGATTAACACTGAACCCTGTGGGAGTCTCACTGATTAACACTGAACCCTATGGGAGTCTCATTGATTAACACATTAACCCTGAGGGAGTCTCACTGATTAACACATAACCCTGTGGGAGTCTCACTGATTAACAATGAACCCTATGGGAGTCTCACAGATTAACGCTGAACCCTATGGGAGTCTCACTGGTTAACACATGAACCCTGTGGGAGTCTCACTGATTAACACTGAACCCTGTGGGAGTCTCACTGATTAACGCTGAACCCTGTGGGAGTCTCACTGATTAACACTGAACCCTATGGGAGTCTCACAGATTAACGCTGAACCCTATGGGAGTCTCACTGGTTAACAATGAACCCAGTGGGAGTCTCAGTGATTAATACTGAACCCTATGGGAGTCTCACTGATTAACACTGAACACTGTGGGAGTCTCACTGATTAACACTGAACACTGTGGGAGTCTCACTGATTAACACTGAACCCTGTGGGCGTCTCACCGATTAACACTGAACCCTATGGGAGTCTCACTGATTAACACATGAACCCTGTGGGAGTCTCACTGATTAACACTGAACCCTGTGGGAGTCTCACTGATTAACGCTGAACCCTGTGGGAGTCTCACTGATTAACACTGAACCCTATGGGAGTCTCACAGATTAACGCTGAACCCTATGGGAGTCTCACTGGTTAACAATGAACCCAGTGGGAGTCTCAGTGATTAATACTGAACCCTATGGGAGTCTCACTGATTAACACTGAACACTGTGGGAGTCTCACTGATTAACACTGAACACTGTGGGAGTCTCACTGATTAACACTGAACCCTGTGGGCGTCTCACCGATTAACACTGAACCCTATGGGAGTCTCACTGATTAACACATGAACCCTGTGGGAGTCTCACTGATTAACACTGAACCCTGTGGGAGTCTCACTGATTAACGCTGAACCCTGTGGGAGTCTCACTGATTAACACTGAACCCTATGGGAGTCTCACTGATTAACACTGAACCCTGTGAAAGTCTCACTGATTAACACTGAACCCTGTGGGAGTCTCACTGATTAATACTGAACCCTGTGGGAGTCTCACTCATTACCCCTGAACCCTGTGGGAGTTTCACTGATTAACACTGAACCCTGTGGGAGTCTCACTGATTAACACTGAACCCTGTGGGAGTCTCACTGATTAACACTGAACCCTATGGGAGTCTCACTGATTAACACTGAACCCTGTGAGAGTCTTACTGATTAAGACTGAACCCTATGGGAGTCTCACTGATTAACACTGAAACCTATGGGAGTCTCACTGATTAACACTGAACCCTATGGGAGTCTCACTGATTAACACTGAACCCTGTGGGAGTCTCACTGATTAACACTGAACCCTATGGGAGTCTCAATGATTTACACTGAACCCTGTGGGAGTCTCACTGATTAACACTGAACCCTATGGGAGTCTCACTGATTAACACATGAACCCTGTGGGAGTCTCAATGATTTACACTGAACCCTGTGGGAGTCTCACTGATTAACACTGAACCCTATGGGAGTCTCACTGATTAACACATGAACCCTGAGGGAGTCTCACTGATTAACACAGAACCCTGTCGGAGTCTCACTGATTAACACTGAACCCTGTGGGAGTCTCACTGAATAACACTGAACCCTGTGGGAGTCTCAGTTATTAACACTGAACCCTGAGGGAGTCTCACTGATTAACACTGAACACTGTGGGATTCTCACTGATTAACACTGAACACTGTGGGAGTCTCACTGATTAACACTGAACCCTGTGGGAGTCTCACTGATTAACACTGAACCCTATGGGAGTCTCATTGATTAACACATGAACCCTGAGGGAGTCTCACTGATTAACACATAACCCTGTGGGAGTCTCACTGATTAACAATGAACCCTGTGGGAGTCTCACTGATTAACAATGAACCCTATGGGAGTCTCATTGATTAACACTGAACCCTATGGGAGTCTCACTGATTAACACTGAACCCTATGGGAGTCTCACTGATTAACACTGAACCCTATGGGAGTCTCACTGATTAACACATGAACCCTGAGGGAGTCTCACTGATTAACACTGAACCCTATGGGAGTCTCACTGATTAACACTGAACCCTGTGGGAGTCTCACTGAATAAGACTGAACCCTATGGGAGTCTCAATGATTAACACTCAACTCTATGGGATTCTCACTGATTAACACTGAACCCTATGGGAGTCTCACTGATTAACACTGAACCCTGTGAAAGTCTCACTGATTAACACTGAACCCTGTGGGAGTCTCACTGATTAATACTGAACCCTGTGGGAGTCTCACTCATTACCCCTGAACCCTGTGGGAGTTTCACTGATTAACACTGAACCCTGTGGGAGTCTCACTGATTAACACTGAACCCTGTGGGAGTCTCACTGATTAACACTGAACCCTATGGGAGTCTCACTGATTAACACTGAACCCTGTGAGAGTCTTACTGATTAAGACTGAACCCTATGGGAGTCTCACTGATTAACACTGAAACCTATGGGAGTCTCACTGATTAACACTGAACCCTATGGGAGTCTCACTGATTAACACTGAACCCTGTGAAAGTCTCACTGATTAACACTGAACCCTGTGGGAGTCTCACTGATTAATACTGAACCCTGTGGGAGTCTCACTCATTACCCCTGAACCCTGTGGGAGTTTCACTGATTAACACTGAACCCTGTGGGAGTCTCACTGATTAACACTGAACCCTGTGGGAGTCTCACTGATTAACACTGAACCCTATGGGAGTCTCACTGATTAACACTGAACCCTGTGAGAGTCTTACTGATTAAGACTGAACCCTATGGGAGTCTCACTGATTAACACTGAAACCTATGGGAGTCTCACTGATTAACACTGAACCCTATGGGAGTCTCACTGATTAACACTGAACCCTGTGGGAGTCTCACTGATTAACACTGAACCCTATGGGAGTCTCAATGATTTACACTGAACCCTGTGGGAGTCTCACTGATTAACACTGAACCCTATGGGAGTCTCACTGATTAACACATGAACCCTGTGGGAGTCTCAATGATTTACACTGAACCCTGTGGGAGTCTCACTGATTAACACTGAACCCTATGGGAGTCTCACTGATTAACACATGAACCCTGAGGGAGTCTCACTGATTAACACAGAACCCTGTCGGAGTCTCACTGATTAACACTGAACCCTGTGGGAGTCTCACTGAATAACACTGAACCCTGTGGGAGTCTCAGTTATTAACACTGAACCCTGAGGGAGTCTCACTGATTAACACTGAACACTGTGGGATTCTCACTGATTAACACTGAACACTGTGGGAGTCTCACTGATTAACACTGAACCCTGTGGGAGTCTCACTGATTAACACTGAACCCTATGGGAGTCTCATTGATTAACACATGAACCCTGAGGGAGTCTCACTGATTAACACATAACCCTGTGGGAGTCTCACTGATTAACAATGAACCCTGTGGGAGTCTCACTGATTAACAATGAACCCTATGGGAGTCTCATTGATTAACACTGAACCCTATGGGAGTCTCACTGATTAACACTGAACCCTATGGGAGTCTCACTGATTAACACTGAACCCTATGGGAGTCTCACTGATTAACACATGAACCCTGAGGGAGTCTCACTGATTAACACTGAACCCTATGGGAGTCTCACTGATTAACACTGAACCCTGTGGGAGTCTCACTGAATAAGACTGAACCCTATGGGAGTCTCAATGATTAACACTCAACTCTATGGGATTCTCACTGATTAACACTGAACCCTATGGGAGTCTCACTGATTAACACTGAACCCTGTGGGAGTCTCAGTTATTAACACTGAACCCTGAGGGAGTCTCACTGATTAACACTGAACACTGGGGGAGTCTCACTGATTAACACTGAACACTGTGGGAGTCTCACTGATTAACACTAAACCCAGTGGGAGTCTCACTGATTAACACTGAACCCTATGGGAGTCTCATTGATTAACACATGAACCCTGAGGGAGTCTCACTGATTAACACTGAACCCTGTGGGAGTCTCACTGATTAACACTGAACCATATGGGAGTCTAAGTGATTAACACTGAACCCTGTGGAAGTCTCACTGATTAACACTGAAACCTATGGGAGTCTCACTGATTAACACTGAACCCTGTGAGAGTCTCAGTGATTAAGACTGAACCCTATGGGAGTCTCACTGATTAACACTGAAACCTATGGGAGTCTCACTGATTAACACTGGACCTTATGGGAGTCTCACTGATTAACACTGAAGCCTGTGGGAGTCTCACTGATTAACACTGAACCCTATGGGAGTCTCACAGATGAACGCTGAACCCTATGGGAGTTTCACTGGTTAACAATGAACCCTATGGGAGTCTCACTGATTAAGACTGAACCCTATGGGAGTCTCACTGATTTACACAAAACTTATGGGAGTCTCACTGATTAACACTTAACCCTATGGGAGTCTCACTGATTTACAATGAACCCTATGGGAGTCTCACTGATTAACACTGAAATCGATGGGATTCTCACTGATTAACACTGAACCCTATGGGAGTCTCACTGATTAACACTGAACCCAGTGGGAGTCTCAGTGATTAATACTGAACCCTATGGGAGTCTCACTGATTAACAATGAACACTGTGGGAGTCTCACTGATTAACACTGAACACTGTGGGAGTCTCACTGATTAACACTGAACCCTGTGAGAGTCTCACTGATTAACACTGAACCCTATGGGAGTCTCACTGATTAACACATGAACCCTGTGGGAGTCTCACTGATTAACACTGAACCTTGTGGGAGTATCACTGATTAATGCTGAACCCTGTGGGAGTCTCACTGATTAACACTGAACCCTATGGGAGTCTCACTGATTAACACTGAACCCTGTGGGAGTCTCACTGCTTAACACTGAACCCTATGGGAGACTCACTGATTAACACTGAACCCTATGGGAGTCTCACTGATTAACACTGAACCCTGTGGGAGTCTCACTGATTAAGACTGAACCCTATGGGAGTCTCACTGATTAACACTGAACTCTATGGAATTCGCACTGATTAACACTGAACCCTATGGGAGTCTCACTGATTAACACTGAACCCTGTGGGAGTCTCAGTTATTAATACTGAACCCTGAGGGAGTCTCACTGATTAACACTGAACACTGGGGGAGTCTCACTGATTAACACTGAACACTGTGGGAGTCTCACTGATTAACACTAAACCCAGTGGGAGTCTCACTGATTAACACTGAACCCTATGGGAGTCTCATTGATTAACACATGAACCCTGAGGGAGTCTCACTGATTAACACTGAACCCTGTGGGAGTCTCACTGATTAACACTGAACCATATGGGAGTCTAAGTGATTAACACTGAACCCTGTGGGAGTCTCACTGATTAACACTGAAACCTATGGGAGTCTCACTGATTAACACTGAACCCTGTGAGAGTCTCAGTGATTAAGACTGAACCCTATGGGAGTCTCACTGATTAACACTGAAACCTATGGGAGTCTCACTGATTAACACTGGACCTTATGGGAGTCTCACTGATTAACACTGAAGCCTGTGGGAGTCTCACTGATTAACACTGAACCCTATGGGAGTCTCACAGATGAACGCTGAACCCTATGGGAGTTTCACTGGTTAACAATGAACCCTATGGGAGTCTCACTGATTAAGACTGAACCCTATGGGAGTCTCACTGATTTACACAAAACTTATGGGAGTCTCACTGATTAACACTTAACCCTATGGGAGACTCACTGATTTACAATGAACCCTATGGGAGTCTCACTGATTAACACTGAAATCGATGGGATTCTCACTGATTAACACTGAATCCTATGGGAGTCTCACTGATTAACACTGAACCCAGTGGGAGTCTCAGTGATTAATACTGAACCCTATGGGAGTCTCACTGATTAACAATGAACACTGTGGGAGTCTCACTGATTAACACTGAACACTGTGGGAGTCTCACTGATTAACACTGAACCCTGTGAGAGTCTCACTGATTAACACTGAACCCTATGGGAGTCTCACTGATTAACACATGAACCCTGTGGTAGTCTCACTGATTAACACTGAACCCTGTGGGAGTATCACTGATTAATGCTGAACCCTGTGGGAGTCTCACTGATTAACACTGAACCCTATGGGAGTCTCACTGATTAACACTGAACCCTGTGGGAGTCTCACTGCTTAACACTGAACCCTATGGGAGACTCACTGATTAACACTGAACCCTATGGGAGTCTCACTGATTAACACTGAACCCTGTGGGAGTCTCACTGATTAAGACTGAACCCTATGGGAGTCTCACTGATTAACACTGAACTCTATGGAACTCTCACTGATTAACACTGAACCCTATGGGAGTCTCACTGATTAACACTGAACCCTGTGGGAGTCTCAGTTATTAACAATGAAACCTGAGGGAGTCTCACTGATTAACACTGAACACTGGGGGAGTCTCACTGATTAACACTGAACACTGTGGGAGTCTCACTGATTAACACTGAACCCTGTGGGAGTCTCACTGATTAACACTGAACCCTATGGGAGTCCCATTGATTAACACTGAACCCTGTGGGAGTCTCACTGATTAAGACTGAACCCTATGGGAGTCTCACTGATTAACACTGAACCCTATGGGAGTCTCATTGATTAACACATGAACCCTGAGGGAGTCTCACTGATTAACACATAACCCTGTGGGAGTCTCACTGATTAACACTGAACCCTGTGGGAGTCTCACTGATTAACACTGAACCCTATGGGAGTCTCACAGATGAACGCTGAACCCTATGGGAGTCTCACTGGTTAACAATGAACCCTATGGGAGTCTCACTGATTAAGACTGAACCCTATGGGAGTCTCACTGATTTACACAAAACTTATGGGAGTCTCACTGATTAACACTTAACCCTATGGGAGTCTCACTGATTTACAATGAACCCTATCGGAGTCTCACTGATTAACACTGAAATTGATGGGATTCTCACTGATTAACACTGAACCCTATGGGAGTCTCACTGATTAACACTGAACCCAGTGGGAGTCTCAGTGATTAATACTGAACCCTATGGGAGTCTCACTGATTAACAATGAACACTGTGGGAGTCTCACTGATTAACACTGAACACTGTGGGAGTCTCACTGATTAACACTGAACCCTGTGAGAGTCTCACTGATTAACACTGAACCCTATGGGAGTCTCACTGATTAACACATGAACCCTGTGGGAGTCTCACTGATTAACACTGAACCCTGTGGGAGTATCACTGATTAATGCTGAACCCTGTGGGAGTCTCACTGATTAACACTGAACCCTATGGGAGTCTCACTGATTAAGGACTGAACCCTGTGGGAGTCTCACAGATTAACGCTGAACCCTATGGGAGTCTCACTGGTTAACAACGAACCCAGTAGGAGTCTCATTGATTAATACTGAACCCTATGGGAGTCTCACTGATTAACACTGAACACTGTGGGAGTCTCACTGATTTACAATGAACCCTATGGGAGTCTCACTGATTAACACTGAAATCGATGGGATTCTCACTGATTAACACTGAACCCTATGGGAGTCTCACTGATTAACACTGAACCCAGTGGGAGTCTCAGTGATTAATACTGAACCCTATGGGAGTCTCACTGATTAACAATGAACACTGTGGGAGTCTCACTGATTAACACTGAACACTGTGGGAGTCTCACTGATTAACACTGAACCCTGTGAGAGTCTCACTGATTAACACTGAACCCTATGGGAGTCTCACTGATTAACACATGAACCCTGTGGGAGTCTCACTGATTAACACTGAACCCTGTGGGAGTATCACTGATTAATGCTGAACCCTGTGGGAGTCTCACTGATTAACACTGAACCCTATGGGAGTCTCACTGATTAACACTGAACCCTGTGGGAGTCTCACTGCTTAACACTGAACCCTATGGGAGACTCACTGATTAACACTGAACCCTATGGGAGTCTCACTGATTAACACTGAACCCTGTGGGAGTCTCACTGATTAAGACTGAACCCTATGGGAGTCTCACTGATTAACACTGAACTCTATGGAATTCTCACTGATTAACACTGAACCCTATGGGAGTCTCACTGATTAACACTGAACCCTGTGGGAGTCTCAGTTATTAACAATGAAACCTGAGGGAGTCTCACTGATTAACACTGAACACTGGGGGAGTCTCACTGATTAACACTGAACACTGTGGGAGTCTCACTGATTAACACTGAACCCTGTGGGAGTCTCACTGATTAACACTGAACCCTATGGGAGTCCCATTGATTAACACTGAACCCTGTGGGAGTCTCACTGATTAAGACTGAACCCTATGGGAGTCTCACTGATTAACACTGAACCCTATGGGAGTCTCATTGATTAACACATGAACCCTGAGGGAGTCTCACTGATTAACACATAACCCTGTGGGAGTCTCACTGATTAACACTGAACCCTGTGGGAGTCTCACTGATTAACACTGAACCCTATGGGAGTCTCACAGATGAACGCTGAACCCTATGGGAGTCTCACTGGTTAACAATGAACCCTATGGGAGTCTCACTGATTAAGACTGAACCCTATGGGAGTCTCACTGATTTACACAAAACTTATGGGAGTCTCACTGATTAACACTTAACCCTATGGGAGTCTCACTGATTTACAATGAACCCTATCGGAGTCTCACTGATTAACACTGAAATTGATGGGATTCTCACTGATTAACACTGAACCCTATGGGAGTCTCACTGATTAACACTGAACCCAGTGGGAGTCTCAGTGATTAATACTGAACCCTATGGGAGTCTCACTGATTAACAATGAACACTGTGGGAGTCTCACTGATTAACACTGAACCCTATGGGAGTCTCACTGATTAACACTGAACCCTGTGGGAGTCTCACTGCTTAACACTGAACCCTATGGGAGACTCACTGATTAACACTGAACCCTATGGGAGTCTCACTGATTAACACTGAACCCTGTGGGAGTCTCACTGATTAAGACTGAACCCTATGGGAGTCTCACTGATTAACACTGAACTCTATGGAATTCTCACTGATTAACACTGAACCCTATGGGAGTCTCACTGATTAACACTGAACCCTGTGGGAGTCTCAGTTATTAACAATGAAACCTGAGGGAGTCTCACTGATTAACACTGAACACTGGGGGAGTCTCACTGATTAACACTGAACACTGTGGGAGTCTCACTGATTAACACTGAACCCTGTGGGAGTCTCACTGATTAACACTGAACCCTATGGGAGTCCCATTGATTAACACTGAACCCTGTGGGAGTCTCACTGATTAAGACTGAACCCTATGGGAGTCTCACTGATTAACACTGAACCCTATGGGAGTCTCATTGATTAACACATGAACCCTGAGGGAGTCTCACTGATTAACACATAACCCTGTGGGAGTCTCACTGATTAACACTGAACCCTGTGGGAGTCTCACTGATTAACACTGAACCCTATGGGAGTCTCACAGATGAACGCTGAACCCTATGGGAGTCTCACTGGTTAACAATGAACCCTATGGGAGTCTCACTGATTAAGACTGAACCCTATGGGAGTCTCACTGATTTACACAAAACTTATGGGAGTCTCACTGATTAACACTTAA
Organism: Petromyzon marinus; assembly: GCF_048934315.1. Lineage (NCBI taxonomy): Eukaryota > Metazoa > Chordata > Hyperoartia > Petromyzontiformes > Petromyzontidae > Petromyzon > Petromyzon marinus. The sequence continues at coordinate 2,985,124 of NW_027423501.1, forward strand.
CCCTATGGGAGTCTCACTGATTTACAATGAACCCTATCGGAGTCTCACTGATTAACACTGAAATTGATGGGATTCTCACTGATTAACACTGAACCCTATGGGAGTCTCACTGATTAACACTGAACCCAGTGGGAGTCTCAGTGATTAATACTGAACCCTATGGGAGTCTCACTGATTAACAATGAACACTGTGGGAGTCTCACTGATTAACACTGAACACTGTGGGAGTCTCACTGATTAACACTGAACCCTGTGAGAGTCTCACTGATTAACACTGAACCCTATGGGAGTCTCACTGATTAACACATGAACCCTGTGGGAGTCTCACTGATTAACACTGAACCCTGTGGGAGTATCACTGATTAATGCTGAACCCTGTGGGAGTCTCACTGATTAACACTGAACCCTATGGGAGTCTCACTGATTAACACTGAACCCTGTGGGAGTCTCACAGATTAACGCTGAACCCTATGGGAGTCTCACTGGTTAACAACGAACCCAGTAGGAGTCTCATTGATTAATACTGAACCCTATGGGATTCTCACTGATTAACACTGAACCCTATGGGAGTCTCACTGATTAACACTGAACCCAGTGGGAGTCTCAGTGATTAATACTGAACCCTATGGGAGTCTCACTGATTAACAATGAACACTGTGGGAGTCTCACTGATTAACACTGAACCCTATGGGAGTCTCACTGATTAACACTGAACCCTGTGGGAGTCTCACTGCTTAACACTGAACCCTATGGGAGACTCACTGATTAACACTGAACCCTATGGGAGTCTCACTGATTAACACTGAACCCTGTGGGAGTCTCACTGATTAAGACTGAACCCTATGGGAGTCTCACTGATTAACACTGAACTCTATGGAATTCTCACTGATTAACACTGAACCCTATGGGAGTCTCACTGATTAACACTGAACCCTGTGGGAGTCTCAGTTATTAACAATGAAACCTGAGGGAGTCTCACTGATTAACACTGAACACTGGGGGAGTCTCACTGATTAACACTGAACACTGTGGGAGTCTCACTGATTAACACTGAACCCTGTGGGAGTCTCACTGATTAACACTGAACCCTATGGGAGTCCCATTGATTAACACTGAACCCTGTGGGAGTCTCACTGATTAAGACTGAACCCTATGGGAGTCTCACTGATTAACACTGAACCCTATGGGAGTCTCATTGATTAACACATGAACCCTGAGGGAGTCTCACTGATTAACACATAACCCTGTGGGAGTCTCACTGATTAACACTGAACCCTGTGGGAGTCTCACTGATTAACACTGAACCCTATGGGAGTCTCACAGATGAACGCTGAACCCTATGGGAGTCTCACTGGTTAACAATGAACCCTATGGGAGTCTCACTGATTAAGACTGAACCCTATGGGAGTCTCACTGATTTACACAAAACTTATGGGAGTCTCACTGATTAACACTTAACCCTATGGGAGTCTCACTGATTTACAATGAACCCTATCGGAGTCTCACTGATTAACACTGAAATTGATGGGATTCTCACTGATTAACACTGAACCCTATGGGAGTCTCACTGATTAACACTGAACCCAGTGGGAGTCTCAGTGATTAATACTGAACCCTATGGGAGTCTCACTGATTAACAATGAACACTGTGGGAGTCTCACTGATTAACACTGAACACTGTGGGAGTCTCACTGATTAACACTGAACCCTGTGAGAGTCTCACTGATTAACACTGAACCCTATGGGAGTCTCACTGATTAACACATGAACCCTGTGGGAGTCTCACTGATTAACACTGAACCCTGTGGGAGTATCACTGATTAATGCTGAACCCTGTGGGAGTCTCACTGATTAACACTGAACCCTATGGGAGTCTCACTGATTAACACTGAACCCTGTGGGAGTCTCACAGATTAACGCTGAACCCTATGGGAGTCTCACTGGTTAACAACGAACCCAGTAGGAGTCTCATTGATTAATACTGAACCCTATGGGATTCTCACTGATTAACACTGAACCCTATGGGAGTCTCACTGATTAACACTGAACCCAGTGGGAGTCTCAGTGATTAATACTGAACCCTATGGGAGTCTCACTGATTAACAATGAACACTGTGGGAGTCTCACTGATTAACACTGAACCCTATGGGAGTCTCACTGATTAACACTGAACCCTGTGGGAGTCTCACTGCTTAACACTGAACCCTATGGGAGACTCACTGATTAACACTGAACCCTATGGGAGTCTCACTGATTAACACTGAACCCTGTGGGAGTCTCACTGATTAAGACTGAACCCTATGGGAGTCTCACTGATTAACACTGAACTCTATGGAATTCTCACTGATTAACACTGAACCCTATGGGAGTCTCACTGATTAACACTGAACCCTGTGGGAGTCTCAGTTATTAACAATGAAACCTGAGGGAGTCTCACTGATTAACACTGAACACTGGGGGAGTCTCACTGATTAACACTGAACACTGTGGGAGTCTCACTGATTAACACTGAACCCTGTGGGAGTCTCACTGATTAACACTGAACCCTATGGGAGTCCCATTGATTAACACTGAACCCTGTGGGAGTCTCACTGATTAAGACTGAACCCTATGGGAGTCTCACTGATTAACACTGAACCCTATGGGAGTCTCATTGATTAACACATGAACCCTGAGGGAGTCTCACTGATTAACACATAACCCTGTGGGAGTCTCATTGATTAACACTGAACCCTGTGGGAGTCTCACTGATTAACACTGAACCCTATGGGAGTCTCACAGATGAACGCTGAACCCTATGGGAGTCTCAATGGTTAACAATGAACCCTATGGGAGTCTCACTGATTAAGACTGAACCCTATGGGAGTCTCACTGATTTACACAAAACTTATCGGAGTCTCACTGATTAACACTTAACCCTATGGGAGTCTCACTGATTTACAATGAACCCTATCGGAGTCTCACTGATTAACACTGAAATTGATGGGATTCTCACTGATTAACACTGAACCCTATGGGAGTCTCACTGATTAACACTGAACCCAGTGGGAGTCTCAGTGATTAATACTGAACCCTATGGGAGTCTCACTGATTAACAATGAACACTGTGGGAGTCTCACTGATTAACACTGAACCCTATGGGAGTCTCACTGATTAACACTGAACCCTGTGGGAGTCTCACTGCTTAACACTGAACCCTATGGGAGACTCACTGATTAACACTGAACCCTATGGGAGTCTCACTGATTAACACTGAACCCTGTGGGAGTCTCACTGATTAAGACTGAACCCTATGGGAGTCTCACTGATTAACACTGAACTCTATGGAATTCTCACTGATTAACACTGAACCCTATGGGAGTCTCACTGATTAACACTGAACCCTGTGGGAGTCTCAGTTATTAACAATGAAACCTGAGGGAGTCTCATTGATTAACACTGAACACTGGGGGAGTCTCACTGATTAACACTGAACACTGTGGGAGTCTCACTGATTAACACTGAACCCTGTGGGAGTCTCACTGATTAACACTGAACCCTATGGGAGTCCCATTGATTAACACTGAACCCTGTGGGAGTCTCACTGATTAAGACTGAACCCTATGGGAGTCTCACTGATTAACACTGAACCCTATGGGAGTCTCATTGATTAACACATGAACCCTGAGGGAGTCTCACTGATTAACACATAACCCTGTGGGAGTCTCACTGATTAACACTGAACCCTGTGGGAGTCTCACTGATTAACACTGAACCCTATGGGAGTCTCACAGATGAACGCTGAACCCTATGGGAGTCTCACTGGTTAACAATGAACCCTATGGGAGTCTCACTGATTAAGACTGAACCCTATGGGAGTCTCACTGATTTACACAAAACTTATGGGAGTCTCACTGATTAACACTTAACCCTATGGGAGTCTCACTGATTTACAATGAACCCTATCGGAGTCTCACTGATTAACACTGAACCCTATGGGAGTCTCACTGATTAACACTGAACCCAGTGGGAGTCTCAGTGATTAATACTGAACCCTATGGGAGTCTCACTGATTAACAATGAACACTGTGGGAGTCTCACTGATTAACACTGAACACTGTGGGAGTCTCACTGATTAACACTGAACCCTGTGAGAGTCTCACTGATTAACACTGAACCCTATGGGAGTCTCACTGATTAACACATGAACCCTGTGGGAGTCTCACTGATTAACACTGAACCCTGTGGGAGTATCACTGATTAATGCTGAACCCTGTGGGAGTCTCACTGATTAACACTGAACCCTATGGGAGTCTCACTGATTAACACTGAACCCTGTGGGAGTCTCACAGATTAACGCTGAACCCTATGGGAGTCTCACTGGTTAACAACGAACCCAGTAGGAGTCTCATTGATTAATACTGAACCCTATGGGATTCTCACTGATTAACACTGAACCCTATGGGAGTCTCACTGATTAACACTGAACCCAGTGGGAGTCTCAGTGATTAATACTGAACCCTATGGGAGTCTCACTGATTAACAATGAACACTGTGGGAGTCTCACTGATTAACACTGAACCCTATGGGAGTCTCACTGATTAACACTGAACCCTGTGGGAGTCTCACTGCTTAACACTGAACCCTATGGGAGACTCACTGATTAACACTGAACCCTATGGGAGTCTCACTGATTAACACTGAACCCTGTGGGAGTCTCACTGATTAAGACTGAACCCTATGGGAGTCTCACTGATTAACACTGAACTCTATAGAATTCTCACTGATTAACACTGAACCCTATGGGAGTCTCACTGATTAACACTGAACCCTGTGGGAGTCTCAGTTATTAACAATGAAACCTGAGGGAGTCTCACTGATTAACACTGAACACTGGGGGAGTCTCACTGATTAACACTGAACACTGTGGGAGTCTCACTGATTAACACTGAACCCTGTGGGAGTCTCACTGATTAACACTGAACCCTATGGGAGTCCCATTGATTAACACTGAACCCTGTGGGAGTCTCACTGATTAACACTGAACCCTATGGGAGTCTCATTGATTAACACATGAACCCTGAGGGAGTCTCACTGATTAACACATAACCCTGTGGGAGTCTCACTGATTAACACTGAACCCTGTGGGAGTCTCACTGATTAACACTGAACCCTATGGGAGTCTCACAGATGAACGCTGAACCCTATGGGAGTCTCACTGGTTAACAATGAACCCTATGGGAGTCTCACTGATTAAGACTGAACCCTATGGGAGTCTCACTGATTTACACAAAACTTATGGGAGTCTCACTGATTAACACTTAACCCTATGGGAGTCTCACTGATTTACAATGAATCCTATCGGAGTCTCACTGATTAACACTGAAATTGATGGGATTCTCACTGATTAACACTGAACCCTATGGGAGTCTCACTGATTAACACTGAACCCAGTGGGAGTCTCAGTGATTAATACTGAACCCTATGGGAGTCTCACTGATTAACAATGAACACTGTGGGAGTCTCACTGATTAACACTGAACACTGTGGGAGTCTCACTGATTAACACTGAACCCTGTGAGAGTCTCACTGATTAACACTGAACCCTATGGGAGTCTCACTGATTAACACATGAACCCTGTGGGAGTCTCACTGATTAACACCGAACCCTGTGGGAGTATCACTGATTAATGCTGAACCCTGTGGGAGTCTCACTGATTAACACTGAACCCTATGGGAGTCTCACTGATTAACACTGAACCCTGTGGGAGTCTCACAGATTAACGCTGAACCCTATGGGAGTCTCACTGGTTAACAACGAACCCAGTAGGAGTCTCATTGATTAATACTGAACCCTATGGGAGTCTCACTGATTAACACTGAACACTGTGGGAGTCTCACTGATTAACACTGAACACTGTGGGAGTCTCACTGATAAACACTGAACCCTGTGGGCGTCTCACTGATTAACACTGAACCCTATGGGAGTCTCACTGATTAACACATGAACCCTGTGGGAGTCTCACTGATTAACACTGAACCCTGTGGGAGTCTCACTGATTAACGCTGAACCCTGTGGGAGTCTCACTGATTAACACTGAACCCTATGGGAGTCTCACAGATTAACGCTGAACCCTATGGGAGTCTCACTGATTAACACTGAACCCTATGGGAGTCTCACTGATTAACACTGAACCCTGTGAAAGTCTCACTGATTAACACTGAACCCTGTGGGAGTCTCACTGATTAACACTGAACCCTGTGGGAGTCTCACTGATTACCCCTGAACCCTGTGGGAGTTTCACTGATTAACACTGAACCCTGTGGGAGTCTCACTGATTAACACTGAACCCTGTGGGAGTCTCACTGATTAACACTGAACCCTATGGGAGTCTCACTGATTAACACTGAACCCTGTGAGAGTCTTACTGATTAAGACTGAACCCTATGGGAGTCTCACTGATTAACACTGAAACCTATGGGAGTCTCACTGATTAACACTGAACCCTATGGGAGTCTCACTGATTAACACTGAACCCTGTGGGAGTCTCACTGATTAACACTGAACCCTATGGGAGTCTCAATGATTAACACATGAACCCTGTGGGAGTCTCAATGATTTACACTGAACCCTGTGGGAGTCTCACTGATTAACACTGAACCCTATGGGAGTCTCACTGATTAACACATGAACCCTGAGGGAGTCTCACTGATTAACACTGAACCCTGTGGGAGTCTCACTGATTAACACTGAACCCTGTGGGAGTCTCACTGAATAACACTGAACCCTGTGGGAGTCTCAGTTATTAACACTGAACCCTGAGGGAGTCTCACTGATTAACACTGAACACTGTGGGATTCTCACTGATTAACACTGAACACTGTGGGAGTCTCACTGATTAACACTGAACCCTGTGGGAGTCTCACTGATTAACACTGAACCCTATGGGAGTCTCATTGATTAACACATTAACCCTGAGGGAGTCTCACTGATTAACACATAACCCTGTGGGAGTCTCACTGATTAACACTGAACCCTGTGGGAGTCTCACTGATTAACACTGAACCCTATGGGAGTCTCATTGATTAACACTGAACCCTATGGGAGTCTCACTGATTAACCCTGAACCCTATGGGAGTCTCACTGATTAACACTGAACCCTATGGGAGTCTCACTGATTAACACATGAACCCAGAGGGAGTCTCACTGATTAACACTGAACCCTATGGGAGTCTCACTGATTAACACTGAACCCTGTGGGAGTCTCACTGATTAAGACTGAACCCTATGGGAGTCTCAATGATTAACACTCAACCCTGTGGGAGTCTCACTGATTAAGACTGAACCCTATGGGAGTCTCACTGATTAACACTGAACCCTATGGGAGTCTCATTGATTAACACATGAACCCTGAGGGAGTCTCACTGATTAACACATAACCCTGTGGGAGTCTCACTGATTAACACTGAACCCTGTGGGAGTCTCACTTATTAACACTGAACCCTATGGGAGTCTCACAGATGAACGCTGAACCCTATGGGAGTCTCACTGGTTAACAATGAACCCTATGGGAGTCTCACTGATTAAGACTGAACCCTATGGGAGTCTCACTGATTAACACTGAAATCGATGGGATTCTCACTGATTAACACTGAACCCTATGGGAGTCTCACTGATTAACACTGAACCCAGTGGGAGTCTCAGTGATTAATACTGAACCCTATGGGAGTCTCACTGATTAACAATGAACACTGTGGGAGTCTCACTGATTAACACTGAACACTGTGGGAGTCTCACTGATTAACACTGAACCCTGTGAGAGTCTCACTGATTAACACTGAACCCTATGGGAGTCTCACTGATTAACACATGAACCCTGTGGGAGTCTCACTGATTAACACTGAACCCTGTGGGAGTATCACTGATTAATGCTGAACCCTGTGGGAGTCTCACTGATTAACACTGAACCCTATGGGAGCCTAACTGATTAACAATGAACCCTGTGGGAATCTCACAGATTAACGCTGAACCCTATGGGAGTCTCACTGGTTAACAACGAACCCAGTGGGAGTCTCATTGATTAATACTGAACCCTATGGGAGTCTCACTGATTAACACTGAACACTGTGGGAGTCTCACTGATTAACACTGAACACTGTGGGAGTCTCACTGATAAACACTGAACCCTGTGGGCGTCTCACTGATTAACACTGAACCCTATGGGAGTCTCACTGATTAACACATGAACCCTGTGGGAGTCTCACTGATTAACACTGAACCCTGTGGGAGTCTCACTGATTAACGCTGAACCCTGTGGGAGTCTCACTGATTAACACTGAACCCTGTGGGAGTCTCACAGATTAACGCTGAACCCTATGGGAGTCTCACTGATTAACACTGAACCCTGTGGGAGTCTCAGTGATTAATACTGAACCCTATGGGAGTCTCACTGATTAACACTGAACACTGTGGGAGTCTCACTGATTAACACTGAACACTGTGGGAGTCTCACTGATTAACACTGAACCCTGTGGGCGTCTCACCGATTAACACTGAACCCTATGGGAGTCTCACTGATTAACACATGAATCCTGTGGGAGTCTCACTGATTAACACTGAACCCTGTGGGAGTCTCACTGATTAACGCTGAACCCTGTGGGAGTCTCACTGATTAACACTGAACCCTATGGGAGTCTCACTGATTAACACTGAACCCTGTGAAAGTCTCACTGATTAACACTGAACCCTGTGGGAGTCTCACTGATTAACACTGAACCCTGTGGGAGTCTCACTGATTACCCCTGAACCCTGTGGGAGTTTCACTGATTAACACTGAACCCTGTGGGAGTCTCACTGATTAACACTGAACCCTGTGGGAGTCTCACTGATTAACACTGAACCCTATGGGAGTCTCACAGATTAACGCTGAACCCTATGGGAGTCTCACTGGTTAACAATGAACCCAGTGGGAGTCTCAGTGATTAATACTGAACCCTATGGGAGTCTCACTGATTAACACTGAACACTGTGGGAGTCTCACTGATTAACACTGAACACTGTGGGAGTCTCACTGATTAACACTGAACCCTGTGGGCGTCTCACCGATTAACACTGAACCCTATGGGAGTCTCACTGATTAACACATGAACCCTGTGGGAGTCTCACTGATTAACACTGAACCCTGTGGGAGTCTCACTGATTAACGCTGAACCCTGTGGGAGTCTCACTGATTAACACTGAACCCTATGGGAGTCTCACTGATTAACACTGAACCCTGTGAAAGTCTCACTGATTAACACTGAACCCTGTGGGAGTCTCACTGATTAACACTGAACCCTGTGGGAGTCTCACTGATTAACACTGAACCCTATGGGAGTCTCACTGATTAACACATGAACCCTGTGGGAGTCTCACTGATTAACACTGAACCCTGTGGGAGTCTCACTGATTAACGCTGAACCCTGTGGGAGTCTCACTGATTAACACTGAACCCTATGGGAGTCTCACAGATTAACGCTGAACCCTATGGGAGTCTCACTGATTAACACTGAACCCTATGGGAGTCTCACTGATTAACACTGAACCCTGTGAAAGTCTCACTGATTAACACTGAACCCTGTGGGAGTCTCACTGATTAACACTGAACCCTGTGGGAGTCTCACTGATTACCCCTGAACCCTGTGGGAGTTTCACTGATTAACACTGAACCCTGTGGGAGTCTCACTGATTAACACTGAACCCTGTGGGAGTCTCACTGATTAACACTGAACCCTATGGGAGTCTCACTGATTAACACTGAACCCTGTGAGAGTCTTACTGATTAAGACTGAACCCTATGGGAGTCTCACTGATTAACACTGAAACCTATGGGAGTCTCACTGATTAACACTGAACCCTATGGGAGTCTCACTGATTAACACTGAACCCTGTGGGAGTCTCACTGATTAACACTGAACCCTATGGGAGTCTCAATGATTAACACATGAACCCTGTGGGAGTCTCAATGATTTACACTGAACCCTGTGGGAGTCTCACTGATTAACACTGAACCATATGGGAGTCTCACTGATTAACACATGAACCCTGAGGGAGTCTCACTGATTAACACTGAACCCTGTGGGAGTCTCACTGATTAACACTGAACCCTGTGGGAGTCTCACTGAATAACACTGAACCCTGTGGGAGTCTCAGTTATTAACACTGAACCCTGAGGGAGTCTCACTGATTAACACTGAACACTGTGGGATTCTCACTGATTAACACTGAACACTGTGGGAGTCTCACTGATTAACACTGAACCCTGTGGGAGTCTCACTGATTAACACTGAACCCTATGGGAGTCTCATTGATTAACACATTAACCCTGAGGGAGTCTCACTGATTAACACATAACCCTGTGGGAGTCTCACTGATTAACACTGAACCCTGTGGGAGTCTCACTGATTAACACTGAACCCTATGGGAGTCTCATTGATTAACACTGAACCCTATGGGAGTCTCACTGATTAACCCTGAACCCTATGGGAGTCTCACTGATTAACACTGAACCCTATGGGAGTCTCACTGATTAACACATGAACCCAGAGGGAGTCTCACTGATTAACACTGAACCCTATGGGAGTCTCACTGATTAACACTGAACCCTGTGGGAGTCTCACTGATTAAGACTGAACCCTATGGGAGTCTCAATGATTAACACTCAACCCTGTGGGAGTCTCACTGATTAAGACTGAACCCTATGGGAGTCTCACTGATTAACACTGAACCCTATGGGAGTCTCATTGATTAACACATGAACCCTGAGGGAGTCTCACTGATTAACACATAACCCTGTGGGAGTCTCACTGATTAACACTGAACCCTGTGGGAGTCTCACTTATTAACACTGAACCCTATGGGAGTCTCACAGATGAACGCTGAACCCTATGGGAGTCTCACTGGTTAACAATGAACCCTATGGGAGTCTCACTGATTAAGACTGAACCCTATGGGAGTCTCACTGATTAACACTGAAATCGATGGGATTCTCACTGATTAACACTGAACCCTATGGGAGTCTCACTGATTAACACTGAACCCAGTGGGAGTCTCAGTGATTAATACTGAACCCTATGGGAGTCTCACTGATTAACAATGAACACTGTGGGAGTCTCACTGATTAACACTGAACACTGTGGGAGTCTCACTGATTAACACTGAACCCTGTGAGAGTCTCACTGATTAACACTGAACCCTATGGGAGTCTCACTGATTAACACATGAACCCTGTGGGAGTCTCACTGATTAACACTGAACCCTGTGGGAGTATCACTGATTAATGCTGAACCCTGTGGGAGTCTCACTGATTAACACTGAACCCTATGGGAGCCTAACTGATTAACAATGAACCCTGTGGGAGTCTCACAGATTAACGCTGAACCCTATGGGAGTCTCACTGGTTAACAACGAACCCAGTGGGAGTCTCATTGATTAATACTGAACCCTATGGGAGTCTCACTGATTAACACTGAACACTGTGGGAGTCTCACTGATTAACACTGAACACTGTGGGAGTCTCACTGATAAACACTGAACCCTGTGGGCGTCTCACTGATTAACACTGAACCCTATGGGAGTCTCACTGATTAACACATGAACCCTGTGGGAGTCTCACTGATTAACACTGAACCCTGTGGGAGTCTCACTGATTAACGCTGAACCCTGTGGGAGTCTCACTGATTAACACTGAACCCTATGGGAGTCTCACAGATTAACGCTGAACCCTATGGGAGTCTCACTGGTTAACAATGAACCCAGTGGGAGTCTCAGTGATTAATACTGAACCCTATGGGAGTCTCACTGATTAACACTGAACACTGTGGGAGTCTCACTGATTAACACTGAACACTGTGGGAGTCTCACTGATTAACACTGAACCCTGTGGGCGTCTCACCGATTAACACTGAACCCTATGGGAGTCTCACTGATTAACACATGAACCCTGTGGGAGTCTCACTGATTAACACTGAACCCTGTGGGAGTCTCACTGATTAACGCTGAACCCTGTGGGAGTCTCACTGATTAACACTGAACCCTATGGGAGTCTCACTGATTAACACTGAACCCTGTGAAAGTCTCACTGATTAACACTGAACCCTGTGGGAGTCTCACTGATTAACACTGAACCCTGTGGGAGTCTCACTGATTACCCCTGAACCCTGTGGGAGTTTCACTGATTAACACTGAACCCTGTGGGAGTCTCACTGATTAACACTGAACCCTGTGGGAGTCTCACTGATTAACACTGAACCCTATGGGAGTCTCACAGATTAACGCTGAACCCTATGGGAGTCTCACTGGTTAACAATGAACCCAGTGGGAGTCTCAGTGATTAATACTGAACCCTATGGGAGTCTCACTGATTAACACTGAACACTGTGGGAGTCTCACTGATTAACACTGAACACTGTGGGAGTCTCACTGATTAACACTGAACCCTGTGGGCGTCTCACCGATTAACACTGAACCCTATGGGAGTCTCACTGATTAACACATGAACCCTGTGGGAGTCTCACTGATTAACACTGAACCCTGTGGGAGTCTCACTGATTAACGCTGAACCCTGTGGGAGTCTCACTGATTAACACTGAACCCTATGGGAGTCTCACTGATTAACACTGAACCCTGTGAAAGTCTCACTGATTAACACTGAACCCTGTGGGAGTCTCACTGATTAACACTGAACCCTGTGGGAGTCTCACTGATTACCCCTGAACCCTGTGGGAGTTTCACTGATTAACACTGAACCCTGTGGGAGTCTCACTGATTAGCACTGAACCCTGTGGGAGTCTCACTGATTAACACTGAACCCTATGGGAGTCTCACTGATTAACACTGAACCCTTTGAGAGTCTTACTGATTAAGACTGAACCCTATGGGAGACTCACTGATTAACACTGAAACCTATGGGAGTCTCACTGATTAACACTGAACCCTATGGGAGTCTCACTGATTAACACTGAACCCTGTGGGAGTCTCACTGATTAACACTGAACCCTATGGGAGTCTCAATGATTAACACATGAACCCTGTGGGAGTCTCAATGATTTACACTGAACCCTGTGGGAATCTCACTGATTAACACTGAACCCTATGGGAGTCTCACTGATTAACACATGAACCCTGAGGGAGTCTCACTGATTAACACTGAACCCTGTGGGAGTCTCACTGATTAACACTGAACCCTGTGGGAGTCTCACTGAATAACACTGAACCCTGTGGGAGTCTCAGTTATTAACACTGAACCCTGAGGGAGTCTCACTGATTAACACTGAACACTGTGGGATTCTCACTGATTAACACTGAACACTGTGGGAGTCTCACTGATTAACACTGAACCCTGTGGGAGTCTCACTGATTAACACTGAACCCTATGGGAGTCTCATTGATTAACACATGAACCCTGAGGGAGTCTCACTGATTAACACATAACCCTGTGAGAGTCTCACTGATTAACACTGAACCCTGTGGGAGTCTCACTGATTAACACTGAACCCTGTGGGAGTCTCACTGATTAACACTGAACCCTATGGGAGTCTCACTGATTAACACTGAACCCTTTGAGAGTCTTACTGATTAAGACTGAACCCTATGGGAGACTCACTGATTAACACTGAAACCTATGGGAGTCTCACTGATTAACACTGAACCCTATGGGAGTCTCACTGATTAACACTGAACCCTGTGGGAGTCTCACTGATTAACACTGAACCCTATGGGAGTCTCAATGATTAACACATGAACCCTGTGGGAGTCTCAATGATTTACACTGAACCCTGTGGGAATCTCACTGATTAACACTGAACCCTATGGGAGTCTCACTGATTAACACATGAACCCTGAGGGAGTCTCACTGATTAACACTGAACCCTGTGGGAGTCTCACTGATTAACACTGAACCCTGTGGGAGTCTCACTGAATAACACTGAACCCTGTGGGAGTCTCAGTTATTAACACTGAACCCTGAGGGAGTCTCACTGATTAACACTGAACACTGTGGGATTCTCACTGATTAACACTGAACACTGTGGGAGTCTCACTGATTAACACTGAACCCTGTGGGAGTCTCACTGATTAACACTGAACCCTATGGGAGTCTCATTGATTAACACATGAACCCTGAGGGAGTCTCACTGATTAACACATAACCCTGTGAGAGTCTCACTGATTAACACTGAACCCTGTTGGAGTCTCACTGATTAACACTGAACCCTATGGGAGTCTCATTGATTAACACTGAACCCTATGGGAGTCTCACTGATTAACACTGAACCCTATGGGAGTCTCACTGATTAACACTGAACCCTATGGGAGTCTCACTGATTAACACATGAACCCTGAGGGAGTTTCACTGATTAACACTGAACCCTATGGGAGTCTCACTGATTAACACTGAACCCTGTGGGAGTCTCACTGATTAAGACTGAACCCTATGGGAGTCTCAATGATTAACACTCAACTCTATGGGATTCTCACTGATTAACACTGAACCCTATGGGAGTCTCACTGATTAACACTGAACCCTGTGGGAGTCTCAGTTATTAACACTGAACCCTGAGGGAGTCTCACTGATTAACACTGAACACTGGGGGAGTCTCACTGATTAACACTGAACACTGTGGGAGTCTCACTGATTAACACTAAACCCAGTGGGAGTCTCACTGATTAACACTGAACCCTATGGGAGTCTCATTGATTAACACATGAACCCTGAGGGAGTTTCACTGATTAACACTGAACCCTGTGGGAGTCTCACTGATTAACACTGAACCCTGTGGGAGTCTCACTGATTAACACTGAACCATATGGGAGTCTAAGTGATTAACACTGAACCCTGTGGGAGTCTCACTGATTAACACTGAAACCTATGGGAGTCTCACTGATTAACACTGAACCCTGTGAGAGTCTCAGTGATTAAGACTGAACCCTATGGGAGTCTCACTGATTAACACTGAAACCTATGGGAGTCTCACTGATTAACACTGGACCTTATGGGAGTCTCACTGATTAACACTGAAGCATGTGGGAGTCTCACTGATTAACACTGAACCCTATGGGAGTCTCACAGATGAATGCTGAACCCTATGGGAGTCTCACTGGTTAACAATGAACCCTATGGGAGTCTCACTGATTAAGACTGAACCCTATGGGAGTCTCACTGATTTACACAAAACTTATGGGAGTCTCACTGATTAACACTTAACCCTATGGGAGTCTCACTGATTAACACTGAACCCTGTGGGAGTCTCACTGATTAACACTGAACCCTATGGGAGTCTCACAGATTAACGCTGAACCCTATGGGAGTCTCACTGGTTAACAATGAACCCAGTGGGAGTCTCAGTGATTAATACTGAACCCTATGGGAGTCTCACTGATTAACACTGAACACTGTGGGAGTCTCACTGATTAACACTGAACACTGTGGGAGTCTCACTGATTAACACTGAACCCTGTGGGCGTCTCACCGATTAACACTGAACCCTATGGGAGTCTCACTGATTAACACATGAACCCTGTGGGAGTCTCACTGATTAACACTGAACCCTGTGGGAGTCTCACTGATTAACGCTGAACCCTGTGGGAGTCTCACTGATTAACACTGAACCCTATGGGAGTCTCACTGATTAACACTGAACCCTGTGAAAGTCTCACTGATTAACACTGAACCCTGTGGGAGTCTCACTGATTAACACTGAACCCTGTGGGAGTCTCACTGATTACCCCTGAACCCTGTGGGAGTTTCACTGATTAACACTGAACCCTGTGGGAGTCTCACTGATTAACACTGAACCCTGTGGGAGTCTCACTGATTAACACTGAACCCTATGGGAGTCTCACTGATTAACACTGAACCCTTTGAGAGTCTTACTGATTAAGACTGAACCCTATGGGAGACTCACTGATTAACACTGAAACCTATGGGAGTCTCACTGATTAACACTGAACCCTATGGGAGTCTCACTGATTAACACTGAACCCTGTGGGAGTCTCACTGATTAACACTGAACCCTATGGGAGTCTCAATGATTAACACATGAACCCTGTGGGAGTCTCAATGATTTACACTGAACCCTGTGGGAATCTCACTGATTAACACTGAACCCTATGGGAGTCTCACTGATTAACACATGAACCCTGAGGGAGTCTCACTGATTAACACTGAACCCTGTGGGAGTCTCACTGATTAACACTGAACCCTGTGGGAGTCTCACTGAATAACACTGAACCCTGTGGGAGTCTCAGTTATTAACACTGAACCCTGAGGGAGTCTCACTGATTAACACTGAACACTGTGGGATTCTCACTGATTAACACTGAACACTGTGGGAGTCTCACTGATTAACACTGAACCCTGTGGGAGTCTCACTGATTAACACTGAACCCTATGGGAGTCTCATTGATTAACACATGAACCCTGAGGGAGTCTCACTGATTAACACATAACCCTGTGAGAGTCTCACTGATTAACACTGAACCCTGTTGGAGTCTCACTGATTAACACTGAACCCTATGGGAGTCTCATTGATTAACACTGAACCCTATGGGAGTCTCACTGATTAACACTGAACCCTATGGGAGTCTCACTGATTAACACTGAACCCTATGGGAGTCTCACTGATTAACACATGAACCCTGAGGGAGTTTCACTGATTAACACTGAACCCTATGGGAGTCTCACTGATTAACACTGAACCCTGTGGGAGTCTCACTGATTAAGACTGAACCCTATGGGAGTCTCAATGATTAACACTCAACTCTATGGGATTCTCACTGATTAACACTGAACCCTATGGGAGTCTCACTGATTAACACTGAACCCTGTGGGAGTCTCAGTTATTAACACTGAACCCTGAGGGAGTCTCACTGATTAACACTGAACACTGGGGGAGTCTCACTGATTAACACTGAACACTGTGGGAGTCTCACTGATTAACACTAAACCCAGTGGGAGTCTCACTGATTAACACTGAACCCTATGGGAGTCTCATTGATTAACACATGAACCCTGAGGGAGTTTCACTGATTAACACTGAACCCTGTGGGAGTCTCACTGATTAACACTGAACTCTGTGGGAGTCTCACTGATTAACACTGAACCATATGGGAGTCTAAGTGATTAACACTGAACCCTGTGGGAGTCTCACTGATTAACACTGAAACCTATGGGAGTCTCACTGATTAACACTGAACCCTGTGAGAGTCTCAGTGATTAAGACTGAACCCTATGGGAGTCTCACTGATTAACACTGAAACCTATGGGAGTCTCACTGATTAACACTGGACCTTATGGGAGTCTCACTGATTAACACTGAAGCATGTGGGAGTCTCACTGATTAACACTGAACCCTATGGGGGTCTCACAGATGAATGCTGAACCCTATGGGAGTCTCACTGGTTAACAATGAACCCTATGGGAGTCTCACTGATTAAGACTGAACCCTATGGGAGTCTCACTGATTTACACAAAACTTATGGGAGTCTCACTGATTAACACTTAACCCTATGGGAGTCTCACTGATTTGCAATGAACCCTATGGGAGTCTCACTGATTAACACTGAAATCGATGGGATTCTCACTGATTAACACTGAACCCTATGGGAGTCTCACTGATTAACACTGAACCCAGTGGGAGTCTCAGTGATTAATACTGAACCCTATGGGAGTCTCACTGATTAACAATGAACACTGTGGGAGTCTCACTGATTAACACTGAACACTGTGGGAGTCTCACTGATTAACACTGAACCCTGTGAGAGTCTCACTGATTAACACTGAACCCTATGGGAGTCTCACTGATTAACACATGAACCCTGTGGGAGTCTCACTGATTAACACTGAACCCTGTGGGAGTATCACTGATTAATGCTGAACCCTGTGGGAGTCTCACTGATTAACACTGAACCCTATGGGAGTCTCACTGATTAACACTGAACCCTGTGGGAGTCTCACTGCTTAACACTGAACCCTATGGGAGACTCACTGATTAACACTGAACCCTATGGGAGTCTCACTGATTAACACTGAACCCTGTGGGAGTCTCACTGATTAAGACTGAACCCTATGGGAGTCTCACTGATTAACACTGAACTCTATGGAATTCTCACTGATTAACACTGAACCCTATGGGAGTCTCACTGATTAACACTGAACCCTGTGGGAGTCTCAGTTATTAACAATGAAACCTGAGGGAGTCTCACTGATTAACACTGAACACTGGGGGAGTCTCACTGATTAACACTGAACACTGTGGGAGTCTCACTGATTAACACTGAACCCTGTGGGAGTCTCACTGATTAACACTGAACCCTATGGGAGTCCCATTGATTAACACTGAACCCTGTGGGAGTCTCACTGATTAAGACTGAACCCTATGGGAGTCTCACTGATTAACACTGAACCCTATGGGAGTCTCATTGATTAACACATGAACCCTGAGGGAGTCTCACTGATTAACACTGAACCCTATGGGAGTCTCACTGATTAACACATGAACCCTGAAAGAGTCTCACTGATTAACACTGAACCCTATGGGAGTCTCAATGATTAACACTGAACCCTGTGGGAGTCTCACTGATTAAGACTGAACCCTATGGGAGTCTCACTGATTAACACTGAACTCTGTGGGAATCTCACTGGTTAACAATGAACCCTATGGGAGTTTCAATGATTAACACTGAACTCTATGGGATTCTCACTGATTAACACTGAACCCTATTGGAGTCTCACTGATTAACACTGAACCCTGTGGGAGTCTCAGTTATTAACACTGAACCCTGAGGGAGTCTCACTGATTAACACTGAACACTGGGGGAGTCTCAATGATTAACACTGAACACTGTGGGAGTCTCACTGATTAACACTAAACCCTGTGGGAGTCTCACTGATTAACACTGAACCCTATGGGAGTCTCATTGATTAACACATGAACCCTGAGGGAGTCTCACTGATTAACACTGAACCCTGTGGGAGTCTCACTGATTAACACTGAACCATATGGGAGTCTCACTGATTAAAACTGAACCCTGTGGGAGTCTCACTGATTAACACTGAACCCTATGGGAGTCTCACTGATTAACACTGAACCCTGTGAGAGTCTCACTGATTAAGTCTGAACTCTATGGGAGTCTCACTGATTAACACTGAAGCCTGTGGGAGTCTCACTGATTAACACTGAACCCTATGGTAGTCTCACAGATTAACGCTGAACCCTATGGGAGTCTCACTGGTTAACAATGAACCCTATGGGAGTCTCACTGATTAACACTGAAATCGATGGGATTCTCACTGATTAACACTGAACCCATGGGAGTCTCACTGATTAACACTGAACCCAGTGGGAGTCTCAGTGATTAATACTGAACCCTATGGGAGTCTCACTGATTAACACTGAACACTGTGGGAGTCTCACTGATTAACACTGAACACTGTGGGAGTCTCACTGATTAACACTGAACCCTGTGGGCATCTCACTGATTAACAGTGAACCCTATGGGAGTCTCACTGATTAACACATGAACCCTGTGGGAGTCTCACTGATTAACACTGAACCCTGTGGGAGTCTCACTGATTAACACTGAACCCTGTGGGAGTCTCACTGATTAACACTGAACCCTATGGGAGTCTCACAGATTAACGCTGAACCCTATGGGAGTCTCACTGGTTAACAATGAACCCAGTGGGAGTCTCATTGATTAATACTGAACCCTATGGGAGTCTCACTGATTAACACTGAACACTGTGGGAGTCTCACTGATTAACACTGAACACTGTGGGAGTCTCACTGATTAACACTGAACCCTGTGGGCATCTCACTGATTAACACTGAACCCTATGGGAGTCTCACTGATTAACACATGAACCCTGTGGGAGTCTCACTGATTATCACTGAACCCTGTGGGAATCTCACTGATTAACGCTGAACCCTGTGGGAGTCTCACTGATTAACACTGAACCCTATGGGAGTCTCACTGATTAACACATGAACCCTGAGGGAGTCTCACTGATTAACACTGAACCCTATGGGAGTCTCACTGATTAACACTGAACCCTGTGGGAGTCTCACTGATTAAGACTGAACCCTATGGGAGTCTCACTGATTAACACTGAACCCTGTGGGAGTCTCACTGGTTAACAATGAACCCTATGGGAGTCTCAATGATTAACACTGAACTCTATGGGATTCTCACTGATTAACACTGAACCCTGTGGGAGTCTCACTGATTAACACTGAACCCTATGGGAGTCTCACAGATGAACGCTGAACCCTATGGGAGTCTCACTGATTAACAATGAACCCTATGGGAGTCTCACTGATTAAGACTGAACCCTATGGGAGTCTCACTGATTTACACAAAACTTATGGGAGTCTCACTGATTAACACTTAACCCTATGGGAGTCTCACTGATTTACAATGAACCCTATGGGAGTCTCACTGATTAACACTGAAATCGATGGGATTCTCACTGATTAACACTGAACCCTATGGGAGTCTCACTGATTAACACTGAACCCAGTGGGAGTCTCAGTGATTAATACTGAACGCTATGGGAGTCTCTCTGATTAACAATGAACACTGTGGGAGTCTCACTGATTAACACTGAACACTGTGGGAGTCTCACTGATTAACACTGAACCCTGTGATAGTCTCACTGATTAACACTGAACCCTATGGGAGTCTCACTGATTAACACATGAACCCTGTGGGAGTCTCACTGATTAACACTGAACCCTGTGGGAGTATCACTGATTAATGCTGAACTCTGTGGGAGTCTCACTGATTAACACTGAACCCTATGGGAGTCTCACTGATTAACATTAAACCCTGTGGGAGTCTCATTGATTAACACTGAACCCTATGGGATTCTCACTGATTAACACTGAACCCTATGGGAGTCTCACTGATTAACACTGAACCCTGTGGGAGTCTCACTGATTAAGATTGAACCCTATGGGAGTCTCACTGATTAACAGTGAACTCTATGGGATTCTCACTGATTAACACTGAACCCTATGGGAGTCTCACTGATTAACACTGAACCCTGTGGGAGTCTCAGTTATTAACAATGAACCCTGAGGGAGTCTCACTGATTAACACTGAACACTGGGGGAGTCTCACTGATTAACACTGAACACTGTGGGAGTCTCACTGATTAACACTGAACCCTGTGGGAGTCTCACTGATTAACACTGAACCCTATGGGAGTCCCATTGATTAACACTGAACCCTGTGGGAGTCTCACTGATTAAGACTGAACCCTATGGGAGTCTCACTGATTAACACTGAACCCTATGGGAGTCTCATTGATTAACACATGAACCCTGAGGGAGTCTCACTGATTAACACATAACCCTGTGGGAGTCTCACTGATTAACACTGAACCCTGTGGGAGTCTCTCTGATTAACACTGAACCCTATGGGAGTCTCATTGATTAACACTGAACCCTATGGGAGTCTCACTGATTAACACATGAACCCTGTGGGAGTCTCAATGATTTACACTGAACCCTGTGGGAGTCTCACTGATTAACACTGAACCCTATGGGAGTCTCACTGATTAACACATGAACCCTGAAAGAGTCTCACTGATTAACACTGAACCCTATGGGAGTCTCAATGATTAACACTGAACCCTGTGAGAGTCTCACTGATTAAGACTGAACCCTATGGGAGTCTCACTGATTAACACTGAACCCTGTGGGAATCTCACTGGTTAACAATGAACCCTATGGGAGTCTCAATGATTAACACTGAACTCTATGGGATTCTCACTGATTAACACTGAACCCTATGGGAGTCTCACTGATTAACACTGAACCCTGTGGGAGTCTCAGTTATTAACACTGAACCCTGAGGGAGTCTCACTGATTAACACTGAACACTGGGGGAGTCTCAATGATTAACACTGAACACTGTGGGAGTCTCACTGATTAACACTAAACCCTGTGGGAGTCTCACTGATTAACACTGAACCCTATGGGAGTCTCATTGATTAACACATGAACCCGGAGGGAGTCTCACTGATTAACACTGAACCCTGTGGGAGTCTCACTGATTAACACTGAACCATATGGGAGTCTCACTGATTAAAACTGAACCCTGTGGGAGTCTCACTGATTAACACTGAACCCTATGGGAGGCTCACTGATTAACACTGAACCCTGTGAGAGTCTCACTAATTAAGTCTGAACTCTATGGGAGTCTCACTGATTAACACTGACACCTATGGGAGTCTCACTGATTAACACTGGACCCTATGGGAGTCTCACTGATTAACACTGAAGCCTGTGGGAGTCTCACTGTTTAACACTGAACCCTATGGTAGTCTCACAGATTAACGCTGAAGCCTATGGGAGTCTCACTGGTTAACAATGAACCCTATGGGAGTCTCACTGATTAACACTGAAATCGATGGGATTCTCACTGATTAACACTGAACCCTATGGGAGTCTCACTGATTAACACTGAACCCAGTGGGAGTCTCACTGATTAACACTGAACCCTATGGGAGGCTCACTGATTAACACTGAACCCTGTGAGAGTCTCACTGATTAAGTCTGAACTCTATGGGAGTCTCACTGATTAACACTGACACCTATGGGAGTCTCACTGATTAACACTGGACCCTATGGGAGTCTCACTGATTAACACTGAAGCCTGTGGGAGTCTCACTGTTTAACACTGAACCCTATGGTAGTCTCACAGATTAACGCTGAACCCTATGGGAGTCTCACTGGTTAACAATGAACCCTATGGGAGTCTCACTGATTAACACTGAAATCGATGGGATTCTCACTGATTAACACTGAACCCTATGGGAGTCTCACTGATTAACACTGAACCCAGTGGGAGTCTCAGTGATTAATACTGAACCCTATGGGAGTCTCACTGATTAACACTGAACACTGTGGGAGTCTCACTGATTAACACTGAACACTGTGGGTGTCTCACTGATTAACACTGAACCCTGTGGGCATGTCACTGATTAACACTGAACCCTATGGGAGTCTCACTGATTAGCACATGAACCCTGTGGGAGTCTCACTGATTAACACTGAACCCTGTGGGAGTCTCACTGATTAACGCTGAACCCTGTGGGAGTCTCACTGATTAACGCTGAACCCTATGGGAGTCTCACTGGTTAACAATGAACCCAGTGGGAGTCTCATTGATTAATACTGAACCCTATGGGAGTCTCACTGATTAACACTGAACACTGTGGGAGTCTCACTGATTAACACTGAAAACTGTGGGAGTCTCACTGATTAACACTGAACCCTGTGGGCATCTCACTGATTAACACTGAACCCTATGGGAGTCTCACTGATTAACACATGAACCCTGTGGGAGTCTCACTGATCATCACTGATCCCTGTGGGAATCTCACTGATTAACGCTGAACCCTGTGGCAGTCTCACTGATTAACACTGAACCCTATGGGAGTCTCACTGATTAACACATGAACCCTGAGGGAGTCTCACTTATTAACACTGAACCCTATGGGAGTCTCACTGATTAACACTGAACCCTGTGGGAGTCTCACTGATTAAGACTGAACCCTATGGGAGTCTCACTGATTAACACTGAACCCTGTGGGAGTCTCACTGGTTAACAATGAACCCTATGGGAGTCTCAATGATTAACACTGAACTCTATGGGATTCTCACTGATTAACACTGAACCCTATGGGAGTCTCACTGATTAACACTGAACCCTGTGGGAGTCTCAGTTATTAACACTGAACCCTGAGAGAGTCCCACTGATTAACACTGAACACTGGGGGAGTCTCAATGATTAACACTGAACACTGTGGGAGTCTCACTGATTAACACTGAACCCTGTGGGAGTCTCACTGATTAACACTGAACCCTATGGGAGTCCCATTGATTAACACTGAACCCTGTGGGAGTCTCACTGATTAACACTGAACCCTGGGGGAGTCTCACTGATTAACGCTGAACCCTGTGGGAGTCTCACTGATTAACGCTGAACCCTATGGGAGTCTCACTGGTTAACAATGAACCCAGTGGGAGTCTCATTGATTAATACTGAACCCTATGGGAGTCTCACTGATTAACACTGAACACTGTGGGAGTCTCACTGATTAACACTGAAAACTGGGAGTCTCACTGATTAACACTGAACCCTGTGGGCATCTCACTGATTAACACTGAACCCTATGGGAGTCTCACTGATTAACACATGAACCCTGTGGGAGTCTCACTGATCATCACTGATCCCTGTGGGAATCTCACTGATTAACGCTGAACCCTGTGGCAGTCTCACTGATTAACACTGAACCCTATGGGAGTCTCACTGATTAACACATGAACCCTGAGGGAGTCTCACTGATTAACACTGAACCCTGTGGGCATCTCACTGATTAACACTGAACCCTGTGGGAGTCTCACTGATTAAGACTGAACCCTATGGGAGTCTCACTGATTAACACTGAACCCTGTGGCAGTCTCACTGGTTTACAATGAACCCTATGGGAGTCTCAATGATTAACACTGAACTCTATGGGATTCTCACTGATTAACACTGAACCCTATGGGAGTCTCACTGATTAACACTGAACCCTGTGGGAGTCTCAGTTATTAACACTGAACCCTGAGGGAGTCTCACTGATTAACACTGAACACTGGGGGAGTCTCAATGATTAACACTGAACACTGTGGGAGTCTCACTGATTAACACTGAACCCTGTGGGAGTCTCACTGATTAACACTGAACCCTATGGGAGTCCCATTGATTAACACTGTACCCTGTGGGAGTCTCACTGATTAAGACTGAACCCTATGGGAGTCTCACTGATTAACACTGAACCCTATGGGAGTCTCATTGATTAACACATGAACCCTGAGGGAGTCTCACTGATTAACACATAACCCTGTGGGAGTCTCACTGATTAACACTGAACCCTGTGGGAGTCTCACTGATTAACACTGAACCCTATGGGAGTCTCATTGATTAACACTGAACCCTATGGGAGTCTCACTGATTAACACATGCACCCTGTGGGAGTCTCAATGATTTACACTGAACCCTGTGGGAGTCTCACTGATTAACACTGAACCCTATGGGAGTCTCACTGATTAACACATGAACCCTGAAAGAGTCTCACTGATTAACACTGAACCCTATGGGAGTCTCAATGATTAACACTGAACCCTGTGGGAGTCTCACTGATTAAGACTGAACCCTATGGGAGTCTCACTGATTAACACTGAACCCTGTGGGAATCTCACTGGTTAACAATGAACCCTATGGGAGTCTCAATGATTAACACTGAACTCTATGGGATTCTCACTGATTAACACTGAACCCTATGGGAGTCTCACTGATTAACACTGAACCCTGTGGGAGTCTCAATGATTAACACTGAACCCTGTGGGAGTCTCACTGATTAACGCTGAACCCTATGGGAGTCTCACTGGTTAACAATGAACCCAGTGGGAGTCTCATTGATTAATACTGAACCCTATGGGAGTCTCACTGATTAACACTGAACACTGTGGGAGTCTCACTGATTAACACTGAAAACTGTGGGAGTCTCACTGATTAACACTGAACCCTGTCGGCATCTCACTGATTAACACTGAACCCTATGGGAGTCTCACTGATTAACACATGAACCCTGTGGGAGTCTCACTGATCATCACTGATCCCTGTGGGAATCTCACTGATTAACGCTGAACCCTGTGGCAGTCTCACTGATTAACACTGAACCCTATGGGAGTCTCACTGATTAACACATGAACCCTGAGGGATTATCACTGATTAACACTGAACCCTATGGGAGTCTCACTGATTAACACTGAACCCTGTGGGAGTCTCACTGATTAAGACTGAACCCTATGGGAGTCTCACTGATTAACACTGAACCCTGTGGGAGTCTCACTGGTTAACAATGAACCCTATGGGAGTCTCAATGATTAACACTGAACTCTATGGGATTCTCACTGATTAACACTGAACCCTATGGGAGTCTCACTGATTAACACTGAACCCTGTGGGAGTCTCAGTTATTAACACTGAACCTTGAGGGAGTCTCACTGATTAACACTGAACACTGGGGGAGTCTCAATGATTAACACTGAACACTGTGGGAGTCTCACTGATTAACACTGAACCCTGTGGGAGTCTCACTGATTAACACTGAACCCTATGGGAGTCCCATTGATTAACACTGAACCCTGTGGGAGTCTCACTGATTAAGACTGAACCCTATGGGAGTCTCACTGATTAACACTGAACCCTATGGGAGTCTCATTGATTAACACATGAACCCTGAGGGAGTCTCACTGATTAACACATAACCCTGTGGGAGTCTCACTGATTAACACTGAACCCTGTGGGAGTCTCACTGATTAACACTGAACCCTATGGGAGTCTCATTGATTAACCCTGAACCCTATGGGAGTCTCACTGATTAACACATGCACCCTGTGGGAGTCTCAATGATTTACACTGAACCCTGTGGGAGTCTCACTGATTAACACTGAACCCTATGGGAGTCTCACTGATTAACACATGAACCCTGAAAGAGTCTCACTGATTAACACTGAACCCTATGGGAGTCTCAATGATTAACACTGAACCCTGTGGGAGTCTCACTGATTAAGACTGAACCCTATGGGAGTCTCACTGATTAACACTGAACCCTGTGGGAATCTCACTGGTTAACAATGAACCCTATGGGAGTCTCAATGATTAACACTGAACTCTATGGGATTCTCACTGATTAACACTGAACCCTATGGGAGTCTCACTGATTAACACTGAACCCTGTGGGAGTCTCAGTTATTAACACTGAACCCTGAGGGAGTCTCATTGATTAACACATGAACCCTGAGGGAGTCTCACTGATTAACACTGAACCCTGTGGGAGTCTCACTGATTAACACTGAACCATATGGGAGTCTCACTGATTAACACTAAACCCTGTGGGAGTCTCACTGATTAACACTCAACCCTATGGGATTCTCATTGATTAACACATGAACCCTGAGGGAGTCTCACTGATTAACACTGAACCCTGTGGGAGTCTCACTGATTAACTCTGAACCATATGGGAGTCTCACTGATTAAAACTGAACCCTGTGGGAGTCTCACTGATTAACACTGAACCCTATGGGAGTCTCAATGATTAACACTGAACCCTGTGGGAGTCTCACTGATTAAGACTGAACCCTTTGGGAGTCTCACTGATTAACACTGAACCCTGTGGGAATCTCACTGGTTAAAAATGAACCCTATGGGAGTCTCAATGATTAACACTGAACTCTATGGGATTCTCACTGATTAACACTGAACCCTATGGGAGTTTCACTGATTAACACTGAACCCTGTGGGAGTCTCAGTTATTAACACTGAACCCTGAGGGAGTCTCACTGATTAACACTGAACCCTGTGGGAGTCTCACTGATTAACACTGAACCATATGGGAGTCTCACTGATTAAAACTGAACCCTGTGGGAGTCTCACTGATTAACACTGAACCCTATGGGAGTCTCACTGATTAACACTGAACCCTGTGAGAGTCTCACTGATTAAGTCTGAACTCTATGGGAGTCTCACTGATTAACACTGACACCTATGGGAGTCTCACTGATTAACACTGGACCCTATGGGAGTCTCACTGATTAACACTGAAGCCTGTGGGAGTCTCACTGATTAACACTGAACCCTATGGTAGTCTCACAGATTAACGCTGAACCCTATGGGAGTCTCACTGGTTAACAATGAACCCTATGGGAGTCTCACTGATTAACACTGAAATCGATGGGATTCTCACTGATTAACACTGAACCCTATGGGAGTCTCATTGATTAACACTGAACCCTATGGGAGTCTCACTGATTAACACATGCACCCTGTGGGAGTCTCAATGATTTACACTGAACCCTGTGGGAGTCTCACTGATTAACACTGAACCCTATGGGAGTCTCACTGATTAACACATGAACCCTGAAAGAGTCTCACTGATTAACACTGAACCCTATGGGAGTCTCAATGATTAACACTGAACCCTGTGGGAGTCTCACTGATTAAGACTGAACCCTATGGGAGTCTCACTGATTAACACTGAACCCTTTGGGAATCTCACTGGTTAACAATGAACCCTATGGGAGTCTCAATGATTAACACTGAACTCTATGGGATTCTCACTGATTAACACTGAACCCTATGGGAATCTCACTGATTAACACTGAACCCTGTGGGAGTCTCAGTTATTAACACTGAACCCTGAGGGAGTCTCATTGATTAACACATGAACCCTGAGGGAGTCTCACTGATTAACACTGAACCCTGTGGGAGTCTCACTGATTAACACTGAACCATATGGGAGTCTCACTGATTAACACTAAACCCTGTGGGAGTCTCACTGATTAACACTCAACCCTATGGGATTCTCATTGATTAACACATGAACCCTGAGGGAGTCTCACTGATTAACACTGAACCCTGTGGGAGTCTCACTGATTAACTCTGAACCATATGGGAGTCTCACTGATTAAAACTGAACCCTGTGGGAGTCTCACTGATTAACACTGAACCCTATGGGAGTCTCAATGATTAACACTGAACCCTGTGGGAGTCTCACTGATTAAGACTGAACCCTTTGGGAGTCTCACTGATTAACACTGAACCCTGTGGGAATCTCACTGGTTAAAAATGAACCCTATGGGAGTCTCAATGATTAACACTGAACTCTATGGGATTCTCACTGATTAACACTGAACCCTATGGGAGTTTCACTGATTAACACTGAACCCTGTGGGAGTCTCAGTTATTAACACTGAACCCTGAGGGAGTCTCACTGATTAACACTGAACACTGGGGGAGTCTCAATGATTAACACTGAACACTGTGGGAGTCTCACTGATTAACACTAAACCCTGTGGGAGTCTCACTGATTAACACTGAACCCTATGGGAGTCTCATTGATTAACACATGAACCCTGAGGGAGTCTCACTGATTAACACTGAACCCTGTGGGAGTCTCACTGATTAACACTGAACCATATGGGAGTCTCACTGATTAAAACTGAACCCTGTGGGAGTCTCACTGATTAACACTGAACCCTATGGGAGTCTCACTGATTAACACTGAACCCTGTGAGAGTCTCACTGATTAAGTCTGAACTCTATGGGAGTCTCACTGATTAACACTGACACCTATGGGAGTCTCACTGATTAACACTGGACCCTATGGGAGTCTCACTGATTAACACTGAAGCCTGTGGGAGTCTCACTGATTAACACTAAACCCTATGGTAGTCTCACAGATTAACGCTGAACCCTATGGGAGTCTCACTGGTTAACAATGAACCCTATGGGAGTCTCACTGATTAACACTGAAATCGATGGGATTCTCACTGATTAACACTGAACCCTATGGGAGTCTCACTGATTAACACTGAACCCAGTGGGAGTCTCAGTGATTAATACTGAACCCTATGGGAGTCTCACTGATTAACACTGAACACTGTGGGAGTCTCACTGATTAACACTGAACACTGTGGGAGTCTCACTGATTAACACTGAACCCTGTGGGCGTCTCACTGATTAACACTGAACCCTATGGGAGTCTCACTGATTAACACATGAACCCTGTGGGAGTCTCACTGATTAACACTGAACCCTGTGGGAGTCTCACTGATTAACGCTGAACCCTGTGGGAGTCTCACTGATTAACACTGAACCCTATGGGAGTCTCACAGATTAACGCTGAACCCTATGGGAGTCTCACTGGTTAACAATGAACCCAGTGGGAGTCTCATTGATTAATACTGAACCCTATGGGAGTCTCACTGATTAACACTGAACACTGTGGGAGTCTCACTGATTAACACTGAACACTGTGGGAGTCTCACTGATTAACACTGAACCCTGTGGGCATCTCACTGATTAACACTGAACCCTATGGGAGTCTCACTGATTAACACATGAACCCTGTGGGAGTCTCACTGATTATCACTGAACCCTGTGGGAATCTCACTGATTAACGCTGAACCCTGTGGGAGTCTCACTGATTAACACTGAACCCTATGGGAGTCTCACTGATTAACACATGAACCCTGAGGGAGTCTCACTGATTAACACTGAACCCTATGGGAGTCTCACTGATTAACACTGAACCCTGTGGGAGTCTCACTGATTAAGACTGAACCCTATGGGAGTCTCACTGATTAACACTGAACCCTGTGGGAGTCTCACTGGTTAACAATGAACCCTATGGGAGTCTCAATGATTAACACTGAACTCTATGGGATTCTCACTGATTAACACTGAACCCTATGGGAGTCTCACTGATTAACACTGAACCCTGTGGGAGTCTCAGTTATTAACACTGAACCCTGAGGGAGTCTCACTGATTAACACTGAACACTGGGGGAGTCTCAATGATTAACACTGAACACTGTGGGAGTCTCACTGATTAATACTAAACCCTGTGGGAGTCTCACTGATTAACACTGAACCCTATGGGAGTCTCATTGATTAACACATGAACCCTGAGGGAGTCTCACTGATTAACATTGAACCCTGTGGGAGTCTCACTGATTAATACTGAACCCTGTGGGAGTCTCACTGATTAACACTGAACCCTATGGGAGTCTCACTGATTAACACTGAACCCTGTGAGAGTCTCACTGATTAAGACTGAACCCTATGGGAGTCTCACTGATTAACACTGAAACCTATGGGAGTCTCACTGATTAACACTGGACCCTATGGGAGTCTCACTGATTAACACTGAAGCCTGTGGGAGTCTCACTGATTAACACTGAACCCTATGGGAGTCTCACAGATTAACGCTGAACCCTATGGGAGTCTCACTGGTTAACAATGAACCCTATAAGAGTCTCACTGATTAACACTGAAATCGATGGGATTCTCACTGATTAACACTGAACCCTATGGGAGTCTCACTGATTAACACTGAACCCAGTGGGAGTCTCACTGATTAACACTGAACACTGTCGGAGTCTCACTGATTAACACTGAACACTGTGGGAGTCTCACTGATTAACACTGAACCCTGTGGGCGTCTCACTGATTAACACTGAACCCTATGGGAGTCTCACTGATTAACACATGAACCCTGTGGGAGTCTCACTGATTAACACTGAACCCTGTGGGAGTCTCACTGATTAACGCTGAACCCTGTGGGAGTCTCACTGATTAACACTGAACCCTAAGGGAGTCTCACTGGTTAACAATGAACCCAGTGGGAGTCTCATTGATTAATACTGAACCCTATGGGAGTCTCACTGATTAACACTGAACACTGTGGGAGTCTCACTCATTATCACTGAACACTGTGGGAGTCTCACTGATTAACACTGAACCCTGTGGGCGTCTCACTGATTAACACTGAACCCTATGGGAGTCTCACTGATTAACACATGAACCCTGTGGGAGTCTCACTGATTATCACTGAACCCTGTGGGAGTCTCACTGATTAACGCTGAACCCTGTGGGAGTCTCACTGATTAACACTGAACCCTATGGGAGTCTCACAGATTAACGATGAACCCTATGGGAGTCTCACTGGTTAACAATGAACCCAGTGGGAGTTTCAGTGATTAATACTGAACCCTATGGGAGTCTCACTGATTAACACTGAACACTGTGGAAGTCTCACTGATTAACACTGAACACTGTGGGAGTCTCACTGATTAACACTGAACCCTGTGGGCGTCTCACTGATTAACACTGAACCCTATGGGAGTCTCACTGATTAACACATGAACCCTGTGGGAGTCTCACTGATTAATGCTGAACCCTGTGGGAGTCTCACTGATTAACACTGAACCCTATGGGAGTCTCACTGATTAACACTGAACCCTGTGGAAGTCTCACTGATTAACACTGAACCCTGTGGGAGTCTCACTGATTAACACTGAACCCTGTGGGAGTCTCACTGATTACCCCTGAACCCTGTGGGAGTTTCACTGATTAACACTGAACCCTGTGGGAGTCTCACTGATTAACACTGAACCCTGTGGGAGTCTCACTGATTAACACTGAACCCTGTGGGAGTCTCACTGATTAACACTGCACCCTATGGGAGTTTCACTGATTAACACTGAACCCTGTGGGAGTCTCATTGATTAACACTGAACCCTGTGGGAGTCTCACTGATTAACACTGATCCCTGTGGGAGTCTCACTGCTTAACACTGAACCCTATGGGAGTCTCACTGATAAACACTGAACCCTGTGAGAGACTTACTGATTAAGACTGAACCTTATGGGAGTCTCACTGATTAACACTGAAACCTATGGGAGTCTCACTGATTAACACTGAACCCTATGGGAGTCTCACTGATTAACACTGAACCATATGGGAGTCTCACTGATTAACACGGAACCCTGTGGGAGTCTCACTGATTAACACTGAACCCTATGGGAGTCTCACTGATTAACACTGAACCCTGTGAGAGTCTCACTGATTAAGACTGAACCCTATGGGAGTCTCACTGATTAACACTGAAACCTATGGGAGTCTCACTGATTAACACTGGACCCTATGGGAGTCTCACTGATTAACACTGAAGCCTGTGGGAGTCTCACTGATTAACACTGAACCCTATGGGAGTCTCACAGATTAACACTGAACCCTATGGGAGTCTCACTGGTTATCAATGAACCCTATGGGAGTCTCACTGATTAACACTGAAATCGATGGGATTCTCACTGATTAACACTGAACCCTATGGGAGTCTCACTGATTAACACTGGACCCAGTGGGAGTCTCAGTAATTAATACTGAACCCTATGGGAGTCTCACTGATTAACACTGAACACTGTGGGAGTCTCACTGATTAACACTGAACCCTATGGGAGTCTGAATGATTAACACTGAACCCTGTGGGAGTCTCACTGATTAACACTGAACCCTATGGGAGTCTCACTGATTAACACATGAACCCTGTGGGAGTCTCACTTATTAACACTGAACCCTGTGGGAGTCTTACAGATTAACGCTGAACCCTATGGGAGTCTCACTGGTTAACAATGAACCCAGTGGGAGTCTCATTGATTAATACTGAACCCTATTGGAGTCTCACTGATTAACACTGAACACTGTGGGAGTCTCACTGATTAACACTGAACACTGTGGGAGTCTCATTGATTAACACTGAACCCTGTGGGCGTCTCACTGATTAACACTGAACCCTATGGGAGTCTCACTTATTAACACATGAACCCTTTGGGAGTCTCACTGATTAACACTGAACCCTGTGGGAGTCTCACTGATTAACGCTGAACCCTGTGGGAGTCTCACTGATTAACACTGAACCCTATGGGAGTCTCACAGATTAACGCTGAACCCTATGGGAGTCTCACTGGTTAACAATGAACCCAGTGGGAGTCTCAGTGATTAATACTGAACCCTATGGGAGTCTCACTGATTAACACTGAACACTGTGTGAGTCTCACTGATTAACACTGAACACTGTGGGAGTATCACTGATTAACACTGAACCCTGTGGGCGTCTCACTGATTAACACTGAACCCTATGGGAGTCTCACTGATTAACACATGAACCCTGTGGGAGTCTCACTGATTAACACTGAACCCTGTGGGAGTCTCCCTGATTAACGCTGAACCCTGTGGGAGTCTCACTGATTAACACTGAACCCTATGGGAGTCTCACTGATTAACACTGAACCCTGTGAAAGTCTCACTGATTAACACTGAACCCTGTGGGAGTCTCACTGATTAACACTGAACCCTGTGGGAGTCTCACTTATTAACACTGAACCCTGTGGGAGTCTTACAGATTAACGCTGAACCCTATGGGAGTCTCACTGGTTAACAATGAACCCAGTGGAAGTCTCATTGATTAATACTGAACCCTATTGGAGTCTCACTGATTAACACTGAACACTGTGGGAGTCTCACTGATTAACACTGAACACTGTGGGAGTCTCACTGATTAACACTGAACCCTGTGGGCGTCTCACTGATTAACACTGAACCCTATGGGAGTCTCACTGATTAACACATGAACCCTTTGGGAGTCTCACTGATTAACACTGAACCCTGTGGGAGTCTCACTGATTAACGCTGAACCCTGTGGGAGTCTCACTGATTAACACTGAACCCTATGGGAGTCTCACAGATTAACGCTGAACCCTATGGGAGTCTCACTGGTTAACAATGAACCCAGTGGGAGTCTCAGTGATTAATACTGAACCCTATGGGAGTCTCACTGATTAACACTGAACACTGTGTGAGTCTCACTGATTAACACTGAACACTGTGGGAGTATCACTGATTAACACTGAACCCTGTGGGCGTCTCACTGATTAACACTGAACCCTATGGGAGTCTCACTGATTAACACATGAACCCTGTGGGAGTCTCACTGATTAACACTGAACCCTGTGGGAGTCTCACTGATTAACGCTGAACCCTGTGGGAGTCTCACTGATTAACACTGAACCCTATGGGAGTCTCACTGATTAACACTGAACCCTGTGAAAGTCTCATTGATTAACACTGAACCCTGTGGGAGTCTCACTGATTAACACTGAACCCTGTGGGAGTCTCACTGATTACCCCTGAACCCTGTGGGAGTTTCACTGATTAACACTGAACCCTGTGGGAGTCTCACTGATTAACACTGAACCCTGTGGGAGTCTCACTGATTAACACTGAACCCTGTGGGAGTCTCACTGATTAACACTGCACCCTATGGGAGTTTCACTGATTAACACTGAACCCTGTGGGAGTCTCACTGATTAACACTGAACCCTGTGGGAGTCTCACTGATTAACACTGATCCCTGTGGGAGTCTCATTGATTAACACTGAACCCTATGGGAGTCTCACTGATTAACACATGAACCCTGTGGGAGTCTCACTGATTTACACTGAACCCTGTGGGAGTCTCACTGATTAACACTGAACCCTGTGGGAGTCTCACTGATTAACACTGAACCCTATGGGAGTCTCATTGATTAACACATGAACCCTGAGGGAGTCTCACTGATTAACACATAACCTTGTGGGAGTCTCACTGATTAAAACTGAACCCTGTGGGATTCTCACTGATTAACACTGAACCCTATGGGAGTCTCATTGATTAACACTGAACCCTATGGGAGTCTCACTGATTAACACATGAACCCTGTGGGAGTCTCAATTATTTACACTGAACCCTGTGGGAGTCTCACTGATTAACACTGAACCCTATGGGAGTCTCACTGATTAACACATGAACCCTGAGGGAGTCTCACTGATTAACACATGAACCCTGTGGGAGTCTCACTGATTATCACTGAACCCTGTGGGAATCTCACTGATTAACGCTGAACCCTGTGGGAGTCTCACTGATTAACACTGAACCCTATGGGAGTCTCACTGATTAACACATGAACCCTGAGGGAGTCTCACTGATTAACACTGAACCCTATGGGAGTCTCACTGATTAACACTGAACCCTGTGGGAGTCTCACTGATTAAGACTGAACCCTATGGGAGTCTCACTGATTAACACTGAACCCTGTGGGAGTCTCACTGGTTAACAATGAACCCTATGGGAGTCTCAATGATTAACACTGAACTCTATGGGATTCTCACTGATTAACACTGAACCCTATGGGAGTCTCACTGATTAACACTGAACCCTGTGGGAGTCTCAGTTATTAACACTGAACCCTGAGGGAGTCTCACTGATTAACACTGAACACTGGGGGAGTCTCAATGATTAACACTGAACACTGTGGGAGTCTCACTGATTAATACTAAACCCTGTGGGAGTCTCACTGATTAACACTGAACCCTATGGGAGTCTCATTGATTAACACATGAACCCTGAGGGAGTCTCACTGATTAACATTGAACCCTGTGGGAGTCTCACTGATTAATACTGAACCCTGTGGGAGTCTCACTGATTAACACTGAACCCTATGGGAGTCTCACTGATTAACACTGAACCCTGTGAGAGTGTCACTGATTAAGACTGAACCCTATGGGAGTCTCACTGATTAACACTGAAACCTATGGGAGTCTCACTGATTAACACTGGACCCTATGGGAGTCTCACTGATTAACACTGAAGCCTGTGGGAGTCTCACTGATTAACACTGAACCCTATGGGAGTCTCACAGATTAACGCTGAACCCTATGGGAGTCTCACTGGTTAACAATGAACCCTATAAGAGTCTCACTGATTAACACTGAAATCGATGGGATTCTCACTGATTAACACTGAACCCTATGGGAGTCTCACTGATTAACACTGAACCCAGTGGGAGTCTCACTGATTAACACTGAACACTGTCGGAGTCTCACTGATTAACACTGAACACTGTGGGAGTCTCACTGATTAACACTGAACCCTGTGGGCGTCTCACTGATTAACACTGAACCCTATGGGAGTCTCACTGATTAACACATGAACCCTGTGGGAGTCTCACTGATTAACACTGAACCCTGTGGGAGTCTCACTGATTAACGCTGAACCCTGTGGGAGTCTCACTGATTAACACTGAACCCTAAGGGAGTCTCACTGGTTAACAATGAACCCAGTGGGAGTCTCATTGATTAATACTGAACCCTATGGGAGTCTCACTGATTAACACTGAACACTGTGGGAGTCTCACTCATTATCACTGAACACTGTGGGAGTCTCACTGATTAACACTGAACCCTGTGGGCGTCTCACTGATTAACACTGAACCCTATGGGAGTCTCACTGATTAACACATGAACCCTGTGGGAGTCTCACTGATTATCACTGAACCCTGTGGGAGTCTCACTGATTAACGCTGAACCCTGTGGGAGTCTCACTGATTAACACTGAACCCTATGGGAGTCTCACAGATTAACGATGAACCCTATGGGAGTCTCACTGGTTAACAATGAACCCAGTGGGAGTTTCAGTGATTAATACTGAACCCTATGGGAGTCTCACTGATTAACACTGAACACTGTGGAAGTCTCACTGATTAACACTGAACACTGTGGGAGTCTCACTGATTAACACTGAACCCTGTGGGCGTCTCACTGATTAACACTGAACCCTATGGGAGTCTCACTGATTAACACATGAACCCTGTGGGAGTCTCACTGATTAATGCTGAACCCTGTGGGAGTCTCACTGATTAACACTGAACCCTATGGGAGTCTCACTGATTAACACTGAACCCTGTGGAAGTCTCACTGATTAACACTGAACCCTGTGGGAGTCTCACTGATTAACACTGAACCCTGTGGGAGTCTCACTGATTACCCCTGAACCCTGTGGGAGTTTCACTGATTAACACTGAACCCTGTGGGAGTCTCACTGATTAACACTGAACCCTGTGGGAGTCTCACTGATTAACACTGAACCCTGTGGGAGTCTCACTGATTAACACTGCACCCTATGGGAGTTTCACTGATTAACACTGAACCCTGTGGGAGTCTCATTGATTAACACTGAACCCTGTGGGAGTCTCACTGATTAACACTGATCCCTGTGGGAGTCTCACTGCTTAACACTGAACCCTATGGGAGTCTCACTGATAAACACTGAACCCTGTGAGAGACTTACTGATTAAGACTGAACCTTATGGGAGTCTCACTGATTAACACTGAAACCTATGGGAGTCTCACTGATTAACACTGAACCCTATGGGAGTCTCACTGATTAACACTGAACCATATGGGAGTCTCACTGATTAACACGGAACCCTGTGGGAGTCTCACTGATTAACACTGAACCCTATGGGAGTCTCACTGATTAACACTGAACCCTGTGAGAGTCTCACTGATTAAGACTGAACCCTATGGGAGTCTCACTGATTAACACTGAAACCTATGGGAGTCTCACTGATTAACACTGGACCCTATGGGAGTCTCACTGATTAACACTGAAGCCTGTGGGAGTCTCACTGATTAACACTGAACCCTATGGGAGTCTCACAGATTAACACTGAACCCTATGGGAGTCTCACTGGTTATCAATGAACCCTATGGGAGTCTCACTGATTAACACTGAAATCGATGGGATTCTCACTGATTAACACTGAACCCTATGGGAGTCTCACTGATTAACACTGGACCCAGTGGGAGTCTCAGTAATTAATACTGAACCCTATGGGAGTCTCACTGATTAACACTGAACACTGTGGGAGTCTCACTGATTAACACTGAACCCTATGGGAGTCTGAATGATTAACACTGAACCCTGTGGGAGTCTCACTGATTAACACTGAACCCTATGGGAGTCTCACTGATTAACACATGAACCCTGTGGGAGTCTCACTTATTAACACTGAACCCTGTGGGAGTCTTACAGATTAACGCTGAACCCTATGGGAGTCTCACTGGTTAACAATGAACCCAGTGGGAGTCTCATTGATTAATACTGAACCCTATTGGAGTCTCACTGATTAACACTGAACACTGTGGGAGTCTCACTGATTAACACTGAACACTGTGGGAGTCTCATTGATTAACACTGAACCCTGTGGGCGTCTCACTGATTAACACTGAACCCTATGGGAGTCTCACTTATTAACACATGAACCCTTTGGGAGTCTCACTGATTAACACTGAACCCTGTGGGAGTCTCACTGATTAACGCTGAACCCTGTGGGAGTCTCACTGATTAACACTGAACCCTATGGGAGTCTCACAGATTAACGCTGAACCCTATGGGAGTCTCACTGGTTAACAATGAACCCAGTGGGAGTCTCAGTGATTAATACTGAACCCTATGGGAGTCTCACTGATTAACACTGAACACTGTGTGAGTCTCACTGATTAACACTGAACACTGTGGGAGTATCACTGATTAACACTGAACCCTGTGGGCGTCTCACTGATTAACACTGAACCCTATGGGAGTCTCACTGATTAACACATGAACCCTGTGGGAGTCTCACTGATTAACACTGAACCCTGTGGGAGTCTCACTGATTAACGCTGAACCCTGTGGGAGTCTCACTGATTAACACTGAACCCTATGGGAGTCTCACTGATTAACACTGAACCCTGTGAAAGTCTCACTGATTAACACTGAACCCTGTGGGAGTCTCACTGATTAACACTGAACCCTGTGGGAGTCTCACTTATTAACACTGAACCCTGTGGGAGTCTTACAGATTAACGCTGAACCCTATGGGAGTCTCACTGGTTAACAATGAACCCAGTGGAAGTCTCATTGATTAATACTGAACCCTATTGGAGTCTCACTGATTAACACTGAACACTGTGGGAGTCTCACTGATTAACACTGAACACTGTGGGAGTCTCACTGATTAACACTGAACCCTGTGGGCGTCTCACTGATTAACACTGAACCCTATGGGAGTCTCACTGATTAACACATGAACCCTTTGGGAGTCTCACTGATTAACACTGAACCCTGTGGGAGTCTCACTGATTAACGCTGAACCCTGTGGGAGTCTCACTGATTAACACTGAACCCTATGGGAGTCTCACAGATTAACGCTGAACCCTATGGGAGTCTCACTGGTTAACAATGAACCCAGTGGGAGTCTCAGTGATTAATACTGAACCCTATGGGAGTCTCACTGATTAACACTGAACACTGTGTGAGTCTCACTGATTAACACTGAACACTGTGGGAGTATCACTGATTAACACTGAACCCTGTGGGCGTCTCACTGATTAACACTGAACCCTATGGGAGTCTCACTGATTAACACATGAACCCTGTGGGAGTCTCACTGATTAACACTGAACCCTGTGGGAGTCTCACTGATTAACGCTGAACCCTGTGGGAGTCTCACTGATTAACACTGAACCCTATGGGAGTCTCACTGATTAACACTGAACCCTGTGAAAGTCTCATTGATTAACACTGAACCCTGTGGGAGTCTCACTGATTAACACTGAACCCTGTGGGAGTCTCACTGATTACCCCTGAACCCTGTGGGAGTTTCACTGATTAACACTGAACCCTGTGGGAGTCTCACTGATTAACACTGAACCCTGTGGGAGTCTCACTGATTAACACTGAACCCTGTGGGAGTCTCACTGATTAACACTGCACCCTATGGGAGTTTCACTGATTAACACTGAACCCTGTGGGAGTCTCACTGATTAACACTGAACCCTGTGGGAGTCTCACTGATTAACACTGATCCCTGTGGGAGTCTCATTGATTAACACTGAACCCTATGGGAGTCTCACTGATTAACACATGAACCCTGTGGGAGTCTCACTGATTTACACTGAACCCTGTGGGAGTCTCACTGATTAACACTGAACCCTGTGGGAGTCTCACTGATTAACACTGAACCCTATGGGAGTCTCATTGATTAACACATGAACCCTGAGGGAGTCTCACTGATTAACACATAACCCTGTGGGAGTCTCACTGATTAAAACTGAACCCTGTGGGATTCTCACTGATTAACACTGAACCCTATGGGAGTCTCATTGATTAACACTGAACCCTATGGGAGTCTCACTGATTAACACATGAACCCTGTGGGAGTCTCAATTATTTACACTGAACCCTGTGGGAGTCTCACTGATTAACACTGAACCCTATGGGAGTCTCACTGATTAACACATGAACCCTGAGGGAGTCTCACTGATTAACACTGAACCCTATGGGAGTCTCACTGATTAACACTGAACCCTGTGGGATTCTCACTGATTAACACATGAACCCTATGGGAGTCTCACTGATTAACACTGAACCCTGTGGGAGTCTCAGTTATTAACACTGAACCCTATGGGAGTCTCACTGATTAACACATGAACCCTGAGGGAGTCTCACTGATTAACACTGAACCCTATGGGAGTCTCACTGATTAACACTGAACCCTGTGGGATTCTCACTGATTAACACATGAACCCTATGGGAGTCTCACTGATTAACACTGAACCCTGTGGGAGTCTCAGTTATTAACACTGAACCCTATGGGAGTCTCATTGATTAACACATGAACCCTGAGGGAGTCTCACTGATTAACACATAACCCTGTGGGAGTCTCACTGATTAAAACTGAACCCTGTGGGATTCTCACTGATTAACACTGAACCCTATGGGAGTCTCATTGATTAACACTGAACCCTATGGGAGTCTCACTGATTAACACATGAACCCTGTGGGAGTCTCAATTATTTACACTGAACCCTGTGAGAGTCTCACTGATTAACACTGAACCCTATGGGA
Organism: Petromyzon marinus; assembly: GCF_048934315.1. NCBI lineage: Eukaryota > Metazoa > Chordata > Hyperoartia > Petromyzontiformes > Petromyzontidae > Petromyzon > Petromyzon marinus. The sequence goes on from NW_027423501.1 coordinate 3,026,309, forward strand.
GTCTCACTGATTAACACATGAACCCTGAGGGAGTCTCACTGATTAACACTGAACCCTATGGGAGTCTCACTGATTAACACTGAACCCTGTGGGATTCTCACTGATTAACACATGAACCCTATGGGAGTCTCACTGATTAACACTGAACCCTGTGGGAGTCTCAGTTATTAACACTGAACCCTGTGGGAGTCTCACTGATTAACACTGAACACTGGGGGAGTCTCACTGATAAACACTGAACACTGTGGGAGTCTCACTGATTAACACTAAACCCAGTGGGAGTCTCACTGATTAACACTGAACCCTATGGGAGTCTCATTGATTAACACATGAACCCTGAGGGAGTCTCACTGATTAACACTGAACCCTGTGGGAGTCTCACTGATTAACACTGAACCATATGGGAGTCTCACTGATTAAAACTGAACCCTGTGGGAGTCTCACTGATTAACACTGAACCCTATGGGAGTCTCACTGATTAACACTGAACCCTGTGAGAGTCTCACTGATTAAGTCTGAACTCTATGGGAGTCTCACTGATTAACACTGACACCTATGGGAGTCTCACTGATTAACACTGGACCCTATGGGAGTCTCACTGATTAACACTGAAGCCTGTGGGAGTCTCACTGATTAACACTGAACCCTATGGTAGTCTCACAGATTAACGCTGAACCCTATGGGAGTCTCACTGGTTAACAATGAACCCTATGGGAGTCTCACTGATTAACACTGAAATTGATGGGATTCTCACTGATTAACACTGAACCCTATGGGAGTCTCACTGATTAACACTGAACCCAGTGGGAGTCTCAGTGATTAATACTGAACCCTATGGGAGTCTCACTGATTAACACTGAACACTGTGGGAGTCTCACTGATTAACACTGAACACTGTGGGAGTCTCACTGATTAACACTGAACCCTGTGGGCGTCTCACTGATTAACACTGAACCCTATGGGAGTCTCACTGATTAACACATGAACCCTGTGGGAGTCTCACTGATTAACACTGAACCCTGTGGGAGTCTCACTGATTAACGCTGAACCCTGTGGGAGTCTCAGATTAACGCTGAACCCTATGGGAGTCTCACTGGTTAACAATGAACCCAGTGGGAGTCTCATTGATTAATACTGAACCCTATGGGAGTCTCACTGATTAACACTAAACCCTGTGGGAGTCTCACTGATTAACACTGAACCCTATGGGAGTCTCATTGATTAACACATGAACCCTGAGGGAGTCTCACTGATTAACATTGAACCCTGTGGGAGTCTCACTGATTAACACTGAACCCTGTGGGAGTCTCACTGATTAACACTGAACCCTATGGGAGTCTCACTGATTAACACTGAACCCTGTGAGAGTCTCACTGATTAAGACTGAACCCTATGGGAGTCTCACTGATTAACACTGAAACCTATGGGAGTCTCACTGATTAACACTGGACCCTATGGGAGTCTCACTGATTAACACTGAAGCCTGTGGGAGTCTCACTGATTAACACTGAACCCTATGGGAGTCTCACAGATTAACGCTGAACCCTATGGGAGTCTCACTGGTTAACAATGAACCCTATAAGAGTCTCACTGATTAACACTGAAATCGATGGGATTCTCACTGATTAACACTGAACCCTATGGGAGTCTCACTGATTAACACTGAACCCAGTGGGAGTCTCACTGATTAACACTGAACACTGTCGGAGTGTCACTGATTAACACTGAACACTGTGGGAGTCTCACTGATTAACATTGAACCCTGTGGGCGTCTCACTGATTAACACTGAACCCTATGGGAGTCTCACTGATTAACACATGAACCCTGTGGGAGTCTCACTGATTAACACTGAACCCTGTGGGAGTCTCACTGATTAACGCTGAACCCTGTGGGAGTCTCACTGATTAACACTGAACCCTATGGGAGTCTCACTGGTTAACAATGAACCCAGTGGGAGTCTCATTGATTAATACTGAACCCTATGGGAGTCTCACTGATTAACACTGAACACTGTGGGAGTCTCACTCATTATCACTGAACACTGTGGGAGTCTCACTGATTAACACTGAACCCTGTGGGCGTCTCACTGATTAACACTGAACCCTGTCGGCGTTTCACTGATTAACACTGAACCCTATGGGAGTCTCACTGATTAACACATGAACCCTGTGGGAGTCTCACTGATTATCACTGAACCCTGTGGGAGTCTCACTGATTAACGCTGAACCCTGTGGGAGTCTCACTGATTAACACTGAACCCTATGGGAGTCTCACAGATTAACGATGAACCCTATGGGAGTCTCACTGGTTAACAATGAACCCAGTGGGAGTCTCAGTGATTAATACTGAACCCTATGGGAGTCTCACTGATTAACACTGAACACTGTGGGAGTCTCACTGATTAACACTGAACACTGTGGGAGTCTCACTGATTAACACTGAACCCTGTGGGCGTCTCACTGATTAACACTGAACCCTATGGGAGTCTCACTGATTAACACATGAACCCTGTGGGAGTCTCACTGATTAATGCTGAACCCTGTGGGAGTCTCACTGATTAACACTGAACCCTATGGGAGTCTCACTGATTAACACTGAACCCTGTGGAAGTCTCACTGATTAACACTGAACCCTGTGGGAGTCTCACTGATTAACACTGAACCCTGTGGGAGTCTCACTGATTACCCCTGAACCCTGTGGGAGTTTCACTGATTAACACTGAACCCTGTGGGAGTCTCACTGATTAACACTGAACCCTGTGGGAGTCTCACTGATTAACACTGAACCCTGTGGGAGTCTCACTGATTAACACTGCACCCTATGGGAGTTTCACTGATTAACACTGAACCCTGTGGGAGTCTCATTGATTAACACTGAACCCTGTGGGAGTCTCACTGATTAACACTGATCCCTGTGGGAGTCTCACTGCTTAACACTGAACCCTATGGGAGTCTCACTGATAAACACTGAACCCTGTGAGAGACTTACTGATTAAGACTGAACCTTATGGGAGTCTCACTGATTAACACTGAAACCTATGGGAGTCTCACTGATTAACACTGAACCCTATGGGAGTCTCACTGATTAACACTGAACCATATGGGAGTCTCACTGATTAACACGGAACCCTGTGGGAGTCTCACTGATTAACACTGAACCCTATGGGAGTCTCACTGATTAACACTGAACCCTGTGAGAGTCTCACTGATTAAGACTGAACCCTATGGGAGTCTCACTGATTAACACTGAAACCTATGGGAGTCTCACTGATTAACACTGGACCCTATGGGAGTCCCACTGATTAACACTGAAGCCTGTGGGAGTCTCACTGATTAACACTGAACCCTATGGGAGTCTCACAGATTAACACTGAACCCTATGGGAGTCTCACTGGTTATCAATGAACCCTATGGGAGTCTCGCTGATTAACACTGAAATCGATGGGATTCTCACTCATTAACACTGAACCCTATGGGAGTCTCACTGATTAACACTGGACCCAGTCGGAGTCTCAGTAATTAATACTGAACCCTATGGGAGTCTCACTGATTAACACTGAACACTGTGGGAGTCTCACTGATTAACACTGAACCCTATGGGAGTCTGACTGATTAACACTGAACCCTGTGGGAGTCTCACTGATTAACACTGAACCCTATGGGAGTCTCACTGATTAACACATGAACCCTGTGGGAGTCTCACTTATTAACACTGAACCCTGTAGGAGTCTTACAGATTAACGCTGAACCCTATGGGAGTCTCACTGGTTAACAATGAACCCAGTGGGAGTCTTATTGATTAATACTAAACCCTATGGGAGTCTCACTGATTAACACTGAACACTGTGGGAGTCTCACTGATTAACACTGAACACTGTGGGAGTCTCACTGATTAACACTGAACCCTGTGGGCGTCTCACTGATTAACACTGAACCCTATGGGAGTCTCACTGATTAACACATGAACCCTTTGGGAGTCTCACTGATTAACACTGAACCCTGTGGGAGTCTCACTGATTAACGCTGAACCCTGTGGGAGTCTCACTGATTAACACTGAACCCTATGGGAGTCTCACAGATTAATGCTGAACCCTATGGGAGTCTCACTGGTTAACAATGAACCCAGTGGGAGTCTCAGTGATTAATACTGAACCCTATGGGAGTCTCACTGATTAACACTGAACACTGTGTGAGTCTCACTGATTAACACTGAACCCTGTGGGAGTCTCACTGATTAACACTGAACCCTGTGGGAGTCTCACTGATTAACACTGAACCCTGAGGGAGTCTCACTGATTAACACATGAAGCCTGTGGGAGTCTCACTGATTAACACAGAACCCTATGGAAGTCTCACTGATTAACACTGAACCCTATGGGAGTCTCACTGATTAACACCGAACCCTATGGGAGTCTCACTGATTAACACTGAACCCTATGGGATCCTCACTGATTAACACCAAACCCTATGGGAGTCTCACTGATTAACACTGAACCCTATGGGAGTCTCATTGATTAACACCGAACCCTATGGGAGTCTCACTGATTAGCACTGGGCCCTGTGGGAGTCTCACTGATTAACACTGAACCCTGTGGGAGTCTCACTGATTAACACTGGACCCTGTGGGAGTCTCACTGATTAACACTGAACCCTGTGGAAGTCTCACTGATTAACACTGAACCCTATGGGAGTCTCACTGATTAACACTGAACCCTATGGGAGTCTCACTGATAAACACTGAACCCTGTGGGAGTCTCACTGATTAACACTGAACCCTATGGGAGTCTCACTGATTAACATTGAACCCTGTGGGAGTCTCACTGATTAACACTGAACCCTGTGGTAGTCTCACTGATTAACACCGAACCCTATGGGAGTCTCACTGATTAGCACTGGGCCCTGTGGGAGTCTCACTGATTAACACTGAACCCTGTGGGAGTCTCACTGATTAACACTGGACCCTGTGGGAATCTCACTGATTAACACTGAACCCTGTGGAAGTCTCACTGATTAACACTGAACCCTGTGGGAGTCTCAGTTATTAACACTGAACCCTATGGGAGTCTCACTGATTAACACATGAACCCTGAGGGAGTCTCACTGATTAACACTGAACCCTATGGGAGTCTCACTGATTAACACTGAACCCTGTGGGATTCTCACTGATTAACACATGAACCCTATGGGAGTCTCACTGATTAACACTGAACCCTGTGGGAGTCTCAGTTATTAACACTGAACCCTATGGGAGTCTCATTGATTAACACATGAACCCTGAGGGAGTCTCACTGATTAACACATAACCCTGTGGGAGTCTCACTGATTAAAACTGAACCCTGTGGGATTCTCACTGATTAACACTGAACCCTATGGGAGTCTCATTGATTAACACTGAACCCTATGGGAGTCTCACTGATTAACACATGAACCCTGTGGGAGTCTCAATTATTTACACTGAACCCTGTGAGAGTCTCACTGATTAACACTGAACCCTATGGGAGTCTCACTGATTAACACATGAACCCTGAGGGAGTCTCACTGATTAACACTGAACCCTATGGGAGTCTCACTGATTAACACTGAACCCTGTGGGATTCTCACTGATTAACACATGAACCCTATGGGAGTCTCACTGATTAACACTGAACCCTGTGGGAGTCTCAGTTATTAACACTGAACCCTGTGGGAGTCTCACTGATTAACACTGAACACTGGGGGAGTCTCACTGATAAACACTGAACACTGTGGGAGTCTCACTGATTAACACTAAACCCAGTGGGAGTCTCACTGATTAACACTGAACCCTATGGGAGTCTCATTGATTAATACATGAACCCTGAGGGAGTCTCACTGATTAACACTGAACCCTGTGGGAGTCTCACTGATTAACACTGAACCATATGGGAGTCTCACTGATTAAAACTGAACCCTGTGGGAGTCTCACTGATTAACACTGAACCCTATGGGAGTCTCACTGATTAACACTGAACCCTGTGAGAGTCTCACTGATTAAGTCTGAACTCTATGGGAGTCTCACTGATTAACACTGACACCTATGGGAGTCTCACTGATTAACACTGGACCCTATGGGAGTCTCACTGATTAACACTGAAGCCTGTGGGAGTCTCACTGATTAACACTGAACCCTATGGTAGTCTCACAGATTAACGCTGAACCCTATGGGAGTCTCACTGGTTAACAATGAACCCTATGGGAGTCTCACTGATTAACACTGAAATTGATGGGATTCTCACTGATTAACACTGAACCCTATGGGAGTCTCACTGATTAACACTGAACCCAGTGGGAGTCTCAGTGATTAATACTGAACCCTATGGGAGTCTCACTGATTAACACTGAACACTGTGGGAGTCTCACTGATTAACACTGAACACTGTGGGAGTCTCACTGATTAACACTGAACCCTGTGGGCGTCTCACTGATTAACACTGAACCCTATGGGAGTCTCACTGATTAACACATGAACCCTGTGGGAGTCTCACTGATTAACACTGCACCCTGTGGGAGTCTCACTGATTAACGCTGAACCCTGTGGGAGTCTCAGATTAACGCTGAACCCTATGGGAGTCTCACTGGTTAACAATGAACCCAGTGGGAGTCTCATTGATTAATACTGAACCCTATGGGAGTCTCACTGATTAACACTGAACACTGTGGGAGTCTCACTGATTAACACTGAACACTGTGGGAGTCTCACTGATTAACACTGAACCCTGTGGGCATCTCACTGATTAACACTGAACCCTATGGGAGTCTCACTGATTAACACATGAACCCTGTGGGAGTCTCACTGATTATCACTGAACCCTGTGGGAATCTCACTGATTAACGCTGAACCCTGTGGGAGTCTCACTGATTAACACTGAACCCTATGGGAGTCTCACTGATTAACACATGAACCCTAAGGGAGTCTCACTGATTAACACTGAACCCTATGGGAGTCTCACTGATTAACACTGAACCCTGTGGGAGTCTCACTGATTAAGACTGAACCCTATGGGAGTCTCACTGATTAACACTGAACCCTGTGGGAGTCTCACTGGTTAACAATGAACCCTATGGGAGTCTCAATGATTAACACTGAACTCTATGGGATTCTCACTGATTAACACTGAACCCTATGGGAGTCTCACTGATTAACACTGAACCCTGTGGGAGTCTCAGTTATTAACACTGAACCCTGAGGGAGTCTCACTGATTAACACTGAACACTGGGGGAGTCTCAATGATTAACACTGAACACTGTGGTAGTCTCACTGATTAACACTAAACCCTGTGGGAGTCTCACTGATTAACACTGAACCCTATGGGAGTCTCATTGATTAACACATGAACCCTGAGGGAGTCTCACTGATTAACATTGAACCCTGTGGGAGTCTCACTGATTAACACTGAACCCTGTGGGAGTCTCACTGATTAACACTGAACCCTATGGGAGTCTCACTGATTAACACTGAACCCTGTGAGAGTCTCACTGATTAAGACTGAACCCTATGGGAGTCTCACTGATTAACACTGAAACCTATGGGAGTCTCACTGATTAACACTGGACCCTATGGGAGTCTCACTGATTAACACTGAAGCCTGTGGGAGTCTCACTGATTAACACTGAACCCTATGGGAGTCTCACAGATTAACGCTGAACCCTATGGGAGTCTCACTGGTTAACAATGAACCCTATAAGAGTCTCACTGATTAACACTGAAATCGATGGGATTCTCACTGATTAACACTGAACCCTATGGGAGTCTCACTGATTAACACTGAACCCAGTGGGAGTCTCACTGATTAACACTGAACACTGTCGGAGTGTCACTGATTAACACTGAACACTGTGGGAGTCTCACTGATTAACATTGAACCCTGTGGGCGTCTCACTGATTAACACTGAACCCTATGGGAGTCTCACTGATTAACACATGAACCCTGTGGGAGTCTCACTGATTAACACTGAACCCTGTGGGAGTCTCACTGATTAACGCTGAACCCTGTGGGAGTCTCACTGATTAACACTGAACCCTATGGGAGTCTCACTGGTTAACAATGAACCCAGTGGGAGTCTCACTGATTAACACATGAACCCTGTGGGAGTCTCACTGATTATCACTGAACCCTGTGGGAGTCTCACTGATTAACGCTGAACCCTGTGGGAGTCTCACTGATTAACACTGAACCCTATGGGAGTCTCACAGATTAACGATGAACCCTATGGGAGTCTCACTGGTTAACAATGAACCCAGTGGGAGTCTCAGTGATTAATACTGAACCCTATGGGAGTCTCACTGATTAACACTGAACACTGTGGGAGTCTCACTGATTAACACTGAACACTGTGGGAGTCTCACTGATTAACACTGAACCCTGTGGGCGTCTCACTGATTAACACTGAACCCTATGGGAGTCTCACTGATTAACACATGAACCCTGTGGGAGTCTCACTGATTAATGCTGAACCCTGTGGGAGTCTCACTGATTAACACTGAACCCTATGGGAGTCTCACTGATTAACACTGAACCCTGTGGAAGTCTCACTGATTAACACTGAACCCTGTGGGAGTCTCACTGATTAACACTGAACCCTGTGGGAGTCTCACTGATTACCCCTGAACCCTGTGGGAGTTTCACTGATTAACACTGAACCCTGTGGGAGTCTCACTGATTAACACTGAACCCTGTGGGAGTCTCACTGATTAACACTGAACCCTGTGGGAGTCTCACTGATTAACACTGCACCCTATGGGAGTTTCACTGATTAACACTGAACCCTGTGGGAGTCTCATTGATTAACACTGAACCCTGTGGGAGTCTCACTGATTAACACTGATCCCTGTGGGAGTCTCACTGCTTAACACTGAACCCTATGGGAGTCTCACTGATAAACACTGAACCCTGTGAGAGACTTACTGATTAAGACTGAACCTTATGGGAGTCTCACTGATTAACACTGAAACCTATGGGAGTCTCACTGATTAACACTGAACCCTATGGGAGTCTCACTGATTAACACTGAACCATATGGGAGTCTCACTGATTAACACGGAACCCTGTGGGAGTCTCACTGATTAACACTGAACCCTATGGGAGTCTCACTGATTAACACTGAACCCTGTGAGAGTCTCACTGATTAAGACTGAACCCTATGGGAGTCTCACTGATTAACACTGAAACCTATGGGAGTCTCACTGATTAACACTGGACCCTATGGGAGTCCCACTGATTAACACTGAAGCCTGTGGGAGTCTCACTGATTAACACTGAACCCTATGGGAGTCTCACAGATTAACACTGAACCCTATGGGAGTCTCACTGGTTATCAATGAACCCTATGGGAGTCTCACTGATTAACACTGAAATCGATGGGATTCTCACTGATTAACACTGAACCCTATGGGAGTCTCACTGATTAACACTGGACCCAGTCGGAGTCTCAGTAATTAATACTGAACCCTATGGGAGTCTCACTGATTAACACTGAACACTGTGGGAGTCTCACTGATTAACACTGAACCCTATGGGAGTCTGACTGATTAACACTGAACCCTGTGGGAGTCTCACTGATTAACACTGAACCCTATGGGAGTCTCACTGATTAACACATGAACCCTGTGGGAGTCTCACTTATTAACACTGAACCCTGTAGGAGTCTTACAGATTAACGCTGAACCCTATGGGAGTCTCACTGGTTAACAATGAACCCAGTGGGAGTCTTATTGATTAATACTAAACCCTATGGGAGTCTCACTGATTAACACTGAACACTGTGGGAGTCTCACTGATTAACACTGAACACTGTGGGAGTCTCACTGATTAACACTGAACCCTGTGGGCGTCTCACTGATTAACACTGAACCCTATGGGAGTCTCACTGATTAACACATGAACCCTTTGGGAGTCTCACTGATTAACACTGAACCCTGTGGGAGTCTCACTGATTAACGCTGAACCCTGTGGGAGTCTCACTGATTAACACTGAACCCTATGGGAGTCTCACAGATTAATGCTGAACCCTATGGGAGTCTCACTGGTTAACAATGAACCCAGTGGGAGTCTCAGTGATTAATACTGAACCCTATGGGAGTCTCACTGATTAACACTGAACACTGTGTGAGTCTCACTGATTAACACTGAACCCTGTGGGAGTCTCACTGATTAACACTGAACCCTGTGGGAGTCTCACTGATTAACACTGAACCCTGAGGGAGTCTCACTGATTAACACATGAAGCCTGTGGGAGTCTCACTGATTAACACAGAACCCTATGGAAGTCTCACTGATTAACACTGAACCCTATGGGAGTCTCACTGATTAACACCGAACCCTATGGGAGTCTCACTGATTAACACTGAACCCTATGGGATCCTCACTGATTAACACCAAACCCTATGGGAGTCTCACTGATTAACACTGAACCCTATGGGAGTCTCATTGATTAACACCGAACCCTATGGGAGTCTCACTGATTAGCACTGGGCCCTGTGGGAGTCTCACTGATTAACACTGAACCCTGTGGGAGTCTCACTGATTAACACTGGACCCTGTGGGAGTCTCACTGATTAACACTGAACCCTGTGGAAGTCTCACTGATTAACACTGAACCCTATGGGAGTCTCACTGATTAACACTGAACCCTATGGGAGTCTCACTGATAAACACTGAACCCTGTGGGAGTCTCACTGATTAACACTGAACCCTATGGGAGTCTCACTGATTAACATTGAACCCTGTGGGAGTCTCACTGATTAACACTGAACCCTGTGGTAGTCTCACTGATTAACACCGAACCCTATGGGAGTCTCACTGATTAGCACTGGGCCCTGTGGGAGTCTCACTGATTAACACTGAACCCTGTGGGAGTCTCACTGATTAACACTGGACCCTGTGGGAATCTCACTGATTAACACTGAACCCTGTGGAAGTCTCACTGATTAACACTGAACCCTATGGGAGTCTCACTGATTAACACTGAACCCTATGGGAGTCTCACTGATAAACACTGAACCCTGTGGGAGCCTCACTGATTAACACTGAACCCTGTGGGAGTCTCACTGATTAACACTGAACCCTGAGGGAGTCTCACTGATTAACACATGAAGCCTGTGGGAGTCTCACTGATTAACACTGAACCCTATGGGAGTCTCACTGATTAACACTGAACCCTATGGGAGTCTCACTGATTAACACTGCACCCTATGGGAGTCTCACTGATTAACACTGAACCCAATGGGAGTCTCACTGATTAACACGGAACCCTATGGGAGTCTCACTGATTAACACTGAACCCTATGGGAGTCTCATTGATTAACACCGAACCCTATGGGAGACTCACTGATTAACACTGGGCCCTGTGGGTGTCTCACTGATTAACACTGAACCCTGTGTGATTCTCACTAATTAACACTGGACCCTGAGGGAGTCTCACTGATTAACACTGAACCCTGTGGAATTCTCACTGATTAACACTGAACCCTATGGGAGTCTCACTGATTAACACTGAACCCTATGGGAGTCTCACTGATAAACACTGAACCCTGTGGGAGTCTCACTGATTAACACTGAACCCTATTGGAGTCTCACTGATTAGCACTTAACCCTGTGGGAGTCTCACTGATTAACACTGGACCCTGTGGGAATTTCACTGATTAACACTGAACCCTGTGGTAGTCTCACTGATTAACACTGAACCCTATGGGAGTCTCACTGATTAACACTGAACCCTATGGGAGTCACACCGATTAATACTGACCCAATGGGAGTCTCACTGATTAACACTGAACCCTGTGGGAGTCTCACTGATTAACACTAAACCCTATGGGAATCTCGCTGATTAACACTGAACCCTGTGGGAGTCTCACTGATTAACACTGAACCCTATGGGAGTCTCACTGATTAACACTGAACCCTATGGGAGTCTCACCGATTAATACTGACCCAATGGGAGTCTCACTGATTAACACTGAACCCTATGGGAGTCTCATTGATTAACACTGAACCCTGTGGGAGTCTCACTGATTAACACTGAACCCTGTGGGAGCCTCACTGATTAACACTGAACCCTGTGGGAGTCTTACTGATTAACACTGAACCCTGAGGGAGTCTCACCGATTAACACATGAAGCCTGTGGGAGTCTCACTGATTAACACTGAACCCTATGGGAGTCTCATTGATTAACACTGAACCCTATGCGAGTCTCACTGATTAACACATGAACCCTGTGGGAGTCTCATGATTAACACTGAACCCTATGGGAGTCTCATTGATTAACACTGAACCCTATGGGAGTCTCACTGATTAACACATGAACCCTGTGGGAGTCTCACTGATTAACACTGAACCCTATGGGAGTCTCACTGATTAACACTGAACCCTTTCGGAGTCTCACTGATTAACACCGAACCCTATGGGAGTCTCACTGATTAACACTGAACCCTATGGGAGTCTCACTGATTAACACTGAACCCTATGGGAGTCTCACTGATTAAAACTGAACCCTATGGGAGTCTCACTGATTAAAACTGAACCCTATGGGAGTCTCACTGATTAACAACAAACCCAATGGGAGTCTCAGTGATTTACACTGAAAACTATGGGAGTCTCACTGATTAACACTGAACCCTGTTGGAGTCTCACTGATTAACACTGAACCCTATGGGAGTCTCATTGATTAACACTGAACCCTATAGGAGTCTCCCTGATTAACACTGAACCCTATGGGAGTCTCACTGATTAACACTGAACCCTATGGGAGTCTCACTGATTAACACCGAACCCTATGGGAGTCTCACTGATTAACACTGAACCCTATGGGAGTCTCACTGATTAACACCGAACCCTATGGGAGTCTCACTGATTAACACTGAACCCTATGGGAGTCTCACCGATTAATACTGAACCCTGTGGGAGTCTCATTGATTAAAACTGAACCCTGTGGGAGTCTCACTGATTAACACTGAACCCTGTTGGAGTCTCACTGATTAACACTGAACCCTATATGAGTCTCACTGATTAACACCGAACCCTATGGGAGTCTCACTGATTAACACTGAACCCTATGGGAGTCTCACTGATTAACACCGAACCCTATGGGAGTCTCACTGATTAACACTGAACCCTATGGGAGTCTCACCGATTAATACTGAACCCTGTGGGAGTCTCATTGATTAAAACTGAACCCTGTGGGAGTCTCACTGATTAACACTGAACCCTGTGGGAGTCTCACTGATTAACACTGAACCCTATGGGAGTCTCACTGATTAACACTGAACCCTATGGGAGTCTCATTGATTAACACTGAACCCTGTGGGAGTCTCACTGATTAACACTGAACCCTGTGGGAGTCTCACTGATTAACACTGAACCCTGTGGGAGTCTCACTGATTAACACTGAACCCTGAGGGAGTCTCACTGATTAACACATGAAGCCTGTGGGAGTCTCACTGATTAACACTGAACCCTATGGGAGTCTCACTGATTAACACTGAACCCTATGGGAGTCTCACTGATTAACACCGAACCCTATGGGAGTCTCACTGATTAACACTGAACCCTATGGGAGTCTCACTAATTAACACCGAACCCTATGGGAGTCTCACTGATTAACACTGAACCATATGGGAGTCTCATTGATTAACACCGAACCCTATGGGAGTCTCACTGATTAGCACTGGGCCCTGTGGGAGTCTCACTGATTAACACTGAACCCTGTGGGAGTCTCACTGATTAACACTGGACCCTGTGGGAGTCTCACTGATTAACACTGAACCCTGTGGAAGTCTCACTGATTAACACTGAACCCTGTGGGACTCTCACTGATTAACACTGAAACCTATGGGAGTCCTACTGATTAACACTGAACCCTGTGGGAGTCTCACTGATTAACAATGAACCCTGTGGGAATTTCACTGATTAACACTGAACCCTGTGGTAGTCTCACTGATTAACACTGAACCCTATGGGAGTCTCACTGATTAACACTGAACCCTATGGGAGTCTCACCGATTAATACTGACCCAATGGGAGTCTCACTGATTAACACTGAACCCTATGGGAGTCTCATTGATTAACACTGAACCCTATGGGAGTCTCACTGATTAACACTGAACCCTATGGGAGTCTCACTGATTAACACTGAACCCTATGGGAGTCTCACCGATTAATACTGACCCAATGGGAGTCTCACTGATTAACACTGAACCCTATGGGAGTCTCATTGATTAACACTGAAGCCTGTGGGAGTCTCACTGATTAACACTGAACCCTGTGGGAGCCTCACTGATTAACACTGAACCCTGTGGGAGTCTTACTGATTAACACTGAACCCTGAGGGAGTCTCACCGATTAACACATGAAGCCTGTGGGAGTCTCACTGATTAACACTGAACCCTATGGGAGTCTCATTGATTAACACTGAACCCTATGCGAGTCTCACTGATTAACACATGAACCCTGTGGGAGTCTCATGATTAACACTGAACCCTATGGGAGTCTCATTGATTAACACTGAACCCTATGGGAGTCTCACTGATTAACACATGAACCCTGTGGGAGTCTCACTGATTAACACTGAACCCTATGGGAGTCTCACTGATTAACACTGAACCCTATCGGAGTCTCACTGATTAACACCGAACCCTATGGGAGTCTCACTGATTAACACTGAACCCTATGGGAGTCTCACTGATTAACACTGAACCCTATGGGAGTCTCACTGATTAAAACTGAACCCTATGGGAGTCTCACTGATTAAAACTGAACCCTATGGGAGTCTCACTGATTAACAACAAACCCAATGGGAGTCTCAGTGATTTACACTGAAAACTATGGGAGTCTCACTGATTAACACTGAACCCTGTTGGAGTCTCACTGATTAACACTGAACCCTATGGGAGTCTCATTGATTAACACTGAACCCTATGGGAGTCTCCCTGATTAACACTGAACCCTATGGGAGTCTCACTGATTAACACTGAACCCTATGGGAGTCTCACTGATTAACACCGAACCCTATGGGAGTCTCACTGATTAACACTGAACCCTATGGGAGTCTCACTGATTAACACCGAACCCTATGGGAGTCTCACTGATTAACACTGAACCCTATGGGAGTCTCACCGATTAATACTGAACCCTGTGGGAGTCTCATTGATTAAAACTGAACCCTGTGGGAGTCTCACTGATTAACACTGAACCCTGTTGGAGTCTCACTGATTAACACTGAACCCTATATGAGTCTCACTGATTAACACCGAACCCTATGGGAGTCTCACTGATTAACACTGAACCCTATGGGAGTCTCACTGATTAACACCGAACCCTATGGGAGTCTCACTGATTAACACTGAACCCTATGGGAGTCTCACCGATTAATACTGAACCCTGTGGGAGTCTCATTGATTAAAACTGAACCCTGTGGGAGTCTCACTGATTAACACTGAACCCTGTGGGAGTCTCACTGATTAACACTGAACCCTATGGGAGTCTCACTGATTAACACTGAACCCTATGGGAGTCTCATTGATTAACACTGAACCCTGTGGGAGTCTCACTGATTAACACTGAACCCTGTGGGAGTCTCACTGATTAACACTGAACCCTGTGGGAGTCTCACTGATTAACACTGAACCCTGAGGGAGTCTCACTGATTAACACATGAAGCCTGTGGGAGTCTCACTGATTAACACTGAACCCTATGGGAGTCTCACTGATTAACACTGAACCCTATGGGAGTCTCACTGATTAACACCGAACCCTATGGGAGTCTCACTGATTAACACTGAACCCTATGGGAGTCTCACTAATTAACACCGAACCCTATGGGAGTCTCACTGATTAACACTGAACCATATGGGAGTCTCATTGATTAACACCGAACCCTATGGGAGTCTCACTGATTAGCACTGGGCCCTGTGGGAGTCTCACTGATTAACACTGAACCCTGTGGGAGTCTCACTGATTAACACTGGACCCTGTGGGAGTCTCACTGATTAACACTGAACCCTGTGGAAGTCTCACTGATTAACACTGAACCCTGTGGGACTCTCACTGATTAACACTGAAACCTATGGGAGTCCTACTGATTAACACTGAACCCTGTGGGAGTCTCACTGATTAACAATGAACCCTGTGGGAATTTCACTGATTAACACTGAACCCTGTGGTAGTCTCACTGATTAACACTGAACCCTATGGGAGTCTCACTGATTAACACTGAACCCTATGGGAGTCTCACCGATTAATACTGACCCAATGGGAGTCTCACTGATTAACACTGAACCCTATGGGAGTCTCATTGATTAACACTGAACCCTGTGGGAGTCTCACTGATTAACACTGAACCCTGTGGGAGCCTCACTGATTAACACTGAACCCTGTGGGAGTCTCACTGATTAACACTGAACCCTGAGGGAGTCTCACTGATTAACACATGAAGCCTGTGGGAGTCTCACTGATTAACACTGAACCCTATGGGAGTCTCACTGATTAACACTGAACCGTATGGGAGTCTCACTGATTAACACTGCACCCTATGGGAGTCTCACTGATTAACACTGAACCCAATGGGAGTCTCACTGATTAACACGGAACCCTATGGGAGTCTCACTGATTAACACTGAACCCTATGGGAGTCTCATTGATTAACACCGAACCCTATGGGAGTCTCACTGATTAACACTGGGCCCTGTGGGAGTCTCACTGATTAACACTGAACCCTGTGGGAGTCTCCCTAATTAACACTGGACCCTGTGGGAGTCTCACTGATTAACACTGAACCCTGTGGAAGTCTCACTGATTAACACTGAACCCTATGGGAGTCTCACTGATTAACACTGAACCCTATGGGAGTCTCACTGATAAACACTGAACCCTGTGGGAGTCTCACTGATTAACACTGAACCCTATTGGAGTCTCACTGATTAACACTTAACCCTGTGGGAGTCTCACTGATTAACACTGGACCCTGTGGGAATTTCACTGATTAACACTGAACCCTGGGGTAGTCTCACTGATTAACACTGAACCCTATGGGAGTCTCACTGATTAACACTGAACCCTATGGGAGTCACACCGATTAATACTGACCCAATGGGAGACTCACTGATTAACACTGAACCCTGTGGGAGTCTCACTGATTAACACTAAACCCTATGGGAATCTCGCTGATTAAAACTGAACCCTATGGGAGTCTCACTGATTAACACCGAACCCTATGGGAGTCTCACTGATTAATACTGAACCCTATGGGAGTCTCACTAATTAACACCGAACCCTATGGGAGTCTCACTGATTAACACTGAACCATATGGGAGTCTCATTGATTAACACCGAACCCTATGGGAGTCTCACTGATTAGCACTGGGCCCTGTGGGAGTCTCACTGATTAACACTGAACCCTGTGGGAGTCTCACTGATTAACACTGGACCGTGTGGGAGTCTCACTGATTAACACTGAACCCTGTGGAAGTCTCACTGATTAACACTGAACCCTGTGGGACTCTCACTGATTAACACTGAAACCTATGGGAGTCCTACTGATTAACACTGAACCCTGTGGGAGTCTCACTGATTAACAATGAACCCTGTGGGAATTTCACTGATTAACACTGAACCCTGTGGTAGTCTCACTGATTAACACTGAACCCTATGGGAGTCTCACTGATTAACACTGAACCCTGTGGGAGTCTCACCGATTAATACTGACCCAATGGGAGTCTCAGTGATTTACACTGAAAACTATGGGAGTCTCACTGATTAACACTGAACCCTGTTGGAGTCTCACTGATTAACACTGAACCCTATGGGAGTCTCATTGATTAACACTGAACCCTATAGGAGTCTCCCTGATTAACACTGAACCCTATGGGAGTCTCACTGATTAACACTGAACCCTATGGGAGTCTCACTGATTAACACCGAACCCTATGGGAGTCTCACTGATTAACACTGAACCCTATGGGAGTCTCACTGATTAACACCGAACCCTATGGGAGTCTCACTGATTAACACTGAACCCTATGGGAGTCTCACCGATTAATACTGAACCCTGTGGGAGTCTCATTGATTAAAACTGAACCCTGTGGGAGTCTCACTGATTAACACTGAACCCTGTTGGAGTCTCACTGATTAACACTGAACCCTATATGAGTCTCACTGATTAACACCGAACCCTATGGGAGTCTCACTGATTAACACTGAACCCTATGGGAGTCTCACTGATTAACACCGAACCCTATGGGAGTCTCACTGATTAACACTGAACCCTATGGGAGTCTCACCGATTAATACTGAACCCTGTGGGAGTCTCATTGATTAAAACTGAACCCTGTGGGAGTCTCACTGATTAACACTGAACCCTGTGGGAGTCTCACTGATTAACACTGAACCCTATGGGAGTCTCACTGATTAACACTGAACCCTATGGGAGTCTCATTGATTAACACTGAACCCTGTGGGAGTCTCACTGATTAACACTGAACCCTGTGGGAGTCTCACTGATTAACACTGAACCCTGTGGGAGTCTCACTGATTAACACTGAACCCTGAGGGAGTCTCACTGATTAACACATGAAGCCTGTGGGAGTCTCACTGATTAACACTGAACCCTATGGGAGTCTCACTGATTAACACTGAACCCTATGGGAGTCTCACTGATTAACACCGAACCCTATGGGAGTCTCACTGATTAACACTGAACCCTATGGGAGTCTCACTAATTAACACCGAACCCTATGGGAGTCTCACTGATTAACACTGAACCATATGGGAGTCTCATTGATTAACACCGAACCCTATGGGAGTCTCACTGATTAGCACTGGGCCCTGTGGGAGTCTCACTGATTAACACTGAACCCTGTGGGAGTCTCACTGATTAACACTGGACCCTGTGGGAGTCTCACTGATTAACACTGAACCCTGTGGAAGTCTCACTGATTAACACTGAACCCTGTGGGACTCTCACTGATTAACACTGAAACCTATGGGAGTCCTACTGATTAACACTGAACCCTGTGGGAGTCTCACTGATTAACAATGAACCCTGTGGGAATTTCACTGATTAACACTGAACCCTGTGGTAGTCTCACTGATTAACACTGAACCCTATGGGAGTCTCACTGATTAACACTGAACCCTATGGGAGTCTCACCGATTAATACTGACCCAATGGGAGTCTCACTGATTAACACTGAACCCTATGGGAGTCTCATTGATTAACACTGAACCCTGTGGGAGTCTCACTGATTAACACTGAACCCTGTGGGAGCCTCACTGATTAACACTGAACCCTGTGGGAGTCTCACTGATTAACACTGAACCCTGAGGGAGTCTCACTGATTAACACATGAAGCCTGTGGGAGTCTCACTGATTAACACTGAACCCTATGGGAGTCTCACTGATTAACACTGAACCCTATGGGAGTCTCACTGATTAACACTGCACCCTATGGGAGTCTCACTGATTAACACTGAACCCAATGGGAGTCTCACTGATTAACACGGAACCCTATGGGAGTCTCACTGATTAACACTGAACCCTATGGGAGTCTCATTGATTAACACCGAACCCTATGGGAGTCTCACTGATTAACACTGGGCCCTGTGGGAGTCTCACTGATTAACACTGAACCCTGTGGGAGTCTCCCTAATTAACACTGGACCCTGTGGGAGTCTCACTGATTAACACTGAACCCTGTGGAAGTCTCACTGATTAACACTGAACCCTATGGGAGTCTCACTGATTAACACTGAACCCTATGGGAGTCTCAATGATAAACACTGAACCCTGTGGGAGTCTCACTGATTAACACTGAACCCTATTGGAGTCTCACTGATTAACACTTAACCCTGTGGGAGTCTCACTGATTAACACTGGACCCTGTGGGAATTTCACTGATTAACACTGAACCCTGGGGTAGTCTCACTGATTAACACTGAACCCTATGGGAGTCTCACTGATTAACACTGAACCCTATGGGAGTCACACCGATTAATACTGACCCAATG
Organism: Petromyzon marinus; assembly: GCF_048934315.1. Taxonomy (NCBI): domain Eukaryota; kingdom Metazoa; phylum Chordata; class Hyperoartia; order Petromyzontiformes; family Petromyzontidae; genus Petromyzon; species Petromyzon marinus. Next base: position 3,046,326 of record NW_027423501.1, read on the forward strand.
GGAGACTCACTGATTAACACTGAACCCTGTGGGAGTCTCACTGATTAACACTAAACCCTATGGGAATCTCGCTGATTAAAACTGAACCCTATGGGAGTCTCACTGATTAACACCGAACCCTATGGGAGTCTCACTGATTAACACTGAACCCTATGGGAGTCTCACTAATTAACACCGAACCCTATGGGAGTCTCACTGATTAACACTGAACCATATGGGAGTCTCATTGATTAACACCGAACCCTATGGGAGTCTCACTGATTAGCACTGGGCCCTGTGGGAGTCTCACTGATTAACACTGAACCCTGTGGGAGTCTCACTGATTAACACTGGACCGTGTGGGAGTCTCACTGATTAACACTGAACCCTGTGGAAGTCTCACTGATTAACACTGAACCCTGTGGGACTCTCACTGATTAACACTGAAACCTATGGGAGTCCTACTGATTAACACTGAACCCTGTGGGAGTCTCACTGATTAACAATGAACCCTGTGGGAATTTCACTGATTAACACTGAACCCTGTGGTAGTCTCACTGATTAACACTGAACCCTATGGGAGTCTCACTGATTAACACTGAACCCTGTGGGAGTCTCACCGATTAATACTGACCCAATGGGAGTCTCAGTGATTTACACTGAAAACTATGGGAGTCTCACTGATTAACACTGAACCCTGTTGGAGTCTCACTGATTAACACTGAACCCTATGGGAGTCTCATTGATTAACACTGAACCCTATAGGAGTCTCCCTGATTAACACTGAACCCTATGGGAGTCTCACTGATTAACACTGAACCCTATGGGAGTCTCACTGATTAACACCGAACCCTATGGGAGTCTCACTGATTAACACTGAACCCTATGGGAGTCTCACTGATTAACACCGAACCCTATGGGAGTCTCACTGATTAACACTGAACCCTATGGGAGTCTCACCGATTAATACTGAACCCTGTGGGAGTCTCATTGATTAAAACTGAACCCTGTGGGAGTCTCACTGATTAACACTGAACCCTGTTGGAGTCTCACTGATTAACACTGAACCCTATATGAGTCTCACTGATTAACACCGAACCCTATGGGAGTCTCACTGATTAACACTGAACCCTATGGGAGTCTCACTGATTAACACCGAACCCTATGGGAGTCTCACTGATTAACACTGAACCCTATGGGAGTCTCACCGATTAATACTGAACCCTGTGGGAGTCTCATTGATTAAAACTGAACCCTGTGGGAGTCTCACTGATTAACACTGAACCCTGTGGGAGTCTCACTGATTAACACTGAACCCTATGGGAGTCTCACTGATTAACACTGAACCCTATGGGAGTCTCATTGATTAACACCGAACCCTGTGGGGGTCTCACTGATTAACACTGAACCCTGTGGGAGTCTCACTGATTAACACTGAACCCTGTGGGAGTCTCACTGATTAACACTGAACCCTGAGGGAGTCTCACTGATTAACACATGAAGCCTGTGGGAGTCTCACTGATTAACACTGAACCCTATGGGAGTCTCACTGATTAACACTGAACCCTATGGGAGTCTCACTGATTAACACCGTACCCTATGGGAGTCTCACTGATTAACACTGAACCCTATGGGAGTCTCACTAATTAACACCGAACCCTATGGGAGTCTCACTGATTAACACTGAACCATATGGGAGTCTCATTGATTAACACCGAACCCTATGGGAGTCTCACTGATTAGCACTGGGCCCTGTGGGAGTCTCACTGATTAACACTGAACCCTGTGGGAGTCTCACTGATTAACACTGAACCCTGTGGGAGTCTCACTGATTAACACTAAACCCTATGGGAATCTCGCTGATTAAAACTGAACCCTATGGGAGTCTCACTGATTAACACCGAACCCTATGGGAGTCTCACTGATTAACACTGAACCCTATGGGAGTCTCACTAATTAACACCGAACCCTATGGGAGTCTCACTGATTAACACTGAACCATATGGGAGTCTCATTGATTAACACCGAACCCTATGGGAGTCTCACTGATTAGCACTGGGCCCTGTGGGAGTCTCACTGATTAACACTGAACCCTGTGGGAGTCTCACTGATTAACACTGGACCGTGTGGGAGTCTCACTGATTAACACTGAACCCTGTGGAAGTCTCACTGATTAACACTGAACCCTGTGGGACTCTCACTGATTAACACTGAAACCTATGGGAGTCCTACTGATTAACACTGAACCCTGTGGGAGTCTCACTGATTAACAATGAACCCTGTGGGAATTTCACTGATTAACACTGAACCCTGTGGTAGTCTCACTGATTAACACTGAACCCTATGGGAGTCTCACTGATTAACACTGAACCCTGTGGGAGTCTCACCGATTAATACTGACCCAATGGGAGTCTCAGTGATTTACACTGAAAACTATGGGAGTCTCACTGATTAACACTGAACCCTGTTGGAGTCTCACTGATTAACACTGAACCCTATGGGAGTCTCATTGATTAACACTGAACCCTATAGGAGTCTCCCTGATTAACACTGAACCCTATGGGAGTCTCACTGATTAACACTGAACCCTATGGGAGTCTCACTGATTAACACCGAACCCTATGGGAGTCTCACTGATTAACACTGAACCCTATGGGAGTCTCACTGATTAACACCGAACCCTATGGGAGTCTCACTGATTAACACTGAACCCTATGGGAGTCTCACCGATTAATACTGAACCCTGTGGGAGTCTCATTGATTAAAACTGAACCCTGTGGGAGTCTCACTGATTAACACTGAACCCTGTTGGAGTCTCACTGATTAACACTGAACCCTATATGAGTCTCACTGATTAACACCGAACCCTATGGGAGTCTCACTGATTAACACTGAACCCTATGGGAGTCTCACTGATTAACACCGAACCCTATGGGAGTCTCACTGATTAACACTGAACCCTATGGGAGTCTCACCGATTAATACTGAACCCTGTGGGAGTCTCATTGATTAAAACTGAACCCTGTGGGAGTCTCACTGATTAACACTGAACCCTGTGGGAGTCTCACTGATTAACACTGAACCCTATGGGAGTCTCACTGATTAACACTGAACCCTATGGGAGTCTCATTGATTAACACCGAACCCTGTGGGAGTCTCACTGATTAACACTGAACCCTGTGGGAGTCTCACTGATTAACACTGAACCCTGTGGGAGTCTCACTGATTAACACTGAACCCTGAGGGAGTCTCACTGATTAACACATGAAGCCTGTGGGAGTCTCACTGATTAACACTGAACCCTATGGGAGTCTCACTGATTAACACTGAACCCTATGGGAGTCTCACTGATTAACACCGAACCCTATGGGAGTCTCACTGATTAACACTGAACCCTATGGGAGTCTCACTAATTAACACCGAACCCTATGGGAGTCTCACTGATTAACACTGAACCATATGGGAGTCTCATTGATTAACACCGAACCCTATGGGAGTCTCACTGATTAGCACTGGGCCCTGTGGGAGTCTCACTGATTAACACTGAACCCTGTGGGAGTCTCACTGATTAACACTGGACCCTGTGGGAGTCTCACTGATTAACACTGAACCCTGTGGAAGTCTCACTGATTAACACTGAACCCTGTGGGACTCTCTCTGATTAACACTGAAACCTATGGGAGTCCTACTGATTAACACTGAACCCTGTGGGAGTCTCACTGATTAACAATGAACCCTGTGGGAATTTCACTGATTAACACTGAACCCTGTGGTAGTCTCACTGATTAACACTGAACCCTATGGGAGTCTCACTGATTAACACTGAACCCTATGGGAGTCTCACCGATTAATACTGACCCAATGGGAGTCTCACTGATTAACACTGAACCCTATGGGAGTCTCATTGATTAACACTGAACCCTATGGGAGTCTCACTGATTAACACTGAACCCTATGGGAGTCTCACTGATTAACACTGAACCCTATGGGAGTCTCACCGATTAATACTGACCCAATGGGAGTCTCACTGATTAACACTGAACCCTATGGGAGTCTCATTGATTAACACTGAAGCCTGTGGGAGTCTCACTGATTAACACTGAACCCTGTGGGAGCCTCACTGATTAACACTGAACCCTGTGGGAGTCTTACTGATTAACACTGAACCCTGAGGGAGTCTCACCGATTAACACATGAAGCCTGTGGGAGTCTCACTGATTAACACTGAACCCTATGGGAGTCTCATTGATTAACACTGAACCCTATGCGAGTCTCACTGATTAACACATGAACCCTGTGGGAGTCTCATGATTAACACTGAACCCTATGGGAGTCTCATTGATTAACACTGAACCCTATGGGAGTCTCACTGATTAACACATGAACCCTGTGGGAGTCTCACTGATTAACACTGAACCCTATGGGAGTCTCACTGATTAACACTGAACCCTATCGGAGTCTCACTGATTAACACCGAACCCTATGGGAGTCTCACTGATTAACACTGAACCCTATGGGAGTCTCACTGATTAACACTGAACCCTATGGGAGTCTCACTGATTAAAACTGAACCCTATGGGAGTCTCACTGATTAAAACTGAACCCTATGGGAGTCTCACTGATTAACAACAAACCCAATGGGAGTCTCAGTGATTTACACTGAAAACTATGGGAGTCTCACTGATTAACACTGAACCCTGTTGGAGTCTCACTGATTAACACTGAACCCTATGGGAGTCTCATTGATTAACACTGAACCCTATGGGAGTCTCCCTGATTAACACTGAACCCTATGGGAGTCTCACTGATTAACACTGAACCCTATGGGAGTCTCACTGATTAACACCGAACCCTATGGGAGTCTCACTGATTAACACTGAACCCTATGGGAGTCTCACTGATTAACACCGAACCCTATGGGAGTCTCACTGATTAACACTGAACCCTATGGGAGTCTCACCGATTAATACTGAACCCTGTGGGAGTCTCATTGATTAAAACTGAACCCTGTGGGAGTCTCACTGATTAACACTGAACCCTGTTGGAGTCTCACTGATTAACACTGAACCCTATATGAGTCTCACTGATTAACACCGAACCCTATGGGAGTCTCACTGATTAACACTGAACCCTATGGGAGTCTCACTGATTAACACCGAACCCTATGGGAGTCTCACTGATTAACACTGAACCCTATGGGAGTCTCACCGATTAATACTGAACCCTCTGGGAGTCTCATTGATTAAAACTGAACCCTGTGGGAGTCTCACTGATTAACACTGAACCCTGTGGGAGTCTCACTGATTAACACTGAACCCTATGGGAGTCTCACTGATTAACACTGAACCCTATGGGAGTCTCATTGATTAACACTGAACCCTGTGGGAGTCTCACTGATTAACACTGAACCCTGTGGGAGTCTCACTGATTAACACTGAACCCTGTGGGAGTCTCACTGATTAACACTGAACCCTGAGGGAGTCTCACTGATTAACACATGAAGCCTGTGGGAGTCTCACTGATTAACACTGAACCCTATGGGAGTCTCACTGATTAACACTGAACCCTATGGGAGTCTCACTGATTAACACCGAACCCTATGGGAGTCTCACTGATTAACACTGAACCCTATGGGAGTCTCACTAATTAACACCGAACCCTATGGGAGTCTCACTGATTAACACTGAACCATATGGGAGTCTCATTGATTAACACCGAACCCTATGGGAGTCTCACTGATTAGCACTGGGCCCTGTGGGAGTCTCACTGATTAACACTGAACCCTGTGGGAGTCTCACTGATTAACACTGGACCCTGTGGGAGTCTCACTGATTAACACTGAACCCTGTGGAAGTCTCACTGATTAACACTGAACCCTGTGGGACTCTCACTGATTAACACTGAAACCTATGGGAGTCCTACTGATTAACACTGAACCCTGTGGGAGTCTCACTGATTAACAATGAACCCTGTGGGAATTTCACTGATTAACACTGAACCCTGTGGTAGTCTCACTGATTAACACTGAACCCTATGGGAGTCTCACTGATTAACACTGAACCCTATGGGAGTCTCACCGATTAATACTGACCCAATGGGAGTCTCACTGATTAACACTGAACCCTATGGGAGTCTCATTGATTAACACTGAACCCTGTGGGAGTCTCACTGATTAACACTGAACCCTGTGGGAGCCTCACTGATTAACACTGAACCCTGTGGGAGTCTCACTGATTAACACTGAACCCTGAGGGAGTCTCACTGATTAACACATGAAGCCTGTGGGAGTCTCACTGATTAACACTGAACCCTATGGGAGTCTCACTGATTAACACTGAACCCTATGGGAGTCTCACTGATTAACACTGCACCCTATGGGAGTCTCACTGATTAACACTGAACCCAATGGGAGTCTCACTGATTAACACGGAACCCTATGGGAGTCTCACTGATTAACACTGAACCCTATGGGAGTCTCATTGATTAACACCGAACCCTATGGGAGTCTCACTGATTAACACTGGGCCCTGTGGGAGTCTCACTGATTAACACTGAACCCTGTGGGAGTCTCCCTAATTAACACTGGACCCTGTGGGAGTCTCACTGATTAACACTGAACCCTGTGGAAGTCTCACTGATTAACACTGAACCCTATGGGAGTCTCACTGATTAACACTGAACCCTATGGGAGTCTCACTGATAAACACTGAACCCTGTGGGAGTCTCACTGATTAACACTGAACCCTATTGGAGTCTCACTGATTAACACTTAACCCTGTGGGAGTCTCACTGATTAACACTGGACCCTGTGGGAATTTCACTGATTAACACTGAACCCTGGGGTAGTCTCACTGATTAACACTGAACCCTATGGGAGTCTCACTGATTAACACTGAACCCTATGGGAGTCACACCGATTAATACTGACCCAATGGGAGACTCACTGATTAACACTGAACCCTGTGGGAGTCTCACTGATTAACACTAAACCCTATGGGAATCTCGCTGATTAAAACTGAACCCTATGGGAGTCTCACTGATTAACACCGAACCCTATGGGAGTCTCACTGATTAACACTGAACCCTATGGGAGTCTCACTAATTAACACCGAACCCTATGGGAGTCTCACTGATTAACACTGAACCATATGGGAGTCTCATTGATTAACACCGAACCCTATGGGAGTCTCACTGATTAGCACTGGGCCCTGTGGGAGTCTCACTGATTAACACTGAACCCTGTGGGAGTCTCACTGATTAACACTGGACCGTGTGGGAGTCTCACTGATTAACACTGAACCCTGTGGAAGTCTCACTGATTAACACTGAACCCTGTGGGACTCTCACTGATTAACACTGAAACCTATGGGAGTCCTACTGATTAACACTGAACCCTGTGGGAGTCTCACTGATTAACAATGAACCCTGTGGGAATTTCACTGATTAACACTGAACCCTGTGGTAGTCTCACTGATTAACACTGAACCCTATGGGAGTCTCACTGATTAACACTGAACCCTATGGGAGTCTCACCGATTAATACTGACCCAATGGGAGTCTCACTGATTAACACTGAACCCTATGGGAGTCTCATTGATTAATACTGAACCCTGTGGGAGTCTCACTGATTAACACTGAACCCTGTGGGAGCCTCACTGATTAACACTGAACCCTGTGGGAGTCTCACTGATTAACATTGAACCCTGAGGGAGTCTCACTGATTAACACATGAAGCCTGTGGGAGTCTCACTGATTAACACTGAACCCTATGGGAGTCTCACTGATTAACACTGAACCCTATGGGAGTCTCACTGATTAACACTGCACCCTATGGGAGTCTCACTGATTAACACTGAACCCAATGGGAGTCTCACTGATTAACACGGAACCCTATGGGAGTCTCACTGATTAACACTGAACCCTATGGGAGTCTCATTGATTAACACCGAACCCTATGGGAGTCTCACTGATTAACACTGGGCCCTGTGGGAGTCTCACTGATTAACACTGAACCCTGTGGGAGTCTCCCTAATTAACACTGGACCCTGTGGGAGTCTCACTGATTAACACTGAACCCTGTGGAAGTCTCACTGATTAACACTGAACCCTATGGGAGTCTCACTGATTAACACTGAACCCTATGGGAGTCTCACTGATAAACACTGAACCCTGTGGGAGTCTCACTGATTAACACTGAACCCTATTGGAGTCTCACTGATTAACACTTAACCCTGTGGGAGTCTCACTGATTAACACTGGACCCTGTGGGAATTTCACTGATTAACACTGAACCCTGTGGTAGTCTCACTGATTAACACTGAACCCTATGGGAGTCTCACTGATTAACACTGAACCCTATGGGAGTCACACCGATTAATACTGACCCAATGGGAGTCTCACTGATTAACACTGAACCCTGTGGGAGTCTCACTGATTAACACTAAACCCTATGGGAATCTCGCTGATTAAAACTGAACCCTGTGGGAGTCTCACTGATTAACACTGAACCCTATGGGAGTCTCACTGATTAACACTGAACCCTATGGGAGTCTCACCGATTAATACTGACCCAATGGGAGTCTCACTGATTAACACTGAACCCTATGGGAGTCTCATTGATTAACACTGAACCCTGTGGGAGTCTCACTGATTAACACTGAACCCTGTGGGAGCCTCACTGATTAACACTGAACCCTGTGGGAGTCTTACTGATTAACACTGAACCCTGAGGGAGTCTCACCGATTAACACATGAAGCCTGTGGGAGTCTCACTGATTAACACTGAACCCTATGGGAGTCTCATTGATTAACACTGAACCCTATGCGAGTCTCACTGATTAACACATGAACCCTGTGGGAGTCTCATGATTAACACTGAACCCTATGGGAGTCTCATTGATTAACACTGAACCCTATGGGAGTCTCACTGATTAACACATGAACCCTGTGGGAGTCTCACTGATTAACACTGAACCCTATAGGAGTCTCACTGATTAACACTGAACCCTATCGGAGTCTCACTGATTAACACCGAACCCTATGGGAGTCTCACTGATTAACACTGAACCCTATGGGAGTCTCACTGATTAACACTGAACCCTATGGGAGTCTCACTGATTAAAACTGAACCCTATGGGAGTCTCACTGATTAAAACTGAACCCTATGGGAGTCTCACTGATTAACAACAAACCCAATGGGAGTCTCAGTGATTTACACTGAAAACTATGGGAGTCTCACTGATTAACACTGAACCCTGTTGGAGTCTCACTGATTAACACTGAACCCTATGGGAGTCTCATTGATTAACACTGAACCTATGGGAGTCTCCCTGATTAACACTGAACCCTATGGGAGTCTCACTGATTAACACTGAACCCTATGGGAGTCTCACTGATTAACACCGAACCCTATGGGAGTCTCACTGATTAACACTGAACCCTATGGGAGTCTCACTGATTAACACCGAACCCTATGGGAGTCTCACTGATTAACACTGAACCCTATGGGAGTCTCACCGATTAATACTGAACCCTGTGGGAGTCTCATTGATTAAAACTGAACCCTGTGGGAGTCTCACTGATTAACACTGAACCCTGTGGGAGTCTCACTGATTAACACTGAACCCTATATGAGTCTCACTGATTAACACCGAACCCTATGGGAGTCTCACTGATTAACACTGAACCCTATGGGAGTCTCACTGATTAACACCGAACCCTATGGGAGTCTCACTGATTAACACTGAACCCTATGGGAGTCTCACCGATTAATACTGAACCCTGTGGGAGTCTCATTGATTAAAACTGAACCCTGTGGGAGTCTCACTGATTAACACTGAACCCTGTGGGAGTCTCACTGATTAACACTGAACCCTATGGGAGTCTCACTGATTAACACTGAACCCTATGGGAGTCTCATTGATTAACACTGAACCCTGTGGGAGTCTCACTGATTAACACTGAACCCTGTGGGAGTCTCACTGATTAACACTGAACCCTGTGGGAGTCTCACTGATTAACACTGAACCCTGAGGGAGTCTCACTGATTAACACAAGAAGCCTGTGGGAGTCTCACTGATTAACACTGAACCCTATGGGAGTCTCACTGATTAACACTGAACCCTATGGGAGTCTCACTGATTAACACCGAACCCTATGGGAGTCTCATTGATTAACACTGAACCCTATGGGAGTCTCACTAATTAACACCGAACCCTATGGGAGTCTCACTGATTAACACTGAACCATATGGGAGTCTCATTGATTAACACCGAACCCTATGGGAGTCTCACTGATTAGCACTGGGCCCTGTGGGAGTCTCACTGATTAACACTGAACCCTGTGGGAGTCTCACTGATTAACACTGGACCCTGTGGGAGTCTCACTGATTAACACTGAACCCTGTGGAAGTCTCACTGATTAACACTGAACCCTGTGGGACTCTCACTGATTAACACTGAAACCTATGGGAGTCCTACTGATTAACACTGAACCCTGTGGGAGTCTCACTGATTAACAATGAACCCTGTGGGAATTTCACTGATTAACACTGAACCCTGTGGTAGTCTCACTGATTAACACGGAACCCTATGGGAGTCTCACTGATTAACACTGAACCCTATGGGAGTCTCACCGATTAATACTGACCCAATGGGAGTCTCACTGATTAACACTGAACCCTATGGGAGTCTCACTGATTAACATTGAACCCTGTGGGAGTCTCACTGATTAACACTGAACCCTATATGAGTCTCACTGATTAACACCGAACCCTATGGGAGTCTCACTGATTAACACTGAACCCTATGGGAGTCTCACTGATTAACACCGAACCCTATGGGAGTCTCACTGATTAACACTGAACCCTATGGGAGTCTCACCGATTAATACTGAACCCTGTGGGAGTCTCATTGATTAAAACTGAACCCTGTGGGAGTCACACTGATTAACACTGAACCCTGTGGGAGTCTCACTGATTAACACTGAACCCTATGGGAGTCTCACTGATTAACACTGAACCCTATGGGAGTCTCATTGATTAACACTGAACCCTGTGGGAGTCTCACTGATTAACACTGAACCCTGTGGGAGTCTCACTGATTAACACTGAACCCTGTGGGAGTCTCACTGATTAACACTGAACCCTGAGGGAGTCTCACTGATTAACACATGAAGCCTGTGGGAGTCTCACTGATTAACACTGAACTCTATGGGAGTCTCACTGATTAACACTGAACCCTATGGGAGTCTCAATGATTAACACCGAACCCTATGGGAGTCTCACTGATTAACACTGAACCCTATGGGAGTCTCACTGATTAACACCGAACCCTATGGGAGTCTCACTGATTAACACTGAACCCTATGGGAGTCTCACCGATTAATACTGAACCCTGTGGGAGTCTCACTGATTAACACTGAACCCTGTGGGAGTCTCACTGATTAACACTGAACCCTATATGAGTCTCACTGATTAACACCGAACCCTATGGGAGTCTCACTGATTAACACTGAACCCTATGGGAGTCTCACTGATTAACACCGAACCCTATGAGAGTCTCACTGATTAACACTGAACCCTATGGGAGTCTCACCGATTAATACTGAACCCTGTGGGAGTCTCATTGATTAAAACTCAACCCTGTGGGAGTCTCACTGATTAACACTGAACCCTGTGGGAGTCTCACTGATTAACACTGAACCCTATGGGAGTCTCACTGATTAACACTGAACCCTATGGGAGTCTCATTGATTAACACTGAACCCTGTGGGAGTCTCACTGATTAACACTGAACCCTGTGGGAGTCTCACTGATTAACACTGAACCCTGTGGGAGTCTCACTGATTAACACTGAACCCTGAGGGAGTCTCACTGATTAACACATGATGCCTGTGGGAGTCTCACTGATTAACACTGAACCCTATGGGAGTCTCACTGATTAACACTGAACCCTATGGGAGTCTCACTGATTAACACCGAACCCTATGGGAGTCTCACTGATTAACACTGAACCCTATGGGAGTCTCACTAATTAACACCGAACCCTATGGGAGTCTCACTGATTAACACTGAACCATATGGGAGTCTCATTGATTAACACCGAACCCTATGGGAGTCTCACTGATTAGCATTGGGCCCTGTGGGAGTCTCACTGATTAAAACTGAACCCTGTGGGAGTCTCACTGATTAACACTGGACCCTGTGGGAGTCTCACTGATTAACACTGAACCCTGTGGAAGTCTCACTGATTAACACTGAACCCTGTGGGACTCTCACTGATTAACACTGAAACCTATGGGAGTCCTACTGATTAACACTGAACCCTGTGGGAGTCTCACTGATTAACAATGAACCCTGTGGGAATTTCACTGATTAACACTGAACCCTGTGGTAGTCTCACTGATTAACACGGAACCCTATGGGAGTCTCACTGATTAACACTGAACCCTATGGGAGTCTCACCGATTAATACTGACCCAATGGGAGTCTCACTGATTAACACTGAACCCTATGGGAGTCTCATTGATTAACACTGAACCCTGTGGGAGTCTCACTGATTAACACTGAACCCTGTGGGAGCCTCACTGATTAACACTGAACCCTGTGGGAGTCTCACTGATTAACACTGAACCCTGAGGGAGTCTCACTGATTAACACATGAAGCCTGTGGGAGTCTCACTGATTAACACTGAACCCTATGGGAGTCTCACTGATTAACACTGAACCCTATGGGAGTCTCACTGATTAACACTGCACCCTATGGGAGTCTCACTGATTAACACTGAACCCAATGGGAGTCTCACTGATTAACACGGAACCCTATGGGAGTCTCACTGATTAACACTGAACCCTATGGGAGTCTCATTGATTAACACCGAACCCTATGGGAGTCTCACTGATTAACACCGGGCCCTGTGGGAGTCTCACTGATTAACACTGAACCCTGTGGGAATCTCCCTAATTAACACTGGACCCTGTGGGAGTCTCACTGATTAACACTGAACCCTGTGGAAGTCTCACTGATTAACACTGAACCCTATGGGAGTCTCACTGATTAACACTGAACCCTATGGGAGTCTCACTGATTAACACTGGACCCAGTGGGAGTCTCAGTAATTAATACTGAACCCTATTGGAGTCTCACTGATTAACACTTAACCCTGTGGGAGTCTCACTGATTAACACTGGACCCTGTGGGAATTTCACTGATTAACACTGAACCCTGTGGTAGTCTCACTGATTAACACTGAACCCTATGGGAGTCTCACTGATTAACACTGAACCCTATGGGAGTCACACCGATTAATACTGACCCAATGGGAGTCTCACTGATTAACACTGAACCCTGTGGGATTCTCACTGATTAACACTAAACCCTATGGGAATCTCATTGATTAACACTGAACCCTATTGGAGTCTCACTGATTAACACTGAACACTGTGGGAGTCTCACTGATTAACACTGAACACTGTGGGAGTCTCATTGATTAACACTGAACCCTGTGGGCGTCTCACTGATTAACACTGAACCCTGTGGGAGTCTCATTAATTAACACTGAACCCTATGGGAGTCTCACTGATTAACACAGAACCCTGTGGGTGTCTCACTGATTAACACTGAACCCTGTGGGAGTCTCACTGATTAACACTGAACCCTATGGGAGTCTCACTGATTAACACTGAACCCTATGGGAGTCTCACTGATTAACACTGAACCCGATGGGAGTCTCACTGATTAACACTGAACCCTATGGGAGTCTCACTGATTAAAACTGAACCCTATGGGAGTCTCACTGATTAAAACTGAACCCTATGGGAGTCTCACTGATTAACACCGAACCCAATGGGAGTCTCAGTGATTTACACTGAACACTATGGGAGTCTCACTGATTAACACTGAACCCTGTGGGAGTCTCAATGATTAGCATTGGGCCCTGTGGGAGTCTCACTGATTAACACTGAACCCTGTGGGAGTCTCACTGATTAACACTGGACCCTGTGGGAGTCTCACTGATTAACACTGAACCCTGTGGAAGTCTCACTGATTAACACTGAACCCTGAGGGACTCTCACTGATTAACACTGAAACCTATGGGAGTCCTACTGATTAACACTGAACCCTGTGGGAGTCTCACTGATTAACAATGAACCCTGTGGGAATTTCACTGATTAACACTGAACCCTGTGGTAGTCTTACTGATTAACACGGAACCCTATGGGAGTCTCACTGATTAACACTGAACCCTATGGGAGTCTCACCGATTAATACTGACCCAATGGGAGTCTCACTGATTAACACTGAACCCTATGGGAGTCTCATTGATTAACACTGAACCCTGTGGGAGTCTCACTGATTAACACTGAACCCTGTGGGAGCCTCACTGATTAACACTGAACCCTGTGGGAGTCTCACTGATTAACACTGAACCCTGAGGGAGTCTCACTGATTAACACATGAAGCCTGTGGGAGTCTCACTGATTAACACTGAACCCTATGGGAGTCTCACTGATTAACACTGAACCCTATGGGAGTCTCACTGATTAACACTGCACCCTATGGGAGTCTCACTGATTAACACTGAACCCAATGGGAGTCTCACTGATTAACACGGAACCCTATGGGAGTCTCACTGATTAACACTGAACCCTATGGGAGTCTCATTGATTAACACCGAACCCTATGGGAGTCTCACTGATTAACACATGAACCCTGTGGGAGTCTCACTGATTAACACTGAACCCTGTGGGAGTCTCCCTAATTAACACTGGACCCTGTGGGAGTCTCACTGATTAACACTGAACCCTGTGGAAGTCTCACTGATTAACACTGAACCCTATGGGAGTCTCACTGATTAACACTGAACCCTATGGGAGTCTCACTGATAAACACTGAACCCTGTGGGAGTCTCACTGATTAACCCTGAACCCTGTGGGAGTTTCACTGATTAACACTGAACCCTGTGGGAGTCTCACTGATTAACACTGAACCCTGTGGGAGTCTCACTGATTAACACTGAACCCTGTGGGAGTCTCACTGATTAACACTGCACCCTATGGGAGTTTCACTGATTAACACTGAACCCTGTGGGAGTCTCACTGATTAACACTGAACCCTGTGGGAGTTTCACTGATTAACACTGATCCCTGTGGGAGTCTCATTGATTAACACTGAACCCTATGGAAGTCTCACTGATTAACACATGAACCCTGTGGGAGTCTCACTGATTTACACTGAACCCTGTGGGAGTCTCACTGATTAACACTGAACCCTGTGAGACTCTCACTGATTAACACTGAACCCTATGGGAGTCTCATTGATTAACACATGAACCCTGAGGGAGTCTCACTGATTAACACATAACCCTGTGGGAGTCTCACTGATTAAAACTGAACCCTGTGGGATTCTCACTGATTAACACTGAACCCTATGGGAGTCTCATTGATTAACACTGAACCCTATGGGAGTCTCACTGATTAACACATGAACCCTGTGGGAGTCTCAATTATTTACACTGAACCCTGTGGGAGTCTCACTGATTAACACTGAACCCTATGGGAGTCTCACTGATTAAAACTGAACCCTATGGGAGTCTCACTGATTAAAACTGAACCCTATGGGAGTTTCACTGATTAACACCGAACCCAATGGGAGTCTCAGTGATTTACACTGAACAATATGGGAGTCTCACTGATTAACACTGAACCCTGTGGGAGTCTCAGTTATTAACACTGAACCCTATGGGAGTCTCACTGATTAACACATGAACCCTGAGGGAGTCTCACTGATTAACACTGAACCCTATGGGAGTCTCACTGATTAACACTGAACCCTGTGGGATTCTCACTGATTAACACATGAACCCTATGGGAGTCTCACTGATTAACACTGAACCCTGTGGGAGTCTCAGTTATTAACACTGAACCCTATGGGAGTCTCATTGATTAACACATGAACCCTGTGGGAGTCTCACTGATTATCACTGAACCCTGTGGGAATCTCACTGATTAACGCTGAACCCTGTGGGAGTCTCTCTGATTAACACTGAACCCTATGGGAGTCTCACTGATTAACACATGAACCCTGAGGGAGTCTCACTGATTAACACTGAACCCTATGGGAGTCTCACTGATTAACACTGAACCCTGTGGGAGTCTCACTGATTAAGACTGAACCCTATGGGAGTCTCACTGATTAACACTGAACCCTGTGGGAGTCTCACTGGTTAACAATGAACCCTATGGGAGTCTCAATGATTAACACTGAACTCTATGGGATTCTCACTGATTAACACTGAACCCTATGGGAGTCTCACTGATTAACACTGAACCCTGTGGGAGTCTCAGTTATTAACACTGAACCCTGAGGGAGTCTCACTGATTAACACTGAACACTGGGGGAGTCTCAATGATTAACACTGAACACTGTGGGAGTCTCACTGATTAATACTAAACCCTGTGGGAGTCTCACTGATTAACACTGAACCCTATGGGAGTCTCATTGATTAACACATGAACCCTGAGGGAGTCTCACTGATTAACATTGAACCCTGTGGGAGTCTCACTGATTAATACTGAACCCTGTGGGAGTCTCACTGATTAACACTGAACCCTATGGGAGTCTCACTGATTAACACTGAACCCTGTGAGAGTCTCACTGATTAAGACTGAACCCTATGGGAGTCTCACTGATTAACACTGAAACCTATGGGAGTCTCACTGATTAACACTGGACCCTATGGGAGTCTCACTGATTAACACTGAAGCCTGTGGGAGTCTCACTGATTAACACTGAACCCTATGGGAGTCTCACAGATTAACGCTGAACCCTATGGGAGTCTCACTGGTTAACAATGAACCCTATAAGAGTCTCACTGATTAACACTGAAATCGATGGGATTCTCACTGATTAACACTGAACCCTATGGGAGTCTCACTGATTAACACTGAACCCAGTGGGAGTCTCACTGATTAACACTGAACACTGTCGGAGTCTCACTGATTAACACTGAACACTGTGGGAGTCTCACTGATTAACAATGAACCCTGTGGGCATCTCACTGATTAACACTGAACCCTATGGGAGTCTCACTGATTAACACATGAACCCTGTGGGAGTCTCACTGATTAACACTGAACCCTGTGGGAGTCTCACTGATTAACGCTGAACCCTGTGGGAGTCTCACTGATTAACACTGAACCCTAAGGGAGTCTCACTGGTTAACAATGAACCCAGTGGGAGTCTCATTGATTAATACTGAACCCTATGGGAGTCTCACTGATTAACACTGAACACTGTGGGAGTCTCACTCATTATCACTGAACACTGTGGGAGTCTCACTGATTAACACTGAACCCTGTGGGCGTCTCACTGATTAACACTGAACCCTATGGGAGTCTCACTGATTAACACATGAACCCTGTGGGAGTCTCACTGATTATCACTGAACCCTGTGGGAGTCTCACTGATTAACGCTGAACCCTGTGGGAGTCTCACTGATTAACACTGAACCCTATGGGAGTCTCACAGATTAACGATGAACCCTATGGGAGTCTCACTGGTTAACAATGAACCCAGTGGGAGTTTCAGTGATTAATACTGAACCCTATGGGAGTCTCACTGATTAACACTGAACACTGTGGAAGTCTCACTGATTAACACTGAACACTGTGGGAGTCTCACTGATTAACACTGAACCCTGTGGGCGTCTCACTGATTAACACTGAACCCTATGGGAGTCTCACTGATTAACACATGAACCCTGTGGGAGTCTCACTGATTAATGCTGAACCCTGTGGGAGTCTCACTGATTAACACTGAACCCTATGGGAGTCTCACTGATTAACACTGAACCCTGTGGAAGTCTCACTGATTAACACTGAACCCTGTGGGAGTCTCACTGATTAACACTGAACCCTGTGGGAGTCTCACTGATTACCCCTGAACCCTGTGGGAGTTTCACTGATTAACACTGAACCCTGTGGGAGTCTCACTGATTAACACTGAACCCTGTGGGAGTCTCACTGATTAACACTGAACCCTGTGGGAGTCTCACTGATTAACACTGCACCCTATGGGAGTTTCACTGATTAACACTGAACCCTGTGGGAGTCTCATTGATTAACACTGAACCCTGTGGGAGTCTCACTGATTAACACTGATCCCTGTGGGAGTCTCACTGCTTAACACTGAACCCTATGGGAGTCTCACTGATAAACACTGAACCCTGTGAGAGACTTACTGATTAAGACTGAACCTTATGGGAGTCTCACTGATTAACACTGAAACCTATGGGAGTCTCACTGATTAACACTGAACCCTATGGGAGTCTCACTGATTAACACTGAACCATATGGGAGTCTCACTGATTAACACGGAACCCTGTGGGAGTCTCACTGATTAACACTGAACCCTATGGGAGTCTCACTGATTAACACTGAACCCTGTGAGAGTCTCACTGATTAAGACTGAACCCTATGGGAGTCTCACTGATTAACACTGAAACCTATGGGAGTCTCACTGATTAACACTGGACCCTATGGGAGTCTCACTGATTAACACTGAAGCCTGTGGGAGTCTCACTGATTAACACTGAACCCTATGGGAGTCTCACAGATTAACACTGAACCCTATGGGAGTCTCACTGGTTATCAATGAACCCTATGGGAGTCTCACTGATTAACACTGAAATCGATGGGATTCTCACTGATTAACACTGAACCCTATGGGAGTCTCACTGATTAACACTGGACCCAGTGGGAGTCTCAGTAATTAATACTGAACCCTATGGGAGTCTCACTGATTAACACTGAACACTGTGGGAGTCTCACTGATTAACACTGAACCCTATGGGAGTCTGAATGATTAACACTGAACCCTGTGGGAGTCTCACTGATTAACACTGAACCCTATGGGAGTCTCACTGATTAACACATGAACCCTGTGGGAGTCTCACTTATTAACACTGAACCCTGTGGGAGTCTTACAGATTAACGCTGAACCCTATGGGAGTCTCACTGGTTAACAATGAACCCAGTGGGAGTCTCATTGATTAATACTGAACCCTATTGGAGTCTCACTGATTAACACTGAACACTGTGGGAGTCTCACTGATTAACACTGAACACTGTGGGAGTCTCATTGATTAACACTGAACCCTGTGGGCGTCTCACTGATTAACACTGAACCCTATGGGAGTCTCACTGATTAACACATGAACCCTTTGGGAGTCTCACTGATTAACACTGAACCCTGTGGGAGTCTCACTGATTAACGCTGAACCCTGTGGGAGTCTCACTGATTAACACTGAACCCTATGGGAGTCTCACAGATTAACGCTGAACCCTATGGGAGTCTCACTGGTTAACAATGAACCCAGTGGGAGTCTCAGTGATTAATACTGAACCCTATGGGAGTCTCACTGATTAACACTGAACACTGTGTGAGTCTCACTGATTAACACTGAACACTGTGGAAGTATCACTGATTAACACTGAACCCTGTGGGCGTCTCACTGATTAACACTGAACCCTATGGGAGTCTCACTGATTAACACATGAACCCTGTGGGAGTCTCACTGATTAACACTGAACCCTGTGGGAGTCTCACTGATTAACGCTGAACCCTGTGGGAGTCTCACTGATTAACACTGAACCCTATGGGAGTCTCACTGATTAACACTGAACCCTGTGAAAGTCTCACTGATTAACACTGAACCCTGTGGGAGTCTCACTGAATAACACTGAACCCTGTGGGAGTCTCACTTATTAACACTGAACCCTGTGGGAGTCTTACAGATTAACGCTGAACCCTATGGGAGTCTCACTGGTTAACAATGAACCCAGTGGAAGTCTCATTGATTAATACTGAACCCTATTGGAGTCTCACTGATTAACACTGAACACTGTGGGAGTCTCACTGATTAACTCTGAACCATATGGGAGTCTCACTGATTAAAACTGAACCCTGTGGGAGTCTCACTGATTAACACTGAACCCTATGGGAGTCTCAATGATTAACACTGAACCCTGTGGGAGTCTCACTGATTAAGACTGAACCCTTTGGGAGTCTCACTGATTAACACTGAACCCTGTGGGAATCTTACTGGTTAAAAATGAACCCTATGGGAGTCTCAATGATTAACACTGAACTCTATGGGATTCTCACTGATTAACACTGAACCCTATGGGAGTTTCACTGATTAACACTGAACCCTGTGGGAGTCTCAGTTATTAACACTGAACCCTGAGGGAGTCTCACTGATTAACACTGAACACTGGGGGAGTCTCAATGATTAACACTGAACACTGTGGGAGTCTCACTGATTAACACTAAACCCTGTGGGAGTCTCACTGATTAACACTGAACCCTATGGGAGTCTCATTGATTAACACATGAACCCTGAGGGAGTCTCACTGATTAACACTGAACCCTGTGGGAGTCTCACTGATTAACACTGAACCATATGGGAGTCTCACTGATTAAAACTGAACCCTGTGGGAGTCTCACTGATTAACACTGAACCCTATGGGAGTCTCACTGATTAACACTGAACCCTGTGAGAGTCTCACTGATTAAGTCTGAACTCTATGGGAGTCTCACTGATTAACACTGACACCTATGGGAGTCTCACTGATTAACACTGGACCCTATGGGAGTCTCACTGATTAACACTGAAGCCTGTGGGAGTCTCACTGATTAACACTGAACCCTATGGTAGTCTCACAGATTAACGCTGAACCCTATGGGAGTCTCACTGGTTAACAATGAACCCTATGGGAGTCTCACTGATTAACACTGAAATCGATGGGATTCTCACTGATTAACACTGAACTCTATGGGAGTCTCACTGATTAACACTGAACCCAGTGGGAGTCTCAGTGATTAATACTGAACCCTATGGGAGTCTCACTGATTAACACTGAACACTGTGGGAGTCTCACTGATTAACACTGAACACTGTGGGAGTCTCACTGATTAACACTGAACCCTGTGGGCGTCTCACTGATTAACACTGAACCCTATGGGAGTCTCACTGATTAACACATGAACCCTGTGGGAGTCTCACTGATTAACACTGAACCCTGTGGGAGTCTCACTGATTAACGCTGAACCCTGTGGGAGTCTCACTGATTAACACTGAACCCTATGGGAGTCTCACAGATTAACGCTGAACCCTATGGGAGTCTCACTGGTTAACAATGAACCCAGTGGGAGTCTCATTGATTAATACTGAACCCTATGGGAGTCTCACTGATTAACACTGAACACTGTGGGAGTCTCACTGATTAACACTGAACACTGTGGGAGTCTCACTGATTAACACTGAACCCTGTGGGCATCTCACTGATTAACACTGAACCCTATGGGAGTCTCACTGATTAACACATGAACCCTGTGGGAGTCTCACTGATTATCACTGAACCCTGTGGGAATCTCACTGATTAACGCTGAACCCTGTGGGAGTCTCACTGATTAACACTGAACCCTATGGGAGTCTCACTGATTAACACATGAACCCTGAGGGAGTCTCACTGATTAACACTGAACCCTATGGGAGTCTCACTGATTAACACTGAACCCTGTGGGAGTCTCACTGATTAAGACTGAACCCTATGGGAGTCTCACTGATTAACACTGAACCCTGTGGGAGTCTCACTGGTTAACAATGAACCCTATGGGAGTCTCAATGATTAACACTGAACTCTATGGGATTCTCACTGATTAACACTGAACCCTATGGGAGTCTCACTGATTAACACTGAACCCTGTGGGAGTCTCAGTTATTAACACTGAACCCTGAGGGAGTCTCACTGATTAACACTGAACACTGGGGGAGTCTCAATGATTAACACTGAACACTGTGGGAGTCTCACTGATTAATACTAAACCCTGTGGGAGTCTCACTGATTAACACTGAACCCTATGGGAGTCTCATTGATTAACACATGAACCCTGAGGGAGTCTCACTGATTAACATTGAACCCTGTGGGAGTCTCACTGATTAATACTGAACCCTGTGGGAGTCTCACTGATTAACACTGAACCCTATGGGAGTCTCACTGATTAACACTGAACCCTGTGAGAGTCTCACTGATTAAGACTGAACCCTATGGGAGTCTCACTGATTAACACTGAAACCTATGGGAGTCTCACTGATTAACACTGGACCCTATGGGAGTCTCACTGATTAACACTGAAGCCTGTGGGAGTCTCACTGATTAACACTGAACCCTATGGGAGTCTCACAGATTAACGCTGAACCCTATGGGAGTCTCACTGGTTAACAATGAACCCTATAAGAGTCTCACTGATTAACACTGAAATCGATGGGATTCTCACTGATTAACACTGAACCCTATGGGAGTCTCACTGATTAACACTGAACCCAGTGGGAGTCTCACTGATTAACACTGAACACTGTCGGAGTCTCACTGATTAACACTGAACACTGTGGGAGTCTCACTGATTAACACTGAACCCTGTGGGAGTCTCACTGATTAACACTGAACCCTAAGGGAGTCTCACTGGTTAACAATGAACCCAGTGGGAGTCTCATTGATTAATACTGAACCCTATGGGAGTCTCACTGATTAACACTGAACACTGTGGGAGTCTCACTCATTATCACTGAACACTGTGGGAGTCTCACTGATTAACACTGAACCCTGTGGGCGTCTCACTGATTAACACTGAACCCTATGGGAGTCTCACTGATTAACACATGAACCCTGTGGGAGTCTCACTGATTATCACTGAACCCTGTGGGAGTCTCACTGATTAACGCTGAACCCTGTGGGAGTCTCACTGATTAACACTGAACCCTATGGGAGTCTCACAGATTAACGATGAACCCTATGGGAGTCTCACTGGTTAACAATGAACCCAGTGGGAGTTTCAGTGATTAATACTGAACCCTATGGGAGTCTCACTGATTAACACTGAACACTGTGGAAGTCTCACTGATTAACACTGAACACTGTGGGAGTCTCACTGATTAACACTGAACCCTGTGGGCGTCTCACTGATTAACACTGAACCCTATGGGAGTCTCACTGATTAACACATGAACCCTGTGGGAGTCTCACTGATTAATGCTGAACCCTGTGGGAGTCTCACTGATTAACACTGAACCCTATGGGAGTCTCACTGATTAACACTGAACCCTGTGGAAGTCTCACTGATTAACACAGAACCCTGTGGGAGTCTCACTGATTAACACTGAACCCTGTGGGAGTCTCACTGATTACC
The DNA here is from genome assembly GCF_048934315.1 of Petromyzon marinus. Taxonomy (NCBI): domain Eukaryota; kingdom Metazoa; phylum Chordata; class Hyperoartia; order Petromyzontiformes; family Petromyzontidae; genus Petromyzon; species Petromyzon marinus. The sequence continues at coordinate 3,069,554 of NW_027423501.1, forward strand.
CCTGAACCCTGTGGGAGTTTCACTGATTAACACTGAACCCTGTGGGAGTCTCACTGATTAACACTGAACCCTGTGGGAGTCTCACTGATTAACACTGAACCCTGTGGGAGTCTCACTGATTAACACTGCACCCTATGGGAGTTTCACTGATTAACACTGAACCCTGTGGGAGTCTCATTGATTAACACTGAACCCTGTGGGAGTCTCACTGATTAACACTGATCCCTGTGGGAGTCTCACTGCTTAACACTGAACCCTATGGGAGTCTCACTGATAAACACTGAACCCTGTGAGAGACTTACTGATTAAGACTGAACCTTATGGGAGTCTCACTGATTAACACTGAAACCTATGGGAGTCTCACTGATTAACACTGAACCCTATGGGAGTCTCACTGATTAACACTGAACCATATGGGAGTCTCACTGATTAACACGGAACCCTGTGGGAGTCTCACTGATTAACACTGAACCCTATGGGAGTCTCACTGATTAACACTGAACCCTGTGAGAGTCTCACTGATTAAGACTGAACCCTATGGGAGTCTCACTGATTAACACTGAAACCTATGGGAGTCTCACTGATTAACACTGGACCCTATGGGAGTCTCACTGATTAACACTGAAGCCTGTGGGAGTCTCACTGATTAACACTGAACCCTATGGGAGTCTCACAGATTAACACTGAACCCTATGGGAGTCTCACTGGTTATCAATGAACCCTATGGGAGTCTCACTGATTAACACTGAAATCGATGGGATTCTCACTGATTAACACTGAACCCTATGGGAGTCTCACTGATTAACACTGGACCCAGTGGGAGTCTCAGTAATTAATACTGAACCCTATGGGAGTCTCACTGATTAACACTGAACACTGTGGGAGTCTCACTGATTAACACTGAACCCTATGGGAGTCTGAATGATTAACACTGAACCCTGTGGGAGTCTCACTGATTAACACTGAACCCTATGGGAGTCTCACTGATTAACACATGAACCCTGTGGGAGTCTCACTTATTAACACTGAACCCTGTGGGAGTCTTACAGATTAACGCTGAACCCTATGGGAGTCTCACTGGTTAACAATGAACCCAGTGGGAGTCTCATTGATTAATACTGAACCCTATTGGAGTCTCACTGATTAACACTGAACACTGTGGGAGTCTCACTGATTAACACTGAACACTGTGGGAGTCTCATTGATTAACACTGAACCCTGTGGGCGTCTCACTGATTAACACTGAACCCTATGGGAGTCTCACTGATTAACACATGAACCCTTTGGGAGTCTCACTGATTAACACTGAACCCTGTGGGAGTCTCACTGATTAACGCTGAACCCTGTGGGAGTCTCACTGATTAACACTGAACCCTATGGGAGTCTCACAGATTAACGCTGAACCCTATGGGAGTCTCACTGGTTAACAATGAACCCAGTGGGAGTCTCAGTGATTAATACTGAACCCTATGGGAGTCTCACTGATTAACACTGAACACTGTGTGAGTCTCACTGATTAACACTGAACACTGTGGAAGTATCACTGATTAACACTGAACCCTGTGGGCGTCTCACTGATTAACACTGAACCCTATGGGAGTCTCACTGATTAACACATGAACCCTGTGGGAGTCTCACTGATTAACACTGAACCCTGTGGGAGTCTCACTGATTAACGCTGAACCCTGTGGGAGTCTCACTGATTAACACTGAACCCTATGGGAGTCTCACTGATTAACACTGAACCCTGTGAAAGTCTCACTGATTAACACTGAACCCTGTGGGAGTCTCACTGAATAACACTGAACCCTGTGGGAGTCTCACTTATTAACACTGAACCCTGTGGGAGTCTTACAGATTAACGCTGAACCCTATGGGAGTCTCACTGGTTAACAATGAACCCAGTGGAAGTCTCATTGATTAATACTGAACCCTATTGGAGTCTCACTGATTAACACTGAACACTGTGGGAGTCTCACTGATTAACACTGAACACTGTGGGAGTCTCACTGATTAACACTGAACCCTGTGGGCGTCTCACTGATTAACACTGAACCCTATGGGAGTCTCACTGATTAACACATGAACCCTTTGGGAGTCTCACTGATTAACACTGAACCCTGTGGGAGTCTCACTGATTAACGCTGAACCCTGTGGGAGTCTCACTGATTAACACTGAACCCTATGGGAGTCTCACAGATTAACGCTGAACCCTATGGGAGTCTCACTGGTTAACAATGAACCCAGTGGGAGTCTCAGTGATTAATACTGAACCCTATGGGAGTCTCACTGATTAACACTGAACACTGTGTGAGTCTCACTGATTAACACTGAACACTGTGGGAGTATCACTGATTAACACTGAACCCTGTGGGCGTCTCACTGATTAACACTGAACCCTATGGGAGTCTCACTGATTAACACATGAACCCTGTGGGAGTCTCACTGATTAACACTGAACCCTGTGGGAGTCTCACTGATTAACGCTGAACCCTGTGGGAGTCTCACTGATTAACACTGAACCCTATGGGAGTCTCACTGATTAACACTGAACCCTGTGAAAGTCTCATTGATTAACACTGAACCCTGTGGGAGTCTCACTGATTAACACTGAACCCTGTGGGAGTCTCACTGATTACCCCTGAACCCTGTGGGAGTTTCACTGATTAACACTGAACCCTGTGGGAGTCTCACTGATTAACACTGAACCCTGTGGGAGTCTCACTGATTAACACTGAACCCTGTGGGAGTCTCACTGATTAACACTGCACCCTATGGGAGTTTCACTGATTAACACTGAACCCTGTGGGAGTCTCACTGATTAACACTGAACCCTGTGGGAGTTTCACTGATTAACACTGATCCCTGTGGGAGTCTCATTGATTAACACTGAACCCTATGGAAGTCTCACTGATTAACACATGAACCCTGTGGGAGTCTCACTGATTTACACTGAACCCTGTGGGAGTCTCACTGATTAACACTGAACCCTGTGGGAGTCTCACTGATTAACACTGAACCCTATGGGAGTCTCATTGATTAACACATGAACCCTGAGGGAGTCTCACTGATTAACACATAACCCTGTGGGAGTCTCACTGATTAAAACTGAACCCTGTGGGATTCTCACTGATTAACACTGAACCCTATGGGAGTCTCATTGATTAACACTGAACCCTATGGGAGTCTCACTGATTAACACATGAACCCTGTGGGAGTCTCAATTATTTACACTGAACCCTGTGGGAGTCTCACTGATTAACACTGAACCCTATGGGAGTCTCACTGATTAACACTGAACCCTATGGGAGTCTCAATGATTAACACTGAACCCTGTGGGAGTCTCACTGATTAAGACTGAACCCTTTGGGAGTCTCACTGATTAACACTGAACCCTGTGGGAATCTCACTGGTTAAAAATGAACCCTATGGGAGTCTCAATGATTAACACTGAACTCTATGGGATTCTCACTGATTAACACTGAACCCTATGGGAGTTTCACTGATTAACACTGAACCCTGTGGGAGTCTCAGTTATTAACACTGAACCCTGAGGGAGTCTCACTGATTAACACTGAACACTGGGGGAGTCTCAATGATTAACACTGAACACTGTGGGAGTCTCACTGATTAACACTAAACCCTGTGGGAGTCTCACTGATTAACACTGAACCCTATGGGAGTCTCATTGATTAACACATGAACCCTGAGGGAGTCTCACTGATTAACACTGAACCCTGTGGGAGTCTCACTGATTAACACTGAACCATATGGGAGTCTCACTGATTAAAACTGAACCCTGTGGGAGTCTCACTGATTAACACTGAACCCTATGGGAGTCTCACTGATTAACACTGAACCCTGTGAGAGTCTCACTGATTAAGTCTGAACTCTATGGGAGTCTCACTGATTAACACTGACACCTATGGGAGTCTCACTGATTAACACTGGACCCTATGGGAGTCTCACTGATTAACACTGAAGCCTGTGGGAGTCTCACTGATTAACACTGAACCCTATGGTAGTCTCACAGATTAACGCTGAACCCTATGGGAGTCTCACTGGTTAACAATGAACCCTATGGGAGTCTCACTGATTAACACTGAAATCGATGGGATTCTCACTGATTAACACTGAACTCTATGGGAGTCTCACTGATTAACACTGAACCCAGTGGGAGTCTCAGTGATTAATACTGAACCCTATGGGAGTCTCACTGATTAACACTGAACACTGTGGGAGTCTCACTGATTAACACTGAACACTGTGGGAGTCTCACTGATTAACACTGAACCCTGTGGGCGTCTCACTGATTAACACTGAACCCTATGGGAGTCTCACTGATTAACACATGAACCCTGTGGGAGTCTCACTGATTAACACTGAACCCTGTGGGAGTCTCACTGATTAACGCTGAACCCTGTGGGAGTCTCACTGATTAACACTGAACCCTATGGGAGTCTCACAGATTAACGCTGAACCCTATGGGAGTCTCACTGGTTAACAATGAACCCAGTGGGAGTCTCATTGATTAATACTGAACCCTATGGGAGTCTCACTGATTAACACTGAACACTGTGGGAGTCTCACTGATTAACACTGAACACTGTGGGAGTCTCACTGATTAACACTGAACCCTGTGGGCATCTCACTGATTAACACTGAACCCTATGGGAGTCTCACTGATTAACACATGAACCCTGTGGGAGTCTCACTGATTATCACTGAACCCTGTGGGAATCTCACTGATTAACGCTGAACCCTGTGGGAGTCTCACTGATTAACACTGAACCCTATGGGAGTCTCACTGATTAACACATGAACCCTGAGGGAGTCTCACTGATTAACACTGAACCCTATGGGAGTCTCACTGATTAACACTGAACCCTGTGGGAGTCTCACTGATTAAGACTGAACCCTATGGGAGTCTCACTGATTAACACTGAACCCTGTGGGAGTCTCACTGGTTAACAATGAACCCTATGGGAGTCTCAATGATTAACACTGAACTCTATGGGATTCTCACTGATTAACACTGAACCCTATGGGAGTCTCACTGATTAACACTGAACCCTGTGGGAGTCTCAGTTATTAACACTGAACCCTGAGGGAGTCTCACTGATTAACACTGAACACTGGGGGAGTCTCAATGATTAACACTGAACACTGTGGGAGTCTCACTGATTAATACTAAACCCTGTGGGAGTCTCACTGATTAACACTGAACCCTATGGGAGTCTCATTGATTAACACATGAACCCTGAGGGAGTCTCACTGATTAACATTGAACCCTGTGGGAGTCTCACTGATTAATACTGAACCCTGTGGGAGTCTCACTGATTAACACTGAACCCTATGGGAGTCTCACTGATTAACACTGAACCCTGTGAGAGTCTCACTGATTAAGACTGAACCCTATGGGAGTCTCACTGATTAACACTGAAACCTATGGGAGTCTCACTGATTAACACTGGACCCTATGGGAGTCTCACTGATTAACACTGAAGCCTGTGGGAGTCTCACTGATTAACACTGAACCCTATGGGAGTCTCACAGATTAACGCTGAACCCTATGGGAGTCTCACTGGTTAACAATGAACCCTATAAGAGTCTCACTGATTAACACTGAAATCGATGGGATTCTCACTGATTAACACTGAACCCTATGGGAGTCTCACTGATTAACACTGAACCCAGTGGGAGTCTCACTGATTAACACTGAACACTGTCGGAGTCTCACTGATTAACACTGAACACTGTGGGAGTCTCACTGATTAACAATGAACCCTGTGGGCATCTCACTGATTAACACTGAACCCTATGGGAGTCTCACTGATTAACACATGAACCCTGTGGGAGTCTCACTGATTAACACTGAACCCTGTGGGAGTCTCACTGATTAACGCTGAACCCTGTGGGAGTCTCACTGATTAACACTGAACCCTAAGGGAGTCTCACTGGTTAACAATGAACCCAGTGGGAGTCTCATTGATTAATACTGAACCCTATGGGAGTCTCACTGATTAACACTGAACACTGTGGGAGTCTCACTCATTATCACTGAACACTGTGGGAGTCTCACTGATTAACACTGAACCCTGTGGGCGTCTCACTGATTAACACTGAACCCTATGGGAGTCTCACTGATTAACACATGAACCCTGTGGGAGTCTCACTGATTATCACTGAACCCTGTGGGAGTCTCACTGATTAACGCTGAACCCTGTGGGAGTCTCACTGATTAACACTGAACCCTATGGGAGTCTCACAGATTAACGATGAACCCTATGGGAGTCTCACTGGTTAACAATGAACCCAGTGGGAGTTTCAGTGATTAATACTGAACCCTATGGGAGTCTCACTGATTAACACTGAACACTGTGGAAGTCTCACTGATTAACACTGAACACTGTGGGAGTCTCACTGATTAACACTGAACCCTGTGGGCGTCTCACTGATTAACACTGAACCCTATGGGAGTCTCACTGATTAACACATGAACCCTGTGGGAGTCTCACTGATTAATGCTGAACCCTGTGGGAGTCTCACTGATTAACACTGAACCCTATGGGAGTCTCACTGATTAACACTGAACCCTGTGGAAGTCTCACTGATTAACACTGAACCCTGTGGGAGTCTCACTGATTAACACTGAACCCTGTGGGAGTCTCACTGATTACCCCTGAACCCTGTGGGAGTTTCACTGATTAACACTGAACCCTGTGGGAGTCTCACTGATTAACACTGAACCCTGTGGGAGTCTCACTGATTAACACTGAACCCTGTGGGAGTCTCACTGATTAACACTGCACCCTATGGGAGTTTCACTGATTAACACTGAACCCTGTGGGAGTCTCATTGATTAACACTGAACCCTGTGGGAGTCTCACTGATTAACACTGATCCCTGTGGGAGTCTCACTGCTTAACACTGAACCCTATGGGAGTCTCACTGATAAACACTGAACCCTGTGAGAGACTTACTGATTAAGACTGAACCTTATGGGAGTCTCACTAATTAACACTGAAACCTATGGGAGTCTCACTGATTAACACTGAACCCTATGGGAGTCTCACTGATTAACACTGAACCATATGGGAGTCTCACTGATTAACACGGAACCCTGTGGGAGTCTCACTGATTAACACTGAACCCTATGGGAGTCTCACTGATTAACACTGAACCCTGTGAGAGTCTCACTGATTAAGACTGAACCCTATGGGAGTCTCACTGATTAACACTGAAACCTATGGGAGTCTCACTGATTAACACTGGACCCTATGGGAGTCTCACTGATTAACACTGAAGCCTGTGGGAGTCTCACTGATTAACACTGAACCCTATGGGAGTCTCACAGATTAACACTGAACCCTATGGGAGTCTCACTGGTTATCAATGAACCCTATGGGAGTCTCACTGATTAACACTGAAATCGATGGGATTCTCACTGATTAACACTGAACCCTATGGGAGTCTCACTGATTAACACTGGACCCAGTGGGAGTCTCAGTAATTAATACTGAACCCTATGGGAGTCTCACTGATTAACACTGAACACTGTGGGAGTCTCACTGATTAACACTGAACCCTATGGGAGTCTGAATGATTAACACTGAACCCTGTGGGAGTCTCACTGATTAACACTGAACCCTATGGGAGTCTCACTGATTAACACATGAACCCTGTGGGAGTCTCACTTATTAACACTGAACCCTGTGGGAGTCTTACAGATTAACGCTGAACCCTATGGGAGTCTCACTGGTTAACAATGAACCCAGTGGGAGTCTCATTGATTAATACTGAACCCTATTGGAGTCTCACTGATTAACACTGAACACTGTGGGAGTCTCACTGATTAACACTGAACACTGTGGGAGTCTCATTGATTAACACTGAACCCTGTGGGCGTCTCACTGATTAACACTGAACCCTATGGGAGTCTCACTGATTAACACATGAACCCTTTGGGAGTCTCACTGATTAACACTGAACCCTGTGGGAGTCTCACTGATTAACGCTGAACCCTGTGGGAGTCTCACTGATTAACACTGAACCCTATGGGAGTCTCACAGATTAACGCTGAACCCTATGGGAGTCTCACTGGTTAACAATGAACCCAGTGGGAGTCTCAGTGATTAATACTGAACCCTATGGGAGTCTCACTGATTAACACTGAACACTGTGTGAGTCTCACTGATTAACACTGAACACTGTGGAAGTATCACTGATTAACACTGAACCCTGTGGGCGTCTCACTGATTAACACTGAACCCTATGGGAGTCTCACTGATTAACACATGAACCCTGTGGGAGTCTCACTGATTAACACTGAACCCTGTGGGAGTCTCACTGATTAACGCTGAACCCTGTGGGAGTCTCACTGATTAACACTGAACCCTATGGGAGTCTCACTGATTAACACTGAACCCTGTGAAAGTCTCACTGATTAACACTGAACCCTGTGGGAGTCTCACTGAATAACACTGAACCCTGTGGGAGTCTCACTTATTAACACTGAACCCTGTGGGAGTCTTACAGATTAACGCTGAACCCTATGGGAGTCTCACTGGTTAACAATGAACCCAGTGGAAGTCTCATTGATTAATACTGAACCCTATTGGAGTCTCACTGATTAACACTGAACACTGTGGGAGTCTCACTGATTAACACTGAACACTGTGGGAGTCTCACTGATTAACACTGAACCCTGTGGGCGTCTCACTGATTAACACTGAACCCTATGGGAGTCTCACTGATTAACACATGAACCCTTTGGGAGTCTCACTGATTAACACTGAACCCTGTGGGAGTCTCACTGATTAACGCTGAACCCTGTGGGAGTCTCACTGATTAACACTGAACCCTATGGGAGTCTCACAGATTAACGCTGAACCCTATGGGAGTCTCACTGGTTAACAATGAACCCAGTGGGAGTCTCAGTGATTAATACTGAACCCTATGGGAGTCTCACTGATTAACACTGAACACTGTGTGAGTCTCACTGATTAACACTGAACACTGTGGGAGTATCACTGATTAACACTGAACCCTGTGGGCGTCTCACTGATTAACACTGAACCCTATGGGAGTCTCACTGATTAACACATGAACCCTGTGGGAGTCTCACTGATTAACACTGAACCCTGTGGGAGTCTCACTGATTAACGCTGAACCCTGTGGGAGTCTCACTGATTAACACTGAACCCTATGGGAGTCTCACTGATTAACACTGAACCCTGTGAAAGTCTCATTGATTAACACTGAACCCTGTGGGAGTCTCACTGATTAACACTGAACCCTGTGGGAGTCTCACTGATTACCCCTGAACCCTGTGGGAGTTTCACTGATTAACACTGAACCCTGTGGGAGTCTCACTGATTAACACTGAACCCTGTGGGAGTCTCACTGATTAACACTGAACCCTGTGGGAGTCTCACTGATTAACACTGCACCCTATGGGAGTTTCACTGATTAACACTGAACCCTGTGGGAGTCTCACTGATTAACACTGAACCCTGTGGGAGTTTCACTGATTAACACTGATCCCTGTGGGAGTCTCATTGATTAACACTGAACCCTATGGAAGTCTCACTGATTAACACATGAACCCTGTGGGAGTCTCACTGATTTACACTGAACCCTGTGGGAGTCTCACTGATTAACACTGAACCCTGTGGGAGTCTCACTGATTAACACTGAACCCTATGGGAGTCTCATTGATTAACACATGAACCCTGAGGGAGTCTCAATGATTAACACATAACCCTGTGGGAGTCTCACTGATTAAAACTGAACCCTGTGGGATTCTCACTGATTAACACTGAACCCTATGGGAGTCTCATTGATTAACACTGAACCTTATGGGAGTCTCACTGATTAACACATGAACCCTGTGGGAGTCTCAATTATTTACACTGAACCCTGTGGGAGTCTCACTGATTAACACTGAACCCTATGGGAGTCTCACTGATTAACACATGAACCCTGAGGGAGTCTCACTGATTAACACTGAACCCTATGGGAGTCTCACTGATTAACACTGAACCCTGTGGGATTCTCACTGATTAACACATGAACCCTATGGGAGTCTCACTGATTAACACTGAACCCTGTGGGAGTCTCAGTTATTAACACTGAACCCTATGGGAGTCTCACTGATTAACACATGAACCCTGAGGGAGTCTCACTGATTAACACTGAACCCTATGGGAGTCTCACTGATTAACACTGAACCCTGTGGGATTCTCACTGATTAACACATGAACCCTATGGGAGTCTCACTGATTAACACTGAACCCTGTGGGAGTCTCAGTTATTAACACTGAACCCTATGGGAGTCTCATTGATTAACACATGAACCCTGAGGGAGTCTCACTGATTAACACATAACCCTGTGGGAGTCTCACTGATTAAAACTGAACCCTGTGGGATTCTCACTGATTAACACTGAACCCTATGGGAGTCTCATTGATTAACACTGAACCCTATGGGAGTCTCACTGATTAACACATGAACCCTGTGGGAGTCTCAATTATTTACACTGAACCCTGTGAGAGTCTCACTGATTAACACTGAACCCTATGGGAGTCTCACTGATTAACACATGAACCCTGAGGGAGTCTCACTGATTAACACTGAACCCTATGGGAGTCTCACTGATTAACACTGAACCCTGTGGGATTCTCACTGATTAACACATGAACCCTATGGGAGTCTCACTGATTAACACTGAACCCTGTGGGAGTCTCAGTTATTAACACTGAACCCTGTGGGAGTCTCACTGATTAACACTGAACACTGGGGGAGTCTCACTGATAAACACTGAACACTGTGGGAGTCTCACTGATTAACACTAAACCCAGTGGGAGTCTCACTGATTAACACTGAACCCTATGGGAGTCTCATTGATTAACACATGAACCCTGAGGGAGTCTCACTGATTAACACTGAACCCTGTGGGAGTCTCACTGATTAACACTGAACCATATGGGAGTCTCACTGATTAAAACTGAACCCTGTGGGAGTCTCACTGATTAACACTGAACCCTATGGGAGTCTCACTGATTAACACTGAACCCTGTGAGAGTCTCACTGATTAAGTCTGAACTCTATGGGAGTCTCACTGATTAACACTGACACCTATGGGAGTCTCACTGATTAACACTGGACCCTATGGGAGTCTCACTGATTAACACTGAAGCCTGTGGGAGTCTCACTGATTAACACTGAACCCTATGGTAGTCTCACAGATTAACGCTGAACCCTATGGGAGTCTCACTGGTTAACAATGAACCCTATGGGAGTCTCACTGATTAACACTGAAATTGATGGGATTCTCACTGATTAACACTGAACCCTATGGGAGTCTCACTGATTAACACTGAACCCAGTGGGAGTCTCAGTGATTAATACTGAACCCTATGGGAGTCTCACTGATTAACACTGAACACTGTGGGAGTCTCACTGATTAACACTGAACACTGTGGGAGTCTCACTGATTAACACTGAACCCTGTGGGCGTCTCACTGATTAACACTGAACCCTATGGGAGTCTCACTGATTAACACATGAACCCTGTGGGAGTCTCACTGATTAACACTGAACCCTGTGGGAGTCTCACTGATTAACGCTGAACCCTGTGGGAGTCTCAGATTAACGCTGAACCCTATGGGAGTCTCACTGGTTAACAATGAACCCAGTGGGAGTCTCATTGATTAATACTGAACCCTATGGGAGTCTCACTGATTAACACTGAACACTGTGGGAGTCTCACTGATTAACACTGAACACTGTGGGAGTCTCACTGATTAACACTGAACCCTGTGGGCATCTCACTGATTAACACTGAACCCTATGGGAGTCTCACTGATTAACACATGAACCCTGTGGGAGTCTCACTGATTATCACTGAACCCTGTGGGAATCTCACTGATTAACGCTGAACCCTGTGGGAGTCTCACTGATTAACACTGAACCCTATGGGAGTCTCACTGATTAACACATGAACCCTAAGGGAGTCTCACTGATTAACACTGAACCCTATGGGAGTCTCACTGATTAACACTGAACCCTGTGGGAGTCTCACTGATTAAGACTGAACCCTATGGGAGTCTCACTGATTAACACTGAACCCTGTGGGAGTCTCACTGGTTAACAATGAACCCTATGGGAGTCTCAATGATTAACACTGAACTCTATGGGATTCTCACTGATTAACACTGAACCCTATGGGAGTCTCACTGATTAACACTGAACCCTGTGGGAGTCTCAGTTATTAACACTGAACACTGAGGGAGTCTCACTGATTAACACTGAACACTGGGGGAGTCTCAATGATTAACACTGAACACTGTGGGAGTCTCACTGATTAACACTAAACCCTGTGGGAGTCTCACTGATTAACACTGAACCCTATGGGAGTCTCATTGATTAACACATGAACCCTGAGGGAGTCTCACTGATTAACATTGAACCCTGTGGGAGTCTCACTGATTAACACTGAACCCTGTGGGAGTCTCACTGATTAACACTGAACCCTATGGGAGTCTCACTGATTAACACTGAACCCTGTGAGAGTCTCACTGATTAAGACTGAACCCTATGGGAGTCTCACTGATTAACACTGAAACCTATGGGAGTCTCACTGATTAACACTGGACCCTATGGGAGTCTCACTGATTAACACTGAAGCCTGTGGGAGTCTCACTGATTAACACTGAACCCTATGGGAGTCTCACAGATTAACGCTGAACCCTATGGGGGTCTCACTGGTTAACAATGAACCCTATAAGAGTCTCACTGATTAACACTGAAATCGATGGGATTCTCACTGATTAACACTGAACCCTATGGGAGTCTCACTGATTAACACTGAACCCAGTGGGAGTCTCACTGATTAACACTGAACACTGTCGGAGTGTCACTGATTAACACTGAACACTGTGGGAGTCTCACTGATTAACATGGAACCCTGTGGGCGTCTCACTGATTAACACTGAACCCTATGGGAGTCTCACTGATTAACACATGAACCCTGTGGGAGTCTCACTGATTAACACTGAACCCTGTGGGAGTCTCACTGATTAACGCTGAACCCTGTGGGAGTCTCACTGATTAACACTGAACCCTATGGGAGTCTCACTGGTTAACAATGAACCCAGTGGGAGTCTCATTGATTAATACTGAACCCTATGGGAGTCTCACTGATTAACACTGAACACTGTGGGAGTCTCACTCATTATCACTGAACACTGTGGGAGTCTCACTGATTAACACTGAACCCTGTGGGCGTCTCACTGATTAACACTGAACCCTATGGGAGTCTCACTGATTAACACATGAACCCTGTGGGAGTCTCACTGATTATCACTGAACCCTGTGGGAGTCTCACTGATTAACGCTGAACCCTGTGGGAGTCTCACTGATTAACACTGAACCCTATGGGAGTCTCACAGATTAACGATGAACCCTATGGGAGTCTCACTGGTTAACAATGAACCCAGTGGGAGTCTCAGTGATTAATACTGAACCCTATGGGAGTCTCACTGATTAACACTGAACACTGTGGGAGTCTCACTGATTAACACTGAACACTGTGGGAGTCTCACTGATTAACACTGAACCCTGTGGGCATCTCACTGATTAACACTGAACCCTATGGGAGTCTCACTGATTAACACATGAACCCTGTGGGAGTCTCACTGATTATCACTGAACCCTGTGGGAATCTCACTGATTAACGCTGAACCCTGTGGGAGTCTCACTGATTAACACTGAACCCTATGGGAGTCTCACTGATTAACACATGAACCCTAAGGGAGTCTCACTGATTAACACTGAACCCTATGGGAGTCTCACTGATTAACACTGAACCCTGTGGGAGTCTCACTGATTAAGACTGAACCCTATGGGAGTCTCACTGATTAACACTGAACCCTGTGGGAGTCTCACTGGTTAACAATGAACCCTATGGGAGTCTCAATGATTAACACTGAACTCTATGGGATTCTCACTGATTAACACTGAACCCTATGGGAGTCTCACTGATTAACACTGAACCCTGTGGGAGTCTCAGTTATTAACACTGAACACTGAGGGAGTCTCACTGATTAACACTGAACACTGGGGGAGTCTCAATGATTAACACTGAACACTGTGGGAGTCTCACTGATTAACACTAAACCCTGTGGGAGTCTCACTGATTAACACTGAACCCTATGGGAGTCTCATTGATTAACACATGAACCCTGAGGGAGTCTCACTGATTAACATTGAACCCTGTGGGAGTCTCACTGATTAACACTGAACCCTGTGGGAGTCTCACTGATTAACACTGAACCCTATGGGAGTCTCACTGATTAACACTGAACCCTGTGAGAGTCTCACTGATTAAGACTGAACCCTATGGGAGTCTCACTGATTAACACTGAAACCTATGGGAGTCTCACTGATTAACACTGGACCCTATGGGAGTCTCACTGATTAACACTGAAGCCTGTGGGAGTCTCACTGATTAACACTGAACCCTATGGGAGTCTCACAGATTAACGCTGAACCCTATGGGGGTCTCACTGGTTAACAATGAACCCTATAAGAGTCTCACTGATTAACACTGAAATCGATGGGATTCTCACTGATTAACACTGAACCCTATGGGAGTCTCACTGATTAACACTGAACCCAGTGGGAGTCTCACTGATTAACACTGAACACTGTCGGAGTGTCACTGATTAACACTGAACACTGTGGGAGTCTCACTGATTAACATGGAACCCTGTGGGCGTCTCACTGATTAACACTGAACCCTATGGGAGTCTCACTGATTAACACATGAACCCTGTGGGAGTCTCACTGATTAACACTGAACCCTGTGGGAGTCTCACTGATTAACGCTGAACCCTGTGGGAGTCTCACTGATTAACACTGAACCCTATGGGAGTCTCACTGGTTAACAATGAACCCAGTGGGAGTCTCATTGATTAATACTGAACCCTATGGGAGTCTCACTGATTAACACTGAACACTGTGGGAGTCTCACTCATTATCACTGAACACTGTGGGAGTCTCACTGATTAACACTGAACCCTGTGGGCGTCTCACTGATTAACACTGAACCCTATGGGAGTCTCACTGATTAACACATGAACCCTGTGGGAGTCTCACTGATTATCACTGAACCCTGTGGGAGTCTCACTGATTAACGCTGAACCCTGTGGGAGTCTCACTGATTAACACTGAACCCTATGGGAGTCTCACAGATTAACGATGAACCCTATGGGAGTCTCACTGGTTAACAATGAACCCAGTGGGAGTCTCAGTGATTAATACTGAACCCTATGGGAGTCTCACTGATTAACACTGAACACTGTGGGAGTCTCACTGATTAACACTGAACACTGTGGGAGTCTCACTGATTAACACTGAACCCTGTGGGCGTCTCACTGATTAACACTGAACCCTATGGGAGTCTCACTGATTAACACATGAACCCTGTGGGAGTCTCACTGATTAATGCTGAACCCTGTGGGAGTCTCACTGATTAACACTGAACCCTATGGGAGTCTCACTGATTAACACTGAACCCTGTGGAAGTCTCACTGATTAACACTGAACCCTGTGGGAGTCTCACTGATTAACACTGAACCCTGTGGGAGTCTCACTGATTACCCCTGAACCCTGTGGGAGTTTCACTGATTAACACTGAACCCTGTGGGAGTCTCACTGATTAACACTGAACCCTGTGGGAGTCTCACTGATTAACACTGAACCCTGTGGGAGTCTCACTGATTAACACTGCACCCTATGGGAGTTTCACTGATTAACACTGAACCCTGTGGGAGTCTCATTGATTAACACTGAACCCTGTGGGAGTCTCACTGATTAACACTGATCCCTGTGGGAGTCTCACTGCTTAACACTGAACCCTATGGGAGTCTCACTGATAAACACTGAACCCTGTGAGAGACTTACTGATTAAGACTGAACCTTATGGGAGTATCACTGATTAACACTGAAACCTATGGGAGTCTCACTGATTAACACTGAACCCTATGGGAGTCTCACTGATTAACACTGAACCATATGGGAGTCTCACTGATTAACACGGAACCCTGTGGGAGTCTCACTGATTAACACTGAACCCTATGGGAGTCTCACTGATTAACACTGAACCATGTGAGAGTCTCACTGATTAAGACTGAACCCTATGGGAGTCTCACTGATTAACACTGAAACCTATGGGAGTCTCACTGATTAACACTGGACCCTATGGGAGTCCCACTGATTAACACTGAAGCCTGTGGGAGTCTCACTGATTAACACTGAACCCTATGGGAGTCTCACAGATTAACACTGAACCCTATGGGAGTCTCACTGGTTATCAATGAACCCTATGGGAGTCTCACTGATTAACACTGAAATCGATGGGATTCTCACTGATTAACACTGAACCCTATGGGAGTCTCACTGATTAACACTGGACCCAGTCGGAGTCTCAGTAATTAATACTGAACCCTATGGGAGTCTCACTGATTAACACTGAACACTGTGGGAGTCTCACTGATTAACACTGAACCCTATGGGAGTCTGACTGATTAACACTGAACCCTGTGGGAGTCTCACTGATTAACACTGAACCCTATGGGAGTCTCACTGATTAACACATGAACCCTGTGGGAGTCTCACTTATTAACACTGAACCCTGTGGGAGTCTTACAGATTAACGCTGAACCCTATGGGAGTCTCACTGGTTAACAATGAACCCAGTGGGAGTCTCATTGATTAATACTAAACCCTATGGGAGTCTCACTGATTAACACTGAACACTGTGGGAGTCTCACTGATTAACACTGAACACTGTGGGAGTCTCACTGATTAACACTGAACCCTGTGGGCGTCTCACTGATTAACACTGAACCCTATGGGAGTCTCACTGATTAACACATGAACCCTTTGGGAGTCTCACTGATTAACACTGAACCCTGTGGGAGTCTCACTGATTAACGCTGAACCCTGTGGGAGTCTCACTGATTAACACTGAACCCTATGGGAGTCTCACAGATTAATGCTGAACCCTATGGGAGTCTCACTGGTTAACAATGAACCCAGTGGGAGTCTCAGTGATTAATACTGAACCCTATGGGAGTCTCACTGATTAACACTGAACACTGTGTGAGTCTCACTGATTAACACTGAACCCTGTGGGAGTCTCACTGATTAACACTGAACCCTGTGGGAGTCTCACTGATTAACACTGAACCCTGAGGGAGTCTCACTGATTAACACATGAAGCCTGTGGGAGTCTCACTGATTAACACAGAACCCTATGGAAGTCTCACTGATTAACACTGAACCCTATGGGAGTCTCACTGATTAACACCGAACCCTATGGGAGTCTCACTGATTAACACTGAACCCTATGGGATCCTCACTGATTAACACCGAACCCTATGGGAGTCTCACTGATTAACACTGAACCCTATGGGAGTCTCATTGATTAACACCGAACCCTATGGGAGTCTCACTGATTAGCACTGGGCCCTGTGGGAGTCTCACTGATTAACACTGAACCCTGTGGGAGTCTCACTGATTAACACTGGACCCTGTGGGAGTCTCACTGATTAACACTGAACCCTGTGGAAGTCTCACTGATTAACACTGAACCCTATGGGAGTCTCACTGATTAACACTGAACCCTATGGGAGTCTCACTGATTAACACTGAACACTGTGGGAGTCTCACTGATTAACACTGAACCCTGTGGGCGTCTCACTGATTAACACTGAACCCTATGGGAGTCTCACTGATTAACACATGAACCCTGTGGGAGTCTCACTGATTAATGCTGAACCCTGTGGGAGTCTCACTGATTAACACTGAACCCTATGGGAGTCTCACTGATTAACACTGAACCCTGTGGAAGTCTCACTGATTAACACTGAACCCTGTGGGAGTCTCACTGATTAACACTGAACCCTGTGGGAGTCTCACTGATTACCCCTGAACCCTGTGGGAGTTTCACTGATTAACACTGAACCCTGTGGGAGTCTCACTGATTAACACTGAACCCTGTGGGAGTCTCACTGATTAACACTGAACCCTGTGGGAGTCTCACTGATTAACACTGCACCCTATGGGAGTTTCACTGATTAACACTGAACCCTGTGGGAGTCTCATTGATTAACACTGAACCCTGTGGGAGTCTCACTGATTAACACTGATCCCTGTGGGAGTCTCACTGCTTAACACTGAACCCTATGGGAGTCTCACTGATTAACACTGAACCATATGGGAGTCTCACTGATTAACACGGAACCCTGTGGGAGTCTCACTGATTAACACTGAACCCTATGGGAGTCTCACTGATTAACACTGAACCCTGTGAGAGTCTCACTGATTAAGACTGAACCCTATGGGAGTCTCACTGATTAACACTGCACCCTATGGGAGTCTCACTGATAAACACTGAACCCTGTGAGAGACTTACTGATTAAGACTGAACCTTATGGGAGTCTCACTGATTAACACTGAAACCTATGGGAGTCTCACTGATTAACACTGAACCCTATGGGAGTCTCACTGATTAACACTGAACCATATGGGAGTCTCACTGATTAACACGGAACCCTGTGGGAGTCTCACTGATTAACACTGAACCCTATGGGAGTCTCACTGATTAACACTGAACCCTGTGAGAGTCTCACTGATTAAGACTGAACCCTATGGGAGTCTCACTGATTAACACTGAAACCTATGGGAGTCTCACTGATTAACACTGGACCCTATGGGAGTCCCACTGATTAACACTGAAGCCTGTGGGAGTCTCACTGATTAACACTGAACCCTATGGGAGTCTCACAGATTAACACTGAACCCTATGGGAGTCTCACTGGTTATCAATGAACCCTATGGGAGTCTCACTGATTAACACTGAAATCGATGGGATTCTCACTGATTAACACTGAACCCTATGGGAGTCTCACTGATTAACACTGGACCCAGTCGGAGTCTCAGTAATTAATACTGAACCCTATGGGAGTCTCACTGATTAACACTGAACACTGTGGGAGTCTCACTGATTAACACTGAACCCTATGGGAGTCTGACTGATTAACACTGAACCCTGTGGGAGTCTCACTGATTAACACTGAACCCTATGGGAGTCTCACTGATTAACACATGAACCCTGTGGGAGTCTCACTTATTAACACTGAACCCTGTAGGAGTCTTACAGATTAACGCTGAACCCTATGGGAGTCTCACTGGTTAACAATGAACCCAGTGGGAGTCTTATTGATTAATACTAAACCCTATGGGAGTCTCACTGATTAACACTGAACACTGTGGGAGTCTCACTGATTAACACTGAACACTGTGGGAGTCTCACTGATTAACACTGAACCCTGTGGGCATCTCACTGATTAACACTGAACCCTATGGGAGTCTCACTGATTAACACATGAACCCTTTGGGAGTCTCACTGATTAACACTGAACCCTGTGGGAGTCTCACTGATTAACGCTGAACCCTGTGGGAGTCTCACTGATTAACACTGAACCCTATGGGAGTCTCACAGATTAATGCTGAACCCTATGGGAGTCTCACTGGTTAACAATGAACCCAGTGGGAGTCTCAGTGATTAATACTGAACCCTATGGGAGTCTCACTGATTAACACTGAACACTGTGTGAGTCTCACAGATTAACACTGAACCCTGTGGGAGTCTCACTGATTAACACTGAACCCTGTGGGAGTCTCACTGATTAACACTGAACCCTGAGGGAGTCTCACTGATTAACACATGAAGCCTGTGGGAGTCTCACTGATTAACACAGAACCCTATGGAAGTCTCACTGATTAACACTGAACCCTATGGGAGTCTCACTGATTAACACCGAACCCTATGGGAGTCTCACTGATTAACACTGAACCCTATGGGATCCTCACTGATTAACACCAAACCCTATGGGAGTCTCACTGATTAACACTGAACCCTATGGGAGTCTCATTGATTAACACCGAACCCTATGGGAGTCTCACTGATTAGCACTGGGCCCTGTGGGAGTCTCACTGATTAACACTGAACCCTGTGGGAGTCTCACTGATTAACACTGAACCCTATGGGAGTCTCACTGATTAACACTGAACCCTGTGGAAGTCTCACTGATTAACACTGAACCCTATGGGAGTCTCACTGATTAACACTGAACCCTATGGGAGTCTCACTGATAAACACTGAACCCTGTGGGAGTCTCACTGATTAACACTGAACCCTATGGGAGTCTCACTGATTAACACTAAACCCTGTGGGAGTCTCACTGATTAACACTGAACCCTGTGGTAGTCTCACTGATTAACACCGAACCCTATGGGAGTCTCACTGATTAGCACTGGGCCCTGTGGGAGTCTCACTGATTAACACTGAACCCTGTGGGAGTCTCACTGATTAACACTGGACCCTGTGGGAATCTCACTGATTAACACTGAACCCTGTGGAAGTCTCACTGATTAACACTGAACCCTATGGGAGTCTCACTGATTAACACTGAACCCTATGGGAGTCTCACTGATAAACACTGAACCCTGTGGGAGCCTCACTGATTAACACTGAACCCTGTGGGAGTCTCACTGATTAACACTGAACCCTGAGGGAGTCTCACTGATTAACACATGAAGCCTGTGGGAGTCTCACTGATTAACACTGAACCCTATGGGAGTCTCACTGATTAACACTGAACCCTATGGGAGTCTCACTGATTAACACTGCACCCTGTGGGTGTCTCACTGATTAACACTGAACCCTGTGTGAGTCTCACTAATTAACACTGGACCCTGAGGGAGTCTCACTGATTAACACTGAACCCTGTGGAATTCTCACTGATTAACACTGAACCCTATGGGAGTCTCACTGATTAACACTGAACCCTATGGGAGTCTCACTGATAAACACTGAACCCTGTGGGAGTCTCACTGATTAACACTGAACCCTATGGGAGTCTCACTGATTAACACTGAACCCAATGGGAGTCTCACTGATTAACACGGAACCCTATGGGAGTCTCACTGATTAACACTGAACCCTATGGGAGTCTCATTGATTAACACCGAACCCTATGGGAGACTCACTGATTAACACTGGGCCCTGTGGGTGTCTCACTGATTAACACTGAACCCTGTGTGAGTCTCACTAATTAACACTGGACCCTGAGGGAGTCTCACTGATTAACACTGAACCCTGTGGAATTCTCACTGATTAACACTGAACCCTATGGGAGTCTCACTGATTAACACTGAACCCTATGGGAGTCTCACTGATAAACACTGAACCCTGTGGGAGTCTCACTGATTAACACTGAACCCTATTGGAGTCTCACTGATTAGCACTTAACCCTGTGGGAGTCTCACTGATTAACACTGGACCCTGTGGGAATTTCACTGATTAACACTGAACCCTGTGGTAGTCTCACTGATTAACACTGAACCCTATGGGAGTCTCACTGATTAACACTGAACCCTATGGGAGTCACACCGATTAATACTGACCCAATGGGAGTCTCACTGATTAACACTGAACCCTGTGGGAGTCTCACTGATTAACACTAAACCCTATGGGAATCTCGCTGATTAACACTGAACCCTGTGGGAGTCTCACTGATTAACACTGAACCCTATGGGAGTCTCACTGATTAACACTGAACCCTATGGGAGTCTCACCGATTAATACTGACCCAATGGGAGTCTCACTGATTAACACTGAACCCTATGGGAGTCTCATTGATTAACACTGAAGCCTGTGGGAGTCTCACTGATTAACACTGAACCCTGTGGGAGCCTCACTGATTAACACTGAACCCTGTGGGAGTCTTACTGATTAACACTGAACCCTGAGGGAGTCTCACCGATTAACACATGAAGCCTGTGGGAGTCTCACTGATTAACACTGAACCCTATGGGAGTCTCATTGATTAACACTGAACCCTATGCGAGTCTCACTGATTAACACATGAACCCTGTGGGAGTCTCATGATTAACACTGAACCCTATGGGAGTCTCATTGATTAACACTGAACCCTATGGGAGTCTCACTGATTAACACATGAACCCTGTGGGAGTCTCACTGATTAACACTGAACCCTATGGGAGTCTCACTGATTAACACTGAACCCTATCGGAGTCTCACTGATTAACACCGAACCCTATGGGAGTCTCACTGATTAACACTGAACCCTATGGGAGTCTCACTGATTAACACTGAACCCTATGGGAGTCTCACTGATTAAAACTGAACCCTATGGGAGTCTCACTGATTAAAACTGAACCCTATGGGAGTCTCACTGATTAACAACAAACCCAATGGGAGTCTCAGTGATTTACACTGAAAACTATGGGAGTCTCACTGATTAACACTGAACCCTGTTGGAGTCTCACTGATTAACACTGAACCCTATGGGAGTCTCATTGATTAACACTGAACCCTATGGGAGTCTCCCTGATTAACACTGAACCCTATGGGAGTCTCACTGATTAACACTGAACCCTATGGGAGTCTCACTGATTAACACCGAACCCTATGGGAGTCTCACTGATTAACACTGAACCCTATGGGAGTCTCACTGATTAACACCGAACCCTATGGGAGTCTCACTGATTAACACTGAACCCTATGGGAGTCTCACCGATTAATACTGAACCCTGTGGGAGTCTCATTGATTAAAACTGAACCCTGTGGGAGTCTCACTGATTAACACTGAACCCTGTTGGAGTCTCACTGATTAACACTGAACCCTATATGAGTCTCACTGATTAACACCGAACCCTATGGGAGTCTCACTGATTAACACTGAACCCTATGGGAGTCTCACTGATTAACACCGAACCCTATGGGAGTCTCACTGATTAACACTGAACCCTATGGGAGTCTCACCGATTAATACTGAACCCTGTGGGAGTCTCATTGATTAAAACTGAACCCTGTGGGAGTCTCACTGATTAACACTGAACCCTGTGGGAGTCTCACTGATTAACACTGAACCCTATGGGAGTCTCACTGATTAACACTGAACCCTATGGGAGTCTCATTGATTAACACTGAACCCTGTGGGAGTCTCACTGATTAACACTGAACCCTGTGGGAGTCTCACTGATTAACACTGAACCCTGTGGGAGTCTCACTGATTAACACTGAACCCTGAGGGAGTCTCACTGATTAACACATGAAGCCTGTGGGAGTCTCACTGATTAACACTGAACCCTATGGGAGTCTCACTGATTAACACTGAACCCTATGGGAGTCTCACTGATTAACACCGAACCCTATGGCAGTCTCACTGATTAACACTGAACCCTATGGGAGTCTCACTAATTAACACCGAACCCTATGGGAGTCTCACTGATTAACACTGAACCATATGGGAGTCTCATTGATTAACACCGAACCCTATGGGAGTCTCACTGATTAGCACTGGGCCCTGTGGGAGTCTCACTGATTAACACTGAACCCTGTGGGAGTCTCACTGATTAACACTGGACCCTGTGGGAGTCTCACTGATTAACACTGAACCCTGTGGAAGTCTCACTGATTAACACTGAACCCTGTGGGACTCTCACTGATTAACACTGAAACCTATGGGAGTCCTACTGATTAACACTGAACCCTGTGGGAGTCTCACTGATTAACAATGAACCCTGTGGGAATTTCACTGATTAACACTGAACCCTGTGGTAGTCTCACTGATTAACACTGAACCCTATGGGAGTCTCACTGATTAACACTGAACCCTATGGGAGTCTCACCGATTAATACTGACCCAATGGGAGTCTCACTGATTAACACTGAACCCTTTGGGAGTCTCATTGATTAACACTGAACCCTGTGGGAGTCTCACTGATTAACACTGAACCCTGTGGGAGCCTCACTGATTAACACTGAACCCTGTGGGAGTCTCACTGATTAACACTGAACCCTGAGGGAGTCTCACTGATTAACACATGAAGCCTGTGGGAGTCTCACTGATTAACACTGAACCCTATGGGAGTCTCACTGATTAACACTGAACCCTATGGGAGTCTCACTGATTAACACTGCACCCTATGGGAGTCTCACTGATTAACACTGAACCCAATGGGAGTCTCACTGATTAACACGGAACCCTATGGGAGTCTCACTGATTAACACTGAACCCTATGGGAGTCTCATTGATTAACACCGAACCCTATGGGAGTCTCACTGCTTAACACTGGGCCCTGTGGGAGTCTCACTGATTAACACTGAACCCTGTGGGAGTCTCCCTAATTAACACTGGACCCTGTGGGAGTCTCACTGATTAACACTGAACCCTGTGGAAGTCTCACTGATTAACACTGAACCCTATGGGAGTCTCACTGATTAACACTGAACCCTATGGGAGTCTCACTGATAAACACTGAACCCTGTGGGAGTCTCACTGATTAACACTGAAACCTATTGGAGTCTCACTGATTAACACTTAACCCTGTGGGAGTCTCACTGATTAACACTGGACCCTGTGGGAATTTCACTGATTAACACTGAACCCTGGGGTAGTCTCACTGATTAACACTGAACCCTATGGGAGTCTCACTGATTAACACTGAACCCTATGGGAGTCACACCGATTAATACTGACCCAATGGGAGTCTCACTGATTAACACTGAACCCTGTGGGAGTCTCACTGATTAACACTAAACCCTATGGGAATCTCGCTGATTAAAACTGAACCCTATGGGAGTCTCACTGATTAACACCGAACCCTATGGGAGTCTCACTGATTAACACTGAACCCTATGGGAGTCTCACTAATTAACACCGAACCCTATGGGAGTCTCACTGATTAACACTGAACCATATGGGAGTCTCATTGATTAACACCGAACCCTATGGGAGTCTCACTGATTAGCACTGGGCCCTGTGGGAGTCTCACTGATTAACACTGAACCCTGTGGGAGTCTCACTGATTAACACTGGACCCTTTGGGAGTCTCACTGATTAACACTGAACCCTGTGGAAGTCTCACTGATTAACACTGAACCCTGTGGGACTCTCACTGATTAACACTGAAACCTATGGGAGTCCTACTGATTAACACTGAACCCTGTGGGAGTCTCACTGATTAACAATGAACCCTGTGGGAATTTCACTGATTAACACTGAACCCTGTGGTAGTCTCACTGATTAACACTGAACCCTATGGGAGTCTCACTGATTAACACTGAACCCTATGGGAGTCTCACCGATTAATACTGACCCAATGGGAGTCTCACTGATTAACACTGAACCCTATGGGAGTCTCATTGATTAACACTGAACCCTGTGGGAGTCTCACTGATTAACACTGAACCCTGTGGGAGCCTCACTGATTAACACTGAACCCTGTGGGAGTCTCACTGATTAACATTGAACCCTGAGGGAGTCTCACTGATTAACACATGAAGCCTGTGGGAGTCTCACTGATTAACACTGAACCCTATGGGAGTCTCACTGATTAACACTGAACCCTATGGGAGTCTCACTGATTAACACTGCACCCTATGGGAGTCTCACTGATTAACACTGAACCCAATGGGAGTCTCACTGATTAACACGGAACCCTATGGGAGTCTCACTGATTAACACTGAACCCTATGGGAGTCTCATTGATTAACACCGAACCCTATGGGAGTCTCACTGATTAACACTGGGCCCTGTGGGAGTCTCACTGATTAACACTGAACCCTGTGGGAGTCTCCCTAATTAACACTGGACCCTGTGGGAGTCTCACTGATTAACACTGAACCCTGTGGAGGTCTCACTGATTAACACTGAACCCTTTTGGAGTCTCACTGATTAACACTGAACCCTGTGGAAGTCTCACTGATTAACACTGAACCCTATGGGAGTCTCACTGATTAACACTGAACCCTATGGGAGTCTCACTGATTAACACTGCACCCTATGGGAGTCTCACTGATTAACACTGAACCCAATGGGAGTCTCACTGATTAACACGGAACCCTATGGGAGTCTCACTGATTAACACTGAACCCTATGGGAGTCTCATTGATTAACACCGAACCCTATGGGAGTCTCACTGATTAACACTGGGCCCTGTGGGAGTCTCACTGATTAACACTGAACCCTGTGGGAGTCTCCCTAATTAACACTGGACCCTGTGGGAGTCTCACTGATTAACACTGAACCCTGTGGAAGTCTCACTGATTAACACTGAACCCTATGGGAGTCTCACTGATTAACACTGAACCCTATGGGAGTCTCACTGATAAACACTGAACCCTGTGGGAGTCTCACTGATTAACACTGAACCCTATTGGAGTCTCACTGATTAACACTTAACCCTGTGGGAGTCTCACTGATTAACACTGGACCCTGTGGGAATTTCACTGATTAACACTGAACCCTGTGGTAGTCTCACTGATTAACACTGAACCCTATGGGAGTCTCACTGATTAACACTGAACCCTATGGGAGTCACACCGATTAATACTGACCCAATGGGAGTCTCACTGATTAACACTGAACCCTGTGGGAGTCTCACTGATTAACACTAAACCCTATGGGAATCTCGCTGATTAAAACTGAACCCTGTGGGAGTCTCACTGATTAACACTGAACCGTATGGGAGTCTCACTGATTAACACTGAACCCTATGGGAGTCTCACCGATTAATACTGACCCAATGGGAGTCTCACTGATTAACACTGAACCCTATGGGAGTCTCATTGATTAACACTGAACCCTGTGGGAGTCTCACTGATTAACACTGAACCCTGTGGGAGCCTCACTGATTAACACTGAACCCTGTGGGAGTCTTACTGATTAACACTGAACCCTGAGGGAGTCTCACCGATTAACACATGAAGCCTGTGGGAGTCTCACTGATTAACACTGAACCCTATGGGAGTCTCATTGATTAACACTGAACCCTATGCGAGTCTCACTGATTAACACATGAACCCTGTGGGAGTCTCATGATTAACACTGAACCCTATGGGAGTCTCATTGATTAACACTGAACCCTATGGGAGTCTCACTGATTAACACATGAACCCTGTGGGAGTCTCACTGATTAACACTGAACCCTATAGGAGTCTCACTGATTAACACTGAACCCTATCGGAGTCTCACTGATTAACACCGAACCCTATGGGAGTCTCACTGATTAACACTGAACCCTATGGGAGTCTCACTGATTAACACTGAACCCTATGGGAGTCTCACTGATTAAAACTGAACCCTATGGGAGTCTCACTGATTAAAACTGAACCCTATGGGAGTCTCACTGATTAACAACAAACCCAATGGGAGTCTCAGTGATTTACACTGAAAACTATGGGAGTCTCACTGATTAACACTGAACCCTGTTGGAGTCTCACTGATTAACACTGAACCCTATGGGAGTCTCATTGATTAACACTGAACCTATGGGAGTCTCCCTGATTAACACTGAACCCTATGGGAGTCTCACTGATTAACACTGAACCCTATGGGAGTCTCACTGATTAACACCGAACCCTATGGGAGTCTCACTGATTAACACTGAACCCTATGGGAGTCTCACTGATTAACACCGAACCCTATGGGAGTCTCACTGATTAACACTGAACCCTATGGGAGTCTCACCGATTAATACTGAACCCTGTGGGAGTCTCATTGATTAAAACTGAACCCTGTGGGAGTCTCACTGATTAACACTGAACCCTGTGGGAGTCTCACTGATTAACACTGAACCCTATATGAGTCTCACTGATTAACACCGAACCCTATGGGAGTCTCACTGATTAACACTGAACCCTATGGGAGTCTCACTGATTAACACCGAACCCTATGGGAGTCTCACTGATTAACACTGAACCCTATGGGAGTCTCACCGATTAATACTGAACCCTGTGGGAGTCTCATTGATTAAAACTGAACCCTGTGGGAGTCTCACTGATTAACACTGAACCCTGTGGGAGTCTCACTGATTAACACTGAACCCTATGGGAGTCTCACTGATTAACACTGAACCCTATGGGAGTCTCATTGATTAACACTGAACCCTGTGGGAGTCTCACTGATTAACACTGAACCCTGTGGGAGTCTCACTGATTAACACTGAACCCTGTGGGAGTCTCACTGATTAACACTGAACCCTGAGGGAGTCTCACTGATTAACACATGAAGCCTGTGGGAGTCTCACTGATTAACACTGAACCCTATGGGAGTCTCACTGATTAACACTGAACCCTATGGGAGTCTCACTGATTAACACCGAACCCTATGGGAGTCTCATTGATTAACACTGAACCCTATGGGAGTCTCACTAATTAACACCGAACCCTATGGGAGTCTCACTGATTAACACTGAACCATATGGGAGTCTCATTGATTAACACCGAACCCTATGGGAGTCTCACTGATTAGCACTGGGCCCTGTGGGAGTCTCACTGATTAACACTGAACCCTGTGGGAGTCTCACTGATTAACACTGGACCCTGTGGGAGTCTCACTGATTAACACTGAACCCTGTGGAAGTCTCACTGATTAACACTGAACCCTGTGGGACTCTCACTGATTAACACTGAAACCTATGGGAGTCCTACTGATTAACACTGAACCCTGTGGGAGTCTCACTGATTAACAATGAACCCTGTGGGAATTTCACTGATTAACACTGAACCCTGTGGTAGTCTCACTGATTAACACGGAACCCTATGGGAGTCTCACTGATTAACACTGAACCCTATGGGAGTCTCACCGATTAATACTGACCCAATGGGAGTCTCACTGATTAACACTGAACCCTATGGGAGTCTCACTGATTAACATTGAACCCTGTGGGAGTCTCACTGATTAACACTGAACCCTATATGAGTCTCACTGATTAACACCGAACCCTATGGGAGTCTCACTGATTAACACTGAACCCTATGGGAGTCTCACTGATTAACACCGAACCCTATGGGAGTCTCACTGATTAACACTGAACCCTATGGGAGTCTCACCGATTAATACTGAACCCTGTGGGAGTCTCATTGATTAAAACTGAACCCTGTGGGAGTCACACTGATTAACACTGAACCCTGTGGGAGTCTCACTGATTAACACTGAACCCTATGGGAGTCTCACTGATTAACACTGAACCCTATGGGAGTCTCATTGATTAACACTGAACCCTGTGGGAGTCTCACTGATTAACACTGAACCCTGTGGGAGTCTCACTGATTAACACTGAACCCTGTGGGAGTCTCACTGATTAACACTGAACCCTGAGGGAGTCTCACTGATTAACACATGAAGCCTGTGGGAGTCTCACTGATTAACACTGAACCCTATGGGAGTCTCACTGATTAACACTGAACCCTATGGGAGTCTCAATGATTAACACCGAACCCTATGGGAGTCTCACTGATTAACACTGAACCCTATGGGAGTCTCACTGATTAACACCGAACCCTATGGGAGTCTCACTGATTAACACTGAACCCTAAGGGAGTCTCACCGATTAATACTGAACCCTGTGGGAGTCTCACTGATTAACACTGAACCCTGTGGGAGTCTCACTGATTAACACTGAACCCTATATGAGTCTCACTGATTAACACCGAACCCTATGGGAGTCTCACTGATTAACACTGAACCCTATGGGAGTCTCACTGATTAACACCGAACCCTATGGGAGTCTCACTGATTAACACTGAACCCTATGGGAGTCTCACCGATTAATACTGAACCCTGTGGGAGTCTCATTGATTAAAACTCAACCCTGTGGGAGTCTCACTGATTAACACTGAACCCTGTGGGAGTCTCACTGATTAACACTGAACCCTATGGGAGTCTCACTGATTAACACTGAACCCTATGGGAGTCTCATTGATTAACACTGAACCCTGTGGGAGTCTCACTGATTAACACTGAACCCTGTGGGAGTCTCACTGATTAACACTGAACCCTATGGGAGACTCACTGATTAACACTGGGCCCTGTGGGTGTCTCACTGATTAACACTGAACCCTGTGTGAGTCTCACTAATTAACACTGGACCCTGAGGGAGTCTCACTGATTAACACTGAACCCTGTGGAATTCTCACTGATTAACACTGAACCCTATGGGAGTCTCACTGATTAACACTGAACCCTATGGGAGTCTCACTGATAAACACTGAACCCTGTGGGAGTCTCACTGATTAACACTGAACCCTATTGGAGTCTCACTGATTAGCACTTAACCCTGTGGGAGTCTCACTGATTAACACTGGACCCTGTGGGAATTTCACTGATTAACACTGAACCCTGTGGTAGTCTCACTGATTAACACTGAAC
The DNA here is from genome assembly GCF_048934315.1 of Petromyzon marinus. Taxonomy (NCBI): domain Eukaryota; kingdom Metazoa; phylum Chordata; class Hyperoartia; order Petromyzontiformes; family Petromyzontidae; genus Petromyzon; species Petromyzon marinus. The sequence goes on from NW_027423501.1 coordinate 3,099,868, forward strand.
CCTATGGGAGTCTCACTGATTAACACTGAACCCTATGGGAGTCACACCGATTAATACTGACCCAATGGGAGTCTCACTGATTAACACTGAACCCTGTGGGAGTCTCACTGATTAACACTAAACCCTATGGGAATCTCGCTGATTAACACTGAACCCTGTGGGAGTCTCACTGATTAACACTGAACCCTATGGGAGTCTCACTGATTAACACTGAACCCTATGGGAGTCTCACCGATTAATACTGACCCAATGGGAGTCTCACTGATTAACACTGAACCCTATGGGAGTCTCATTGATTAACACTGAAGCCTGTGGGAGTCTCACTGATTAACACTGAACCCTGTGGGAGCCTCACTGATTAACACTGAACCCTGTGGGAGTCTTACTGATTAACACTGAACCCTGAGGGAGTCTCACCGATTAACACATGAAGCCTGTGGGAGTCTCACTGATTAACACTGAACCCTATGGGAGTCTCATTGATTAACACTGAACCCTATGCGAGTCTCACTGATTAACACATGAACCCTGTGGGAGTCTCATGATTAACACTGAACCCTATGGGAGTCTCATTGATTAACACTGAACCCTATGGGAGTCTCACTGATTAACACATGGACCCTGTGGGAGTCTCACTGATTAACACTGAACCCTATGGGAGTCTCACTGATTAACACTGAACCCTATCGGAGTCTCACTGATTAACACCGAACCCTATGGGAGTCTCACTGATTAACACTGAACCCTATGGGAGTCTCACTGATTAACACTGAACCCTATGGGAGTCTCACTGATTAAAACTGAACCCTATGGGAGTCTCACTGATTAAAACTGAACCCTATGGGAGTCTCACTGATTAACAACAAACCCAATGGGAGTCTCAGTGATTTACACTGAAAACTATGGGAGTCTCACTGATTAACACTGAACCCTGTTGGAGTCTCACTGATTAACACTGAACCCTATGGGAGTCTCATTGATTAACACTGAACCCTATGGGAGTCTCCCTGATTAACACTGAACCCTATGGGAGTCTCACTGATTAACACTGAACCCTATGGGAGTCTCACTGATTAACACCGAACCCTATGGGAGTCTCACTGATTAACACTGAACCCTATGGGAGTCTCACTGATTAACACCGAACCCTATGGGAGTCTCACTGATTAACACTGAACCCTATGGGAGTCTCACCGATTAATACTGAACCCTGTGGGAGTCTCATTGATTAAAACTGAACCCTGTGGGAGTCTCACTGATTAACACTGAACCCTGTTGGAGTCTCACTGATTAACACTGAACCCTATATGAGTCTCACTGATTAACACCGAACCCTATGGGAGTCTCACTGATTAACACTGAACCCTATGGGAGTCTCACTGATTAACACCGAACCCTATGGGAGTCTCACTGATTAACACTGAACCCTATGGGAGTCTCACCGATTAATACTGAACCCTGTGGGAGTCTCATTGATTAAAACTGAACCCTGTGGGAGTCTCACTGATTAACACTGAACCCTGTGGGAGTCTCACTGATTAACACTGAACCCTATGGGAGTCTCACTGATTAACACTGAACCCTATGGGAGTCTCATTGATTAACACTGAACCCTGTGGGAGTCTCACTGATTAACACTGAACCCTGTGGGAGTCTCACTGATTAACACTGAACCCTGTGGGAGTCTCACTGATTAACACTGAACCCTGAGGGAGTCTCACTGATTAACACATGAAGCCTGTGGGAGTCTCACTGATTAACACTGACCCTATGGGAGTCTCACTGATTAACACTGAACCCTATGGGAGTCTCACTGATTAACACCGAACCCTATGGCAGTCTCACTGATTAACACTGAACCCTATGGGAGTCTCACTAATTAACACCGAACCCTATGGGAGTCTCACTGATTAACACTGAACCATATGGGAGTCTCATTGATTAACACCGAACCCTATGGGAGTCTCACTGATTAGCACTGGGCCCTGTGGGAGTCTCACTGATTAACACTGAACCCTGTGGGAGTCTCACTGATTAACACTGGACCCTGTGGGAGTCTCACTGATTAACACTGAACCCTGTGGAAGTCTCACTGATTAACACTGAACCCTGTGGGACTCTCACTGATTAACACTGAAACCTATGGGAGTCCTACTGATTAACACTGAACCCTGTGGGAGTCTCACTGATTAACAATGAACCCTGTGGGAATTTCACTGATTAACACTGAACCCTGTGGTAGTCTCACTGATTAACACTGAACCCTTGGGAGTCTCACTGATTAACACTGAACCCTATGGGAGTCTCACCGATTAATACTGACCCAATGGGAGTCTCACTGATTAACACTGAACCCTTTGGGAGTCTCATTGATTAACACTGAACCCTGTGGGAGTCTCACTGATTAACACTGAACCCTGTGGGAGCCTCACTGATTAACACTGAACCCTGTGGGAGTCTCACTGATTAACACTGAACCCTGAGGGAGTCTCACTGATTAACACATGAAGCCTGTGGGAATCTCACTGATTAACACTGAACCCTATGGGAGTCTCACTGATTAACACTGAACCCTATGGGAGTCTCACTGATTAACACTGCACCCTATGGGAGTCTCACTGATTAACACTGAACCCAATGGGAGTCTCACTGATTAACACGGAACCCTATGGGAGTCTCACTGATTAACACTGAACCCTATGGGAGTCTCATTGATTAACACCGAACCCTATGGGAGTCTCACTGCTTAACACTGGGCCCTGTGGGAGTCTCACTGATTAACACTGAACCCTGTGGGAGTCTCCCTAATTAACACTGGACCCTGTGGGAGTCTCACTGATTAACACTGAACCCTGTGGAAGTCTCACTGATTAACACTGAACCCTATGGGAGTCTCACTGATTAACACTGAACCCTATGGGAGTCTCACTGATAAACACTGAACCCTGTGGGAGTCTCACTGATTAACACTGAAACCTATTGGAGTCTCACTGATTAACACTTAACCCTGTGGGAGTCTCACTGATTAACACTGGACCCTGTGGGAATTTCACTGATTAACACTGAACCCTGGGGTAGTCTCACTGATTAACACTGAACCCTATGGGAGTCTCACTGATTAACACTGAACCCTATGGGAGTCACACCGATTAATACTGACCCAATGGGAGTCTCACTGATTAACACTGAACCCTGTGGGAGTCTCACTGATTAACACTAAACCCTATGGGAATCTCGCTGATTAAAACTGAACCCTATGGGAGTCTCACTGATTAACACCGAACCCTATGGGAGTCTCACTGATTAACACTGAACCCTATGGGAGTCTCACTAATTAACACCGAACCCTATGGGAGTCTCACTGATTAACACTGAACCATATGGGAGTCTCATTGATTAACACCGAACCCTATGGGAGTCTCACTGATTAGCACTGGGCCCTGTGGGAGTCTCACTGATTAACACTGAACCCTGTGGGAGTCTCACTGATTAACACTGGACCCTTTGGGAGTCTCACTGATTAACACTGAACCCTGTGGAAGTCTCACTGATTAACACTGAACCCTGTGGGACTCTCACTGATTAACACTGAAACCTATGGGAGTCCTACTGATTAACACTGAACCCTGTGGGAGTCTCACTGATTAACAATGAACCCTGTGGGAATTTCACTGATTAACACTGAACCCTGTGGTAGTCTCACTGATTAACACTGAACCCTATGGGAGTCTCACTGATTAACACTGAACCCTATGGGAGTCTCACCGATTAATACTGACCCAATGGGAGTCTCACTGATTAACACTGAACCCTATGGGAGTCTCATTGATTAACACTGAACCCTGTGGGAGTCTCACTGATTAACACTGAACCCTGTGGGAGCCTCACTGATTAACACTGAACCCTGTGGGAGTCTCACTGATTAACATTGAACCCTGAGGGAGTCTCACTGATTAACACATGAAGCCTGTGGGAGTCTCACTGATTAACACTGAACCCTATGGGAGTCTCACTGATTAACACTGAACCCTATGGGAGTCTCACTGATTAACACTGCACCCTATGGGAGTCTCACTGATTAACACTGAACCCAATGGGAGTCTCACTGATTAACACGGAACCCTATGGGAGTCTCACTGATTAACACTGAACCCTATGGGAGTCTCATTGATTAACACCGAACCCTATGGGAGTCTCACTGATTAACACTGGGCCCTGTGGGAGTCTCACTGATTAACACTGAACCCTGTGGGAGTCTCCCTAATTAACACTGGACCCTGTGGGAGTCTCACTGATTAACACTGAACCCTGTGGAAGTCTCACTGATTAACACTGAACCCTTTTGGAGTCTCACTGATTAACACTGAACCCTGTGGAAGTCTCACTGATTAACACTGAACCCTATGGGAGTCTCACTGATTAACACTGAACCCTATGGGAGTCTCACTGATTAACACTGCACCCTATGGGAGTCTCACTGATTAACACTGAACCCAATGGGAGTCTCACTGATTAACACGGAACCCTATGGGAGTCTCACTGATTAACACTGAACCCTATGGGAGTCTCATTGATTAACACCGAACCCTATGGGAGTCTCACTGATTAACACTGGGCCCTGTGGGAGTCTCACTGATTAACACTGAACCCTGTGGGAGTCTCCCTAATTAACACTGGACCCTGTGGGAGTCTCACTGATTAACACTGAACCCTGTGGAAGTCTCACTGATTAACACTGAACCCTATGGGAGTCTCACTGATTAACACTGAACCCTATGGGAGTCTCACTGATAAACACTGAACCCTGTGGGAGTCTCACTGATTAACACTGAACCCTATTGGAGTCTCACTGATTAACACTTAACCCTGTGGGAGTCTCACTGATTAACACTGGACCCTGTGGGAATTTCACTGATTAACACTGAACCCTGTGGTAGTCTCACTGATTAACACTGAACCCTATGGGAGTCTCACTGATTAACACTGAACCCTATGGGAGTCACACCGATTAATACTGACCCAATGGGAGTCTCACTGATTAACACTGAACCCTGTGGGAGTCTCACTGATTAACACTAAACCCTATGGGAATCTCGCTGATTAAAACTGAACCCTGTGGGAGTCTCACTGATTAACACTGAACCCTATGGGAGTCTCACTGATTAACACTGAACCCTATGGGAGTCTCACCGATTAATACTGACCCAATGGGAGTCTCACTGATTAACACTGAACCCTATGGGAGTCTCATTGATTAACACTGAACCCTGTGGGAGTCTCACTGATTAACACTGAACCCTGTGGGAGCCTCACTGATTAACACTGAACCCTGTGGGAGTCTTACTGATTAACACTGAACCCTGAGGGAGTCTCACCGATTAACACATGAAGCCTGTGGGAGTCTCACTGATTAACACTGAACCCTATGGGAGTCTCATTGATTAACACTGAACCCTATGCGAGTCTCACTGATTAACACATGAACCCTGTGGGAGTCTCATGATTAACACTGAACCCTATGGGAGTCTCATTGATTAACACTGAACCCTATGGGAGTCTCACTGATTAACACATGAACCCTGTGGGAGTCTCACTGATTAACACTGAACCCTATAGGAGTCTCACTGATTAACACTGAACCCTATCGGAGTCTCACTGATTAACACCGAACCCTATGGGAGTCTCACTGATTAACACTGAACCCTATGGGAGTCTCACTGATTAACACTGAACCCTATGGGAGTCTCACTGATTAAAACTGAACCCTATGGGAGTCTCACTGATTAAAACTGAACCCTATGGGAGTCTCACTGATTAACAACAAACCCAATGGGAGTCTCAGTGATTTACACTGAAAACTATGGGAGTCTCACTGATTAACACTGAACCCTGTTGGAGTCTCACTGATTAACACTGAACCCTATGGGAGTCTCATTGATTAACACTGAACCTATGGGAGTCTCCCTGATTAACACTGAACCCTATGGGAGTCTCACTGATTAACACTGAACCCTATGGGAGTCTCACTGATTAACACCGAACCCTATGGGAGTCTCACTGATTAACACTGAACCCTATGGGAGTCTCACTGATTAACACCGAACCCTATGGGAGTCTCACTGATTAACACTGAACCCTATGGGAGTCTCACCGATTAATACTGAACCCTGTGGGAGTCTCATTGATTAAAACTGAACCCTGTGGGAGTCTCACTGATTAACACTGAACCCTGTGGGAGTCTCACTGATTAACACTGAACCCTATATGAGTCTCACTGATTAACACCGAACCCTATGGGAGTCTCACTGATTAACACTGAACCCTATGGGAGTCTCACTGATTAACACCGAACCCTATGGGAGTCTCACTGATTAACACTGAACCCTATGGGAGTCTCACCGATTAATACTGAACCCTGTGGGAGTCTCATTGATTAAAACTGAACCCTGTGGGAGTCTCACTGATTAACACTGAACCCTGTGGGAGTCTCACTGATTAACACTGAACCCTATGGGAGTCTCACTGATTAACACTGAACCCTATGGGAGTCTCATTGATTAACACTGAACCCTGTGGGAGTCTCACTGATTAACACTGAACCCTGTGGGAGTCTCACTGATTAACACTGAACCCTGTGGGAGTCTCACTGATTAACACTGAACCCTGAGGGAGTCTCACTGATTAACACATGAAGCCTGTGGGAGTCTCACTGATTAACACTGAACCCTATGGGAGTCTCACTGATTAACACTGAACCCTATGGGAGTCTCACTGATTAACACCGAACCCTATGGGAGTCTCATTGATTAACACTGAACCCTATGGGAGTCTCACTAATTAACACCGAACCCTATGGGAGTCTCACTGATTAACACTGAACCATATGGGAGTCTCATTGATTAACACCGAACCCTATGGGAGTCTCACTGATTAGCACTGGGCCCTGTGGGAGTCTCACTGATTAACACTGAACCCTGTGGGAGTCTCACTGATTAACACTGGACCCTGTGGGAGTCTCACTGATTAACACTGAACCCTGTGGAAGTCTCACTGATTAACACTGAACCCTGTGGGACTCTCACTGATTAACACTGAAACCTATGGGAGTCCTACTGATTAACACTGAACCCTGTGGGAGTCTCACTGATTAACAATGAACCCTGTGGGAATTTCACTGATTAACACTGAACCCTGTGGTAGTCTCACTGATTAACACGGAACCCTATGGGAGTCTCACTGATTAACACTGAACCCTATGGGAGTCTCACCGATTAATACTGACCCAATGGGAGTCTCACTGATTAACACTGAACCCTATGGGAGTCTCACTGATTAACATTGAACCCTGTGGGAGTCTCACTGATTAACACTGAACCCTATATGAGTCTCACTGATTAACACCGAACCCTATGGGAGTCTCACTGATTAACACTGAACCCTATGGGAGTCTCACTGATTAACACCGAACCCTATGGGAGTCTCACTGATTAACACTGAACCCTATGGGAGTCTCACCGATTAATACTGAACCCTGTGGGAGTCTCATTGATTAAAACTGAACCCTGTGGGAGTCACACTGATTAACACTGAACCCTGTGGGAGTCTCACTGATTAACACTGAACCCTATGGGAGTCTCACTGATTAACACTGAACCCTATGGGAGTCTCATTGATTAACACTGAACCCTGTGGGAGTCTCACTGATTAACACTGAACCCTGTGGGAGTCTCACTGATTAACACTGAACCCTGTGGGAGTCTCACTGATTAACACTGAACCCTGAGGGAGTCTCACTGATTAACACATGAAGCCTGTGGGAGTCTCACTGATTAACACTGAACCCTATGGGAGTCTCACTGATTAACACTGAACCCTATGGGAGTCTCAATGATTAACACCGAACCCTATGGGAGTCTCACTGATTAACACTGAACCCTATGGGAGTCTCACTGATTAACACCGAACCCTATGGGAGTCTCACTGATTAACACTGAACCCTAAGGGAGTCTCACCGATTAATACTGAACCCTGTGGGAGTCTCACTGATTAACACTGAACCCTGTGGGAGTCTCACTGATTAACACTGAACCCTATATGAGTCTCACTGATTAACACCGAACCCTATGGGAGTCTCACTGATTAACACTGAACCCTATGGGAGTCTCACTGATTAACACCGAACCCTATGGGAGTCTCACTGATTAACACTGAACCCTATGGGAGTCTCACCGATTAATACTGAACCCTGTGGGAGTCTCATTGATTAAAACTCAACCCTGTGGGAGTCTCACTGATTAACACTGAACCCTGTGGGAGTCTCACTGATTAACACTGAACCCTATGGGAGTCTCACTGATTAACACTGAACCCTATGGGAGTCTCATTGATTAACACTGAACCCTGTGGGAGTCTCACTGATTAACACTGAACCCTGTGGGAGTCTCACTGATTAACACTGAACCCTGTGGGAGTCTCACTGATTAACACTGAACCCTGAGGGAGTCTCATTGATTAACACATGAAGCCTGTGGGAGTCTCACTGATTAACACTGAACCCTATGGGAGTCTCACTGATTAACACTGAACCCTATGGGAGTCTCACTGATTAACACCGAACCCTATGGGAGTCTCACTGATTAACACTGAACCCTATGGGAGTCTCACTAATTAACACCGAACCCTATGGGAGTCTCACTGATTAACACTGAACCATATGGGAGTCTCATTGATTAACACCGAACCCTATGGGAGTCTCACTGATTAGCATTGGGCCCTGTGGGAGTCTCACTGATTAACACTGAACCCTGTGGGAGTCTCACTGATTAACACTGGACCCTGTGGGAGTCTCACTGATTAACACTGAACCCTGTGGAAGTCTCACTGATTAACACTGAACCCTGTGGGACTCTCACTGATTAACACTGAAACCTATGGGAGTCCTACTGATTAACACTGAACCCTGTGGGAGTCTCACTGATTAACAATGAACCCTGTGGGAATTTCACTGATTAACACTGAACCCTGTGGTAGTCTCACTGATTAACACGGAACCCTATGGGAGTCTCACTGATTAACACTGAACCCTATGGGAGTCTCACCGATTAATACTGACCCAATGGGAGTCTCACTGATTAACACTGAACCCTATGGGAGTCTCATTGATTAACACTGAACCCTGTGGGAGTCTCACTGATTAACACTGAACCCTGTGGGAGCCTCACTGATTAACACTGAACCCTGTGGGAGTCTCACTGATTAACACTGAACCCTGAGGGAGTCTCACTGATTAACACATGAAGCCTGTGGGAGTCTCACTGATTAACACTGAACCCTATGGGAGTCTCACTGATTAACACTGAACCCTATGGGAGTCTCACTGATTAACACTGCACCCTATGGGAGTCTCACTGATTAACACTGAACCCAATGGGAGTCTCACTGATTAACACGGAACCCTATGGGAGTCTCACTGATTAACACTGAACCCTATGGGAGTCTCATTGATTAACACCGAACCCTATGGGAGTCTCACTGATTAACACCGGGCCCTGTGGGAGTCTCACTGATTAACACTGAACCCTGTGGGAGTCTCCCTAATTAACACTGGACCCTGTGGGAGTCTCACTGATTAACACTGAACCCTGTGGAAGTCTCACTGATTAACACTGAACCCTATGGGAGTCTCACTGATTAACACTGAACCCTATGGGAGTCTCACTGATACACACTGAACCCTGTGGGAGACTCACTGATTAACACTGAACCCTATTGGAGTCTCACTGATTAACACTTAACCCTGTGGGAGTCTCACTGATTAACACTGGACCCTGTGGGAATTTCACTGATTAACACTGAACCCTGTGGTAGTCTCACTGATTAACACTGAACCCTATGGGAGTCTCACTGATTAACACTGAACCCTATAGGAGTCACACCGATTAATACTGACCCAATGGGAGTCTCACTGATTAACACTGAACCCTGTGGGATTCTCACTGATTAACACTAAACCCTATGGGAATCTCGCTGATTAACACTGAACCCTGTGGGAGTCTCACTGATTAACACTGAACCCTATGGGAGTCTCACTGATTAACACTGAACCCTATGGGAGTCTCACTGATTAAAACTGAACCCTATGGGAGTCTCACTGATTAAAACTGAACCCTATGGGAGTCTCACTGATTAACACCGAACCCAATGGGAGTCTCAGTGATTTACACTGAACACTATGGGAGTCTCACTGATTAACACTGAACCCTGTGGGAGTCTCAATGATTAGCATTGGGCCCTGTGGGAGTCTCACTGATTAACACTGAACCCTGTGGGAGTCTCACTGATTAACACTGGACCCTGTGGGAGTCTCACTGATTAACACTGAACCCTGTGGAAGTCTCACAAATTAACACTGAACCCTGTGGGAGTCTCACTGATTAACACTGAACCCTGAGGGAGTCTCACTGATTAACACATGAAGCCTGTGGGAGTCTCACTGATTAACACTGAACCCTATGGGAGTCTCACTGATTAACACTGAACCCTATGGGAGTCTCAATGATTAACACCGAACCCTATGGGAGTCTCACTGATTAACACTGAACCCTATGGGAGTCTCACTGATTAACACCGAACCCTATGGGAGTCTCACTGATTAACACTGAACCCTATGGGAGTCTCACCGATTAATACTGAACCCTGTGGGAGTCTCACTGATTAACACTGAACCCTGTGGGAGTCTCACTGATTAACACTGAACCCTATATGAGTCTCACTGATTAACACCGAACCCTATGGGAGTCTCACTGATTAACACTGAACCCTATGGGAGTCTCACTGATTAACACCGAACCCTATGGGAGTCTCACTGATTAACACTGAACCCTATGGGAGTCTCACCGATTAATACTGAACCCTGTGGGAGTCTCATTGATTAAAACTCAACCCTGTGGGAGTCTCACTGATTAACACTGAACCCTGTGGGAGTCTCACTGATTAACACTGAACCCTATGGGAGTCTCACTGATTAACACTGAACCCTATGGGAGTCTCATTGATTAACATTGAACCCTGTGGGAGTCTCACTGATTAACACTGAACCCTGTGGGAGTCTCACTGATTAACACTGAACCCTGTGGGAGTCTCACTGATTAACACTGAACCCTGAGGGAGTCTCACTGATTAACACATGAAGCCTGTGGGAGTCTCACTGATTAACACTGAACCCTATGGGAGTCTCACTGATTAACACTGAACCCTATGGGAGTCTCACTGATTAACACCGAACCCTATGGGAGTCTCACTGATTAACACTGAACCCTATGGGAGTCTCACTAATTAACACCGAACCCTATGGGAGTCTCACTGATTAACACTGAACCATATGGGAGTCTCATTGATTAACACCGAACCCTATGGGAGTCTCACTGATTAGCATTGGGCCCTGTGGGAGTCTCACTGATTAACACTGAACCCTGTGGGAGTCTCACTGATTAACACTGGACCCTGTGGGAGTCTCACTGATTAACACTGAACCCTGTGGAAGTCTCACTGATTAACACTGAACCCTGTGGGACTCTCACTGATTAACACTGAAACCTATGGGAGTCCTACTGATTAACACTGAACCCTGTGGGAGTCTCACTGATTAACAATGAACCCTGTGGGAATTTCACTGATTAACACTGAACCCTGTGGTAGTCTCACTGATTAACACGGAACCCTATGGGAGTCTCACTGATTAACACTGAACCCTATGGGAGTCTCACCGATTAATACTGACCCAATGGGAGTCTCACTGATTAACACTGAACCCTATGGGAGTCTCATTGATTAACACTGAACCCTGTGGGAGTCTCACTGATTAACACTGAACCCTGTGGGAGCCTCACTGATTAACACTGAACCCTGTGGGAGTCTCACTGATTAACACTGAACCCTGAGGGAGTCTCACTGATTAACACATGAAGCCTGTGGGAGTCTCACTGATTAACACTGAACCCTATGGGAGTCTCACTGATTAACACTGAACCCTATGGGAGTCTCACTGATTAACACTGCACCCTATGGGAGTCTCACTGATTAACACTGAACCCAATGGGAGTCTCACTGATTAACACGGAACCCTATGGGAGTCTCACTGATTAACACTGAACCCTATGGGAGTCTCATTGATTAACACCGAACCCTATGGGAGTCTCACTGATTAACACCGGGCCCTGTGGGAGTCTCACTGATTAACACTGAACCCTGTGGGAGTCTCCCTAATTAACACTGGACCCTGTGGGAGTCTCACTGATTAACACTGAACCCTGTGGAAGTCTCATTGATTAACACTGAACCCTATGGGAGTCTCACTGATTAACACTGAACCCTATGGGAGTCTCACTGATACACACTGAACCCTGTGGGAGACTCACTGATTAACACTGAACCCTATTGGAGTCTCACTGATTAACACTTAACCCTGTGGGAGTCTCACTGATTAACACTGGACCCTGTGGGAATTTCACTGATTAACACTGAACCCTGTGGTAGTCTCACTGATTAACACTGAACCCTATGGGAGTCTCACTGATTAACACTGAACCCTATAGGAGTCACACCGATTAATACTGACCCAATGGGAGTCTCACTGATTAACACTGAACCCTGTGGGATTCTCACTGATTAACACTAAACCCTATGGGAATCTCGCTGATTAACACTGAACCCTGTGGGAGTCTCACTGATTAACACTGAACCCTATGGGAGTCTCACTGATTAACACTGAACCCTGTGAGACTCTCACTGATTAACACTGGACCCTATGGGAGTCTCACTGATTAACACTGAACCCTGTGGGAGTCTCATTAATTAACACTGAACCCTATGGGAGTCTCACTGATTAACACAGAACCCTGTGGGTGTCTCACTGATTAACACTGAACCCTGTGGGAGTCTCACTGATTAACACTGAACCCTATGGGAGTCTCACTGATTAACACTGAACCCTATGGGAGTCTCACTGATTAACACTGAACCCGATGGGAGTCTCACTGATTAACACTGAACCCTATGGGAGTCTCACTGATTAAAACTGAACCCTATGGGAGTCTCACTGATTAAAACTGAACCCTATGGGAGTCTCACTGATTAACACCGAACCCAATGGGAGTCTCAGTGATTTACACTGAACACTATGGGAGTCTCACTGATTAACACTGAACCCTGTGGGAGTCTCAATGATTAGCATTGGGCCCTGTGGGAGTCTCACTGATTAACACTGAACCCTGTGGGAGTCTCACTGATTAACACTGGACCCTGTGGGAGTCTCACTGATTAACACTGAACCCTGTGGAAGTCTCACAAATTAACACTGAACCCTGTGGGAGTCTCACTGATTAACACTGAACCCTGAGGGAGTCTCACTGATTAACACATGAAGCCTGTGGGAGTCTCACTGATTAACACTGAACCCTATGGGAGTCTCACTGATTAACACTGAACCCTATGGGAGTCTCAATGATTAACACCGAACCCTATGGGAGTCTCACTGATTAACACTGAACCCTATGGGAGTCTCACTGATTAACACCGAACCCTATGGGAGTCTCACTGATTAACACTGAACCCTATGGGAGTCTCACCGATTAATACTGAACCCTGTGGGAGTCTCACTGATTAACACTGAACCCTGTGGGAGTCTCACTGATTAACACTGAACCCTATATGAGTCTCACTGATTAACACCGAACCCTATGGGAGTCTCACTGATTAACACTGAACCCTATGGGAGTCTCACTGATTAACACCGAACCCTATGGGAGTCTCACTGATTAACACTGAACCCTATGGGAGTCTCACCGATTAATACTGAACCCTGTGGGAGTCTCATTGATTAAAACTCAACCCTGTGGGAGTCTCACTGATTAACACTGAACCCTGTGGGAGTCTCACTGATTAACACTGAACCCTATGGGAGTCTCACTGATTAACACTGAACCCTATGGGAGTCTCATTGATTAACATTGAACCCTGTGGGAGTCTCACTGATTAACACTGAACCCTGTGGGAGTCTCACTGATTAACACTGAACCCTGTGGGAGTCTCACTGATTAACACTGAACCCTGAGGGAGTCTCACTGATTAACACATGAAGCCTGTGGGAGTCTCACTGATTAACACTGAACCCTATGGGAGTCTCACTGATTAACACTGAACCCTATGGGAGTCTCACTGATTAACACCGAACCCTATGGGAGTCTCACTGATTAACACTGAACCCTATGGGAGTCTCACTAATTAACACCGAACCCTATGGGAGTCTCACTGATTAACACTGAACCATATGGGAGTCTCATTGATTAACACCGAACCCTATGGGAGTCTCACTGATTAGCATTGGGCCCTGTGGGAGTCTCACTGATTAACACTGAACCCTGTGGGAGTCTCACTGATTAACACTGGACCCTGTGGGAGTCTCACTGATTAACACTGAACCCTGTGGAAGTCTCACTGATTAACACTGAACCCTGTGGGACTCTCACTGATTAACACTGAAACCTATGGGAGTCCTACTGATTAACACTGAACCCTGTGGGAGTCTCACTGATTAACAATGAACCCTGTGGTAATTTCACTGATTAACACTGAACCCTGTGGTAGTCTCACTGATTAACACGGAACCCTATGGGAGTCTCACTGATTAACACTGAACCCTATGGGAGTCTCACCGATTAATACTGACCCAATGGGAGTCTCACTGATTAACACTGAACCCTATGGGAGTCTCATTGATTAACACTGAACCCTGTGGGAGTCTCACTGATTAACACTGAACCCTGTGGGAGCCTCACTGATTAACACTGAACCCTGTGGGAGTCTCACTGATTAACACTGAACCCTGAGGGAGTCTCACTGATTAACACATGAAGCCTGTGGGAGTCTCACTGATTAACACTGAACCCTATGGGAGTCTCACTGATTAACACTGAACCCTATGGGAGTCTCACTGATTAACACTGCACCCTATGGGAGTCTCACTGATTAACACTGAACCCAATGGGAGTCTCACTGATTAACACGGAACCCTATGGGAGTCTCACTGATTAACACTGAACCCTATGGGAGTCTCATTGATTAACACCGAACCCTATGGGAGTCTCACTGATTAACACCGGGCCCTGTGGGAGTCTCACTGATTAACACTGAACCCTGTGGGAGTCTCCCTAATTAACACTGGACCCTGTGGGAGTCTCACTGATTAACACTGAACCCTGTGGAAGTCTCACTGATTAACACTGAACCCTATGGGAGTCTCACTGATTAACACTGAACCCTATGGGAGTCTCACTGATACACACTGAACCCTGTGGGAGACTCACTGATTAACACTGAACCCTATTGGAGTCTCACTGATTAACACTTAACCCTGTGGGAGTCTCACTGATTAACACTGGACCCTGTGGGAATTTCACTGATTAACACTGAACCCTGTGGTAGTCTCACTGATTAACACTGAACCCTATGGGAGTCTCACTGATTAACACTGAACCCTATGGGAGTCACACCGATTAATACTGACCCAATGGGAGTCTCACTGATTAACACTGAACCCTGTGGGATTCTCACTGATTAACACTAAACCCTATGGGAATCTCGCTGATTAACACTGAACCCTGTGGGAGTCTCACTGATTAACACTGAACCCTATGGGAGTCTCACTGATTAACACTGAACCCTGTGAGACTCTCACTGATTAACACTGGACCCTATGGGAGTCTCACTGATTAACACTGAACCCTGTGGGAGTCTCATTAATTAACACTGAACCCTATGGGAGTCTCACTGATTAACACAGAACCCTGTGGGTGTCTCACTGATTAACACTGAACCCTGTGGGAGTCTCACTGATTAACACTGAACCCTATGGGAGTCTCACTGATTAACACTGAACCCTATGGGAGTCTCACTGATTAACACTGAACCCGATGGGAGTCTCACTGATTAACACTGAACCCTATGGGAGTCTCACTGATTAAAACTGAACCCTATGGGAGTCTCACTGATTAAAACTGAACCCTATGGGAGTCTCACTGATTAACACCGAACCCAATGGGAGTCTCAGTGATTTACACTGAACACTATGGGAGTCTCACTGATTAACACTGAACCCTGTGGGAGTCTCAATGATTAGCATTGGGCCCTGTGGGAGTCTCACTGATTAACACTGAACCCTGTGGGAGTCTCACTGATTAACACTGGACCCTGTGGGAGTCTCACTGATTAACACTGAACCCTGTGGAAGTCTCACTGATTAACACTGAACCCTGAGGGACTCTCACTGATTAACACTGAAACCTATGGGAGTCCTACTGATTAACACTGAACCCTGTGGGAGTCTCACTGATTAACAATGAACCCTGTGGGAATTTCACTGATTAACACTGAACCCTGTGGTAGTCTCACTGATTAACACGGAACCCTATGGGAGTCTCACTGATTAACACTGAACCCTATGGGAGTCTCACCGATTAATACTGACCCAATGGGAGTCTCACTGATTAACACTGAACCCTATGGGAGTCTCATTGATTAACACTGAACCCTGTGGGAGTCTCACTGATTAACACTGAACCCTGTGGGAGCCTCACTGATTAACACTGAACCCTGTGGGAGTCTCACTGATTAACACTGAACCCTGAGGGAGTCTCACTGATTAACACATGAAGCCTGTGGGAGTCTCACTGATTAACACTGAACCCTATGGGAGTCTCACTGATTAACACTGAACCCTATGGGAGTCTCACTGATTAACACTGCACCCTATGGGAGTCTCACTGATTAACACTGAACCCAATGGGAGTCTCACTGATTAACACGGAACCCTATGGGAGTCTCACTGATTAACACTGAACCCTATGGGAGTCTCATTGATTAACACCGAACCCTATGGGAGTCTCACTGATTAACACCGGGCCCTGTGGGAGTCTCACTGATTAACACTGAACCCTGTGGGAGTCTCCCTAATTAACACTGGACCCTGTGGGAGTCTCACTGATTAACACTGAACCCTGTGGAAGTCTCACTGATTAACACTGAACCCTATGGGAGTCTCACTGATTAACACTGAACCCTATGGGAGTCTCACTGATAAACACTGAACCCTGTGGGAGTCTCACTGATTAACACTGAACCCTATTGGAGTCTCACTGATTAACACTTAACCCTGTGGGAGTCTCACTGATTAACACTGGACCCTGTGGGAATTTCACTGATTAGCACTGAACCCTGTGGTAGTCTCACTGATTAACACTGAACCCTATGGGAGTCTCACTGATTAACACTGAACCCTATGGGAGTCACACCGATTAATACTGACCCAATGGGAGTCTCACTGATTAACACTGAACCCTGTGGGATTCTCACTGATTAACACTAAACCCTATGGGAATCTCGCTGATTAACACTGAACCCTGTGGGAGTCTCACTGATTAACACTGAACCCTATGGGAGTCTCACTGATTAACACTGAACCCTGTGAGACTCTCACTGATTAACACTGGACCCTATGGGAGTCTCACTGATTAACACTGAACCCTGTGGGAGTCTCATTGATTAACACTGAACCCTATGGGAGTCTCACTGATTAACACAGAACCCTGTGGGTGTCTCACTGATTAACACTGAACCCTGTGGGAGTCTCACTGATTAACACTGAACCCTATGGGAGTCTCACTGATTAACACTGAACCCTATGGGAGTCTCACTGATTAACACTGGACCCGATGGGAGTCTCACTGATTAACACTGAACCCTATGGGAGTCTCACTGATTAAAACTGAACCCTATGGGAGTCTCACTGATTAAAACTGAACCCTATGGGAGTCTCACTGATTAACACCGAACCCAATGGGAGTCTCAGTGATTTACACTGAACAATATGGGAGTCTCACTGATTAACACTGAACCCTGTGGGAATCTCACTGATTAACACTGAACCCTGTTAGAGTCTCACTGATTACCACTGAACCCTATGGGAGTCTCATTGATTAACACTGAACCCTATGGGAGTCTCACTGATTAACACATGAACCCTGTGGGAGTCTCACTGATTAACACTGAACCCTATGGGAGTCTCACTGATTAACACTGAACCCTATCGGAGTCTCACTGATTAACACCGAACCCTATCGGAGTCTCACTGATTAACACCGAACCCTATGGGAGTCTCACTGATTAACACTGAACCCTATTGGAGTCTCACTGATTAACACTGAACCCTATGGGAGTCTCACTGATTAACAATGAACCCTATGGGAGTCTCATTGATTAACACTGCACCCTGTGCGAGTCTTACTGATTAACACTGAACCCTGTGGGAGTCTCACTGATTAACACTGAACCCTGTGGGAGTCTCATTGATTAACACTGAACCCTGAGGGAGTCTCACTGATTAACACATGAACCCTGTGGGAGTCTCACTGATTACCACTGAACCCTATGGGAGTCTCACTGATTAACACTGAACCCTATGGGAGTCTCACTGATTAACACTGAACCCTATGGGAGTCTCACTGATTAACACCGAACCCTATGGGAGTCTCACTGATTAACACTGAACCCTATGGGAGTTTCACCGATTAATACTGAACCCTGTGGGAGTCTCATTGATTAAAACTGAACCCTGTGGGAGTCTCACTGATTAACACTGAACCCTGTGGGAGTCTCACTGATTAACACTGAACCCTATGGGAGTCTTACTGATTAACACTGAACCCTATGGGAGTCTCATTGACTAACACTGAACCCTGTGGGAGTCTCACTGATTAACACTGAACCCTGTGGGAGTCTCACTGATTAACACTGAACCCTGTGGGAGTCTCACTGATTAACAATGAACCCTGTGGGAGTCTCACTGATTAACACTGAACCCTGTGGGAGTCTCACTGATTAACACTGACCCCTGTGGGATTCTCATTGATTAACACTGAAACCCTGTGGGAGTCTCACTGATTAACACTGAACCTTATGGGAGTCTCAGTGATTAACACTAAACCCTATGGGAGTCTCACTGATTAACACTGAACCCTATGGAAGTCTCACTGATTACCACTGAACCCTGTGGGAGTCTCACTGATTAACACTGAACCCTGTGGGAGTCTCACTGATTAACAATGAACCCTATGGGAGTCTCACTGATTAACACTGAACCCTGTGGGAGTCTCATTGATTAACACTGAACCCTATGGGAGTCTCACTGATTAACACAGAACCCTGTGGGTGTCTCACTGATTAACACTGAACCCTGTGGGAGTCTCACTGATTAACACTGAACCCTATGGGAGTCTCACTGATTAACACTGAACCCTATGGGAGTCTCACTGATTAACACTGCACCTGATGGGAGTCTCACTGATTAACACTGAACCCTATGGGAGTCTCACTGATTAAAACTGAACCCTATGGGAGTCTCACTGATTAAAACTGAACCCTATGGGAGTCTCACTGATTAACACCGAACCCAATGGGAGTCTCAGTGATTTACACTGAACAATATGGGAGTCTCACTGATTAACACTGAACCCTGTGGGAATCTCACTGATTAACACTGAACCCTGTTAGAGTCTCACTGATTACCACTGAACCCTATGGGAGTCTCATTGATTAACACTGAACCCTATGGGAGTCTCACTGATTAACACATGAACCCTGTGGGAGTCTCACTGATTAACACTGAACCCTATGGGAGTCTCACTGATTAACACTGAACCCTATCGGAGTCTCACTGATTAACACCGAACCCTATCGGAGTCTCACTGATTAACACCGAACCCTATGGGAGTCTCATTGATTAACACTGAACCCTATTGGAGTCTCACTGATTAACACTGAACCCTATGGGAGTCTCACTGATTAACAATGAACCCTATGGGAGTCTCATTGATTAACACTGCACCCTGTGCGAGTCTTACTGATTAACACTGAACCCTGTGGGAGTCTCACTGATTAACACTGAACCCTGTGGGAGTCTCATTGATTAACACTGAACCCTGAGGGAGTCTCACTGATTAACACATGAACCCTGTGGGAGTCTCACTGATTACCACTGAACCCTATGGGAGTCTCACTGATTAACACTGAACCCTATGGGAGTCTCACTGATTAACACTGAACCCTATGGGAGTCTCACTGATTAACACCGAACCCTATGGGAGTCTCACTGATTAACACTGAACCCTATGGGAGTTTCACCGATTAATACTGAACCCTGTGGGAGTCTCATTGATTAAAACTGAACCCTGTGGGAGTCTCACTGATTAACACTGAACCCTGTGGGAGTCTCACTGATTAACACTGAACCCTATGGGAGTCTTACTGATTAACACTGAACCCTATGGGAGTCTCATTGACTAACACTGAACCCTGTGGGAGTCTCACTGATTAACACTGAACCCTGTGGGAGTCTCACTGATTAACACTGAACCCTGTGGGAGTCTCACTGATTAACAATGAACCCTGTGGGAGTCTCACTGATTAACACTGAACCCTGTGGGAGTCTCACTGATTAACACTGACCCCTGTGGGATTCTCATTGATTAACACTGAAACCCTGTGGGAGTCTCACTGATTAACACTGAACCTTATGGGAGTCTCAGTGATTAACACTGAACCCTATGGGAGTCTCACTGATTAACACTGAACCCTATGGAAGTCTCACTGATTACCACTGAACCCTGTGGGAGTCTCACTGATTAACACTGAACCCTGTGGGAGTCTCACTGATTAACAATGAACCCTATGGGAGTCTCACTGATTAACACTGAACCCTGTGGGAGCCCCACTGATTAACACTGAACCCTATGGGAGTCTCACAGATTAACACTGAACACTGTGGGAGCCCCACTGATTAACACTGAACCCTATGGGGGTCTCACTGATTAACACTGAACCCGATTGGAGTCTCACTGATTAACACTGAACCCTATGGGAGTCTCACTGATGAACACTGAACCCTGTGGGAGTCTCACTGATTAACACTGAACCCTATGGGAGTCTCACTGATTAACACTGAACCCTATGGGAGTCTCACCGATTAATACTGAACCCTATGGGAGTCTCACTGATTAACACTGAACCCTGTGGGAATCTCACTGATTAACACTGAACCCTATGGGAATCTCGCTGATTAACACTGAACCCTGTGGGAGCCCCACTGATTAACACTGAACCCTGTGGGAGTCTCACTGATTAACACTGAACCTTATGGGAGTCTCACTGATTAAAACTGAACCCTATGGGAGTCTCACTGATTAACACCGAACCCAATGGGAGTCTCAGTGATTTAAACTGAACACTATGGGAGTCTCACTGATTAACACTGAACCCTATGGGAGTCTCACTGATTAACACTGAACCCTATGGGAGTCTCACTGATTAACACCGAACCCAATGGGAGTCTCACTGATTAACACTGAACCCTATGGGAGTCTCACTTATGAACACTGAACCCTGTGGGAGTCTCACTTATTAACACTGAACCCTATGGGAGTCTCACTGATTAACACTGAACCCTATGGGAGTCTCACCGATTAATACTGAACCCTATGGGAGTCTCACTGACTAACACTGAACCCCGTGGGATTCTCACTGATTAACACTGAACCCTATGGGAATCTCGCTGATTAACACTGAACCCTGTGCGTGTCTCACTGATTAACACTGAACCCTATGCGAGTCTCACTGATTAACACTGAACCCTGTGGGAGTCTCAGTGATTAACACTGAACCCTATGGGAGTCTCACCGATTAATACTGAACCATATGGGAGTCTCACTGATTAACACTGAACCCTGTGGGAATCTCACTGATTAACACTGAACCCTATGGGAATCTCGCTGATTAACACTGAACCCTGTGGGAGCCCCACTGATTAACACTGAACCCTGTGGGAGTCTCACTGATTAACACTGAACCTTATGGGAGTCTCAGTGATTAACACTGAACCCTATGGGAGTCTCACTGATTAACACTGAACCCTATGGAAGTCTCACTGATTACCACTGAACCCTGTGGGAGTCTCACTGATTAACACTGAACCCTGTGGGAGTCTCACTGATTAACAATGAACCCTATGGGAGTATCACTGATTAACAGTGAACCCTGTGGGAGCCCCACTGATTAACACTGAACCCTATGGGAGTCTCACAGATTAACACTGAACACTGTGGGAGCCCCACTGATTAACACTGAACCATATGGGAGTCTCACTGATTAACACTGAACCCGATGGGAGTCTCACTGATTAACACTGAACCCTATGGGAGTCTCACTGATGAACACTGAACCATGTGGGAGTCTCACTTATTAACACTGAACCCTATGGGAGTCTCACTGATTAACACTGAACCCTATGGGAGTCTCACCGATTAATACTGAACCCTATGGGAGTCTCACTGACTAACACTGAACCCCGTGGGATTCTCACTGATTAACACTGAACCCTATGGGAATCTCGCTGATTAACAATGAACCCTGTGCGTGTCTCACTGATTAACACTGAACCCTATGCGAGTCTCACTGATTAACACTGAACCCTGTGGGAGTCTCAGTGATTAACACTGAACCCTATGGGAGTCTCACTGATTAACACTGAACCCTGTGGGAGTCTCACTGATTAACACTGAACCCTGTGGGAGTCTCACTGATTAACACTGAACCCTATGGGAGTCTCACTGATTAACACAGAACCCTGTGGGTGCCTCACTGATTAACAATGAACCCTGTGGGAGTCTCACTGATTAACACTGAACCCTATGGGAGTCTCACTGATTAACACTGAACCCTATGGGAGTCTCACCGATTAATACTGAACCCTATGGGAGTCTCACTGACTAACACTGAACCCCGTGGGATTCTCACTGATTAACACTGAACCCTATGGGAATCTCGCTGATTAACACTGAACCCTGTGCGTGTCTCACTGATTAACACTGAACCCTATGCGAGTCTCACTGATTAACACTGAACCCTGTGGGAGTCTCAGTGATTAACACTGAACCCTATGGGAGTCTCACTGATTAACACTGAACCCTGTGGGAGTCTCACTGATTAACACTGAACCCTGTGGGAGTCTCACTGATTAACACTGAACCCTATGGGAGTCTCACTGATTAACACAGAACCCTGTGGGTGTCTCACTGATTAACACTGAACCCTGTGGGAGTCTCACTGATTAACACTGAACCCTATGGGAGTCTCACTGATTTAGACTGAACCCTATGGGAGTCTCACTGATTAACAATGAACCCTGTGGGAGTGTCACTGATTAACACTGAACCCTGTGGGAGTCTCACTGATTAACACTGAAGCCTATGGGAGTCTCACTGATTAACAATGAACCCTGTGGGAGTATCACTGATTAACACTGAACCCTGTGGGAGTCTCACTGATTAACACTGAACCCTGTGGGAGTCTCACTGATTAACACTGGACCCTATGGGAGTCTCACTGATTAACACTGAACCCTGTGGGAGCCTCACTGATTAACACTGAACCCTGTGGGAATTTGACTGATTAACACTGAACCCTGTGGTAGTCTCACTGATTAACAATGAACCCTATGGGAGTCTCACTGATTAACACTGAACCCTATAGGAGTCTCACCGATTAATACTGACCAAATGGGAGTCTCACTGATTAACACTGAACCCTGTGGGAGTCTCACTGATTAACACTGAACCCTATGGGAATCTCGCTGATTAATACTGAACCCTGTGGGAGTCTCACTGATTAACACTGAACCCTATGGGAGTCTCACTGATTAACACTGAACCCTGTGAGAGTCTCACTGATTAACACTGGACCCTATGGGAGTCTCACTGATTAACACTGAACCCTGTGGGAGTCTCACTGATTAACACTGAACCCTATGGGAGTCTCACTGATTAACACAGAACCCTGTGGGTGTCTCACTGATTAACACTGAACCCTGTGGGAGTCTCACTGATTAACACTGAACCCTATGGGAGTCTCACTGATTAACACTGAACCCTATGGGAGTCTCACTGATTAACACTGAACCCTATGGGAGTCTCAATGATTAACACTGAACCCTATGGGAGTCTCACTGATTAAAACTGAACCCTATGGGAGTCTCACTGATTAAAACTGAACCCTGTTGGAGTCTCACTGATTAACACTGAACCCTATGGGAGTCTCATTGATTAACACTGAACCCTATGGGAGTCTCACTGATTAACACATGAACCCTGTGGGAGTCTCACTGATTAACACTGAACCCTGTGGGTGTCTCACTGATTAACACTGAACCCTGTGGGAGTCTCACTGATTAACACTGAACCCTATGGGAGTCTCACTGATTAACACTGAACCCTATGGGAGTCTCACTGATTAACACCGAACCCAATGGGAGTCTCACTGATTAACACTGAACCCTATGGGAGTCTCACTTATGAACACTGAACCCTGTGGGAGTCTCACTTATTAACACTGAACCCTATGGGAGTCTCACTGATTAACACTGAACCCTATGGGAGTCTCACCGATTAATACTGAACCCTATGGGAGTCTCACTGACTAACACTGAACCCCGTGGGATTCTCACTGATTAACACTGAACCCTATGGGAATCTCGCTGATTAACACTGAACCCTGTGCGTGTCTCACTGATTAACACTGAACCCTATGCGAGTCTCACTGATTAACACTGAACCCTGTGGGAGTCTCAGTGATTAACACTGAACCCTATGGGAGTCTCACCGATTAATACTGAACCATATGGGAGTCTCACTGATTAACACTGAACCCTGTGGGAATCTCACTGATTAACACTGAACCCTATGGGAATCTCGCTGATTAACACTGAACCCTGTGGGAGCCCCACTGATTAACACTGAACCCTGTGGGAGTCTCACTGATTAACACTGAACCTTATGGGAGTCTCAGTGATTAACACTGAACCCTATGGGAGTCTCACTGATTAACACTGAACCCTATGGAAGTCTCACTGATTACCACTGAACCCTGTGGGAGTCTCACTGATTAACACTGAACCCTGTGGGAGTCTCACTGATTAACAATGAACCCTATGGGAGTATCACTGATTAACAGTGAACCCTGTGGGAGCCCCACTGATTAACACTGAACCCTATGGGAGTCTCACAGATTAACACTGAACACTGTGGGAGCCCCACTGATTAACACTGAACCATATGGGAGTCTCACTGATTAACACTGAACCCGATGGGAGTCTCACTGATTAACACTGAACCCTATGGGAGTCTCACTGATGAACACTGAACCATGTGGGAGTCTCACTTATTAACACTGAACCCTATGGGAGTCTCACTGATTAACACTGAACCCTATGGGAGTCTCACCGATTAATACTGAACCCTATGGGAGTCTCACTGACTAACACTGAACCCCGTGGGATTCTCACTGATTAACACTGAACCCTATGGGAATCTCGCTGATTAACAATGAACCCTGTGCGTGTCTCACTGATTAACACTGAACCCTATGCGAGTCTCACTGATTAACACTGAACCCTGTGGGAGTCTCAGTGATTAACACTGAACCCTATGGGAGTCTCACTGATTAACACTGAACCCTGTGGGAGTCTCACTGATTAACACTGAACCCTGTGGGAGTCTCACTGATTAACACTGAACCCTATGGGAGTCTCACTGATTAACACAGAACCCTGTGGGTGCCTCACTGATTAACAATGAACCCTGTGGGAGTCTCACTGATTAACACTGAACCCTATGGGAGTCTCACTGATTAACACTGAACCCTATGGGAGTCTCACCGATTAATACTGAACCCTATGGGAGTCTCACTGACTAACACTGAACCCCGTGGGATTCTCACTGATTAACACTGAACCCTATGGGAATCTCGCTGATTAACACTGAACCCTGTGCGTGTCTCACTGATTAACACTGAACCCTATGCGAGTCTCACTGATTAACACTGAACCCTGTGGGAGTCTCAGTGATTAACACTGAACCCTATGGGAGTCTCACTGATTAACACTGAACCCTGTGGGAGTCTCACTGATTAACACTGAACCCTGTGGGAGTCTCACTGATTAACACTGAACCCTATGGGAGTCTCACTGATTAACACAGAACCCTGTGGGTGTCTCACTGATTAACACTGAACCCTGTGGGAGTCTCACTGATTAACACTGAACCCTATGGGAGTCTCACTGATTTAGACTGAACCCTATGGGAGTCTCACTGATTAACAATGAACCCTGTGGGAGTGTCACTGATTAACACTGAACCCTGTGGGAGTCTCACTGATTAACACTGAAGCCTATGGGAGTCTCACTGATTAACAATGAACCCTGTGGGAGTATCACTGATTAACACTGAACCCTGTGGGAGTCTCACTGATTAACACTGAACCCTGTGGGAGTCTCACTGATTAACACTGAACCCTGTGGGAGTCTCACTGATTAACACCGAACCCTGTGGGAGTCTCACTGATTAACACTGAACCCTATTGGAGTCTCACTGATTAACACATGAACCCTGTAGGAGTCTCACTGATTAACACTGAACCCTATGGGAGTCTGACTGATTAACACCGAACCCTGAGGGAGTCTCACTGATTAACACCGAACCCTATGGGAGTCTCACTGATAAACACTGAACCCTGTGGGAGTCTCACTGATTAACACTGGACCCTATGGGAGTCTCACTGATTAACACTGAACCCTGTGGGAGCCTCACTGATTAACACTGAACCCTGTGGGAATTTGACTGATTAACACTGAACCCTGTGGTAGTCTCACTGATTAACAATGAACCCTATGGGAGTCTCACTGATTAACACTGAACCCTATAGGAGTCTCACCGATTAATACTGACCAAATGGGAGTCTCACTGATTAACACTGAACCCTGTGGGAGTCTCACTGATTAACACTGAACCCTATGGGAATCTCGCTGATTAATACTGAACCCTGTGGGAGTCTCACTGATTAACACTGAACCCTATGGGAGTCTCACTGATTAACACTGAACCCTGTGAGAGTCTCACTGATTAACACTGGACCCTATGGGAGTCTCACTGATTAACACTGAACCCTGTGGGAGTCTCACTGATTAACACTGAACCCTATGGGAGTCTCACTGATTAACACAGAACCCTGTGGGTGTCTCACTGATTAACACTGAACCCTGTGGGAGTCTCACTGATTAACACTGAACCCTATGGGAGTCTCACTGATTAACACTGAACCCTATGGGAGTCTCACTGATTAACACTGAACCCTATGGGAGTCTCAATGATTAACACTGAACCCTATGGGAGTCTCACTGATTAAAACTGAACCCTATGGGAGTCTCACTGATTAAAACTGAACCCTGTTGGAGTCTCACTGATTAACACTGAACCCTATGGGAGTCTCATTGATTAACACTGAACCCTATGGGAGTCTCACTGATTAACACATGAACCCTGTGGGAGTCTCACTGATTAACACTGAACCCTGTGGGTGTCTCACTGATTAACACTGAACCCTGTGGGAGTCTCACTGATTAACACTGAACCCTATGGGAGTCTCACTGATTAACACTGAACCCTATGGGAGTCTCACGGATTAACACTGAACCCGATGGGAGTCTCACTGATTAACACTGAACCTTATGGGAGTCTCACTGATTAAAACGGAACCCTATGGGAGTCTCACTGATTAAAACTGAACCCTATGGGAGTCTCACTGATTAACACCGAACCCAATGGGAGTCTCAGTGATTTACAATGAACACTATGGGAGTCTCACTGATTAACACTGAACGCTGTTGGAGTCTCACTGATTAACACTGAACCCTGTTAGAGTCTCACTGATTACCACTGAACCCTATGGGAGTCTCATTGATTAACACTGAACCCTATGGGAGTCTCACTGATTAACACATGGACCCTGTGGGAGTCTCACTGATTAACACTGAACCCTATGGGAGTCTCACTGATTAACACTGAACCCTATGGGAGTCTCACTGATTAACTCCGAACCCTATGGGAGTCTCACTGATTAACACTGAACCCTATGGGAGTCTCACTGATTAACACCGAACCCCATGGGAGTCTCACTGATTAGCACTGAACCCTATGGGAGTCTCACCGATTAATACTGAACCCTGTGGGAGTCTCATTGATGAAAACTGAACCCTGTGGGAGTCTCACTGATTAACACTGAACCCTGTGGGAGTCTCACTGTTTAACACTGAACCCTATGGGAGTCTCAGTGATTAACAATGAACCCTATGGGAGTCTCATTGATTAACACTGAACCCTGTGGGAGTCTCACTGATTAACACTGAACCCTGTGGGAGTCTCACTGATTAACACTGAACTCTGTGGGAGTCTCACTGATTAACACTGAACCCTGTGGGAGTCTCACTGATTAACACTGAACCCTGTGGGTGTCTCACTGATTAACACTGAACCCTGTGGGAGTCTCACTGATTAACACTGAACCCTGTGGGAGTCTCACTGATTAACACTGAACCCTGTGGGTGTCTCACTGATTAACACTGAACCCTGTGGGAGTCTCACTGATTAACACTGAACCCTATGGGAGTCTCACTGATTAACACTGAACCCTATGGGAGTCTCACTGATTAACACTGAACCCTATGGGAGTCTCAATGATTAACACTGAACCCTATGGGAGTCTCACTGATTAAAACTGAACCCTATGGGAGTCTCACTGATTAAAACTGAACCCTATGGGAGTCTCACTGATTAACACCGAACCCAATGGGAGTCTCAGTGATTTACACTGAACACTATGGGAGTCTCACTGATTAACACTGAACCCTGTGGGAATCTCACTGATTAACACTGAAACCTGTGGGAGTCTCACTGATTGACACTGAACCCAGTTGGAGTCTCACTGATTAACACTGAACCCTATGGGAGTCTCATTGATTAACACTGAACCCTATGGGAGTCTCACTGATTAACACATGAACCCTGTGGGAGTCTCACTGATTAACACTGAACCCTGTGGGTGTCTCACTGATTAACACTGAACCCTGTGGGAGTCTCACTGATTAACACTGAACCCTATGGGAGTCTCACTGATTAACACTGAACCCTATGGGAGTCTCACGGATTAACACTGAACCCGATGGGAGTCTCACTGATTAACACTGAACCCTGTTAGAGTCTCACTGATTACCACTGAACCCTATGGGAGTCTCATTGATTAACACTGAACCCTATGGGAGTCTCACTGATTAACACATGGACCCTGTGGGAGTCTCACTGATTAACACTGAACCCTATGGGAGTCTCACTGATTAACACTGAACCCTATGGGAGTCTCACTGATTAACTCCGAACCCTATGGGAGTCTCACTGATTAACACTGAACCCTATGGGAGTCTCACTGATTAACACCGAACCCTATGGGAGTCTCACTGATTAGCACTGAACCCTATGGGAGTCTCACCGATTAATAC
Source organism: Petromyzon marinus (assembly GCF_048934315.1). Classification (NCBI taxonomy): domain Eukaryota; kingdom Metazoa; phylum Chordata; class Hyperoartia; order Petromyzontiformes; family Petromyzontidae; genus Petromyzon; species Petromyzon marinus. The sequence continues at coordinate 3,129,353 of NW_027423501.1, forward strand.
TGAACCCTGTGGGAGTCTCATTGATGAAAACTGAACCCTGTGGGAGTCTCACTGATTAACACTGAACCCTGTGGGAGTCTCACTGTTTAACACTGAACCCTATGGGAGTCTCAGTGATTAACAATGAACCCTATGGGAGTCTCATTGATTAACACTGAACCCTGTGGGAGTCTCACTGATTAACACTGAACCCTGTGGGAGTCTCACTGATTAACACTGAACCCTGTGGGAGTCTCACTGATTAACACTGACCCCTGAGGGAGTCTCACTGATTGACACATGAACCCTGTGGGAGTCTCACTGATTACCACTGAACCCTATGGGAGTCTCACTGATTAACACTGAACCCTATGGGAGTCTCACTGATTAACACCGAACCCTATGGGAGTCTCACTGATTAACACTGAACCCTATGGGAGTCTCACTGATTAACACCGAACCCTATGGGAGTCTCACTGATTAGCACTGAACCCTATGGGAGTCACACCGATTAATACTGAACCCTGTGGGAGTCTCATTGATGAAAACTGAACCCTGTGGGAGTCTCACTGATTAACACTGAACCCTGTGGGAGTCTCACTGTTTAACACTGAACCCTATGGGAGTCTCAGTGATTAACAAGAACCCTATGGGAGTCTCATTGATTAACACTGAACCCTGTGGGAGTCTCACTGATTAACACTGAACCCTGTGGGAGTCTCACTGATTAACACTGAACCCTGTGGGAGTCTCACTGATTAACACTGACCCCTGAGGGAGTCTCACTGATTGACACATGAACCCTGTGGGAGTCTCACTGATTACCACTGAACCCTATGGGAGTCTCACTGATTAACACTGAACCCTATGGGAGTCTCACTGATTAACACCGAACCCTATGGGAGTCTCACTGATTAACACTGAACCCTATGGGAGTCTCACTGATTAACACCGAACCCTATGGGAGTCTCACTGATTAACACTGAACCCTATGGGAGTCTCACCGATTAATACTGAACCCTGTGGGAGTCTCATTGATTAACACTGAACCCTGTGGGAGTCTAACTGATTAACACTGAACCTTATGGGAGTCTTATTGATTAACACTGAACCCTATGGGAGTCTCATTGACTAACACTGAACCCTGTGGGAGTCTCACTGATTAACACTGAACCCTGTGGGAGTCTCACTGATTAACACTGAACCCTGTGGGAGTCTCACTGATTAACACTGACCCCTGTGGGATTCTCATTGATTAACACTGAAACCCTGTGGGAGTCTCACTGATTAACACTGAACCTTATGGGAGTCTCAGTGATTAACACTGAAACCTATGGGAGTCTCACTGATTAACACTGAACCCTATGGAAGTCTCACTGATTACCACTGAACCCTGTGGGAGTCTCACTGATTAACACTGAACCCTGTGGGAGTCTCACTGATTAACAATGAACCCTATGGGAGTCTCACTGATTAACACTGAACCCTGTGGGAGCCCCACTGATTAACACTGAACCCTATGGGAGTCTCACAGATTAACACTGAACACTGTGGGAGCCCCACTGATTAACACTGAACCCTATGGGAGTCTCACTGATTAACACTGAACCCGATGGGAGTCTCACTGATTAACACTGAACCCTATGGGAGTCTCAGTGATGAACACTGAACCCTGTGGGAGTCTCACTGATTAACACTGAACCCTATGGGAGTCTCACTGATTAACACTGAACCCTATGGGAGTCTCACCGATTAATACTGAACCCTATGGGAGTCTCACTGACTAACACTGAACCCCGTGGGATTCTCACTGATTAACACTGAACCCTATGGGAATCTCGCTGATTAACACTGAACCCTGTGCGTGTCTCACTGATTAACACTGAACCCTATGCGAGTCTCACTGATTAACACTGAACCCTGTGGGAGTCTCAGTGTTTAACACTGAACCCTATGGGAGTCTCACTGATTAACACTGAACCCTGTGGGAGTCTCACTGATTAACACTGAACCCTGTGGGAGTCTCACTGATTAACACTGAACCCTATGGGAGTCTCACTGATTAACACAGAACCCTGTGGGTGTCTCACTGATTAACACTGAACCCTGTGGGAGTCTCACTGATTAACACTGAACCCTATGGGAGTCTCACTGATTTAGACTGAACCCTATGGGAGTCTCACTGATTAACACTGAACCCTATGGGAGTCTCACTGATTAACACATAACCCCTGTGGGAGTCTCACTGATTAACACTGAACCCTGTGGGAGTCTCACTGATTAACACTGAACCCTGTGGGAGTCTCACTGATTAACACTGAACCCTATGGGAGTCTCACTGATTAACACAGAACCCTGTGGGTGTCTCACTGATTAACACTGAACCCTGTGGGAGTCTCACTGATTAACACTGAACCCTATGGGAGTCTCACTGATTTAGACTGAACCCTATGGGAGTCTCACTGATTAACACTGAACCCTATGGGAGTCTCACTGATTAACACATAACCCCTGTGGGAGTCTCACTGATTAACACTGAACCCTGTGGGAGTCTCACTGATTAACACCGAATCCTGTGGGAGTCTCACTGATTAACACTGAACCCTATGGGAGTCTCACTGATTAACACATAAACCCTGTGGGAGTCTCACTGATTAACACTGAACCCTATGGGAGTCTGACTGATTAACACCGAACCCTAAGGGAGTCTCACTGATTAACACCGAACCCTATGGGAGTCTCACTGATAAACACTGAACCCTGTGGGAGTCTCACTGATTAACACTGAACCCTATGGGAGTCTCACTGATTAACACTGAACCCTGTGGGAGCCTCACTGATTAACACTGAACCCTGTGGGAATTTCACTGATTAACACTGAACCCTGTGGTAGTCTCACTGATTAACACTGAACCCTATGGGAGTCTCACTGATTAACACTGAACCCTATGGGAGTCTCACCGATTAATACTGACCAAATGGGAGTCTCACTGATTAACACTGAACCCTGTGGGAGTCTCACTGATTAACACTGAACCCTATGGGACTCTCGCTGATTAACACTGAACCCTGTGGGAGTCTCACTGATTAACACTGAACCCTATGGGAGTCTCACTGATTAACACTGAACCCTGTGAGAGTCTCACTGATTAACACTGGACCCTATGGGAGTCTCACTGATTAACACTGAACCCTGTGGGAGTCTCACTGATTAACACTGAACCCTATGGGAGTCTCACTGATTAACACAGAACCCTGTGGGTGTCTCACTGATTAACACTGAACCCTGTGGGAGTCTCACTGATTAACACTGAACCCTATGGGAGTCTCACTGATTAACACTGAACCCTATGGGAGTCTCACTGATTAACACTGAACCCTATGGGAGTCTCAATGATTAACACTGAACCCTATGGGAGTCTCACTGATTAAAACTGAACCCTATGGGAGTCTCACTGATTAAAACTGAACCCTATGGGAGTCTCACTGATTAACACCGAACCCAATGGGAGTCTCAGTGATTTACACTGAACACTATGGAAGTCTCACTGATTAACACTGAACCCTGTGGGAATCTCACTGATTAACACTGAACCCTGTGGGAGTCTCACTGATTAACACTGAACCCTGTTGGAGTCTCACTGATTAACACTGAACCCTATGGGAGTCTCATTGATTAACACTGAACCCTATGGGAGTCTCACTGATTAACACATGAACCCTGTGAGCGTCTCACTGATTAACACTGAACCCTGTGGGTGTCTCACTGATTAACACTGAACCCTGTGGGAGTCTCACTGATTAACACTGAACCCTATGGGAGTCTCACTGATTAACACTGAACCCTATGGGAGTCTCACTGATTAACACTGAACCCGATGGGAGTCTCACTGATTAACACTGAACCTTATGGGAGTCTCACTGATTAAAACTGAACCCTATGGGAGTCTCACTGATTAAAACTCAACCCTATGGGAGTCTCACTGATTAACACCGAACCCAATGGGAGTCTCAGTGATTTACACTGAACACTATGGGAGTCTCACTGATTAACACTGAACGCTGTTGGAGTCTCACTGATTAACACTGAACCCTGTTAGAGTCTCACTGATTACCACTGAACCCTATGGGAGTCTCATTGATTAACACTGAACCCTATGGGAGTCTCACTGATTAACACATGAACCCTGTGGGAGTCTCACTGATTAACACTGAACCCTATGGGAGTCTCACTGATTAACACTGAACCCTATGGGAGTCTCACTGATTAACACCGAACCATATGGGAGTCTCACTGATTAACACTGAACCCTATGGGAGTCTCACTGATTAACACTGAACCCGATGGGAGTCTCACTGATTAACACTGAACCCTATGGGAGTCTCAGTGATGAACACTGAACCCTGTGGGAGTCTCACTGATTAACACTGAACCCGATGGGAGTCTCACTGATTAACACTGAACCCTATGGGAGTCTCAGTGATGAACACTGAACCCTGTGGGAGTCTCACTGATTAACACTGAACCCTATGGGAGTCTCACTGATTAACACTGAACCCTATGGGAGTCTCACCGATTAATACTGAACCCTATGGGAGTCTCACTGACTAACACTGAACCCCGTGGGATTCTCACTGATTAACACTGAACCCTATGGGAATCTCGCTGATTAACACTGAACCCTGTGCGTGTCTCACTGATTAACACTGAACCCTATGCGAGTCTCACTGATTAACACTGAACCCTGTGGGAGTCTCAGTGTTTAACACTGAACCCTATGGGAGTCTCACTGATTAACACTGAACCCTGTGGGAGTCTCACTGATTAACACTGAACCCTGTGGGAGTCTCACTGATTAACACTGAACCCTATGGGAGTCTCACTGATTAACACAGAACCCTGTGGGTGTCTCACTGATTAACACTGAACCCTGTGGGAGTCTCACTGATTAACACTGAACCCTATGGGAGTCTCACTGATTTAGACTGAACCCTATGGGAGTCTCACTGATTAACACTGAACCCTATGGGAGTCTCACTGATTAACACATAACCCCTGTGGGAGTCTCACTGATTAACACTGAACCCTGTGGGAGTCTCACTGATTAACACCGAATCCTGTGGGAGTCTCACTGATTAACACTGAACCCTATGGGAGTCTCACTGATTAACACATAAACCCTGTGGGAGTCTCACTGATTAACACTGAACCCTATGGGAGTCTGACTGATTAACACCGAACCCTAAGGGAGTCTCACTGATTAACACCGAACCCTATGGGAGTCTCACTGATAAACACTGAACCCTGTGGGAGTCTCACTGATTAACACTGAACCCTATGGGAGTCTCACTGATTAACACTGAACCCTGTGGGAGCCTCACTGATTAACACTGAACCCTGTGGGAATTTCACTGATTAACACTGAACCCTGTGGTAGTCTCACTGATTAACACTGAACCCTATGGGAGTCTCACTGATTAACACTGAACCCTATGGGAGTCTCACCGATTAATACTGACCAAATGGGAGTCTCACTGATTAACACTGAACCCTGTGGGAGTCTCACTGATTAACACTGAACCCTATGGGACTCTCGCTGATTAACACTGAACCCTGTGGGAGTCTCACTGATTAACACTGAACCCTATGGGAGTCTCACTGATTAACACTGAACCCTGTGAGAGTCTCACTGATTAACACTGGACCCTATGGGAGTCTCACTGATTAACACTGAACCCTGTGGGAGTCTCACTGATTAACACTGAACCCTATGGGAGTCTCACTGATTAACACAGAACCCTGTGGGTGTCTCACTGATTAACACTGAACCCTATGGGAGTCTCACTGATTAACACTGAACCCGATGGGAGTCTCACTGATTAACACTGAACCCTATGGGAGTCTCAGTGATGAACACTGAACCCTGTGGGAGTCTCACTGATTAACACTGAACCCTATGGGAGTCTCACTGATTAACACTGAACCCTATGGGAGTCTCACCGATTAATACTGAACCCTATGGGAGTCTCACTGACTAACACTGAACCCCGTGGGATTCTCACTGATTAACACTGAACCCTATGGGAATCTCGCTGATTAACACTGAACCCTGTGCGTGTCTCACTGATTAACACTGAACCCTATGCGAGTCTCACTGATTAACACTGAACCCTGTGGGAGTCTCAGTGTTTAACACTGAACCCTATGGGAGTCTCACTGATTAACACTGAACCCTGTGGGAGTCTCACTGATTAACACTGAACCCTGTGGGAGTCTCACTGATTAACACTGAACCCTATGGGAGTCTCACTGATTAACACAGAACCCTGTGGGTGTCTCACTGATTAACACTGAACCCTGTGGGAGTCTCACTGATTAACACTGAACCCTATGGGAGTCTCACTGATTTAGACTGAACCCTATGGGAGTCTCACTGATTAACACTGAACCCTATGGGAGTCTCACTGATTAACACATAACCCCTGTGGGAGTCTCACTGATTAACACTGAACCCTGTGGGAGTCTCACTGATTAACACCGAATCCTGTGGGAGTCTCACTGATTAACACTGAACCCTATGGGAGTCTCACTGATTAACACATAAACCCTGTGGGAGTCTCACTGATTAACACTGAACCCTATGGGAGTCTGACTGATTAACACCGAACCCTAAGGGAGTCTCACTGATTAACACCGAACCCTATGGGAGTCTCACTGATAAACACTGAACCCTGTGGGAGTCTCACTGATTAACACTGAACCCTATGGGAGTCTCACTGATTAACACTGAACCCTGTGGGAGCCTCACTGATTAACACTGAACCCTGTGGGAATTTCACTGATTAACACTGAACCCTGTGGTAGTCTCACTGATTAACACTGAACCCTATGGGAGTCTCACTGATTAACACTGAACCCTATGGGAGTCTCACCGATTAATACTGACCAAATGGGAGTCTCACTGATTAACACTGAACCCTGTGGGAGTCTCACTGATTAACACTGAACCCTATGGGACTCTCGCTGATTAACACTGAACCCTGTGGGAGTCTCACTGATTAACACTGAACCCTATGGGAGTCTCACTGATTAACACTGAACCCTGTGAGAGTCTCACTGATTAACACTGGACCCTATGGGAGTCTCACTGATTAACACTGAACCCTGTGGGAGTCTCACTGATTAACACTGAACCCTATGGGAGTCTCACTGATTAACACAGAACCCTGTGGGTGTCTCACTGATTAACACTGAACCCTGTGGGAGTCTCACTGATTAACACTGAACCCTATGGGAGTCTCACTGATTAACACTGAACCCTATGGGAGTCTCACTGATTAACACTGAACCCTATGGGAGTCTCAATGATTAACACTGAACCCTATGGGAGTCTCACTGATTAAAACTGAACCCTATGGGAGTCTCACTGATTAAAACTGAACCCTATGGGAGTCTCACTGATTAACACCGAACCCAATGGGAGTCTCAGTGATTTACACTGAACACTATGGAAGTCTCACTGATTAACACTGAACCCTGTGGGAATCTCACTGATTAACACTGAACCCTGTGGGAGTCTCACTGATTAACACTGAACCCTGTTGGAGTCTCACTGATTAACACTGAACCCTATGGGAGTCTCATTGATTAACACTGAACCCTATGGGAGTCTCACTGATTAACACATGAACCCTGTGAGCGTCTCACTGATTAACACTGAACCCTGTGGGTGTCTCACTGATTAACACTGAACCATGTGGGAGTCTCACTGATTAACAATGAACCCTATGGGAGTCTCACTGATTAACACTGAACCCTATGGGAGTCTCACTGATTAACACTGAACCCGATGGGAGTCTCACTGATTAACACTGAACCTTATGGGAGTCTCACTGATTAAAACTGAACCCTATGGGAGTCTCACTGATTAAAACTCAACCCTATGGGAGTCTCACTGATTAACACCGAACCCAATGGGAGTCTCAGTGATTTACACTGAACACTATGGGAGTCTCACTGATTAACACTGAACGCTGTTGGAGTCTCACTGATTAACACTGAACCCTGTTAGAGTCTCACTGATTACCACTGAACCCTATGGGAGTCTCATTGATTAACACTGAACCCTATGGGAGTCTCACTGATTAACACATGAACCCTGTGGGAGTCTCACTGATTAACACTGAACCCTATGGGAGTCTCACTGATTAACACTGAACCCTATGGGAGTCTCACTGATTAACACCGAACCATATGGGAGTCTCACTGATTAACACTGAACCCTATGGGAGTCTCACTGATTAACACCGAACCCTATGGGAGTCTCACTGATTAGCACTGAACCCTATGGGAGTCTCACCGATTAATACTGAACCCTGTGGGAGTCTCATTGATTAAAACTGAACCCTGTGGGAGTCTCACTGATTAACACTGAACCCTGTGAGAGTCTCACTGTTTAACACTGAACCCTATGGGAGCCTCAGTGATTAACAATGAACCCTATGGGAGTCTCATTGATTAACACTGAACCCTGTGGGAGTCTCACTGATTAACACTGAAACCCTGTGGGAGTCTCACTGATTAACACTGAACCTTATGGGAGTCTCAGTGATTAACACTGAACCCTGAGGGAGTCTCACTGATTGACACATGAACCCTGTGGGAGTCTCACTGATTACCACTGAACCCTATGGGAGTCTCACTGATTAACACTGAACCCTATGGGAGTCTCACTGATTAACACCGAACCCTATGGGAGTCTCACTGATTAACACTGAACCCTATGGGAGTCTCACTGATTAACACCCAACCCTATGGGAGTCTCACTGATTAACACTGAACCCTATGGGAGTCTCACCGATTAATACTGAACCCTGTGGGAGTCTCATTGATTAACACTGAACCCTGTGGGAGTCTAACTGATTAACACTGAACCCTATGGGAGTCTTACTGATTAACACTGAACCCTATGGGAGTCTCATTGACTAACACTGAACCCTGTGGGAGTCTCACTGATTAACACTGAACCCTGTGGGAGTCTCACTGATTAACACTGAACCCTGAGGGAGTCTCACTGATTAACACTGAACCCTGTGGGAGTCTCCCTGATTAACACTGAACCCTGTGGGAGTCTCACTGATTAACACTGACCCCTGTGGGATTCTCATTGATTAACACTGAAACCCTGTGGGAGTCTCACTGATTAACACTGAACCTTATGGGAGTCTCAGTGATTAACACTGAAACCTATGGGAGTCTCACTGATTAACACTGAACCCTATGGAAGTCTCACTGATTACCACTGAACCCTGTGGGAGTCTCACTGATTAACACTGAACCCTGTGAGAGTCTCACTGTTTAACACTGAACCCTATGGGAGCCTCAGTGATTAACAATGAACCCTATGGGAGTCTCATTGATTAACACTGAACCCTGTGGGAGTCTCACTGATTAACACTGAAACCCTGTGGGAGTCTCACTGATTAACACTGAACCTTATGGGAGTCTCAGTGATTAACACTGAACCCTGAGGGAGTCTCACTGATTGACACATGAACCCTGTGGGAGTCTCACTGATTACCACTGAACCCTATGGGAGTCTCACTGATTAACACTGAACCCTATGGGAGTCTCACTGATTAACACCGAACCCTATGGGAGTCTCACTGATTAACACTGAACCCTATGGGAGTCTCACTGATTAACACCCAACCCTATGGGAGTCTCACTGATTAACACTGAACCCTATGGGAGTCTCACCGATTAATACTGAACCCTGTGGGAGTCTCATTGATTAACACTGAACCCTGTGGGAGTCTAACTGATTAACACTGAACCCTATGGGAGTCTTACTGATTAACACTGAACCCTATGGGAGTCTCATTGACTAACACTGAACCCTGTGGGAGTCTCACTGATTAACACTGAACCCTGTGGGAGTCTCACTGATTAACACTGAACCCTGAGGGAGTCTCACTGATTAACACTGAACCCTGTGGGAGTCTCCCTGATTAACACTGAACCCTGTGGGAGTCTCACTGATTAACACTGACCCCTGTGGGATTCTCATTGATTAACACTGAAACCCTGTGGGAGTCTCACTGATTAACACTGAACCTTATGGGAGTCTCAGTGATTAACACTGAAACCTATGGGAGTCTCACTGATTAACACTGAACCCTATGGAAGTCTCACTGATTACCACTGAACCCTGTGGGAGTCTCACTGATTAACACTGAACCCTGTGGGAGTCTCACTGATTAACAATGAACCCTATGGGAGTCTCACTGATTAACAGTGAACCCTGTGGGAGCCCCACTGATTAACACTGAACCCTATGGGAGTCTCACAGATTAACACTGAACACTGTGGGAGCCCCACTGATTAACACTGAACCCTATGGGAGTCTCACTGATTAACACTGAACCCGATTGGAGTCTCACTGATTAACACTGAACCCTATGGGAGTCTCAGTGATGAACACTGAACCCTGTGGGAGTCTCACTGATTAACACTGAACCCTATGGGAGTCTCACTGATTAACACTGAACCCTATGGGAGTCTCACCGATTAATACTGAACCCTATGGGAGTCTCACTGATTAACACTGAACCCTGTGGGAATCTCACTGATTAACACTGAACCCTATGGGAATCTCGCTGATTAACACTGAACCCTGTGGGAGTCTCACTTATTAACACTGAACCCTATGGGAGTCTCACTGATTAACACCCAACCCTATGGGAGTCTCACTGATTAACACTGAACCCTATGGGAGTCTCACCGATTAATACTGAACCCTGTGGGAGTCTCATTGATTAACACTGAACCCTGTGGGAGTCTAACTGATTAACACTGAACCCTATGGGAGTCTTACTGATTAACACTGAACCCTATGGGAGTCTCATTGACTAACACTGAACCCTGTGGGAGTCTCACTGATTAACACTGAACCCTGTGGGAGTCTCACTGATTAACACTGAACCCTGAGGGAGTCTCACTGATTAACACTGAACCCTGTGGGAGTCTCCCTGATTAACACTGAACCCTGTGGGAGTCTCACTGATTAACACTGACCCCTGTGGGATTCTCATTGATTAACACTGAAACCCTGTGGGAGTCTCACTGATTAACACTGAACCTTATGGAAGTCTCAGTGATTAACACTGAAACCTATGGGAGTCTCACTGATTAACACTGAACCCTATGGAAGTCTCACTGATTACCACTGAACCCTGTGGGAGTCTCACTGATTAACACTGAACCCTGTGGGAGTCTCACTGATTAACAATGAACCCTATGGGAGTCTCACTGATTAACAGTGAACCCTGTGGGAGCCCCACTGATTAACACTGAACCCTATGGGAGTCTCACAGATTAACACTGAACACTGTGGGAGCCCCACTGATTAACACTGAACCCTATGGGAGTCTCACTGATTAACACTGAACCCGATTGGAGTCTCACTGATTAACACTGAACCCTATGGGAGTCTCAGTGATGAACACTGAACCCTGTGGGAGTCTCACTGATTAACACTGAACCCTATGGGAGTCTCACTGATTAACACTGAACCCTATGGGAGTCTCACCGATTAATACTGAACCCTATGGGAGTCTCACTGATTAACACTGAACCCTGTGGGAATCTCACTGATTAACACTGAACCCTATGGGAATCTCGCTGATTAACACTGAACCCTGTGGGAGTCTCACTTATTAACACTGAACCCTATGGGAGTCTCACTGATTAACACTGAACCTTATGGGAGTCTCACTGATTAAAACTGAACCCTATGGGAGTCTCACTGATTAAAACTCAACCCTATGGGAGTCTCACTGATTAACACCGAACCCAATGGGAGTCTCAGTGATTTACACTGAACACTATGGGAGTCTCACTGATTAACACTGAACGCTGTTGGAGTCTCACTGATTAACACTGAACCCTGTTAGAGTCTCACTGATTACCACTGAACCCTATGGGAGTCTCATTGATTAACACTGAACCCTATGGGAGTCTCACTGATTAACACATGAACCCTGTGGGAGTCTCACTGATTAACACTGAACCCTATGGGAGTCTCACTGATTAACACTGAACCCTATGGGAGTCTCACTGATTAACACCGAACAATATGGGAGTCTCACTGATTAACACTGAACCCTATGGGAGTCTCACTGATTAACACCGAACCCTATGGGAGTCTCACTGATTAGCACTGAACCCTATGGGAGTCTCACCGATTAATACTGAACCCTGTGGGAGTCTCATTGATTAAAACTGAACCCTGTGGGAGTCTCACTGATTAACACTGAACCCTGTGAGAGTCTCACTGTTTAACACTGAACCCTATGGGAGCCTCAGTGATTAACAATGAACCCTATGGGAGTCTCATTGATTAACACTGAACCCTGTGGGAGTCTCACTGATTAACACTGAAACCCTGTGGGAGTCTCACTGATTAACACTGAACCTTATGGGAGTCTCAGTGATTAACACTGAACCCTGAGGGAGTCTCACTGATTGACACATGAACCTTGTGGGAGTCTCACTGATTACCACTGAACCCTATGGGAGTCTCACTGATTAACACTGAACCCTATGGGAGTCTCACTGATTAACACCGAACCCTATGGGAGTCTCACTGATTAACACTGAACCCTATGGGAGTCTCACTGATTAACACCGAACCCTATGGGAGTCTCACTGATTAACACTGAACCCTATGGGAGTCTCACCGATTAATACTGAACCCTGTGGGAGTCTCATTGATTAACACTGAACCCTGTGGGAGTCTAACTGATTAACACTGAACCCTATGGGAGTCTTACTGATTAACACTGAACCCTATGGGAGTCTCATTGACTAACACTGAACCCTGTGGGAGTCTCACTGATTAACACTGAACCCTGTGGGAGTCTCACTGATTAACACTGAACCCTGAGGGAGTCTCACTGATTAACACTGAACCCTGTGGGAGTCTCCCTGATTAACACTGAACCCTGTGGGAGTCTCACTGATTAACACTGACCCCTGTGGGATTCTCATTGATTAACACTGAAACCCTGTGGGAGTCTCACTGATTAACACTGAACCTTATGGGAGTCTCAGTGATTAACACTGAAACCTATGGGAGTCTCACTGATTAACACTGAACCCTATGGAAGTCTCACTGATTACCACTGAACCCTGTGGGAGTCTCACTGATTAACACTGAACCCTGTGGGAGTCTCACTGATTAACACCCAACCCTATGGGAGTCTCACTGATTAACACTGAACCCTATGGGAGTCTCACTGATTAACACCGAACCCTATGGGAGTCTCACTGATTAGCACTGAACCCTATGGGAGTCTCACCGATTAATACTGAACCCTGTGGGAGTCTCATTGATTAAAACTGAACCCTGTGGGAGTCTCACTGATTAACACTGAACCCTGTGAGAGTCTCACTGTTTAACACTGAACCCTATGGGAGCCTCAGTGATTAACAATGAACCCTATGGGAGTCTCATTGATTAACACTGAACCCTGTGGGAGTCTCACTGATTAACACTGAAACCCTGTGGGAGTCTCACTGATTAACACTGAACCTTATGGGAGTCTCAGTGATTAACACTGAACCCTGAGGGAGTCTCACTGATTGACACATGAACCTTGTGGGAGTCTCACTGATTACCACTGAACCCTATGGGAGTCTCACTGATTAACACTGAACCCTATGGGAGTCTCACTGATTAACACCGAACCCTATGGGAGTCTCACTGATTAACACTGAACCCTATGGGAGTCTCACTGATTAACACCGAACCCTATGGGAGTCTCACTGATTAACACTGAACCCTATGGGAGTCTCACCGATTAATACTGAACCCTGTGGGAGTCTCATTGATTAACACTGAACCCTGTGGGAGTCTAACTGATTAACACTGAACCCTATGGGAGTCTTACTGATTAACACTGAACCCTATGGGAGTCTCATTGACTAACACTGAACCCTGTGGGAGTCTCACTGATTAACACTGAACCCTGTGGGAGTCTCACTGATTAACACTGAACCCTGAGGGAGTCTCACTGATTAACACTGAACCCTGTGGGAGTCTCCCTGATTAACACTGAACCCTGTGGGAGTCTCACTGATTAACACTGACCCCTGTGGGATTCTCATTGATTAACACTGAAACCCTGTGGGAGTCTCACTGATTAACACTGAACCTTATGGGAGTCTCAGTGATTAACACTGAAACCTATGGGAGTCTCACTGATTAACACTGAACCCTATGGAAGTCTCACTGATTACCACTGAACCCTGTGGGAGTCTCACTGATTAACACTGAACCCTGTGGGAGTCTCACTGATTAACAATGAACCCTATGGGAGTCTCACTGATTAACAGTGAACCCTGTGGGAGCCCCACTGATTAACACTGAACCCTATGGGAGTCTCACAGATTAACACTGAACACTGTGGGAGCCCCACTGATTAACACCGAACCCTATGGGAGTCTCACTGATTAACACTGAACCCTATGGGAGTCTCACCGATTAATACTGAACCCTGTGGGAGTCTCATTGATTAACACTGAACCCTGTGGGAGTCTAACTGATTAACACTGAACCCTATGGGAGTCTTACTGATTAACACTGAACCCTATGGGAGTCTCATTGACTAACACTGAACCCTGTGGGAGTCTCACTGATTAACACTGAACCCTGTGGGAGTCTCACTGATTAACACTGAACCCTGAGGGAGTCTCACTGATTAACACTGAACCCTGTGGGAGTCTCCCTGATTAACACTGAACCCTGTGGAAGTCTCACTGATTAACACTGACCCCTGTGGGATTCTCATTGATTAACACTGAAACCCTGTGGGAGTCTCACTGATTAACACTGAACCTTATGGGAGTCTCAGTGATTAACACTGAAACCTATGGGAGTCTCACTGATTAACACTGAACCCTATGGAAGTCTCACTGATTACCACTGAACCCTGTGGGAGTCTCACTGATTAACACTGAACCCTGTGGGAGTCTCACTGATTAACAATGAACCCTATGGGAGTCTCACTGATTAACAGTGAACCCTGTGGGAGCCCCACTGATTAACACTGAACCCTATGGGAGTCTCACAGATTAACACTGAACACTGTGGGAGCCCCACTGATTAACACTGAACCCTATGGGAGTCTCACTGATTAACACTGAACCCGATTGGAGTCTCACTGATTAACACTGAACCCTATGGGAGTCTCAGTGATGAACACTGAACCCTGTGGGAGTCTCACTGATTAACACTGAACCCTATGGGAGTCTCACTGATTAACACTGAACCCTATGGGAGTCTCACCGATTAATACTGAACCCTATGGGAGTCTCACTGATTAACACTGAACCCTGTGGGAATCTCACTGCTTAACACTGAACCCTATGGGAATCTCGCTGATTAACACTGAACCCTGTGGGAGTCTCACTTATTAACACTGAACCCTATGGGAGTCTCACTGATTAACACTGAACCCTATGGGAGTCTCAACGATTAATACTGAACCCTATGGGAGTCTCACTGATTAACACTGAACCCTGTAGGAATCTCACTGATTAACACTGAACCCTATGGGAATCTCGCTGATTAACACTGAACCCTGTGCGTGTCTCACTGATTAACACTGAACCCTATGCGAGTCTCACTGATTAACAATGAACCCTGTGGGAGTCTCACTGATTAACACTGAACCCTGTGGGAGTCTCACTGATTAACACTGAACCCTGTGGGAGTCTCACTGATTAACACTGAACCCTTTGGGAGTCTCACTGATTAACACCGAACCCTGTGGGAGTCTCACTGATTAACACTGAACCCTATGGGAGTCTCACTGATTAACACATGAACCCTGTGGGAGTCTCACTGATTAACACTGAACCCTATGGGAGTCTGACTGATTAACACTGAACCCTAAGGGAGTCTCACTGATTAACACCGAACCCTATGGGAGTCTCACTGATAAACACTGAACCCTGTGGGAGTCTCACTGATTAACACTGAACCCTATGGGAGTCTCACTGATTAACACTGAACCCTGTGGGAGTCTCACTTATTAACACTGAACCCTGTGGGAATTTCACTGATTAACACTGAACCCTGTGTTAATCTCACTGATTAACACTGAACCCTATGGGAGTCTCACTGATTAACACTGAACCCTATGGGAGTCTCACCGATTAATACTGACCAAATGGGAGTCTCACTGATTAACACTGAACCCTGTGGGAGTCTCACTGATTAACACTGAACCCTATGGGAATCTCGCTGATTAACACTGAACCCTGTGGGAGTCTCACTGATTAAAACTGAACCCTGTGGGAGTCTCACTGATTAACACTGAACACTGTGGGAGTCTCACTGATTAACACTGACCCCTGTGGGATTCTCATTGATTAACACTGAAACCCTGTGGGAGTCTCACTGATTAACACTGAACCTTATGGGAGTCTCAGTGATTAACACTGAACCCTATGGGAGTCTCACTGATTAACACTGAACCCTATGGAAGTCTCACTGATTACCACTGAACCCTGTGGGAGTCTCACTGATTAACACTGAACCCTGTGGGAGTCTCACTGATTAACAATGAACCCTATGGGAGTCTCACTGATTAACACTGAACCCTGTGGGAGCCCCACTGATTAACACTGAACCCTATGGGAGTCTCACAGATTAACACTGAACACTGTGGGAGCCCCACTGATTAACACTGAACCCTATGGGAGTCTCACTGATTAACACTGAACCCGATTGGAGTCTCACTGATTAACACTGAACCCTATGGGAGTCTCAGTGATGAACACTGAACCCTGTGGGAGTCTCACTGATTAACACTGAACCCTATGGGAGTCTCACTGATTAACACTGAACCCTATGGGAGTCTCACCGATTAATACTGAACCCTATGGGAGTCTCACTGATTAACACTGAACCCTGTGGGAATCTCACTGATTAACACTGAACCCTATGGGAATCTCGCTGATTAACACTGAACCCTGTGGGAGCCCCACTGATTAACACTGAACCCTGTGGGAGTCTCACTGATTAACACTGAACCTTATGGGAGTCTCAGTGATTAACACTGAACCCTATGGGAGTCTCACTGATTAACACTGAACCCTATGGAAGTCTCACTGATTACCACTGAACCGTGTGGGAGTCTCACTGATTAACACTGAACCCTGTGGGAGTCTCACTGATTAACAATGAACCCTATGGGAGTCTCACTGATTAACAGTGAACCCTGTCGGAGCCCCACTGATTAACACTGAACCCTATGGGAGTCTCACAGATTAACACTGAACACTGTGGGAGCCCCACTGATTAACATTGAACCCTATGGGAGTCTCACTGATTAACACTGAACCCGATGGGAGTTTCACTGATTAACACTGAACCCTATGGGAGTCTCACTGATGGACACTGAACCCTGTGGGAGTCTCACTTATTAACACTGAACCCTATGGGAGTCTCACTGATTAACACTGAACCCTATGGGAGTCTCAACGATTAATACTGAACCCTATGGGAGTCTCACTGATTAACACTGAACCCTGTGGGAATCTCACTGATTAACACTGAATCCTATGGGAATCTCGCTGATTAACACTGAACCCTGTGCGTGTCTCACTGATTAACACTGAACCCTATGCGAGTCTCACTGATTAACAATGAACCCTGTGGGAGTCTCACTGATTAACACTGAACCCTGTGGGAGTCTCACTGATTAACACTGAACCCTGTGGGAGTCTCACTGATTAACACCGAACCCTGTGGGAGTCTCACTGATTAACACTGAACCCTATGGGAGTCTCACTGATTAACACATGAACCCTGTGGGAGTCTCACTGATTAACACTGAACCCTATGGGAGCCTGACTGATTAACACTGAACCCTAAGGGAATCTCGCTGATTAACACTGAACCCTGTGGGAGCCCCACTGATTAACACTGAACCCTGTGGGAGTCTCACTGATTAACACTGAACCTTATGGGAGTCTCAGTGATTAACACTGAACCCTATGGGAGTCTCACTGATTAACACTGAACCCTATGGAAGTCTCACTGATTACCACTGAACCGTGTGGGAGTCTCACTGATTAACACTGAACCCTGTGGGAGTCTCACTGATTAACAATGAACCCTATGGGAGTCTCACTGATTAACAGTGAACCCTGTCGGAGCCCCACTGATTAACACTGAACCCTATGGGAGTCTCAAAGATTAACACTGAACACTGTGGGAGCCCCACTGATTAACATTGAACCCTATGGGAGTCTCACTGATTAACACTGAACCCGATGGGAGTCTCACTGATTAACACTGAACCCTATGGGAGTCTCACTGATGGACACTGAACCCTGTGGGAGTCTCACTTATTAACACTGAACCCTATGGGAGTCTCACTGATTAACACTGAACCCTATGGGAGTCTCAACGATTAATACTGAACCCTATGGGAGTCTCACTGATTAACACTGAACCCTGTGGGAATCTCACTGATTAACACTGAACCCTATGGGAATCTCGCTGATTAACACTGAACCCTGTGCGTGTCTCACTGATTAACACTGAACCCTATGCGAGTCTCACTGATTAACAATGAACCCTGTGGGAGTCTCACTGATTAACACTGAACCCTGTGGGAGTCTCACTGATTAACACTGAACCCTGTGGGAGTCTCACTGATTAACACCGAACCCTGTGGGAGTCTCACTGATTAACACTGAACCCTATGGGAGTCTCACTGATTAACACATGAACCCTGTGGGAGTCTCACTGATTAACACTGAACCCTATGGGAGCCTGACTGATTAACACTGAACCCTAAGGGAGTCTCACTGATTAACACCGAACCCTGTGGGAGTCTCACTGATTAACACTGAACCCTATGGGAGTCTCACTGATTAACACTGAACCCTGTGGGAGTCTCACTTATTAACACTGAACCCTGTGGGAATTTCACTGATTAACACTGAACCCTGTGGTAGTCTCACTGATTAACACTGGACCCTATGGGAGTCTCACTGATTAACACTGAACCCTATGGGAGTCTCACCGATTAATACTGACCAAATGGGAGTCTCACTGATTAACACTGAACCCTGTGGGAGTCTCACTGATTAACACTGAACCCTATGGGAATCTCGCTGATTAACACTGAACCCTGTGGGAGTCTCACTGATTAACACTGAACCCTGTGGGAGTCTCACTGATTAACACTGACCACTGTGGGAGTCTCACTGATTAACACTGACCCCTGTGGGATTCTCATTGATTAACACTGAAACCCTGTGGGAGTCTCACTGATTAACACTGAACCTTATGGGAGTCTCAGTGATTAACACTGAACCCTATGGGAGTCTCACTGATTAACACTGAACCCTATGGAAGTCTCACTGATTACCACTGAACCCTGTGGGAGTCTCACTGATTAACACTGAACCCTGTGGGAGTCTCACTGATTAACAATGAACCCTATGGGAGTCTCACTGATTGACACTGAACCCTGTGGGAGCCCCACTGATTAACACTGAACCCTATGGGAGTCTCACAGATTAACACTGAACACTGTGGGAGCCCCACTGATTAACACTGAACCCTATGGGAGTCTCACTGATTAACACTGAACCCGATTGGAGTCTCACTGATTAACACTGAACCCTATGGGAGTCTCACTGATGAACACTGAACCCTGTGGGAGTCTCACTGATTAACACTGAACCCTATGGGAGTCTCAATGATTAACACTGAACCCTATGGGAGTCTCACCGATTAATACTGAACCCTATGGGAGTCTCACTGATTAACACTGAACCCTGTGGGAATCTCACTGATTAACACTGAACCCTATGGGAATCTCGCTGATTAACACTGAACCCTGTGGGAATCTCACTGATTAACACTGAACCCTATGGAAGTCTCACTGATTACCACTGAACCCTGTGGGAGTCTCACTGATTAACACTGAACCCTGTGGGAGTCTCACTGATTAACAATGAACCCTATGGGAGTCTCACTGATTAACCGTGAACCCTGTGGGAGCCCCACTGATTAACACTGAACCCTATGGGAGTCTCACAGATTAACACTGAACACTGTGGGAGCCCCACTGATTAACACTGAACCATATGGGAGTCTCACTGATTAACACTGAACCCGATGGGAGTCTCACTGATTAACACTGAACCCTATGGGAGTCTCACTGATGAACAATGAACCCTGTGGGAGTCTCACTTATTAACACTGAACCCTATGGGAGTCTCACTGATTAACACTGAACCCTATGGGAGTCTCACCGATTAATACTGAACCCTATGGGAGTCTCACTGACTAACACTGAACCCCGTGGGATTCTCACTGATTAACACTGAACCCTATGGGAATCTCGCTGATTAACACTGAACCCTGTGCGTGTCTCACTGATTAACACTGAACCCTATGCGAGTCTCACTGATTAACACTGAACCCTGTGGGAGTCTCAGTGATTAACACTGAACCCTATGGGAGTCTCACTGATTAACACTGAACCCTGTGGGAGTCTCACTGATTAACACTGAACCCTGTGGGAGTCTCACTGATTAACACTGAACCCTATGGGAGTCTCACTGATTAACACAGAACCCTGTGGGTGTCTCACTGATTAACACTGAACCCTGTGGGAGTCTCACTGATTAACACTGAACACTATGGGAGTCTCACTGATTTAGACTGAACCCTATGGGAGTCTCACTGATTAACAATGAACCTTGTGGGAGTGTCACTGATTAACACTGAACCCTGTGGGAGTCTCACTGATTAACACTGACCCCTATGGGAGTCTCACTGATTAACAATGAACCCTGTGGGAGTCTCACTGATTAACACTAAACCCTGTGGGAGTCTCACTGATTAACACTGAACCCTGTGGGAGTCTCACTGATTAACACTGAACCCTGTGGGAGTCTCACTGATTAACACCGAACCCTGTGGGAGTCTCACTGATTAACACTGAACCCTATGGGAGTCTCACTGATTAACACATGAACCCTGTGGGGGTCTCACTGATTAACACTGAACCCTATGGGAGTCTGACTGATTAACACTGAACCCTAAGGGAGTCTCACTGATTAACAACGAACCCTATGGGAGTCTCACTGATAAACACTGAACCCTGTGGGAGTCTCACTGATTAACACTGAACCCTATGGGAGTCTCACTGATTAACACTGAAACCTGTGGGAGTCTCACTGATTAACACTGAACCCTGTGGGAATTTCACTGATTAACACTGAACCCTGTGGTAGTCTCACTGATTAACACTGAACCCTATGGGAGTCTCACTGATTAACACTGAACCCTGTGGGAGTCTTACTGATTAACACTGAACCCTGTGGGAGTCTCAGTGATTAACACTGAACCCTATGGGAGTCTCACTGATTAACACTGAACCCTGTGGGAGTCTCACTGATTAACACTGAACCCTGTGGGAGTCTCACTGATTAACACTGAACCCTATGGGAGTCTCACTGATTAACACAGAACCTTGTGGGTGTCTCACTGATTAACACTGAACCCTGTGGGAGTCTCACTGATTAACACTGAACCCTATGGGAGGCTCACTGATTTAGACTGAACCCTATGGGAGTCTCACTGATTAACAATGAACCTTGTGGGAGTGTCACTGATTAACACTGAACCCTGTGGGAGTCTCACTGATTAACACTGACCCCTATGGGAGTCTCACTGATTAACAATGAACCCTGTGGGAGTCTCACTGATTAACACTAAACCCTGTGGGAGTCTCACTGATTAACACTGAACCCTGTGGGAGTCTCACTGATTAACACTGAACCCTGTGGGAGTCTCACTGATTAACACCGAACCCTGTGGGAGTCTCACTGATTAACACTGAACCCTATGGGAGTCTCACTGATTAACACATGAACCCTGTGGGGGTCTCACTGATTAACACTGAACCCTATGGGAGTCTGACTGATTAACACTGAACCCTAAGGGAGTCTCACTGATTAACAACGAACCCTATGGGAGTCTCACTGATAAACACTGAACCCTATGGGAGTCTCACTGATTAACACTGAAACCTGTGGGAGTCTCACTGATTAACACTGAACCCTGTGGGAATTTCACTGATTAACACTGAACCCTGTGGTAGTCTCACTGATTAACACTGAACCCTATGGGAGTCTCACTGATTAACACTGAACCCTATGGAAGTCTCACTGATTACCACTGAACCCTGTGGGAGTCTCACTGATTAACACTGAACCCTGTGGGAGTCTCACTGATTAACAATGAACCCTATGGGAGTCTCACTGATTAACAGTGAACCCTGTCGGAGCCCCACTGATTAACACTGAACCCTATGGGAGTCTCAAAGATTAACACTGAACACTGTGGGAGCCCCACTGATTAACATTGAACCCTATGGGAGTCTCACTGATTAACACTGAACCCGATGGGAGTCTCACTGATTAACACTGAACCCTATGGGAGTCTCACTGATGGACACTGAACCCTGTGGGAGTCTCACTTATTAACACTGAACCCTATGGGAGTCTCACTGATTAACACTGAACCCTATGGGAGTCTCAACGATTAATACTGAACCCTATGGGAGTCTCACTGATTAACACTGAACCCTGTGGGAATCTCACTGATTAACACTGAACCCTATGGGAATCTCGCTGATTAACACTGAACCCTGTGCGTGTCTCACTGATTAACACTGAACCCTATGCGAGTCTCACTGATTAACAATGAACCCTGTGGGAGTCTCACTGATTAACACTGAACCCTGTGGGAGTCTCACTGATTAACACTGAACCCTGTGGGAGTCTCACTGATTAACACCGAACCCTGTGGGAGTCTCACTGATTAACACTGAACCCTATGGGAGTCTCACTGATTAACACATGAACCCTGTGGGAGTCTCACTGATTAACACTGA
Organism: Petromyzon marinus; assembly: GCF_048934315.1. NCBI lineage: Eukaryota > Metazoa > Chordata > Hyperoartia > Petromyzontiformes > Petromyzontidae > Petromyzon > Petromyzon marinus. The sequence goes on from NW_027423501.1 coordinate 3,152,327, forward strand.
ACCCTATGGGAGCCTGACTGATTAACACTGAACCCTAAGGGAGTCTCACTGATTAACACCGAACCCTGTGGGAGTCTCACTGATTAACACTGAACCCTATGGGAGTCTCACTGATTAACACTGAACCCTGTGGGAGTCTCACTTATTAACACTGAACCCTGTGGGAATTTCACTGATTAACACTGAACCCTGTGGTAGTCTCACTGATTAACACTGGACCCTATGGGAGTCTCACTGATTAACACTGAACCCTATGGGAGTCTCACCGATTAATACTGACCAAATGGGAGTCTCACTGATTAACACTGAACCCTGTGGGAGTCTCACTGATTAACACTGAACCCTATGGGAATCTCGCTGATTAACACTGAACCCTGTGGGAGTCTCACTGATTAACACTGAACCCTGTGGGAGTCTCACTGATTAACACTGACCACTGTGGGAGTCTCACTGATTAACACTGACCCCTGTGGGATTCTCATTGATTAACACTGAAACCCTGTGGGAGTCTCACTGATTAACACTGAACCTTATGGGAGTCTCAGTGATTAACACTGAACCCTATGGGAGTCTCACTGATTAACACTGAACCCTATGGAAGTCTCACTGATTACCACTGAACCCTGTGGGAGTCTCACTGATTAACACTGAACCCTGTGGGAGTCTCACTGATTAACAATGAACCCTATGGGAGTCTCACTGATTGACACTGAACCCTGTGGGAGCCCCACTGATTAACACTGAACCCTATGGGAGTCTCACAGATTAACACTGAACACTGTGGGAGCCCCACTGATTAACACTGAACCCTATGGGAGTCTCACTGATTAACACTGAACCCGATTGGAGTCTCACTGATTAACACTGAACCCTATGGGAGTCTCACTGATGAACACTGAACCCTGTGGGAGTCTCACTGATTAACACTGAACCCTATGGGAGTCTCAATGATTAACACTGAACCCTATGGGAGTCTCACCGATTAATACTGAACCCTATGGGAGTCTCACTGATTAACACTGAACCCTGTGGGAATCTCACTGATTAACACTGAACCCTATGGGAATCTCGCTGATTAACACTGAACCCTGTGGGAATCTCACTGATTAACACTGAACCCTATGGAAGTCTCACTGATTACCACTGAACCCTGTGGGAGTCTCACTGATTAACACTGAACCCTGTGGGAGTCTCACTGATTAACAATGAACCCTATGGGAGTCTCACTGATTAACAGTGAACCCTGTGGGAGCCCCACTGATTAACACTGAACCCTATGGGAGTCTCACAGATTAACACTGAACACTGTGGGAGCCCCACTGATTAACACTGAACCATATGGGAGTCTCACTGATTAACACTGAACCCGATGGGAGTCTCACTGATTAACACTGAACCCTATGGGAGTCTCACTGATGAACAATGAACCCTGTGGGAGTCTCACTTATTAACACTGAACCCTATGGGAGTCTCACTGATTAACACTGAACCCTATGGGAGTCTCACCGATTAATACTGAACCCTATGGGAGTCTCACTGACTAACACTGAACCCCGTGGGATTCTCACTGATTAACACTGAACCCTATGGGAATCTCGCTGATTAACACTGAACCCTGTGCGTGTCTCACTGATTAACACTGAACCCTATGCGAGTCTCACTGATTAACACTGAACCCTGTGGGAGTCTCAGTGATTAACACTGAACCCTATGGGAGTCTCACTGATTAACACTGAACCCTGTGGGAGTCTCACTGATTAACACTGAACCCTGTGGGAGTCTCACTGATTAACACTGAACCCTATGGGAGTCTCACTGATTAACACAGAACCCTGTGGGTGTCTCACTGATTAACACTGAACCCTGTGGGAGTCTCACTGATTAACACTGAACCCTATGGGAGTCTCACTGATTTAGACTGAACCCTATGGGAGTCTCACTGATTAACAATGAACCTTGTGGGAGTGTCACTGATTAACACTGAACCCTGTGGGAGTCTCACTGATTAACACTGACCCCTATGGGAGTCTCACTGATTAACAATGAACCCTGTGGGAGTCTCACTGATTAACACTAAACCCTGTGGGAGTCTCACTGATTAACACTGAACCCTGTGGGAGTCTCACTGATTAACACTGAACCCTGTGGGAGTCTCACTGATTAACACCGAACCCTGTGGGAGTCTCACTGATTAACACTGAACCCTATGGGAGTCTCACTGATTAACACATGAACCCTGTGGGGGTCTCACTGATTAACACTGAACCCTATGGGAGTCTGACTGATTAACACTGAACCCTAAGGGAGTCTCACTGATTAACAACGAACCCTATGGGAGTCTCACTGATAAACACTGAACCCTGTGGGAGTCTCACTGATTAACACTGAACCCTATGGGAGTCTCACTGATTAACACTGAAACCTGTGGGAGTCTCACTGATTAACACTGAACCCTGTGGGAATTTCACTGATTAACACTGAACCCTGTGGTAGTCTCACTGATTAACACTGAACCCTATGGGAGTCTCACTGATTAACACTGAACCCTGTGGGAGTCTTACTGATTAACACTGAACCCTGTGGGAGTCTCAGTGATTAACACTGAACCCTATGGGAGTCTCACTGATTAACACTGAACCCTGTGGGAGTCTCACTGATTAACACTGAACCCTGTGGGAGTCTCACTGATTAACACTGAACCCTATGGGAGTCTCACTGATTAACACAGAACCTTGTGGGTGTCTCACTGATTAACACTGAACCCTGTGGGAGTCTCACTGATTAACACTGAACCCTATGGGAGGCTCACTGATTTAGACTGAACCCTATGGGAGTCTCACTGATTAACAATGAACCTTGTGGGAGTGTCACTGATTAACACTGAACCCTGTGGGAGTCTCACTGATTAACACTGACCCCTATGGGAGTCTCACTGATTAACAATGAACCCTGTGGGAGTCTCACTGATTAACACTAAACCCTGTGGGAGTCTCACTGATTAACACTGAACCCTGTGGGAGTCTCACTGATTAACACTGAACCCTGTGGGAGTCTCACTGATTAACACCGAACCCTGTGGGAGTCTCACTGATTAACACTGAACCCTATGGGAGTCTCACTGATTAACACATGAACCCTGTGGGGGTCTCACTGATTAACACTGAACCCTATGGGAGTCTGACTGATTAACACTGAACCCTAAGGGAGTCTCACTGATTAACAACGAACCCTATGGGAGTCTCACTGATAAACACTGAACCCTGTGGGAGTCTCACTGATTAACACTGAACCCTATGGGAGTCTCACTGATTAACACTGAAACCTGTGGGAGTCTCACTGATTAACACTGAACCCTGTGGGAATTTCACTGATTAACACTGAACCCTGTGGTAGTCTCACTGATTAACACTGAACCCTATGGGAGTCTCACTGATTAACACTGAACCCTATGGGAGTCTCACTGATTACCACTGAACCCTGTGGGAGTCTCACTGATTAACACTGAACCCTGTGGGAGTCTCACTGATTAACAATGAACCCTATGGGAGTCTCACTGATTAACAGTGAACCCTGTGGGAGCCCCACTGATTAACACTGAACCCTATGGGAGTCTCACAGATTAACACTGAACACTGTGGGAGCCCCACTGATTAACACTGAACCATATGGGAGTCTCACTGATTAACACTGAACCCGATGGGAGTCTCACTGATTAACACTGAACCCTATGGGAGTCTCACTGATGAACAATGAACCCTGTGGGAGTCTCACTTATTAACACTGAACCCTATGGGAGTCTCACTGATTAACACTGAACCCTATGGGAGTCTCACCGATTAATACTGAACCCTATGGGAGTCTCACTGACTAACACTGAACCCCGTGGGATTCTCACTGATTAACACTGAACCCTATGGGAATCTCGCTGATTAACACTGAACCCTGTGCGTGTCTCACTGATTAACACTGAACCCCATGCGAGTCTCACTGATTAACACTGAACCCTGTGGGAGTCTCAGTGATTAACACTGAACCCTATGGGAGTCTCACTGATTAACACTGAACCCTGTGGGAGTCTCACTGATTAACACTGAACCCTGTGGGAGTCTCACTGATTAACACTGAACCCTATGGGAGTCTCACTGATTAACACAGAACCCTGTGGGTGTCTCACTGATTAACACTGAACCCTGTGGGAGTCTCACTGATTAACACTGAACCCTATGGGAGTCTCACTGATTTAGACTGAACCCTATGGGAGTCTCACTGATTAACAATGAACCTTGTGGGAGTGTCACTGATTAACACTGAACCCTGTGGGAGTCTCACTGATTAACACTGACCCCTATGGGAGTCTCACTGATTAACAATGAACCCTGTGGGAGTCTCACTGATTAACACTAAACCCTGTGGGAGTCTCACTGATTAACACTGAACCCTGTGGGAGTCTCACTGATTAACACTGAACCCTGTGGGAGTCTCACTGATTAACACCGAACCCTGTGGGAGTCTCACTGATTAACACTGAACCCTATGGGAGTCTCACTGATTAACACATGAACCCTGTGGGGGTCTCACTGATTAACACTGAACCCTATGGGAGTCTGACTGATTAACACTGAACCCTAAGGGAGTCTCACTGATTAACAACGAACCCTATGGGAGTCTCACTGATAAACACTGAACCCTGTGGGAGTCTCACTGATTAACACTGAACCCTATGGGAGTCTCACTGATTAACACTGAAACCTGTGGGAGTCTCACTGATTAACACTGAACCCTGTGGGAATTTCACTGATTAACACTGAACCCTGTGGTAGTCTCACTGATTAACACTGAACCCTATGGGAGTCTCACTGATTAACACTGAACCCTATGGGAGTCTCACCGATTAATACTGACCAAATGGGAGTCTCACTGATTAACACTGAACCCTGTGGGAGTCTCACTGATTAACACTGAACCCTATGGGAATCTCGCTGATTAACACTGAACCCTATGGGAGTCTCACTGACTAACACTGAACCCCGTGGGATTCTCACTGATTAACACTGAACCCTATGGGAATCTCGCTGATTAACACTGAACCCTGTGCGTGTCTCACTGATTAACACTGAACCCTATGCGAGTCTCACTGATTAACACTGAACCCTGTGGGAGTCTCAGTGATTAACACTGAACCCTATGGGAGTCTCACTGATTAACACTGAACCCTGTGGGAGTCTCACTGATTAACACTGAACCCTGTGGGAGTCTCACTGATTAACACAGAACCCTATGGGAGTCTCACTGATTAACACAGAACCCTGTGGATGTCTCACTGATTAACACTGAACCCTGTGGGAGTCTCACTGATTAACACTGAACCCTATGGGAGTCTCACTGATTTAGACTGAACCCTATGGGAGTCTCACTGATTAACAATGAACCTTGTGGGAGTGCCACTGATTAACACTGAACCCTGTGGGAGTCTCACTGATTAACACTGACCCCTATGGGAGTCTCACTGATTAACAATGAACCCTGTGGGAGTCTCACTGATTAACACTGAACCCTGTGGGAGTCTCACTGATTAACACTGAACCCTGTGGGAGTCTCACTGATTAACACTGAACCCTGTGGGAGTCTCACTGATTAACACCGAACCCTGTGGGAGTCTCACTGATTAACACTGAACCCTATGGGAGTCTCACTGATTAACACATGAACCCTGTGGGGGTCTCACTGATTAACACTGAACCCTATGGGAGTCTGACTGATTAACACTGAACCCTAAGGGAGTCTCACTGATTAACAACGAACCCTATGGGAGTCTCACTGATAAACACTGAACCCTGTGGGAGTCTCACTGATTAACACTGAACCCTATGGGAGTCTCACTGATTAACACTGAAACCTGTGGGAGTCTCACTGATTAACACTGAACCCTGTGGGAATTTCACTGATTAACACTGAACCCTGTGGTAGTCTCACTGATTAACACTGAACCCTATGGGAGTCTCACTGATTAACACTGAACCCTATGGGAGTCTCACCGATTAATACTGACCAAATGGGAGTCTCACTGATTAACACTGAACCCTGTGGGAGTCTCACTGATTAACACTGAACCCTATGGGAATCTCGCTGATTAACACTGAACCCTATGGGAGTCTCACTGACTAACACTGAACCCCGTGGGATTCTCACTGATTAACACTGAACCCTATGGGAATCTCGCTGATTAACACTGAACCCTGTGCGTGTCTCACTGATTAACACTGAACCCTATGCGAGTCTCACTGATTAACACTGAACCCTATGGGAATCTCGCTGATTAACACTGAACCCTGTGGGAGTCTCACTGATTAACACTGAACCCTATGGGAGTCTCACTGATTAACACTGAACCCTGTGAGAGTCTCACTGATTAACACTGGACCCTATGGGAGTCTCACTGATTAAAACTGAACCCTATGGGAGTCTCACTGATTAAAACTGAACCCTATGGGAGTCTCACTGATTAACACATGAACCCTGTGGGGGTCTCACTGATTAACACTGAACCCCGTGGGATTCTCACTGATTAACACTGAACCCTATGGGAATCTCGCTGATTAACACTGAACCCTGTGGGAGTCTCACTGATTAACACTGAACCCTATGGGAGTCTCACTGATTAACACTGAACCCTGTGAGAGTCTCACTGATTAACACTGGACCCTATGGGAGTCTCACTGATTAACACTGAACCCTATGGGAGTCTCACCGATTAATACTGAACCCTATGGGAGTCTCACTAATTAACACATGAACCCTGTGGGGGTCTCACTGATTAACACTGAACCCTATGGGAATCTCGCTGATTAACACTGAACCCTGTGGGAGTCTCACTTATTAACACTGAACCCTATGGGAGTCTCACTGATTAACACTGAACCCTATGGGAGTCTCAACGATTAATACTGAACCCTATGGGAGTCTCACTGATTAACACTGAACCCTGTAGGAATCTCACTGATTAACACTGAACCCTATGGGAATCTCGCTGATTAACACTGAACCCTGTGCGTGTCTCACTGATTAACACTGAACCCTATGCGAGTCTCACTGATTAACAATGAACCCTGTGGGAGTCTCACTGATTAACACTGAACCCTGTGGGAGTCTCACTGATTAACACTGAACCCTGTGGGAGTCTCACTGATTAACACTGAACCCTTTGGGAGTCTCACTGATTAACACCGAACCCTGTGGGAGTCTCACTGATTAACACTGAACCCTATGGGAGTCTCACTGATTAACACATGAACCCTGTGGGAGTCTCACTGATTAACACTGAACCCTATGGGAGTCTCACTGATTAACACATGAACCCTGTGGGGGTCTCACTGATTAACACTGAACCCTATGGGAGTCTGACTGATTAACACTGAACCCTAAGGGAGTCTCACTGATTAACACCGAACCCTATAGGAGTCTCACAGATAAACACTGAACCCTGTGGGAGTCTCACTGATTAACACTGAACCCTATGGGAGTCTCACTGATTAACACTGAACCCTGTGGTAGTCTCACTGATTAACACTGAACCCTATGGGAGTCTCACTGATTAACACTGAACCCTATGGGAGTCTCACCGATTAATACTGACCAAATGGGAGTCTCACTGATTAACACTGAACCCTGTGGGAGTCTCACTGATTAACACCGAACCCTATAGGAGTCTCACAGATAAACACTGAACCCTGTGGGAGTCTCACTGATTAACACTGAACCCTGTGGGAATTTCACTGATTAACACTGAACCCTGTGGTAGTCTCACTGATTAACACTGAACCCTATGGGAGTCTCACTGATTAACACTGAACCCTATGGGAGTCTCACCGATTAATACTGACCAAATGGGAGTCTCACTGATTAACACTGAACCCTGTGGGAGTCTCACTGATTAACACTGAACCCTATGGGAATCTCGCTGATTAACACTGAACCCTGTGGGAGTCTCACTGATTAACACTGAACCCTATGGGAGTCTCACTGATTAACACTGAACCCTGTGAGAGTCTCACTGATTAACACTGGACCCTATGGGAGTCTCACTGATTAACACTGAACCCTATGGGAGTCTCACCGATTAATACTGAACCCTATGGGAGTCTCACTAATTAACACATGAACCCTGTGGGGGTCTCACTGATTAACACTGAACCCTATGGGAATCTCGCTGATTAACACTGAACCCTGTGGGAGTCTCACTTATTAACACTGAACCCTATGGGAGTCTCACTGATTAACACTGAACCCTATGGGAGTCTCAACGATTAATACTGAACCCAATGGGAGTCTCACTGATTAACACTGAACCCTGTAGGAATCTCACTGATTAACACTGAACCCTATGGGAATCTCGCTGATTAACACTGAACCCTTTGCGTGTCTCACTGATTAACACTGAACCCTATGCGAGTCTCACTGATTAACAATGAACCCTGTGGGAGTCTCACTGATTAACACTGAACCCTGTGGGAGTCTCACTGATTAACACTGAACCCTGTGGGAGTCTCACTGATTAACACTGAACCCTTTGGGAGTCTCACTGATTAACACCGAACCCTGTGGGAGTCTCACTGATTAACACTGAACCCTATGGGAGTCTCACTGATTAACACATGAACCCTGTGGGAGTCTCACTGATTAACACTGAACCCTATGGGAGTCTGACTGATTAACACTGAACCCTAAGGGAGTCTCACTGATTAACACCGAACCCTATGGGAGTCTCACTGATAAACACTGAACCCTGTGGGAGTCTCACTGATTAACACTGAACCCTATGGGAGTCTCACTGATTAACACTGAACCCTATGGGAGTCTCACCGATTAATACTGACCAAATGGGAGTCTCACTGATTAACACTGAACCCTGTGGGAGTCTCACTGATTAACACTGAACCCTATGGGAATCTCGCTGATTAACACTGAACCCTGTGGGAGTCTCACTGATTAACACTGAACCCTGTGGGAGTCTCACTGATTAACACTGAACCCTGTGGGATTCTCATTGATTAACACTGAACCCTGTGGGAGTCTCACTGATTAACACCGAACCCTGTGGGAGTCTCACTGATTAACACTGAACCCTATGGGAGTCTCACTGATTAACACATGAACCCTGTGGGGGTCTCACTGATTGCCACTGAACCCTGTGGGAGTCTCACTGATTAACACTGAACCCTGTGGGAGTCTCACTGATTAACAATGAACCCTATGGGAGTCTCACTGATTAACACTGAACCCTGTGGGAGCCCCACTGATTAACACTGAACCCTATGGGAGTCTCACAGATTAACACTGAACACTGTGGGAGCCCCACTGATTAACACTGAACCCTATGGGAGTCTCACTGATTAACACTGAACCCGATTGGAGTCTCACTGATTAACACTGAACCCTATGGGAGTCTCAGTGATGAACACTGAACCCTGTGGGAGTCTCACTGATTAACACTGAACCCTATGGGAGTCTCACTGATTAACACTGAACCCTATGGGAGTCTCACCGATTAATACTGAACCCTATGGGAGTCTCACTGATTAACACTGAACCCTGTGGGAATCTCACTGATTAACACTGAACCCTATGGGAATCTCGCTGATTAACACTGAACCCTGTGGGAGCCCCACTGATTAACACTGAACCCTGTGGGAGTCTCACTGATTAACACTGAACCTTATGGGAGTCTCAGTGATTAACACTGAACCCTATGGGAGTCTCACTGATTAACACTGAACCCTATGGAAGTCTCACTGATTACCACTGAACCGTGTGGGAGTCTCACTGATTAACACTGAACCCTGTGGGAGTCTCAGTGATTAACACTGAACCCTATGGGAGTCTCACTGATTAACACTGAACCCTGTGGGAGTCTCACTGATTAACACTGAACCCTGTGGGAGTCTCACTGATTAACACTGAACCCTATGGGAGTCTCACTGATTAACACAGAACCCTGTGGGTGTCTCACTGATTAACACTGAACCCTGTGGGAGTCTCACTGATTAACACTGAACCCTATGGGAGTCTCACTGATTTAGACTGAACCCTATGGGAGTCTCACTGATTAACAATGAACCTTGTGGGAGTGTCACTGATTAACACTGAACCCTGTGGGAGTCTCACTGATTAACACTGAACCCTATGGGAGTCTCACTGATTAACAATGAACCCTGTGGGAGTCTCACTGATTAACACTGAACCCTGTGGGAGTCTCACTGATTAACACTGAACCCTGTGGGAGTCTCACTGATTAACACTGAACCCTGTGGGAGTCTCACTGATTAACACCGAACCCTGTGGGAGTCTCACTGATTAACACTGAACCCTATGGGAGTCTCACTGATTAACACATGAACCCTGTGGGGGTCTCACTGATTAACACTGAACCCTATGGGAGTCTGACTGATTAACACTGAACCCTAAGGGAGTCTCACTGATTAACAACGAACCCTATGGGAGTCTCACTGATAAACACTGAACCCTGTGGGAGTCTCACTGATTAACACTGAACCCTATGAGAGTCTCACTGATTAACACTGAAACCTGTGGGAGTCTCACTGATTAACACTGAACCCTGTGGGAATTTCACTGATTAACACTGAACCCTGTGGTAGTCTCACTGATTAACACTGAACCCTATGGGAGTCTCACTGATTAACACTGAACCCTATGGGAGTCTCACCGATTAATACTGACCAAATGGGAGTCTCACTGATTAACACTGAACCCTGTGGGAGTCTCACTGATTAACACTGAACCCTATGGGAATCTCGCTGATTAACACTGAACCCTATGGGAGTCTCACTGACTAACACTGAACCCCGTGGGATTCTCACTGATTAACACTGAACCCTATGGGAATCTCGCTGATTAACACTGAACCCTGTGCGTGTCTCACTGATTAACACTGAACCCTATGCGAGTCTCACTGATTAACACTGAACCCTGTGGGAGTCTCAGTGATTAACACTGAACCCTATGGGAGTCTCACTAATTAACACTGAACCCTGTGGGAGTCTCACTGATTAACACTGAACCCTGAGGGAGTCTCACTGATTAACACTGAACCCTATGGGAGTCTCACTGATTAACACAGAACCCTGTGGATGTCTCACTGATTAACACTGAACCCTGTGGGAGTCTCACTGATTAACACTGAACCCTATGGGAGTCTCACTGATTTAGACTGAACCCTATGGGAGTCTCACTGATTAACAATGAACCTTGTGGGAGTGTCACTGATTAACACTGAACCCTGTGGGAGTCTCACTGATTAACACTGATCCCTATGGGAGTCTCACTGATTAACAATGAACCCTGTGGGAGTCTCACTGATTAACACTGAACCCTGTGGGAGTCTCACTGATTAACACTGAACCCTGTGGGAGTCTCACTGATTAACACTGAACCCTGTGGGAGTCTCACTGATTAACACTGAACCCTGTGGGAGTCTCACTGATTAACACTGAACCCTATGGGAGTCTCACTGATTAACACATGAACCCTGTGGGGGTCTCACTGATTAACACTGAACCCTATGGGAGTCTGACTGATTAACACTGAACCCTAAGGGAGTCTCACTGATTAACACCGAACCCTATGGGAGTCTCACTGATAAACACTGAACCCTGTGGGAGTCTCACTGATTAACACTGAACCCTATGGGAGTCTCACTGATTAACACTGAAACCTGTGGGAGTCTCACTGATTAACACTGAACCCTGTGGGAATTTCACTGATTAACACTGAACCCTGTGGTAGTCTCACTGATTAACACTGAACCCTATGGGAGTCTCACTGATTAACACTGAACCCTATGGGAGTCTCACTGATTTAGACTGAACCCTATGGGAGTCTCACTGATTAACAATGAACCTTGTGGGAGTGTCACTGATTAACACTGAACCCTGTGGGAGTCTCACTGATTAACACTGATCCCTATGGGAGTCTCACTGATTAACAATGAACCCTGTGGGAGTCTCACTGATTAACACTGAACCCTGTGGGAGTCTCACTGATTAACACTGAACCCTGTGGGAGTCTCACTGATTAACACTGAACCCTGTGGGAGTCTCACTGATTAACACTGAACCCTGTGGGAGTCTCACTGATTAACACTGAACCCTATGGGAGTCTCACTGATTAACACATGAACCCTGTGGGGGTCTCACTGATTAACACTGAACCCTATGGGAGTCTGACTGATTAACACTGAACCCTAAGGGAGTCTCACTGATTAACACCGAACCCTATGGGAGTCTCACTGATAAACACTGAACCCTGTGGGAGTCTCACTGATTAACACTGAACCCTATGGGAGTCTCACTGATTAACACTGAAACCTGTGGGAGTCTCACTGATTAACACTGAACCCTGTGGGAATTTCACTGATTAACACTGAACCCTGTGGTAGTCTCACTGATTAACACTGAACCCTATGGGAGTCTCACTGATTAACACTGAACCCTATGGGAGTCTCACCGATTAATACTGACCAAATGGGAGTCTCACTGATTAACACTGAACCCTGTGGGAGTCTCACTGATTAACACTGAACCCTATGGGAATCTCGCTGATTAACACTGAACCCTGTGGGAGTCTCACTGATTAACACTGAACCCTATGGGAGTCTCACTGATTAACACTGAACCCTGTGAGAGTCTCACTGATTAACACTGGACCCTATGGGAGTCTCACTGATTAAAACTGAACCCTATGGGAGTCTCACTGAATAAAACTGAACCCTATGGGAGTCTCACTGATTAACACATGAACCCTGTGGGGGTCTCACTGATTAACACTGAACCCCGTGGGATTCTCACTGATTAACACTGAACCCTATGGGAATCTCGCTGATTAACACTGAACCCTGTGGGAGTCTCACTGATTAACACTGAACCCTATGGGAGTCTCACTGATTAACACTGAACCCTGTGAGAGTCTCACTGATTAACACTGGACCCTATGGGAGTCTCACTGATTAACACTGAACCCTATGGGAGTCTCACCGATTAATACTGAACCCTATGGGAGTCTCACTAATTAACACATGAACCCTGTGGGGGTCTCACTGATTAACACTGAACCCTATGGGAATCTCGCTGATTAACACTGAACCCTGTGGGAGTCTCACTTATTAACACTGAACCCTATGGGAGTCTCACTGATTAACACTGAACCCTATGGGAGTCTCAACGATTAATACTGAACCCTATGGGAGTCTCACTGATTAACACTGAACCCTGTAGGAATCTCACTGATTAACACTGAACCCTATGGGAATCTCGCTGATTAACACTGAACCCTGTGCGTGTCTCACTGATTAACACTGAACCCTATGCGAGTCTCACTGATTAACAATGAACCCTGTGGGAGTCTCACTGATTAACACTGAACCCTGTGGGAGTCTCACTGATTAACACTGAACCCTGTGGGAGTCTCACTGATTAACACTGAACCCTTTGGGAGTCTCACTGATTAACACCGAACCCTGTGGGAGTCTCACTGATTAACACTGAACCCTATGGGAGTCTCACTGATTAACACATGAACCCTGTGGGAGTCTCACTGATTAACACTGAACCCTATGGGAGTCTCACTGATTAACACATGAACCCTGTGGGGGTCTCACTGATTAACACTGAACCCTATGGGAGTCTGACTGATTAACACTGAACCCTAAGGGAGTCTCACTGATTAACACCGAACCCTATAGGAGTCTCACAGATAAACACTGAACCCTGTGGGAGTCTCACTGATTAACACTGAACCCTATGGGAGTCTCACTGATTAACACTGAACCCTGTGGTAGTCTCACTGATTAACACTGAACCCTATGGGAGTCTCACTGATTAACACTGAACCCTATGGGAGTCTCACCGATTAATACTGACCAAATGGGAGTCTCACTGATTAACACTGAACCCTGTGGGAGTCTCACTGATTAACACCGAACCCTATAGGAGTCTCACAGATAAACACTGAACCCTGTGGGAGTCTCACTGATTAACACTGAACCCTGTGGGAATTTCACTGATTAACACTGAACCCTGTGGTAGTCTCACTGATTAACACTGAACCCTATGGGAGTCTCACTGATTAACACTGAACCCTATGGGAGTCTCACCGATTAATACTGACCAAATGGGAGTCTCACTGATTAACACTGAACCCTGTGGGAGTCTCACTGATTAACACTGAACCCTATGGGAATCTCGCTGATTAACACTGAACCCTGTGGGAGTCTCACTGATTAACACTGAACCCTATGGGAGTCTCACTGATTAACACTGAACCCTGTGAGAGTCTCACTGATTAACACTGGACCCTATGGGAGTCTCACTGATTAACACTGAACCCTATGGGAGTCTCACCGATTAATACTGAACCCTATGGGAGTCTCACTAATTAACACATGAACCCTGTGGGGGTCTCACTGATTAACACTGAACCCTATGGGAATCTCGCTGATTAACACTGAACCCTGTGGGAGTCTCACTTATTAACACTGAACCCTATGGGAGTCTCACTGATTAACACTGAACCCTATGGGAGTCTCAACGATTAATACTGAACCCAATGGGAGTCTCACTGATTAACACTGAACCCTGTAGGAATCTCACTGATTAACACTGAACCCTATGGGAATCTCGCTGATTAACACTGAACCCTTTGCGTGTCTCACTGATTAACACTGAACCCTATGCGAGTCTCACTGATTAACAATGAACCCTGTGGGAGTCTCACTGATTAACACTGAACCCTGTGGGAGTCTCACTGATTAACACTGAACCCTGTGGGAGTCTCACTGATTAACACATGAACCCTGTGGGAGTCTCACTGATTAACACTGAACCCTATGGGAGTCTGACTGATTAACACTGAACCCTAAGGGAGTCTCACTGATTAACACCGAACCCTATGGGAGTCTCACTGATAAACACTGAACCCTGTGGGAGTCTCACTGATTAACACTGAACCCTATGGGAGTCTCACTGATTAACACTGAACCCTATGGGAGTCTCACCGATTAATACTGACCAAATGGGAGTCTCACTGATTAACACTGAACCCTGTGGGAGTCTCACTGATTAACACTGAACCCTATGGGAATCTCGCTGATTAACACTGAACCCTGTGGGAGTCTCACTGATTAACACTGAACCCTGTGGGAGTCTCACTGATTAACACTGAACCCTGTGGGATTCTCATTGATTAACACTGAACCCTGTGGGAGTCTCACTGATTAACACCGAACCCTGTGGGAGTCTCACTGATTAACACTGAACCCTATGGGAGTCTCACTGATTAACACATGAACCCTGTGGGGGTCTCACTGATTGCCACTGAACCCTGTGGGAGTCTCACTGATTAACACTGAACCCTGTGGGAGTCTCACTGATTAACAATGAACCCTATGGGAGTCTCACTGATTAACACTGAACCCTGTGGGAGCCCCACTGATTAACACTGAACCCTATGGGAGTCTCACAGATTAACACTGAACACTGTGGGAGCCCCACTGATTAACACTGAACCCTATGGGAGTCTCACTGATTAACACTGAACCCGATTGGAGTCTCACTGATTAACACTGAACCCTATGGGAGTCTCAGTGATGAACACTGAACCCTGTGGGAGTCTCACTGATTAACACTGAACCCTATGGGAGTCTCACTGATTAACACTGAACCCTATGGGAGTCTCACCGATTAATACTGAACCCTATGGGAGTCTCACTGATTAACACTGAACCCTGTGGGAATCTCACTGATTAACACTGAACCCTATGGGAATCTCGCTGATTAACACTGAACCCTGTGGGAGCCCCACTGATTAACACTGAACCCTGTGGGAGTCTCACTGATTAACACTGAACCTTATGGGAGTCTCAGTGATTAACACTGAACCCTATGGGAGTCTCACTGATTAACACTGAACCCTATGGAAGTCTCACTGATTACCACTGAACCGTGTGGGAGTCTCACTGATTAACACTGAACCCTGTGGGAGTCTCACTGATTAACAATGAACCCTATGGGAGTCTCACTGATTAACAGTGAACCCTGTCGGAGCCCCACTGATTAACACTGAACCCTATGGGAGTCTCACAGATTAACACTGAACACTGTGGGAGCCCCACTGATTAACACTGAACCCTATGGGAGTCTCACTGATTAACACTGAACCCTATGGGAGTCTCACTGATGGACACTGAACCCTGTGGGAGTCTCACTTATTAACACTGAACCCTATGGGAGTCTCACTGATTAACACTGAACCCTATGGGAGTCTCACTGATGGACACTGAACCCTGTGGGAGTCTCACTTATTAACACTGAACCCTATGGGAGTCTCACTGATTAACACTGAACCCTATGGGAGTCTCAACGATTAATACTGAACCCTATGGGAGTCTCACTGATTAACACTGAACCCTGTGGGAATCTCACTGATTAACACTGAACCCTATGGGAATCTCGCTGATTAACACTGAACCCTGTGCGTGTCTCACTGATTAACACTGAACCCTATGCGAGTCTCACTGATTAACAATGAACCCTGTGGGAGTCTCACTGATTAACACTGAACCCTGTGGGAGTCTCACTGATTAACACTGAACCCTGTGGGAGTCTCACTGATTAACACTGAACCCTGTGGGAGTCTCACTGATTAACACCGAACCCTGTGGGAGTCTCACTGATTAACACTGAACCCTATGGGAGTCTCACTGATTAACACATGAACCCTGTGGGAGTCTCACTGATTAACACTGAACCCTATGGGAGCCTGACTGATTAACACTGAACCCTAAGGGAGTCTCACTGATTAACACCGAACCCTATGGGAGTCTCACTGATAAACACTGAACCCTGTGGGAGTCTCACTGATTAACACTGAACCCTATGGGAGTCTCACTGATTAACACTGAACCCTATGGGAGTCTCACCGATTAATACTGACCAAATGGGAGTCTCACTGATTAACACTGAACCCTGTGGGAGTCTCACTGATTAACACTGAACCCTATGGGAATCTCGCTGATTAACACTGAACCCTGTGGGAGTCTCACTGATTAACACTGAACCCTGTGGGAGTCTCACTGATTAACACTGACCACTGTGGGAGTCTCACTGATTAACACTGACCCCTGTGGGATTCTCATTGATTAACACTGAAACCCTGTGGGAGTCTCACTGATTAACACTGAACCTTATGGGAGTCTCAGTGATTAACACTGAACCCTATGGGAGTCTCACTGATTAACACTGAACCCTATGGAAGTCTCACTGATTACCACTGAACCCTGTGGGAGTCTCACTGATTAACACTGAACCCTGTGGGAGTCTCACTGATTAACAATGAACCCTATGGGAGTCTCACTGATTGACACTGAACCCTGTGGGAGCCCCACTGATTAACACTGAACCCTATGGGAGTCTCACAGATTAACACTGAACACTGTGGGAGCCCCACTGATTAACACTGAACCCTATGGGAGTCTCACTGATTAACACTGAACCCGATTGGAGTCTCACTGATTAACACTGAACCCTATGGGAGTCTCACTGATGAACACTGAACCCTGTGGGAGTCTCACTGATTAACACTGAACCCTATGGGAGTCTCAATGATTAACACTGAACCCTATGGGAGTCTCACCGATTAATACTGAACCCTATGGGAGTCTCACTGATTAACACTGAACCCTGTGGGAATCTCACTGATTAACACTGAACCCTATGGGAATCTCGCTGATTAACACTGAACCCTGTGGGAATCTCACTGATTAACACTGAACCCTATGGAAGTCTCACTGATTACCACTGAACCCTGTGGGAGTCTCACTGATTAACACTGAACCCTGTGGGAGTCTCACTGATTAACAATGAACCCTATGGGAGTCTCACTGATTAACAGTGAACCCTGTGGGAGCCCCACTGATTAACACTGAACCCTATGGGAGTCTCACAGATTAACACTGAACACTGTGGGAGCCCCACTGATTAACACTGAACCATATGGGAGTCTCACTGATTAACACTGAACCCGATGGGAGTCTCACTGATTAACACTGAACCCTATGGGAGTCTCACTGATGAACACTGAACCCTGTGGGAGTCTCACTTATTAACACTGAACCCTATGGGAGTCTCACTGATTAACACTGAACCCTATGGGAGTCTCACCGATTAATACTGAACCCTATGGGAGTCTCACTGACTAACACTGAACCCCGTGGGATTCTCACTGATTAACACTGAACCCTATGGGAATCTCGCTGATTAACACTGAACCCTGTGCGTGTCTCACTGATTAACACTGAACCCTATGCGAGTCTCACTGATTAACACTGAACCCTGTGGGAGTCTCAGTGATTAACACTGAACCCTGTGGGAGTCTCACTGATTAACACTGAACCCTGTGGGAGTCTCACTGATTAACACTGAACCCTATGGGAGTCTCACTGATTAACACAGAACCCTGTGGGTGTCTCACTGATTAACACTGATCCCTGTGGGAGTCTCACTGATTAACACTGAACCCTATGGGAGTCTCACTGATTTAGACTGAACCCTATGGGAGTCTCACTGATTAACAATGAACCTTGTGGGAGTCTCACTGATTAACACCGAACCCTGTGGGAGTCTCACTGATTAACACTGAACCCTATGGGAGTCTCACTGATTAACACATGAACCCTGTGGGGGTCTCACTGATTAACACTGAACCCTATGGGAGTCTGAGTGATTAACACTGAACCCTAAGGGAGTCTCACTGATTAACACCGAACCCTATGGGAGTCTCACTGATAAACACTGAACCCTGTGGGAGTCTCACTGATGAACACTGAACCCTGTGGGAGTCTCACTGATTAACACTGAACCCTATGGGAGTCTCAATGATTAACACTGAACCCTATGGGAGTCTCACCGATTAATACTGAACCCTATGGGAGTCTCACTGATTAACACTGAACCCTGTGGGAATCTCACTGATTAACACTGAACCCTATGGGAATCTCGCTGATTAACACTGAACCCTGTGGGAATCTCACTGATTAACACTGAACCCTATGGAAGTCTCACTGATTACCACTGAACCCTGTGGGAGTCTCACTGATTAACACTGAACCCTGTGGGAGTCTCACTGATTAACAATGAACCCTATGGGAGTCTCACTGATTAACAGTGAACCCTGTGGGAGCCCCACTGATTAACACTGAACCCTATGGGAGTCTCACAGATTAACACTGAACACTGTGGGAGCCCCACTGATTAACACTGAACCATATGGGAGTCTCACTGATTAACACTGAACCCGATGGGAGTCTCACTGATTAACACTGAACCCTATGGGAGTCTCACTGATGAACACTGAACCCTGTGGGAGTCTCACTTATTAACACTGAACCCTATGGGAGTCTCACTGATTAACACTGAACCCTATGGGAGTCTCACCGATTAATACTGAACCCTATGGGAGTCTCACTGACTAACACTGAACCCCGTGGGATTCTCACTGATTAACACTGAACCCTATGGGAATCTCGCTGATTAACACTGAACCCTGTGCGTGTCTCACTGATTAACACTGAACCCTATGCGAGTCTCACTGATTAACACTGAACCCTGTGGGAGTCTCAGTGATTAACACTGAACCCTGTGGGAGTCTCACTGATTAACACTGAACCCTGTGGGAGTCTCACTGATTAACACTGAACCCTATGGGAGTCTCACTGATTAACACAGAACCCTGTGGGTGTCTCACTGATTAACACTGAACCCTGTGGGAGTCTCACTGATTAACACTGAACCCTATGGGAGTCTCACTGATTTAGACTGAACCCTATGGGAGTCTCACTGATTAACAATGAACCTTGTGGGAGTCTCACTGATTAACACCGAACCCTGTGGGAGTCTCACTGATTAACACTGAACCCTATGGGAGTCTCACTGATTAACACATGAACCCTGTGGGGGTCTCACTGATTAACACTGAACCCTATGGGAGTCTGACTGATTAACACTGAACCCTAAGGGAGTCTCACTGATTAACACCGAACCCTATGGGAGTCTCACTGATAAACACTGAACCCTGTGGGAGTCTCACTGATTAACACTGAACCCTATGGGAGTCTCACTGATTAACACTGAAACCTGTGGGAGTCTCACTGATTAACACTGAACCCTGTGGGAATTTCACTGATTAACACTGAACCCTGTGGGAGTCTCACTGATTAACACTGAACCTTATGGGAGTCTCAGTGATTAACACTGAACCCTATGGGAGTCTCACTGATTAACACTGAACCCTATGGAAGTCTCACTGATTACCACTGAACCGTGTGGGAGTCTCACTGATTAACACTGAACCCTGTGGGAGTCTCACTGATTAACAATGAACCCTATGGGAGTCTCACTGATTAACAGTGAACCCTGTCGGAGCCCCACTGATTAACACTGAACCCTATGGGAGTCTCACAGATTAACACTGAACACTGTGGGAGCCCCACTGATTAACACTGAACCCTATGGGAGTCTCACTGATTAACACTGAACCCTATGGGAGTCTCACTGATGGACACTGAACCCTGTGGGAGTCTCACTTATTAACACTGAACCCTATGGGAGTCTCACTGATTAACACTGAACCCTATGGGAGTCTCACTGATGGACACTGAACCCTGTGGGAGTCTCACTTATTAACACTGAACCCTATGGGAGTCTCACTGATTAACACTGAACCCTATGGGAGTCTCAACGATTAATACTGAACCCTATGGGAGTCTCACTGATTAACACTGAACCCTGTGGGAATCTCACTGATTAACACTGAACCCTATGGGAATCTCGCTGATTAACACTGAACCCTGTGCGTGTCTCACTGATTAACACTGAACCCTATGCGAGTCTCACTGATTAACAATGAACCCTGTGGGAGTCTCACTGATTAACACTGAACCCTGTGGGAGTCTCACTGATTAACACTGAACCCTGTGGGAGTCTCACTGATTAACACTGAACCCTGTGGGAGTCTCACTGATTAACACCGAACCCTGTGGGAGTCTCACTGATTAACACTGAACCCTATGGGAGTCTCACTGATTAACACATGAACCCTGTGGGAGTCTCACTGATTAACACTGAACCCTATGGGAGCCTGACTGATTAACACTGAACCCTAAGGGAGTCTCACTGATTAACACCGAACCCTGTGGGAGTCTCACTGATTAACACTGAACCCTATGGGAGTCTCACTGATAAACACTGAACCCTGTGGGAGTCTCACTGATTAACACTGAACCCTATGGGAGTCTCACTGATTAACACTGAACCCTATGGGAGTCTCACCGATTAATACTGACCAAATGGGAGTCTCACTGATTAACACTGAACCCTGTGGGAGTCTCACTGATTAACACTGAACCCTATGGGAATCTCGCTGATTAACACTGAACCCTGTGGGAGTCTCACTGATTAACACTGAACCCTGTGGGAGTCTCACTGATTAACACTGACCACTGTGGGAGTCTCACTGATTAACACTGACCCCTGTGGGATTCTCATTGATTAACACTGAAACCCTGTGGGAGTCTCACTGATTAACACTGAACCTTATGGGAGTCTCAGTGATTAACACTGAACCCTATGGGAGTCTCACTGATTAACACTGAACCCTATGGAAGTCTCACTGATTACCACTGAACCCTGTGGGAGTCTCACTGATTAACACTGAACCCTGTGGGAGTCTCACTGATTAACAATGAACCCTATGGGAGTCTCACTGATTGACACTGAACCCTGTGGGAGCCCCACTGATTAACACTGAACCCTATGGGAGTCTCACAGATTAACACTGAACACTGTGGGAGCCCCACTGATTAACACTGAACCCTATGGGAGTCTCACTGATTAACACTGAACCCGATTGGAGTCTCACTGATTAACACTGAACCCTATGGGAGTCTCACTGATGAACACTGAACCCTGTGGGAGTCTCACTGATTAACACTGAACCCTATGGGAGTCTCAATGATTAACACTGAACCCTATGGGAGTCTCACCGATTAATACTGAACCCTATGGGAGTCTCACTGATTAACACTGAACCCTGTGGGAATCTCACTGATTAACACTGAACCCTATGGGAATCTCGCTGATTAACACTGAACCCTGTGGGAATCTCACTGATTAACACTGAACCCTATGGAAGTCTCACTGATTACCACTGAACCCTGTGGGAGTCTCACTGATTAACACTGAACCCTGTGGGAGTCTCACTGATTAACAATGAACCCTATGGGAGTCTCACTGATTAACAGTGAACCCTGTGGGAGCCCCACTGATTAACACTGAACCCTATGGGAGTCTCACAGATTAACACTGAACACTGTGGGAGCCCCACTGATTAACACTGAACCATATGGGAGTCTCACTGATTAACACTGAACCCGATGGGAGTCTCACTGATTAACACTGAACCCTATGGGAGTCTCACTGATGAACACTGAACCCTGTGGGAGTCTCACTTATTAACACTGAACCCTATGGGAGTCTCACTGATTAACACTGAACCCTATGGGAGTCTCACCGATTAATACTGAACCCTATGGGAGTCTCACTGACTAACACTGAACCCCGTGGGATTCTCACTGATTAACACTGAACCCTATGGGAATCTCGCTGATTAACACTGAACCCTGTGCGTGTCTCACTGATTAACACTGAACCCTATGCGAGTCTCACTGATTAACACTGAACCCTGTGGGAGTCTCAGTGATTAACACTGAACCCTGTGGGAGTCTCACTGATTAACACTGAACCCTGTGGGAGTCTCACTGATTAACACTGAACCCTATGGGAGTCTCACTGATTAACACAGAACCCTGTGGGTGTCTCACTGATTAACACTGAACCCTGTGGGAGTCTCACTGATTAACACTGAACCCTATGGGAGTCTCACTGATTTAGACTGAACCCTATGGGAGTCTCACTGATTAACAATGAACCTTGTGGGAGTCTCACTGATTAACACCGAACCCTGTGGGAGTCTCACTGATTAACACTGAACCCTATGGGAGTCTCACTGATTAACACATGAACCCTGTGGGGGTCTCACTGATTAACACTGAACCCTATGGGAGTCTGACTGATTAACACTGAACCCTAAGGGAGTCTCACTGATTAACACCGAACCCTATGGGAGTCTCACTGATAAACACTGAACCCTGTGGGAGTCTCACTGATTAACACTGAACCCTATGGGAGTCTCACTGATTAACACTGAAACCTGTGGGAGTCTCACTGATTAACACTGAACCCTGTGGGAATTTCACTGATTAACACTGAACCCTGTGGTAGTCTCACTGATTAACACTGAACCCTATGGGAGTCTCACTGATTAACACTGAACCCTATGGGAGTCTCACCGATTAATACTGACCAAATGGGAGTCTCACTGATTAACACTGAACCCTGTGGGAGTCTCACTGATTAACACTGAACCCTATGGGAATCTCGCTGATTAACACTGAACCCTATGGGAGTCTCACTGACTAACGCTGAACCCCGTGGGATTCTCACTGATTAACACTGAACCCTATGGGAATCTCGCTGATTAACACTGAACCCTGTGCGTATCTCACTGATTAACACTGAACCCTATGCGAGTCTCACTGATTAACACTGAACCCTGTGGGAGTCTCAGTGATTAACACTGAACCCTATGGGAGTCTCACTGTTTAACACTGAACCCTGTGGGAGTCTCACTGATTAACACTGAACCCTGTGGGAGTCTCACTGATTAACACTGAACCCTATGGGAGTCTCACTGATTAACACAGAACCCTGTGGATGTCTCACTGATTAACACTGAACCCTGTGGGAGTCTCACTGATTAACACTGAACCCTATGGGAGTCTCACTGATTTAGACTGAACCCTATGGGAGTCTCACTGATTAACAATGAACCTTGTGGGAGTGTCACTGATTAACACTGAACCCTGTGGGAGTCTCACTGATTAACACTGAACCCTATGGGAGTCTCACTGATTAACAATGAACCCTGTGGGAGTCTCACTGATTAACACTGAACCCTGTGGGAGTCTCACTGATTAACACTGAACCCTGTGGGAGTCTCACTGATTAACACTGAACCCTGTGGGAGTCTCACTGATTAACACCGAACCCTGTGGGAGTCTCACTGATTAACACTGAACCCTATGGGAGTCTCACTGATTAACACATGAACCCTGTGGGGGTCTCACTGATTAACACTGAACCCTATGGGAGTCTGACTGATTAACACTGAACCTTAAGGGAGTCTCACTGATTAACACCGAACCCTATGGGAGTCTCACTGATAAACACTGAACCCTGTGGGAGTCTCACTGATTAACACTGAACCCTATGGGAGTCTCACTGATTAACACTGAAACCTGTGGGAGTCTCACTGATTAACACTGAACCCTGTGGGAATTTCACTGATTAACACTGAACCCTGTGGGAATCTCGCTGATTAACACTGAACCCTGTGGGAGTCTCACTGATTAACACTGAACCCTATGGGAGTCTCACTGATTAACACTGAACCCTGTGAGAGTCTCACTGATTAACACTGGACCCTATGGGAGTCTCACTGATTAAAACTGAACCCTATGGGAGTCTCACTGATTAAAACTGAACCCTATGGGAGTCTCACTGATTAACACATGAACCCTGTGGGGGTCTCACTGATTAACACTGAACCCCGTGGGATTCTCACTGATTAACACTGAACCCTATGGGAATCTCGCTGATTAACACTGAACCCTGTGCGTGTCTCACTGATTAACACTGAACCCTATGCGAGTCTCACTGATTAACACTGAACCCTGTGGGAGTCTCAGTGATTAACACTGAACCCTATGGGAGTCTCGCTGATTAACACTGAACCCTGTGGGAGTCTCACTGATTAACACTGAACCCCGTGAGATTCTCACTGATTAACACTGAACCCTATGGGAATCTCGCTGATTAACACTGAACCCTGTGCGTGTCTCACTGATTAACACTGAACCCTATGCGAGTCTCACTGATTAACACTGAACCCTGTGGGAGTCTCAGTGATTAACACTGAACCCTATGGGAGTCTCACTGATTAACACTGAACCCTGTGGGAGTCTCACTGATTAACACTGAACCCTGTGGGAGTCTCACTGATTAACACTGAACCCTATGGGAGTCTCACTGATTAACACATGAACCCTGTGGGGGTCTCACTGATTAACACTGAACCCTATGGGAGTCTGACTGATTAACACTGAACCTTAAGGGAGTTTCACTGATTAACACCGAACCCTATGGGAGTCTCACTGATAAACACTGAACCCTGTGGGAGTCTCACTGATTAACACTGAACCCTATGGGAGTCTCACTGATTAACACTGAAACCTGTGGGAGTCTCACTGATTAACACTGAACCCTGTGGGAATTTCACTGATTAACACTGAACCCTGTGGGAATCTCGCTGATTAACACTGAACCCTGTGGGAGTCTCACTGATTAACACTGAACCCTATGGGAGTCTCACTGATTAACACTGAACCCTGTGAGAGTCTCACTGATTAACACTGGACCCTATGGGAGTCTCACTGATTAAAACTGAACCCTATGGGAGTCTCACTGATTAAAACTGAACCCTATGGGAGTCTCACTGATTAACACATGAACCCTGTGGGGGTCTCACTGATTAACACTGAACCCCGTGGGATTCTCACTGATTAACACTGAACCCTATGGGAATCTCGCTGATTAACACTGAACCCTGTGCGTGTCTCACTGATTAACACTGAACCCTATGCGAGTCTCACTGATTAACACTGAACCCTGTGGGAGTCTCAGTGATTAACACTGAACCCTATGGGAGTCTCACTGATTAACACTGAACCCTGTGGGAGTCTCACTGATTAACACTGAACCCCGTGAGATTCTCACTGATTAACACTGAACCCTATGGGAATCTCGCTGATTAACACTGAACCCTGTGCGTGTCTCACTGATTAACACTGAACCCTATGCGAGTCTCACTGATTAACACTGAACCCTGTGGGAGTCTCAGTGATTAACACTGAACCCTATGGGAGTCTCACTGATTAACACTGAACCCTGTGGGAGTCTCACTGATTAACACTGAACCCTGTGGGAGTCTCACTGATTAACACTGAACCCTATGGGAGTCTCACTGATTAACACAGAACCCTGTGGATGTCTCACTGATTAACACTGAACCCTGTGGGAGTCTCACTGATTAACACTGAACCTTGTGGGAGTGTCACTGATTAACACTGAACCCTGTGGGAGTCTCACTGATTAACACTGAACCCTATGGGAGTCTCACTGATTAACAATGAACCCTGTGGGAGTCTCACTGATTAACACTGAACCCTGTGGGAGTCTCACTGATTAACACTGAACCCTGTGGGAGTCTCACTGATTAACACTGAACCCTGTGGGAGTCTCACTGATTAACACCGCACCCTGTGGGAGTCTCACTGATTAACACTGAACCCTATGGGAGTCTCACTGATTAACACATGAACCCTATGGGAGTCTCACTGATTAACACTGAACCCTGTGGGAGTCTCACTGATTAACACTGAACCCTGTGGGAGTCTCACTGATTAACACTGAACCCTATGGGAGTCTCACTGATTAACACATGAACCCTGTGGGGGTCTCAATGATTAACACTGAACCCTATGGGAGTCTGACTGATTAACACTGAACCTTAAGGGAGTCTCACTGATTAACACCGAACCCTATGGGAGTCTCACTGATAAACACTGAACCCTGTGGGAGTCTCACTGATTAACACTGAACCCTATGGGAGTCTCACTGATTAACACTGAAACCTGTGGGAGTCTCACTGATTAACACTGAACCCTGTGGGAATTTCACTGATTAACACTGAACCCTGTGGGAATCTCGCTGATTAACACTGAACCCTGTGGGAGTCTCACTGATTAACACTGAACCCTATGGGAGTCTCACTGATTAACAATGAACCCTGTGAGAGTCTCACTGATTAACACTGGACCCTATGGGAGTCTCACTGATTAAAACTGAACCCTATGGGAGTCTCACTGATTAAAACTGAACCCTATGGGAGTCTCACTGATTAACACATGAACCCTGTGGGGGTCTCACTGATTAACACTGAACCCCGTGGGATTCTCACTGATTAACACTGAACCCTATGGGAATCTCGCTGATTAACACTGAACCCTGTGCGTGTCTCACTGATTAACACTGAACCCTATGCGAGTCTCACTGATTAACACTGAACCCTGTGGGAGTCTCAGTGATTAACACTGAACCCTATGGGAGTCTCACTGATTAACACTGAACCCTGTGGGAGTCTCACTGATTAACACTGAACCCCGTGAGATTCTCACTGATTAACACTGAACCCTATGGGAATCTCGCTGATTAACACTGAACCCTGTGCGTGTCTCACTGATTAACACTGAACCCTATGCGAGTCTCACTGATTAACACTGAACCCTGTGGGAGTCTCAGTGATTAACACTGAACCCTATGGGAGTCTCACTGATTAACACTGAACCCTGTGGGAGTCTCACTGATTAACACTGAACCCTGTGGGAGTCTCACTGATTAACACTGAACCCTATGGGAGTCTCACTGATTAACACAGAACCCTGTGGATGTCTCACTGATTAACACTGAACCCTGTGGGAGTCTCACTGATTAACACTGAACCTTATGGGAGTCTCACTGATTTAGACTGAACCCTATGGAGTCTCACTGATTAACAATGAACCTTGTGGGAGTGTCACTGATTAACACTGAACCCTGTGGGAGTCTCACTGATTAACACTGAACCCTATGGGAGTCTCACTGATTAACAATGAACCCTGTGGGAGTCTCACTGATTAACACTGAACCCTGTGGGAGTCTCACTGATTAACACTGAACCCTGTGGGAGTCTCACTGATTAACACTGAACCCTGTGGGAGTCTCACTGATTAACACCGCACCCTGTGGGAGTCTCACTGATTAACACTGAACCCTATGGGAGTCTCACTGATTAACACATGAACCCTGTGGGGGTCTCACTGATTAACACTGAACCCTATGGGAGTCTGACTGATTAACACTGAACCCTGAAGGAGTCTCACTGATTAACACCGAACCCTATGGGAGTCTCACTGATAAACACTGAACCCTGTGGGAGTCTCACTGATTAACACTGAACCCTATGGGAGTCTCACTGATTAACACTGAAACCTGTGGGAGTCTCACTGATTAACACTGAACCCTGTGGGAATTTCACTGATTAACACTGAACCCTGTGGTAGTCTCACTGATTAACACTTAACCCTATGGGAGTCTCACTGATTAACACTGATCCCTATGGGAGTCTCACCGATTAATACTGACCAAATGGGAGTCTCACTGATTAACACTGAACCCTGTGGGAGTCTCACTGATTAACACTGAACCCTATGGGAATCTCGCTGATTAACACTGAACCCTGTGGGAGTCTCACTGATTAACACTGAACCCTATGGGAGTCTCACTGATTAACACTGAACCCTGTGAGAGTCTCACTGATTAACACTGGACCCTATGGGAGTCTCACTGATTAAAACTGAACCCTATGGGAGTCTCACTGATTAAAACTGAACCCTATGGGAGTCTCACTGATTAACACATGAACCCTGTGGGGGTCTCACTGATTAACACTGAACCCCGTGGGATTCTCACTGATTAACACTGAACCCTATGGGAATCTCGCTGATTAACACTGAACCCTGTGCGTGTCTCACTGATTAACACTGAACCCTATGCGAGTCTCACTGATTAACACTGAACCCTGTGGGAGTCTCAGTGATTAACACTGAACCCTATGGGAGTCTCACTGATTAACACTGAACCCTGTGGGAGTCTCACTGATTAACACTGAACCCTGTGGGAGTCTCACTGATTAACACTGAACCCTATGGGAGTCTCACTGATTAACACAGAACCCTGTGGATGTCTCACTGATTAACACTGAACCCTGTGGGAGTCTCACTGATTAACACTGAACCCTATGGGAGTCTCACTGATTTAGACTGAACCCTATGGGAGTCTCACTGATTAACAATGAACCTTGTGGGAGTGTCACTGATTAACACTGAACCCTGTGGGAGTCTCACTGATTAACACTGAACCCTATGGGAGTCTCACTGAGTAACAATGAACCCTGTGGGAGTCTCACTGATTAACACTGAACCCTGTGGGAGTCTCACTGATTAACACTGAACCCTGTGGGAGTCTCACTGATTAACACTGAACCCTGTGGGAGTCTCACTGATTAACACCGAACCCTGTGGGAGTCTCACTGATTAACACTGAACCCTTTGGGAGTCTCACTGATTAACACATGAACCCTGTGGGGGTCTCACTGATTAACACTGAACCCTATGGGAGTCTCACTGATTAACAATGAACCCTGTGGGAGTCTCACTGATTAACACTGAACCCTGTGGGAGTCTCACTGATTAACACTGAACCCTGTGGGAGTCTCACTGATTAACACTGAACCCTGTGGGAGTCTCACTGATTAACACCAAACCCTGTGGGAGTCTCACTGATTAACACTGAACCCTATGGGAGTCTCACTGATTAACACATGAACCCTGTGGGGGTCTCACTGATTAACACTGAACCCTATGGGAGTCTGACTGATTAACACTGAACCCTAAGGGAGTCTCACTGATTAACACCGAACCCTATGGGAGTCTCACAGATAAACACTGAACCCTGTGGGAGTCTCACTGATTAACACTGAACCCTATGGGAGTCTCACTGATTAACACTGAAACCTGTGGGAGTCTCACTGATTAACACTGAACCCTATGGGAGTCTCACTGATTAACACTGAACCCTGTGGGGGTCTCACTGATTAACACTGACCCCTATGGGAGTCTCACTGATTAACAATGAACCATGTGGGAGTCTCACTGATTAACACTGAACCCTGTGGGAGTCTCACTGATTAACACTGAACCCTGTGGGAGTCTCACTGATTAACACTGAACCCTGTGGGAGTCTCACTGATTAACACCGAACCCTGTGGGAGTCTCACTGATTAACACTGAACCCTATGGGAGTCTCACTGATTAACACATGAACCCTGTGGGGGTCTCACTGATTAACACTGAACCCTATGGGAGTCTGATTGATTAACACTGAACCCTAAGGGAGTTTCACTGATTAACACCGAACCCTATGGGAGTCTCACAGATAAACACTGAACCCTGTGGGAGTATTCACTGATTAACACTGAACCCTATGGGAGTCTCACTGATTAACACTGAAACCTGTGGGAGTCTCACTGATTAACACTGAACCCTGTGGGAATTTCACTGATTAACACTGAACCCTGTGGTAGTCTCACTGATTAACACTGAACCCTATGGGAGTCTCACTGATTAACACTGAACCCTATGGGAGTCTCACCGATTAATACTGACCAAATGGGAGTCTCACTGATTAACACTGAACCCTGTGGGAGTCTCACTGATTAACACTGAACCCTATGGGAATCTCGCTGATTAACACTGAACCCTGTGGGAGTCTCACTGATTAACACTGAACCCTATGGGAGTCTCACTGATTAACACTGAACCCTGTGAGATTCTCACTGATTAACACTGGACCCTATGGGAGTCTCACTGATTAAAACTGAACCCTATGGGAGTCTCACTGATTAAAACTGAACCCTATGGGAGTCTCACTGATTAACACATGAACCCTGTGGGGGTCTCACTGATTAACACTGAACCCTATGGGAGTCTGACTGATTAACACTGAACCCTATGGGAGTCTCACTGATAAACACTGAACCCTGTGGGAGTCTCACTGATTAAAACTGAACCCTGTGGGAATTTCACTGATTAACACTGAACCCTGTGGTAGTCTCACTGATTAACACTGAACCCTATGGGAGTCTCACTGATTAACACTGAACCCTATGGGAGTCTCACCGATTAATACTGACCAAATGGGAGTCTCACTGATTAACACGGAACCCTGTGGGAGTCTCACTGATTAACACTGAACCCTATGGGAATCTCGCTGATTAACACTGAACCCTGTGGGAGTCTCACTGATTAACACTGAACCCTATGGGAGTCTCACTGATTAACACTGAACCCTGTGAGAGTCTCACTGATTAACTCTGGACCCTATGGGAGTCTCACTGATTAACACTGAACCCTGTGGGAGTCTCACTGATTAACACTGAACCCTATGGGAGTCTCACTGATTAACACAGAACCCTGTGGGTGTCTCACTGATTAACACTGAACCCTGTGGGAGTCTCACTGATTAACACTGAACGCTATGGGAGTCTCACTGATTAACACTGAACCCTAAGGGAGTCTCACTGATTAACACTGAACCCTATGGGAGTCTCAATGATTAACACTGAACCCTATGGGAGTCTCACTGATTAAAACTGAACCCTATGGGAGTCTCACTGATTAAAACTGAACCCTATGGGAGTCTCACTGATTAACACCGAACCCAATGGGAGTCTCAGTGATTTACACTGAACACTATGGGAGTCTCACTGATTAACACTGAACCCTGTGGGAATCCCACTGATTAACACTGAACCCTGTGGGAGTCTCACTGATTAACACTGAACCGTGTTGGAGTCTCACTGATTAACACTGAACCCTATGGGAGTCTCATTGATTAACACTGAACCCTATGGGAGTCTCACTGATTAACACATGAACCCTGTGGGAGTCTCACTGATTAACACTGAACCCTGTGGGTGTCTCACTGATTAACACTGAACCCTGTGGGAGTCTCACTGATTAACACTGAACCCTAAGGGAGTCTCACTGATTAACACTGAACCCTATGGGAGTCTCACTGATTAACACTGAACCCTGTGGGAGTCTCACTGATTAACACTGAACCCTGTGGGAGTCTCACTGATTAACACCGAACCCTGTGGGAGTCTCACTGATTAACACTGAACCCTATGGGAGTCTCACTGATTAACACATGAACCCTGTGGGGGTCTCACTGATTAACACTGAACCCTATGGGAGTCTGATTGATTAACACTGAACCCTAAGGGAGTTTCACTGATTAACACCGAACCCTATGGGAGTCTCACAGATAAACACTGAACCCTGTGGGAGTCTCACTGATTAACACTGAACCCTATGGGAGTCTCACTGATTAACACTGAAACCTGTGGGAGTCTCACTGATTAACACTGAACCCTGTGGGAATTTCACTGATTAACACTGAACCCTGTGGTAGTCTCACTGATTAACACTGAACCCTATGGGAGTCTCACTGATTAACACTGAACCCTATGGGAGTCTCACCGATTAATACTGACCAAATGGGAGTCTCACTGATTAACACTGAACCCTGTGGGAGTCTCACTGATTAACACTGAACCCTATGGGAATCTCGCTGATTAACACTGAACCCTGTGGGAGTCTCACTGATTAACACTGAACCCTATGGGAGTCTCACTGATTAACACTGAACCCTGTGAGATTCTCACTGATTAACACTGGACCCTATGGGAGTCTCACTGATTAAAACTGAACCCTATGGGAGTCTCACTGATTAAAACTGAACCCTATGGGAGTCTCACTGATTAACACATGAACCCTGTGGGGGTCTCACTGATTAACACTGAACCCTATGGGAGTCTGACTGATTAACACTGAACCCTATGGGAGTCTCACTGATAAACACTGAACCCTGTGGGAGTCTCACTGATTAAAACTGAACCCTGTGGGAATTTCACTGATTAACACTGAACCCTGTGGTAGTCTCACTGATTAACACTGAACCCTATGGGAGTCTCACTGATTAACACTGAACCCTATGGGAGTCTCACCGATTAATACTGACCAAATGGGAGTCTCACTGATTAACACGGAACCCTGTGGGAGTCTCACTGATTAACACTGAACCCTATGGGAATCTCGCTGATTAACACTGAACCCTGTGGGAGTCTCACTGATTAACACTGAACCCTATGGGAGTCTCACTGATTAACACTGAACCCTGTGAGAGTCTCACTGATTAACACTGGACCCTATGGGAGTCTCACTGATTAACACTGAACCCTGTGGGAGTCTCACTGATTAACACTGAACCCTATGGGAGTCTCACTGATTAACACAGAACCCTGTGGGTGTCTCACTGATTAACACTGAACCCTGTGGGAGTCTCACTGATTAACACTGAACCCTATGGGAGTCTCACTGATTAACACTGAACCCTAAGGGAGTCTCACTGATTAACACTGAACCCTATGGGAGTCTCAATGATTAACACTGAACCCTATGGGAGTCTCACTGATTAAAACTGAACCCTATGGGAGTCTCACTGATTAAAACTGAACCCTATGGGAGTCTCACTGATTAACACCGAACCCAATGGGAGTCTCAGTGATTTACACTGAACACTATGGGAGTCTCACTGATTAACACTGAACCCTGTGGGAATCCCACTGATTAACACTGAACCCTGTGGGAGTCTCACTGATTAACACTGAACCGTGTTGGAGTCTCACTGATTAACACTGAACCCTATGGGAGTCTCATTGATTAACACTGAACCCTATGGGAGTCTCACTGATTAACACATGAACCCTGTGGGAGTCTCACTGATTAACACTGAACCCTGTGGGTGTCTCACTGATTAACACTGAACCCTGTGGGAGTCTCACTGATTAACACTGAACCCTAAGGGAGTCTCACTGATTAACACTGAACCCTATGGGAGTCTCACTGATTAACACTGAACCCGATGGGAGTCTCACTGATTAACACTGAACCCTATGGGAGTCTCACTGATTAAAACTGAACCCTATGGGAGTCTCACTGATTAAAACTGAACCCTATGGGAGTCTCACTGATTAACACCGAACCCAATGGGAGTCTCAGTGATTTACACTGAACACTATGGGAGTCTCACTGATTAACACAAAACGCTTTTGGAGTCTCACTGATTAACACTGAACCCTGTTAGAGTCTCACTGATTACCACTGAACCCTATGGAAGTCTCATTGATTAACACTGAACCCTATGGGAGTCTCACTGATTAACACATGAACCCTGTGGGAGTCTCACTGATTAACACTGAACCCTATGGGAGTCTCACTGATTAACACTGAACCATATGGGAGTCTCACTGATTAACACCGAACCCTATGGGAGTCTCACTGATTAACACTGAACCCTATGGGAGCCTCACTGATTAACACCGAACCCTATGGGAGTCTCACTGATTAGCACTGAACCCTATGGGAGTCTCACCGATTAATACTGAACCCTGTGGGAGTCTTATTGATTAAAACTGAACCCTGTGGGAGTCTCACTGATTAACACTGAACCCTGTGGGAGTCTCACTGTTTAACACTGAACCATATGGGAGTCTCACTGATTAACAATGAACCCTATGGGAGTCTCATTGATTAACACTGAACCCTGTGGGAGTCTCACTGATTAACACTGAACCCTGTGGGAGTCTCACTCATTAACACTGAACCCTGTGGGAGTCTCACTGATTAACACTGAACCTTGAGGGAGTCTCACTGATTAACACATGAACCCTGTGGGAGTCTCACTGATTACCACTGAACCCTATGGGAGTCTCACTGATTAACACTGAACCGTATGGGATTCTCACTGATTAACACCGAACCCTATGGGAGTCTCACTGATTAACACTGAACCCTATGGGAGTCTCACTGATTAACACCGAACCCTATGGGAGTCTCACCGATTAATACTGAACCCTGTGGGAGTCTCATTGATTAAAACTGAACCCTGTGGGAGTCTCACTGATTAACACTGAACCCTGTGGGAGTCTAACTGATTAACACTGAACCCTATGGGAGTCTTACTGATTAACACTGAACCCTATGGGAGTCTCACTGATTAACACTGAAACCTATGGGAGTCTCACTGATTAACACCGAACCCTATGGGAGTCTCACTGATTAGCACTGAACCCTATGGGAGTCTCACCGATTAATACTGAACCCTGTGGGAGTCTCATTGATTAAAACTGAACCCTGTGGGAGTCTCACTGATTAACACTGAACCCTGTGGGAGTCTCACTGTTTAACACTGAACCCTATGGGAGTCTCACTGATTAACAATGAACCCTATGGGAGTCTCATTGATTAACACTGAACCCTGTGGGAGTCTCACTGATTAACACTGAACCCTGTGGGAGTCTCACTCATTAACACTGAACCCTGTGGGAGTCTCACTGATTAACACTGAACCCTGAGGGAGTCTCACTGATTAACACATGAACCCTGTGGGAGTCTCACTGATTACCACTGAACCCTATGGGAGTCTCACTGATTAACACTGAACCCTATGGGAGTCTCACTGATTAACACCGAACCCTATGGGAGTCTCACTGATTAACACTGAACCCTATGGGAGTCTCACTGATTAACACCGAACCCTATGGGAGTCTCACTGATTAACACTGAACCCTATGGGAGTCTCACCGATTAATACTGAACCCTGTGGGAGTCTCATTGATTAAAACTGAACCCTGTGGGAGTCTCACTGATTAACACTGAACCCTGTGGGAGTCTAACTGATTAACACTGAACCCTATGGGAGTCTTACTGATTAACACTGAACCCTATGGGAGTCTCATTGACTAACACTGAACCCTGTGGGAGTCTCACTGATTAACACTGAACCCTGTGGGAGTCTCACTGATTAACACTGAACCCTGTGGGAGTCTCACTGATTAACACTGAACCCTGTGGGAGTCTCACTGATTAACACTGACCCCTGTGGGATTCTCATTGATTAACACTGAAACCCTGTGGGAGTCTCACTGATTAACACTGAACCTTATGGGAGTCTCAGTGATTAACACTGAACCCTATGGGAGTCTCACTGATTAACACTGAACCCTATGGAAGTCTCACTGATTACCACTGAACCCTGTGGGAGTCTCACTGATTAACACTGAACCCTGTTGGAGTCTCACTGATTAACAATGAACCCTATGGGAGTCTCACTGATTAACACTGAACCCTGTGGTAGCCCCACTGATTAACACTGAACCCTATGGGAGTCTCACAGATTAACACTGAACCCTGTGGGAGCCCCACTGATTAACACTGAACCCTATGGGAGTCTTACTGATTAACACTGAACCCTATGGGAGTCTCATTGACTAACACTGAACCCTGTGGGAGTCTCACTGATTAACACTGAACCCTGTGGGAGTCTCACTGATTAACACTGAACCCTGTGGGAGTCTCACTGATTAACACTGAACCCTGTGGGAGTCTCACTGATTAACACTGAACCCTATGGGAGTCTTACTGATTAACACTGAACCCTATGGGAGTCTCACTGATTAACACTGAAACCTATGGGAGTCTCACTGATTAACACCGAACCCTATGGGAGTCTCACTGATTAGCACTGAACCCTATGGGAGTCTCACCGATTAATACTGAACCCTGTGGGAGTCTCATTGATTAAAACTGAACCCTGTGGGAGTCTCACTGATTAACACTGAACCCTGTGGGAGTCTCACTGTTTAACACTGAACCCTATGGGAGTCTCACTGATTAACAATGAACCCTATGGGAGTCTCATTGATTAACACTGAACCCTGTGGGAGTCTCACTGATTAACACTGAACCCTGTGGGAGTCTCACTCATTAACACTGAACCCTGTGGGAGTCTCACTGATTAACACTGAACCCTGAGGGAGTCTCACTGATTAACACATGAACCCTGTGGGAGTCTCACTGATTACCACTGAACCCTATGGGAGTCTCACTGATTAACACTGAACCCTATGGGAGTCTCACTGATTAACACCGAACCCTATGGGAGTCTCACTGATTAACACTGAACCCTATGGGAGTCTCACTGATTAACACCGAACCCTATGGGAGTCTCACTGATTAACACTGAACCCTATGGGAGTCTCACCGATTAATACTGAACCCTGTGGGAGTCTCATTGATTAAAACTGAACCCTGTGGGAGTCTCACTGATTAACACTGAACCCTGTGGGAGTCTAACTGATTAACACTGAACCCTATGGGAGTCTTACTGATTAACACTGAACCCTATGGGAGTCTCATTGACTAACACTGAACCCTGTGGGAGTCTCACTGATTAACACTGAACCCTGTGGGAGTCTCACTGATTAACACTGAACCCTGTGGGAGTCTCACTGATTAACACTGAACCCTGTGGGAGTCTCACTGATTAACACTGACCCCTGTGGGATTCTCATTGATTAACACTGAAACCCTGTGGGAGTCTCACTGATTAACACTGAACCTTATGGGAGTCTCAGTGATTAACACTGAACCCTATGGGAGTCTCACTGATTAACACTGAACCCTATGGAAGTCTCACTGATTACCACTGAACCCTGTGGGAGTCTCACTGATTAACACTGAACCCTGTTGGAGTCTCACTGATTAACAATGAACCCTATGGGAGTCTCACTGATTAACACTGAACCCTGTGGTAGCCCCACTGATTAACACCGAACCCTATGGGAGTCTCACAGATTAACACTGAACCCTGTGGGAGCCCCACTGATTAACACTGAACCCTATGGGAGTCTTACTGATTAACACTGAACCCTATGGGAGTCTCATTGACTAACACTGAACCCTGTGGGAGTCTCACTGATTAACACTGAACCCTGTGGGAGTCTCACTGATTAACACTGAACCCTGTGGGAGTCTCACTGATTAACACTGATCCCTGTGGGAGTCTCACTGAATAACACTGAACCCTGTGGGAGTCTCACTGATTAACACTGACCCCTGTGGGATTCTCATTGATTAACACTGAAACCCTGTGGGAGTCTCACTGTTTAACACTGAACCCTATGGGAGTCTCACTGATTAACAATGAACCCTATGGGAGTCTCATTGATTAACACTGAACCCTGTGGGAGTCTCACTGATTAACACTGAACCCTGTGGGAGTCTCACTCATTAACACTGAACCCTGTGGGAGTCTCACTCATTAACACTGAACCCTGTGGGAGTCTCACTGATTAACACTGAACCCTGAGGGAGTCTCACTGATTAACACATGAACCCTGTGGGAGTCTCACTGATTACCACTGAACCCTATGGGAGTCTCACTGATTAACACTGAACCCTATGGGAGTCTCACTGATTAACACCGAACCCTATGGGAGTCTCACTGATTAACACTGAACCCTATGGGAGTCTCATTGATTAACACCGAACCCTATGGGAGTCTCACTGATTAACACTGAACCCTATGGGAGTCTCACCGATTAATACTGAACCCTGTGGGAGTCTCATTGATTAAAACTGAACCCTGTGGGAGTCTCACTGATTAACACTGAACCCTGTGGGAGTCTAACTGATTAACACTGAACCCTATGGGAGTCTTACTGATTAACACTGAACCCTATGGGAGTCTCATTGACTAACACTGAACCCTGTGGGAGTCTCACTGATTAACACTGAACCCTGTGGGAGTCTCACTGATTAACACTGAACCCTGTGGGAGTCTCACTGATTAACAATGAACCCTATGGGAGTCTCACTGATTAACACTGAACCCTGTGGTAGCCCCACTGATTAACACTGAACCCTATGGGAGTCTCACAGATTAACACTGAACCCTGTGGGAGCCCCACTGATTAACACTGAACCCTATGGGAGTCATACTGATTAACACTGAACCCTATGGGAGTCTCATTGACTAACACTGAACCCTGTGGGAGTCTCACTGATTAACACTGAACCCTGTGGGAGTCTCACTGATTAACACTGAACCCTATGGGAGTCTCACCGATTAATACTGAACCCTGTGGGAGTCTCATTGATTAAAACTGAACCCTGTGGGAGTCTCACTGATTAACACTGAACCCTGTGGGAGTCTCACTGTTTAACACTGAACCCTATGGGAGTCTCACTGATTAACAATGAACCCTATGGGAGTCTCATTGATTAACACTGAACCCTGTGGGAGTCTCACTGATTAACACTGAACCCTGTGGGAGTCTCACTGATTAACACTGAACCCTGTGGGAGTCTAACTGATTAACACTGAACCCTATGGGAGTCTTACTGATTAACACTGAACCCTATGGGAGTCTCATTGACTAACACTGAACCCTGTGGGAGTCTCACTGATTAACACTGAACCCTGTGGGAGTCTCACTGATTAACACTGAACCCTGTGGGAGTCTCACTGATTAACACTGAACCCTGTGGGAGTCTCACTGATTAACACTGACCCCTGTGGGATTCTC
This sequence comes from Petromyzon marinus, assembly GCF_048934315.1. Taxonomy (NCBI): domain Eukaryota; kingdom Metazoa; phylum Chordata; class Hyperoartia; order Petromyzontiformes; family Petromyzontidae; genus Petromyzon; species Petromyzon marinus. Next base: position 3,191,717 of record NW_027423501.1, read on the forward strand.
ATTGATTAACACTGAAACCCTGTGGGAGTCTCACTGATTAACACTGAACCTTATGGGAGTCTCAGTGATTAACACTGAACCCTATGGGAGTCTCACTGATTAACACTGAACCCTATGGAAGTCTCACTGATTATCACTGAACCCTGTGGGAGTCTCACTGATTAACACTGAACCCTGTTGGAGTCTCACTGATTAACAATGAACCCTATGGGAGTCTCACTGATTAACACTGAACCCTGTGGTAGCCCCACTGATTAACACTGAACCCTATGGGAGTCTCACAGATTAACACTGAACCCTGTGGGAGCCCCACTGATTAACACTGAACCCTATGGGAGTCTTACTGATTAACACTGAACCCTATGGGAGTCTCATTGACTAACACTGAACCCTGTGGGAGTCTCACTGATTAACACTGAACCCTGTGGGAGTCTCACTGATTAACACTGAACCCTGTGGGAGTCTCACTGATTAACACTGAACCCTGTGGGAGTCTCACTGAATAACACTGAACCCTGTGGGAGTCTCACTGATTAACACTGACCCCTGTGAGATTCTCATTGATTAACACTGAAACCCTGTGGGAGTCTCACTGTTTAACACTGAACCCTATGGGAGTCTCACTGATTAACAATGAACCCTATGGGAGTCTCATTGATTAACACTGAACCCTGTGGGAGTCTCACTGATTAACACTGAACCCGGTGGGAGTCTCACTCATTAACACTGAACCCTGTGGGAGTCTCACTCATTAACACTGAACCCTGTGGGAGTCTCACTGATTAACACTGAACCCTGAGGGAGTCTCACTGATTAACACATGAACCCTGTGGGAGTCTCACTGATTACCACTGAACCCTATGGGAGTCTCACTGATTAACACTGAACCCTATGGGAGTCTCACTGATTAACACCGAACCCTATGGGAGTCTCACTGATTAACACTGAACCCTATGGGAGTCTCACTGATTAACACCGAACCCTATGGGAGTCTCACTGATTAACACTGAACCCTATGGGAGTCTCACCGATTAATACTGAACCCTGTGGGAGTCTCATTGATTAAAACTGAACCCTGTGGGAGTCTCACTGATTAACACTGAACCCTGTGGGAGTCTAACTGATTAACACTGAACCCTATGGGAGTCTTACTGATTAACACTGAACCCTATGGGAGTCTCATTGACTAACACTGAACCCTGTGGGAGTCTCACTGATTAACACTGAACCCTGTGGGAGTCTCACTGATTAACACTGAACCCTGTGGGAGTCTCACTGATTAACAATGAACCCTATGGGAGTCTCACTGATTAACACTGAACCCTGTGGTAGCCCCACTGATTAACACTGAACCCTATGGGAGTCTCACAGATTAACACTGAACCCTGTGGGAGCCCCACTGATTAACACTGAACCCTATGGGAGTCATACTGATTAACACTGAACCCTATGGGAGTCTCATTGACTAACACTGAACCCTGTGGGAGTCTCACTGATTAACACTGAACCCTGTGGGAGTCTCACTGATTAACACTGAACCCTATGGGAGTCTCACCGATTAATACTGAACCCTGTGGGAGTCTCATTGATTAAAACTGAACCCTGTGGGAGTCTCACTGATTAACACTGAACCCTGTGGGAGTCTCACTGTTTAACACTGAACCCTATGGGAGTCTCACTGATTAACAATGAACCCTATGGGAGTCTCATTGATTAACACTGAACCCTGTGGGAGTCTCACTGATTAACACTGAACCCTGTGGGAGTCTCACTGATTAACACTGAACCCTGTGGGAGTCTAACTGATTAACACTGAACCCTATGGGAGTCTTACTGATTAACACTGAACCCTATGGGAGTCTCATTGACTAACACTGAACCCTGTGGGAGTCTCACTGATTAACACTGAACCCTGTGGGAGTCTCACTGATTAACACTGAACCCTGTGGGAGTCTCACTGATTAACACTGAACCCTGTGGGAGTCTCACTGATTAACACTGACCCCTGTGGGATTCTCATTGATTAACACTGAAACCCTGTGGGAGTCTCACTGATTAACACTGAACCTTATGGGAGTCTCAGTGATTAACACTGAACCCTATGGGAGTCTCACTGATTAACACTGAACCCTATGGAAGTCTCACTGATTATCACTGAACCCTGTGGGAGTCTCACTGATTAACACTGAACCCTGTTGGAGTCTCACTGATTAACAATGAACCCTATGGGAGTCTCACTGATTAACACTGAACCCTGTGGTAGCCCCACTGATTAACACTGAACCCTATGGGAGTCTCACAGATTAACACTGAACCCTGTGGGAGCCCCACTGATTAACACTGAACCCTATGGGAGTCTTACTGATTAACACTGAACCCTATGGGAGTCTCATTGACTAACACTGAACCCTGTGGGAGTCTCACTGATTAACACTGAACCCTGTGGGAGTCTCACTGATTATCACTGAACCCTGTGGGAGTCTCACTGATTAACACTGAACCCTGTTGGAGTCTCACTGATTAACAATGAACCCTATGGGAGTCTCACTGATTAACACTGAACCCTGTGGTAGCCCCACTGATTAACACTGAACCCTATGGGAGTCTCACAGATTAACACTGAACCCTGTGGGAGCCCCACTGATTAACACTGAACCCTATGGGAGTCTTACTGATTAACACTGAACCCTATGGGAGTCTCATTGACTAACACTGAACCCTGTGGGAGTCTCACTGATTAACACTGAACCCTGTGGGAGTCTCACTGATTAACACTGAACCCTGTGGGAGTCTCACTGATTAACACTGAACCCTGTGGGAGTCTCACTGAATAACACTGAACCCTGTGGGAGTCTCACTGATTAACACTGACCCCTGTGAGATTCTCATTGATTAACACTGAAACCCTGTGGGAGTCTCACTGTTTAACACTGAACCCTATGGGAGTCTCACTGATTAACAATGAACCCTATGGGAGTCTCATTGATTAACACTGAACCCTGTGGGAGTCTCACTGATTAACACTGAACCCGGTGGGAGTCTCACTCATTAACACTGAACCCTGTGGGAGTCTCACTCATTAACACTGAACCCTGTGGGAGTCTCACTGATTAACACTGAACCCTGAGGGAGTCTCACTGATTAACACATGAACCCTGTGGGAGTCTCACTGATTACCACTGAACCCTATGGGAGTCTCACTGATTAACACTGAACCCTATGGGAGTCTCACTGATTAACACCGAACCCTATGGGAGTCTCACTGATTAACACTGAACCCTATGGGAGTCTCACTGATTAACACCGAACCCTATGGGAGTCTCACTGATTAACACTGAACCCTATGGGAGTCTCACCGATTAATACTGAACCCTGTGGGAGTCTCATTGATTAAAACTGAACCCTGTGGGAGTCTCACTGATTAACACTGAACCCTGTGGGAGTCTAACTGATTAACACTGAACCCTATGGGAGTCTTACTGATTAACACTGAACCCTATGGGAGTCTCATTGACTAACACTGAACCCTGTGGGAGTCTCACTGATTAACACTGAACCCTGTGGGAGTCTCACTGATTAACACTGAACCCTGTGGGAGTCTCACTGATTAACAATGAACCCTATGGGAGTCTCACTGATTAACACTGAACCCTGTGGTAGCCCCACTGATTAACACTGAACCCTATGGGAGTCTCACAGATTAACACTGAACCCTGTGGGAGCCCCACTGATTAACACTGAACCCTATGGGAGTCATACTGATTAACACTGAACCCTATGGGAGTCTCATTGACTAACACTGAACCCTGTGGGAGTCTCACTGATTAACACTGAACCCTGTGGGAGTCTCACTGATTAACACTGAACCCTATGGGAGTCTCACCGATTAATACTGAACCCTGTGGGAGTCTCATTGATTAAAACTGAACCCTGTGGGAGTCTCACTGATTAACACTGAACCCTGTGGGAGTCTCACTGTTTAACACTGAACCCTATGGGAGTCTCACTGATTAACAATGAACCCTATGGGAGTCTCATTGATTAACACTGAACCCTGTGGGAGTCTCACTGATTAACACTGAACCCTGTGGGAGTCTCACTGATTAACACTGAACCCTGTGGGAGTCTAACTGATTAACACTGAACCCTATGGGAGTCTTACTGATTAACACTGAACCCTATGGGAGTCTCATTGACTAACACTGAACCCTGTGGGAGTCTCACTGATTAACACTGAACCCTGTGGGAGTCTCACTGATTAACACTGAACCCTGTGGGAGTCTCACTGATTAACACTGAACCCTGTGGGAGTCTCACTGATTAACACTGACCCCTGTGGGATTCTCATTGATTAACACTGAAACCCTGTGGGAGTCTCACTGATTAACACTGAACCTTATGGGAGTCTCAGTGATTAACACTGAACCCTATGGGAGTCTCACTGATTAACACTGAACCCTATGGAAGTCTCACTGATTATCACTGAACCCTGTGGGAGTCTCACTGATTAACACTGAACCCTGTTGGAGTCTCACTGATTAACAATGAACCCTATGGGAGTCTCACTGATTAACACTGAACCCTGTGGTAGCCCCACTGATTAACACTGAACCCTATGGGAGTCTCACAGATTAACACTGAACCCTGTGGGAGCCCCACTGATTAACACTGAACCCTATGGGAGTCTTACTGATTAACACTGAACCCTATGGGAGTCTCATTGACTAACACTGAACCCTGTGGGAGTCTCACTGATTAACACTGAACCCTGTGGGAGTCTCACTGATTAACACTGAACCCTGTGGGAGTCTCACTGATTAACACTGAACCCTGTGGGAGTCTCACTGAATAACACTGAACCCTGTGGGAGTCTCACTGATTAACACTGACCCCTGTGAGATTCTCATTGATTAACACTGAAACCCTGTGGGAGTCTCACTGTTTAACACTGAACCCTATGGGAGTCTCACTGATTAACAATGAACCCTATGGGAGTCTCATTGATTAACACTGAACCCTGTGGGAGTCTCACTGATTAACACTGAACCCGGTGGGAGTCTCACTCATTAACACTGAACCCTGTGGGAGTCTCACTCATTAACACTGAACCCTGTGGGAGTCTCACTGATTAACACTGAACCCTGAGGGAGTCTCACTGATTAACACATGAACCCTGTGGGAGTCTCACTGATTACCACTGAACCCTATGGGAGTCTCACTGATTAACACTGAACCCTATGGGAGTCTCAATGATTAACACCGAACCCTATGGGAGTCTCACTGATTAACACTGAACCCTATGGGAGTCTCACTGATTAACACCGAACCCTATGGGAGTCTCACTGATTAACACTGAACCCTATGGGAGTCTCACCGATTAATACTGAACCCTGTGGGAGTCTCATTGATTAAAACTGAACCCTGTGGGAGTCTCACTGATTAACACTGAACCCTGTGGGAGTCTAACTGATTAACACTGAACCCTATGGGAGTCTTACTGATTAACACTGAACCCTATGGGAGTCTCATTGACTAACACTGAACCCTGTGGGAGTCTCACTGATTAACACTGAACCCTGTGGGAGTCTCACTGATTAACACTGAACCCTGTGGGAGTCTCACTGATTAACAATGAACCCTATGGGAGTCTCACTGATTAACACTGAACCCTGTGGTAGCCCCACTGATTAACACTGAACCCTATGGGAGTCTCACAGATTAACACTGAACCCTGTGGGAGCCCCACTGATTAACACTGAACCCTATGGGAGTCATACTGATTAACACTGAACCCTGTGGGAGTCTCACTGATTAACACTGAACCCTATGGGAGTCTCACTGATTAACACTGAACCCTGTGGGAGTCTCACTGATTAACACTGAACCCTGTGGGAGTCTCACTGATTAACACTGACCCCTGTGGGATTCTCATTGATTAACACTGAAACCCTGTGGGAGTCTCACTGTTTAACACTGAACCCTATGGGAGTCTCACTGATTAACAATGAACCCTATGGGAGTCTCATTGATTAACACTGAACCCTGTGGGAGTCTCACTGATTAACACTGAACCCTGTGGGAGTCTCACTCATTAACACTGAACCTTGTGGGAGTCTCACTGATTAACACTGAACCCTGAGGGAGTCTCACTGATTAACACATGAACCCTGTGGGAGTCTCACTGATTACCACTGAACCCTACGGGAGTCTCACAGATTAACACTGAACCCTGTGGGAGCCCCACTGATTAACACTGAACCCTATGGGAGTCATACTGATTAACACTGAACCCTATGGGAGTCTCATTGACTAACACTGAACCCTGTGGGAGTCTCACTGATTAACACTGAACCCTGTGGGAGTCTCACTGATTAACACTGAACCCTATGGGAGTCTCACTGATTAACACTGAACCCTGTGGGAGTCTCACTGATTAACACTGAACCCTGTGGGAGTCTCACTGATTAACACTGACCCCTGTGGGATTCTCATTGATTAACACTGAAACCCTGTGGGAGTCTCATTGTTTAACACTGAACCCTATGGGAGTCTCACTGATTAACAATGAACCCTATGGGAGTCTCACTGATTAACACTGAACCCTGTGGGAGTCTCACTCATTAACACTGAACCTTGTGGGAGTCTCACTGATTAACACTGAACCCTGAGGGAGTCTCACTGATTAACACATGAACCCTGTGGGAGTCTCACTGATTACCACTGAACCCTACGGGAGTCTCACTGATTAACACTGAACCCTGTGGGAGTCTCACTGATTAACACTGAACCCTGTGGGAGTCTCACTGATTAACACTGAACCCTGTGGGAGTCTCACTGATTAACACTGAACCCTGTGGGAGTCTCACTGATTAACACTGAACCCTGTGGGAGTCTCACTGATTAACACTGACCCCTGTGGGATTCTCATTGATTAACACTGAAACCCTGTGGGAGTCTCACTGATTAACACTGAACCTTATGGGAGTCTCAGTGATTAACACTGAACACTATGGGAGTCTCACTGATTAACACTGAACCCTATGGAAGTCTCACTGATTACCACTGAACCCTGTGGGAGTCTCACTGATTAACACTGAACCCTGTTGGAGTCTCACTGATTAACAATGAACCCTATGGGAGTCTCACTGATTAACACTGAACCCTGTGGGAGCCCCACTGATTAACACTGAACCCTATGGGAGTCTCACAGATTAACACTGAACACTGTGGGAGCCCCACTGATTAACACTGAACCCTATGGGAGTCTCACTGATTAACACTGAACCCGATTGGAGTCTCACTGATTAACACTGAACCCTATGGGAGTCTCAGTGATGAACACTGAACCCTGTGGGAGTCTCACTGATTAACACTGAACCCTATGGGAGTCTCACTGATTAACACTGAACCCTGTGGGAATCTCACTGATTAACACTGAACCCTATGGGAATCTCGCTGATTAACACTGAACCCTGTGGGAGCCCCACTGATTAACACTGAACCCTGTGGGAGTCTCACTGATTAACACTGAACCTTATGGGAGTCTCAGTGATTAACACTGAACCCTATGGGAGTCTCACTGATTAACACTGAACCCTATGGAAGTCTCACTGATTACCACTGAACCCTGTGGGAGTCTCACAGATTAACACTGAACCCTGTGGGAGTCTCACTGATTAACAATGAACCCTATGGGAGTCTCACTGATTAACAGTGCACCCTGTGGGAGCCCCACTGATTAACACTGAACCCTATGGGAGTCTCACAGATTAACACTGAACACTGTGGGAGCCCCACTGATTAACACTGAACCCTATGGGAGTCTCACTGATTTAGACTGAACCCTATGGGAGTCTCACTGATTAACAATGAACCTTGTGGGAGTGTCACTGATTAACACTGAACCCTGTGGGAGTCTTACTGATTAACACTGAAACCTATGGGAGTCTCACTGATTAACACTGAACCCTGTGGGAGTCTCACTGATTAACACCGAACCCTGTGGGAGTCTCACTGATTAACACTGAACCCTATGGGAGTCTCACTGATTAACACATGAACCCTGTGGGGGTCTCACTGATTAACACTGAACCCTATGGGAGTCTGACTGATTAACACTGAACCCTAAGGGGAGTCTCACTGATTAACACCGAACCCTATGGGAGTCTCACTGATAAACACTGAACCCTGTGGGAGTCTCACTGATTAACACTGAACCCTATGGGAGTCTCACTGATTAACACTGAAACCTGTGGGAGTCTCACTGATTAACACTGAACCCTGTGGGAATTTCACTGATTAACACTGAACCCTGTGGTAGTCTCACTGATTAACACTGAACCCTATGGGAGTCTCACTGATTAACACTGAACCCTATGGGAGTCTCACCGATTAATACTGACCAAATGGGAGTCTCACTGATTAACACTGAACCCTGTGGGAGTCTCACTGATTAACACTGAACCCTATGGGAGTCTCACTGATTAACACTGAACCCTGTGGGAATCTCACTGATTAACACTGAACCCTATGGGAATCTCGCTGATTAACACTGAACCCTGTGGGAGCCCCACTGATTAACACTGAACCCTGTGGGAGTCTCACTGATTAACACTGAACCTTATGGGAGTCTCAGTGATTAACACTGAACCCTGTGGGAGCCACACTGATTAACACTGAACCCTATGGGAGTCTCACAGATTAACACTGAACACTGTGGGAGCCCCACTGATTAACACTGAACCCTATGGGAGTCTCACTGATTTAGACTGAACCCTATGGGAGTCTCACTGATTAACAATGAACCTTGTGGGAGTGTCACTGATTAACACTGAACCCTGTGGGAGTCTTACTGATTAACACTGAAACCTATGGGAGTCTCACTGATTAACAATGAACCCTATGGGAGTCTCACTGATTAACACTGAACCGTGTGGGAGTCTCACTGATGAACACTGAACCCTGTGGGAGTCTCACTGATTAACACTGAACCCTGTGGGAGTCTCACTGATTAACACCGAACCCTGTGGGAGTCTCACTGATTAACACTGAACCCTATGGGAGTCTCACTGATTAACACATGAACCCTGTGGGGGTCTCACTGATTAACACTGAACCCTATGGGAGTCTGACTGATTAACACTGAACCCTAAGGGGAGTCTCACTGATTAACACCGAACCCTATGGGAGTCTCACTGATAAACACTGAACCCTGTGGGAGTCTCACTGATTAACACTGAACCCTATGGGAGTCTCACTGATTAACACTGAAACCTGTGGGAGTCTCACTGATTAACACTGAACCCTGTGGGAATTTCACTGATTAACACTGAACCCTGTGGTAGTCTCACTGATTAACACTGAACCCTATGGGAGTCTCACTGATTAACACTGAACCCTATGGGAGTCTCACCGATTAATACTGACCAAATGGGAGACTCACTGATTAACACTGAACCCTGTGGGAGTCTCACTGATTAACACTGAACCCTATGGGAATCTCGCTGATTAACAATGAACCCTGTGGGAGTCTCACTGATTAACACTGAACCCTATGGGAGTCTCACTGATTAACACTGAACCCTGTGAGAGTCTCACTGATTAACACTGGACCCTATGGGAGTCTCACTGATTAACACTGAACCCTGTGGGAGTCTCACTGATTAACACTGAACCCTATGGGAGTCTCACTGATTAACACAGAACCCTGTGGGTGTCTCACTGATTAACATTGAACCCTGTGGGAGTATCACTGATTAACACTGAACCCTATGGGAGTCTCACTGATTAACACTGAACCCTATGGGAGTCTCACTGATTAACACTGAACCCTATGGGAGTCTCAATGATTAACACTGAACCCTATGGGAGTCTCACTGATTAAAACTGAACCCTATGGGAGTCTCACTGATTAAAACTGAACCCTATGGGAGTCTCACTGATTAACACCGAACCCAATGGGAGTCTCAGTGATTTACACTGAACACTATGGGAGTCTCACTGATTAACACTGAACCCTGTGGGAATCTCACTGATTAACACTGAACCCTGTGGGAGTCTCACTGATTAACACTGAACCATGTTGGAGTCTCAATGATTAACACTGAACCCTATGGGAGTCTCATTGATTAACACTGAACCCTATGGGAGCCTCACTGATTAACACATGAACCCTGTGGGAGTCTCACTGGTTAACACTGAACCCTGTGGGTGTCTCACTGATTAACACTGAACCCTGTGGGAGTCTCACTGATTAACACTGAACCCTATGGGAGTCTCACTGATTAACACTGAACCCTATGGGAGTCTCACTGATTAACACTGAACCCGATGGGAGTCTCACTGATTAACACTGAACCCTATGGGAGTCTCACTGATTAAAACTGAACCCTATGGGAGTCTCACTGATTAAAACTGAACCCTATGGGAGTCTCACTGATTAACACCGAACCCAATGGGAGTCTTAGTGATTTACACTGAACACTATGGGAGTCTCACTGATTAACACTGAACGCTGTTGGAGTCTCACTGATTAACACTGAACCCTGTTAGAGTCTCACTGATTACCACTGAACCCTATGGAAGTCTCATTGATTAACACTGAACCCTATGGGAGTCTCACTGATTAACACATGAACCCTGTGGGAGTCTCACTGATTAACACTGAACCCTATGGGAGTCTCACTGATTAACACTGAACCCTATGGGAGTCTCACTGATTAACACCGAACCCTATGGGAGTCTCACTGATTAACACTGAACCCTATGGGATTCTCACTCATTAACACCGAACCCTATGGGAGTCTCACTGATTAGCACTGAACCCTATGGGAGTCTCACCGATTAATACTGAACCCTGTGGGAGTCTCATTGATTAAAACTGAACCCTGTGGGAGTCTCACTGATTAACACCGAACCCTATGGGAGTCTCATTGATTAACACTGAACCCTGTGGGAGTCTCACTGATTAACACTGAACCCTGTGGGAGTCTCACTCATTAACACTGAACCCTGTGGGAGTCTCACTGATTAACACTGAACCCTATGGGAGTCTCACTGATTAACACCGAACCCTATGGGAGTCTCACTGATTAACACTGAACCCTATGGGAGTCTCACTGATTAACACCGAACCCTATGGGAGTCTCACCGATTAATACTGAACCCTGTGGGAGTCTCACTGATTAACACTGAACCCTGTGGGAGTCTAACTGATTAACACTGAACCCTATGGGAGTCTTACTGATTAACACTGAACCCTATGGGAGTCTTACTGATTAACACTGAACCCTATGGGAGTCTCACTGATTAACACTGAACCCTATGGGAGTCTCACTGATTAACACCGAACCCTATGGGAGTCTCACTGATTAGCACTGAACCCTATGGGAGTCTCACCGATTAATACTGAACCCTGTGGGAGTCTCATTGATTAAAACTGAACCCTGTGGGAGTCTCACTGATTAACACTGAACCCTGTGGGAGTCTCACTGTTAAACACTAAACCCTATGGGAGTCTCACTGATTAACAATAAACCCTATGGGAGTCTCATTGATTAACACTAAACCCTGTGGGAGTCTCACTGATTAACACTGAACCCTGTGGGAGTCTCACTCATTAACACTGAACCCTGTGGGAGTCTCACTGATTAACACTGAACCCTGAGGGAGTCTCACTGATTAACACCGAACCCTATGGGAGTCTCACTGATTAGCACTGAACCCTATGGGAGTCTCACCGATTAATACTGAACCCTGTGGGAGTCTCATTGATTAAAACTGAACCCTGTGGGAGTCTCACTGATTAACACTGAACCCTGTGGGAGTCTCACTGTTTAACACTGAACCCTATGGGAGTCTCACTGATTAACAATGAACCCTATGGGAGTCTCATTGATTAACACTGAACCCTGTGGGAGTCTCACTGATTAACACTGAACCCTGTGGGAGTCTCACTCATTAACACTGAACCCTGTGGGAGTCTCACTGATTAACACTGAACCCTGAGGGAGTCTCACTGATTAACACATGAACCCTGTGGGAGTCTCACTGATTACCACTGAACCCTATGGGAGTCTCACTGATTAACACTGAACCCTATGGGAGTCTCACTGATTAACACCGAACCCTATGGGAGTCTCACTGATTAACACTGAACCCTATGGGAGTCTCACTGATTAACACCGAACCCTATGGGAGTCTCACTGATTAACACTGAACCCTATGGGAGTCTCACCGTTTAATACTGAACACTGTGGGAGTCTCATTGATTAAAACTGAACCCTGTGGGAGTCTCACTGATTAACACTGAACCCTGTGGGAGTCTAACTGATTAACACTGAACCCTATGGGAGTCTTACTGATTAACACTGAACCCTATGGGAGTCTTACTGATTAACACTGAACCCTATGGGAGTCTCACTGATTAACACTGAACCCTATGGGAGTCTCACTGATTAACACCGAACCCTATGGGAGTCTCACTGATTAGCACTGAACCCTTTGGGAGTCTCACCGATTAATACTGAACCCTGTGGGAGTCTCATTGATTAAAACTGAACCCTGTTGGGAGTCTCACTGATTAACACTGAACCCTGTGGGAGTCTCACTGTTAAACACTAAACCCTATGGGAGTCTCACTGATTAACAATGAACCCTATGGGAGTCTCATTGATTAACACTAAACCCTGTGGGAGTCTCACTGATTAACACTGAACCCTGTGGGAGTCTCACTCATTAACACTGAACCCTGTGGGAGTCTCACTGATTAACACTGAACCCTGAGGGAGTCTCACTGATTAACACCGAACCCTATGGGAGTCTCACTGATTAGCACTGAACCCTATGGGAGTCTCACCGATTAATACTGAACCCTGTGGGAGTCTCATTGATTAAAACTGAACCCTGTGGGAGTCTCACTGATTAACACTGAACCCTGTGGGAGTCTCACTGTTTAACACTGAACCCTATGGGAGTCTCACTGATTAACAATGAACCCTATGGGAGTCTCATTGATTAACACTGAACCCTGTGGGAGTCTCACTGATTAACACTGAACCCTGTGGGAGTCTCACTCATTAACACTGAACCCTGTGGGAGTCTCACTGATTAACACTGAACCCTGAGGGAGTCTCACTGATTAACACATGAACCCTGTGGGAGTCTCACTGATTACCACTGAACCCTATGGGAGTCTCACTGATTAACACTGAACCCTATGGGAGTCTCACTGATTAACACCGAACCCTATGGGAGTCTCACTGATTAACACTGAACCCTATGGGAGTCTCACTGATTAACACCGAACCCTATGGGAGTCTCACTGATTAACACTGAACCCTATGGGAGTCTCACCGTTTAATACTGAACACTGTGGGAGTCTCATTGATTAAAACTGAACCCTGTGGGAGTCTCACTGATTAACACTGAACACTGTGGGAGTCTAACTGATTAACACTGAACCCTATGGGAGTCTTACTGATTAACACTGAACCCTATGGGAGTCTCATTGACTAACACTGAACCCTGTGGGAGTCTCACTGATTAACACTGAACCCTGTGGGAGTCTCACTGATTAACACTGAACCCTGTGGGAGTCTCACTGATTAACACTGAACCCTGTGGGAGTCTCACTGATTAACACTGAACCCAGTGGGAGTCTCACTGATTAACACTGACCCCTGTGGGATTCTCATTGATTAACACTGAAACCCTGTGGGAGTCTCACTGATTAACACTGAACCTTATGGGAGTCTCACTGATTAACACTGAACCCTGTGGGAGTCTCACTGATTAACACTGAACCCTGTGGGAGTCTCACTGATTAACACTGAACCCTGTGGGAGTCTCACTGATTAACACTGAACCCTGTGGGAGTCTCACTGATTAACACTGACCCCTGTGGGATTCTCATTGATTAACACTGAAACCCTGTGGGAGTCTCACTGATTAACACTGAACCTTATGGGAGTCTCACTGATTAACACTGAACCCTGTGGGAGTCTCACTGATTAACACTGAACCCTATGGGAGTCTCACTGATTAGCACTGAACCCTATGGGAGTCTCACCGATTAATACTGAACCCTGTGGGAGTCTCATTGATTAAAACTGAACCCTGTGGGAGTCTCACTGATTAACACCGAACCCTATGGGAGTCTCATTGATTAACACTGAACCCTGTGGGAGTCTCACTGATTAACACTGAACCCTGTGGGAGTCTCACTCATTAACACTGAACCCTGTGGGAGTCTCACTGATTAACACTGAACCCTATGGGAGTCTCACTGATTAACACCGAACCCTATGGGAGTCTCACTGATTAACACTGAACCCTATGGGAGTCTCACTGATTAACACCGAACCCTATGGGAGTCTCACCGATTAATACTGAACCCTGTGGGAGTCTCATTGATTAAAACTGAACCCTGTGGGAGTCTCACTGATTAACACTGAACCCTGTGGGAGTCTAACTGATTAACACTGAACCCTATGGGAGTCTTACTGATTAACACTGAACCCTATGGGAGTCTCACTGATTAACACTGAACCCTATGGGAGTCTCACTGATTAACACCGAACCCTATGGGAGTCTCACTGATTAGCACTGAACCCTATGGGAGTCTCACCGATTAATACTGAACCCTGTGGGAGTCTCATTGATTAAAACTGAACCCTGTGGGAGTCTCACTGATTAACACTGAACCCTGTGGGAGTCTCACTGTTAAACACTGAACCCTATGGGAGTCTCACTGATTAACAATGAACCCTATGGGAGTCTCATTGATTAACACTAAACCCTGTGGGAGTCTCACTGATTAACACTGAACCCTGTGGGAGTCTCACTCATTAACACTGAACCCTGTGGGAGTCTCACTGATTAACACTGAACCCTGAGGGAGTCTCACTGATTAACACCGAACCCTATGGGAGTCTCACTGATTAGCACTGAACCCTATGGGAGTCTCACCGATTAATACTGAACCCTGTGGGAGTCTCATTGATTAAAACTGAACCCTGTGGGAGTCTCACTGATTAACACTGAACCCTGTGGGAGTCTCACTGTTTAACACTGAACCCTATGGGAGTCTCACTGATTAACAATGAACCCTATGGGAGTCTCATTGATTAACACTGAACCCTGTGGGAGTCTCACTGATTAACACTGAACCCTGTGGGAGTCTCACTCATTAACACTGAACCCTGTGGGAGTCTCACTGATTAACACTGAACCCTGAGGGAGTCTCACTGATTAACACATGAACCCTGTGGGAGTCTCACTGATTAACACTGAACCCTATGGGAGTCTCACTGATTAGCACTGAACCCTATGGGAGTCTCACCGATTAATACTGAACCCTGTGGGAGTCTCACTGATTAAAACTGAACCCTGTGGGAGTCTCACTGATTAACACCGAACCCTATGGGAGTCTCATTGATTAACACTGAACCCTGTGGGAGTCTCACTGATTAACACTGAACCCTGTGGGAGTCTCACTGATTAACACTGAACCCTGTGGGAGTCTCACTGATTAACACTGACCCCTGTGGGATTCTCATTGATTAACACTGAAACCCTGTGGGAGTCTCACTGATTAACACTGAACCTTATGGGAGTCTCACTGATTAACACTGAACCCTGTGGGAGTCTCACTGATTAACACTGAACCCTATGGGAGTCTCACTGATTAGCACTGAACCCTATGGGAGTCTCACCGATTAATACTGAACCCTGTGGGAGTCTCATTGATTAAAACTGAACCCTGTGGGAGTCTCACTGATTAACACCGAACCCTATGGGAGTCTCATTGATTAACACTGAACCCTGTGGGAGTCTCACTGATTAACACTGAACCCTGTGGGAGTCTCACTCATTAACACTGAACCCTGTGGGAGTCTCACTGATTAACACTGAACCCTATGGGAGTCTCACTGATTAACACCGAACCCTATGGGAGTCTCACTGATTAACACTGAACCCTATGGGAGTCTCACTGATTAACACCGAACCCTATGGGAGTCTCACCGATTAATACTGAACCCTGTGGGAGTCTCATTGATTAAAACTGAACCCTGTGGGAGTCTCACTGATTAACACTGAACCCTGTGGGAGTCTAACTGATTAACACTGAACCCTATGGGAGTCTTACTGATTAACACTGAACCCTATGGGAGTCTCACTGATTAACACTGAACCCTATGGGAGTCTCACTGATTAACACCGAACCCTATGGGAGTCTCACTGATTAGCACTGAACCCTATGGGAGTCTCACCGATTAATACTGAACCCTGTGGGAGTCTCACTGATTAACACTGAACCCTGTGGGAGTCTCACTCATTAACACTGAACCCTGTGGGAGTCTCACTCATTAACACTGAACCCTGTGGGAGTCTCACTGATTAACACTGAACCCTGTGGGAGTCTCACTGTTAAACACTAAACCCTATGGGAGTCTCACTGATTAACAATAAACCCTATGGGAGTCTCATTGATTAACACTAAACCCTGTGGGAGTCTCACTGATTAACACTGAACCCTGTGGGAGTCTCACTCATTAACACTGAACCCTGTGGGAGTCTCACTGATTAACACTGAACCCTGAGGGAGTCTCACTGATTAACACCGAACCCTATGGGAGTCTCACTGATTAGCACTGAACCCTATGGGAGTCTCACCGATTAATACTGAACCCTGTGGGAGTCTCATTGATTAAAACTGAACCCTGTGGGAGTCTCACTGATTAACACTGAACCCTGTGGGAGTCTCACTGTTTAACACTGAACCCTATGGGAGTCTCACTGATTAACAATGAACCCTATGGGAGTCTCATTGATTAACACTGAACCCTGTGGGAGTCTCACTGATTAACACTGAACCCTGTGGGAGTCTCACTCATTAACACTGAACCCTGTGGGAGTCTCACTGATTAACACTGAACCCTGAGGGAGTCTCACTGATTAACACATGAACCCTGTGGGAGTCTCACTGATTACCACTGAACCCTATGGGAGTCTCACTGATTAACACTGAACCCTATGGGAGTCTAACTGATTAACACCGAACCCTATGGGAGTCTCACTGATTAACACTGAACCCTATGGGAGTCTCACTGATTAACACCGAACCCTATGGGAGTCTCACTGATTAACACTAAACCCTGTGGGAGTCTCACTGATTAACACTGAACCCTGTGGGAGTCTCACTCATTAACACTGAACCCTGTGGGAGTCTCACTGATTAACACTGAACCCTGAGGGAGTCTTACTGATTAACACCGAACCCTATGGGAGTCTCACTGATTAGCACTGAACCCTATGGGAGTCTCACCGATTAATACTGAACCCTGTGGGAGTCTCATTGATTAAAACTGAACCCTGTGGGAGTCTCACTGATTAACACTGAACCCTGTGGGAGTCTCACTGTTTAACACTGAACCCTATGGGAGTCTCACTGATTAACAATGAACCCTATGGGAGTCTCATTGATTAACACTGAACCCTGTGGGAGTCTCACTGATTAACACTGAACCCTGTGGGAGTCTCACTCATTAACACTGAACCCTGTGGGAGTCTCACTGATTAACACTGAACCCTGAGGGAGTCTCACTGATTAACACATGAACCCTGTGGGAGTCTCACTGATTACCACTGAACCCTATGGGAGTCTCACTGATTAACACTGAACCCTATGGGAGTCTAACTGATTAACACCGAACCCTATGGGAGTCTCACTGATTAACACTGAACCCTATGGGAGTCTCACTGATTAACACCGAACCCTATGGGAGTCTCACTGATTAACACTGAACCCTATGGGAGTCTCACTGATTAACACCGAACCCTATGGGAGTCTCACCGATTAATACTGAACCCTGTGGGAGTCTCATTGATTAAAACTGAACCCTGTGGGAGTCTCACTGATTAACACTGAACCCTGTGGGAGTCTAACTGATTAACACTGAACCCTATGGGAGTCTTACTGATTAACACTGAACCCTATGGGAGTCTCACTGATTAACACTGAACCCTATGGGAGTCTCACTGATTAACACCGAACCCTATGGGAGTCTCACTGATTAGCACTGAACCCTATGGGAGTCTCACCGATTAATACTGAACCCTGTGGGAGTCTCATTGATTAAAACTGAACCCTGTGGGAGTCTCACTGATTAACACTGAACCCTGTGGGAGTCTCACTGTTAAACACTGAACCCTATGGGAGTCTCACTGATTAACAATGAACCCTATGGGAGTCTCATTGATTAACACTAAACCCTGTGGGAGTCTCACTGATTAACACTGAACCCTGTGGGAGTCTCACTCATTAACACTGAACCCTGTGGGAGTCTCACTGATTAACACTGAACCCTGAGGGAGTCTCACTGATTAACACCGAACCCTATGGGAGTCTCACTGATTAGCACTGAACCCTATGGGAGTCTCACCGATTAATACTGAACCCTGTGGGAGTCTCATTGATTAAAACTGAACCCTGTGGGAGTCTCACTGATTAACACTGAACCCTGTGGGAGTCTCACTGTTTAACACTGAACCCTATGGGAGTCTCACTGATTAACAATGAACCCTATGGGAGTCTCATTGATTAACACTGAACCCTGTGGGAGTCTCACTGATTAACACTGAACCCTGTGGGAGTCTCACTCATTAACACTGAACCCTGTGGGAGTCTCACTGATTAACACTGAACCCTGAGGGAGTCTCACTGATTAACACATGAACCCTGTGGGAGTCTCACTGATTACCACTGAACCCTATGGGAGTCTCACTGATCAACACTGAACCCTATGGGAGTCTAACTGATTAACACCGAACCCTATGGGAGTCTCACTGATTAACACTGAACCCTATGGGAGTCTCACTGATTAACACCGAACCCTATGGGAGTCTCACTGATTAACACTGAACCCTATGGGAGTCTCACCGATTAATACTGAACACTGTGGGAGTCTCACTGATTAACACTGAACCCTGTGAGAGTCTCACTGATTAACACTGGACCCTATGGGAGTCTCACTGATTAACACTGAACCCTGTGGGAGTCTCACTGATTAACACTGAACCCTATGGGAGTCTCACTGATTAACACAGAACCCTGTGGGTGTCTCACTGATTAACACTGAACCCTGTGGGAGTCTCACTGATTAACACTGAACCCTATGGGAGTCTCACTGATTAACACCGAACCCTATGGGAGTCTCACCGATTAATACTGAACCCTGTGGGAGTCTCATTGATTAAAACTGAACCCTGTGGGAGTCTCACTGATTAACACTGAACCCTGTGGGAGTCTAACTGATTAACACTGAACCCTATGGGAGTCTTACTGATTAACACTGAACCCTATGGGAGTCTCACTGATTAACACTGAACCCTATGGGAGTCTCACTGATTAACACCGAACCCTATGGGAGTCTCACTGATTAGCACTGAACCCTATGGGAGTCTCACCGATTAATACTGAACCCTGTGGGAGTCTCATTGATTAAAACTGAACCCTGTGGGAGTCTCACTGATTAACACTGAACCCTGTGGGAGTCTCACTGTTAAACACTGAACCCTATGGGAGTCTCACTGATTAACAATGAACCCTATGGGAGTCTCATTGATTAACACTAAACCCTGTGGGAGTCTCACTGATTAACACTGAACCCTGTGGGAGTCTCACTCATTAACACTGAACCCTGTGGGAGTCTCACTGATTAACACTGAACCCTGAGGGAGTCTCACTGATTAACACCGAACCCTATGGGAGTCTCACTGATTAGCACTGAACCCTATGGGAGTCTCACCGATTAATACTGAACCCTGTGGGAGTCTCATTGATTAAAACTGAACCCTGTGGGAGTCTCACTGATTAACACTGAACCCTGTGGGAGTCTCACTGTTTAACACTGAACCCTATGGGAGTCTCACTGATTAACAATGAACCCTATGGGAGTCTCATTGATTAACACTGAACCCTGTGGGAGTCTCACTGATTAACACTGAACCCTGTGGGAGTCTCACTCATTAACACTGAACCCTGTGGGAGTCTCACTGATTAACACTGAACCCTGAGGGAGTCTCACTGATTAACACATGAACCCTGTGGGAGTCTCACTGATTACCACTGAACCCTATGGGAGTCTCACTGATTAACACTGAACCCTATGGGAGTCTAACTGATTAACACCGAACCCTATGGGAGTCTCACTGATTAACACTGAACCCTATGGGAGTCTCACTGATTAACACCGAACCCTATGGGAGTCTCACTGATTAACACTAAACCCTGTGGGAGTCTCACTGATTAACACTGAACCCTGTGGGAGTCTCACTCATTAACACTGAACCCTGTGGGAGTCTCACTGATTAACACTGAACCCTGAGGGAGTCTTACTGATTAACACCGAACCCTATGGGAGTCTCACTGATTAGCACTGAACCCTATGGGAGTCTCACCGATTAATACTGAACCCTGTGGGAGTCTCATTGATTAAAACTGAACCCTGTGGGAGTCTCACTGATTAACACTGAACCCTGTGGGAGTCTCACTGTTTAACACTGAACCCTATGGGAGTCTCACTGATTAACAATGAACCCTATGGGAGTCTCATTGATTAACACTGAACCCTGTGGGAGTCTCACTGATTAACACTGAACCCTGTGGGAGTCTCACTCATTAACACTGAACCCTGTGGGAGTCTCACTGATTAACACTGAACCCTGAGGGAGTCTCACTGATTAACACATGAACCCTGTGGGAGTCTCACTGATTACCACTGAACCCTATGGGAGTCTCACTGATTAACACTGAACCCTATGGGAGTCTAACTGATTAACACCGAACCCTATGGGAGTCTCACTGATTAACACTGAACCCTATGGGAGTCTCACTGATTAACACCGAACCCTATGGGAGTCTCACTGATTAACACTGAACCCTATGGGAGTCTCACTGATTAACACCGAACCCTATGGGAGTCTCACCGATTAATACTGAACCCTGTGGGAGTCTCATTGATTAAAACTGAACCCTGTGGGAGTCTCACTGATTAACACTGAACCCTGTGGGAGTCTAACTGATTAACACTGAACCCTATGGGAGTCTTACTGATTAACACTGAACCCTATGGGAGTCTCACTGATTAACACTGAACCCTATGGGAGTCTCACTGATTAACACCGAACCCTATGGGAGTCTCACTGATTAGCACTGAACCCTATGGGAGTCTCACCGATTAATACTGAACCCTGTGGGAGTCTCATTGATTAAAACTGAACCCTGTGGGAGTCTCACTGATTAACACTGAACCCTGTGGGAGTCTCACTGTTAAACACTGAACCCTATGGGAGTCTCACTGATTAACAATGAACCCTATGGGAGTCTCATTGATTAACACTAAACCCTGTGGGAGTCTCACTGATTAACACTGAACCCTGTGGGAGTCTCACTCATTAACACTGAACCCTGTGGGAGTCTCACTGATTAACACTGAACCCTGAGGGAGTCTCACTGATTAACACCGAACCCTATGGGAGTCTCACTGATTAGCACTGAACCCTATGGGAGTCTCACCGATTAATACTGAACCCTGTGGGAGTCTCATTGATTAAAACTGAACCCTGTGGGAGTCTCACTGATTAACACTGAACCCTGTGGGAGTCTCACTGTTTAACACTGAACCCTATGGGAGTCTCACTGATTAACAATGAACCCTATGGGAGTCTCATTGATTAACACTGAACCCTGTGGGAGTCTCACTGATTAACACTGAACCCTGTGGGAGTCTCACTCATTAACACTGAACCCTGTGGGAGTCTCACTGATTAACACTGAACCCTGAGGGAGTCTCACTGATTAACACATGAACCCTGTGGGAGTCTCACTGATTACCACTGAACCCTATGGGAGTCTCACTGATCAACACTGAACCCTATGGGAGTCTAACTGATTAACACCGAACCCTATGGGAGTCTCACTGATTAACACTGAACCCTATGGGAGTCTCACTGATTAACACCGAACCCTATGGGAGTCTCACTGATTAACACTGAACCCTATGGGAGTCTCACCGATTAATACTGAACACTGTGGGAGTCTCACTGATTAACACTGAACCCTGTGAGAGTCTCACTGATTAACACTGGACCCTATGGGAGTCTCACTGATTAACACTGAACCCTGTGGGAGTCTCACTGATTAACACTGAACCCTATGGGAGTCTCACTGATTAACACAGAACCCTGTGGGTGTCTCACTGATTAACACTGAACCCTGTGGGAGTCTCACTGATTAACACTGAACCCTATGGGAGTCTCACTGATTAACACTGAACCCTATGGGAGTCTCACTGATTAACACTGAACCCTATGGGAGTCTCAATGATTAACACTGAACCCTATGGGAGTCTCACTGATTAAAACTGAACCCTATGGGAGTCTCACTGATTAAAACTGAACCCTATGGGAGTCCACTGATTAACACCGAACCCAATGGGAGTCTCAGTGATTTACACTGAACACTATGGGAGTCTCACTGATTAACACTGAACCCTGTGGGAATCTCACTGATTAACACTGAACCCTGTGGGAGTCTCACTGATTAACACTGAACCATGTTGGAGTCTCAATGATTAACACTGAACCCTATGGGAGTCTCATTGATTAACACTGAACCCTATGGGAGCCTCACTGATTAACACATGAACCCTGTGGGAGTCTCACTGGTTAACACTGAACCCTGTGGGTGTCTCACTGATTAACACTGAACCCTGTGGGAGTCTCACTGATTAACACTGAACCCTATGGGAGTCTCACTGATTAACACTGAACCCTATGGGAGTCTCACTGATTAACACCGAACCCAATGGGAGTCTTAGTGATTTACACTGAACACTATGGGAGTCTCACTGATTAACACTGAACGCTGTTGGAGTCTCACTGATTAACACTGAACCCTGTTAGAGTCTCACTGATTACCACTGAACCCTATGGAAGTCTCATTGATTAACACTGAACCCTATGGGAGTCTCACTGATTAACACATGAACCCTGTGGGAGTCTCACTGATTAACACTGAACCCTATGGGAGTCTCACTGATTAACACTGAACCCTATGGGAGTCTCACTGATTAACACCGAACCCTATGGGAGTCTCACTGATTAGCACTGAACCCTATGGGAGTCTCACCGATTAATACTGAACCCTGTGGGAGTCTCATTGATTAAAACTGAACCCTGTGGGAGTCTCACTGATTAACACCGAACCCTATGGGAGTCTCATTGATTAACACTGAACCCTGTGGGAGTCTCACTGATTAACACTGAACCCTGTGGGAGTCTCACTCATTAACACTGAACCCTGTGGGAGTCTCACTGATTAACACTGAACCCTGAGGGAGTCTCACTGATTAACACATGAACCCTGTGGGAATCTCACTGATTACCACTGAACCCTATGGGAGTCTCACTGATTAACACTGAACCCTATGGGAGTCTCACTGATTAACACCGAACCCTATGGGAGTCTCACTGATTAACACTGAACCCTATGGGAGTCTCACTGATTAACACCGAACCCTATGGGAGTCTCACCGATTAATACTGAACCCTGTGGGAGTCTCATTGATTAAAACTGAACCCTGTGGGAGTCTCACTGATTAACACTGAACCCTGTGGGAGTCTAACTGATTAACACTGAACCCTATGGGAGTCTTACTGATTAACACTGAACCCTATGGGAGTCTCACTGATTAACACTGAACCCTATGGGAGTCTCACTGATTAACACCGAACCCTATGGGAGTCTCACTGATTAGCACTGAACCCTATGGGAGTCTCACCGATTAATACTGAACCCTGTGGGAGTCTCATTGATTAAAACTGAACCCTGTGGGAGTCTCACTGATTAACACTGAACCCTGTGGGAGTCTCACTGTTAAACACTGAACCCTATGGGAGTCTCACTGATTAACAATGAACCCTATGGGAGTCTCATTGATTAACACTAAACCCTGTGGGAGTCTCACTGATTAACACTGAACCCTGTGGGAGTCTCACTCATTAACACTGAACCCTGTGGGAGTCTCACTGATTAACACTGAACCCTGAGGGAGTCTCACTGATTAACACCGAACCCTATGGGAGTCTCACTGATTAGCACTGAACCCTATGGGAGTCTCACCGATTAATACTGAACCCTGTGGGAGTCTCATTGATTAAAACTGAACCCTGTGGGAGTCTCACTGATTAACACTGAACCCTGTGGGAGTCTCACTGTTTAACACTGAACCCTATGGGAGTCTCACTGATTAATAATGAACCCTATGGGAGTCTCATTGATTAACACTGAACCCTGTGGGAGTCTCACTGATTAACACTGAACCCTGTGGGAGTCTCACTCATTAACACTGAACCCTGTGGGAGTCTCACTGATTAACACTGAACCCTGAGGGAGTCTCACTGATTAACACATGAACCCTGTGGGAGTCTCACTGATTACCACTGAACCCTATGGGAGTCTCACTGATTAACACTGAACCCTATGGGAGTCTCACTGATTAACACCGAACCCTATGGGAGTCTCACTGATTAACACTGAACCCTATGGGAGTCTCACTGATTAACACCGAACCCTATGGGAGTCTCACTGATTAACACTGAACCCTATGGGAGTCTCACCGATTAATACTGAACACTGTGGGAGTCTCATTGATTAAAACTGAACCCTGTGGGAGTCTCACTGATTAACACTGAACACTGTGGGAGTCTAACTGATTAACACTGAACCCTATGGGAGTCTTACTGATTAACACTGAACCCTATGGGAGTCTCATTGACTAACACTGAACCCTGTGGGAGTCTCACTGATTAACACTGAACCCTGTGGGAGTCTCACTGATTAACACTGAACCCTGTGGGAGTCTCACTGATTAACACTGAACCCTGTGGGAGTCTCACTGATTAACACTGAACCCTGTGGGAGTCTCACTGATTAACACTGACCCCTGTGGGATTCTCATTGATTAACACTGAAACCCTGTGGGAGTCTCACTGATTAACACTGAACCTTATGGGAGTCTCAGTGATTAACACTGAACCCTATGGGAGTCTCACTGATTAACACTGAACCCTGTGGGAGCCCCACTGATTAACACTGAACCCTATGGGAGTCTCACAGATTGACACTGAACACTGTGGGAGCCCCACTGATTAACACTGAACCCTATGGGAGTCTCACTGATTAACACTGAACCCGATTGGAGTCTCACTGATTAACACTGAACCCTATGGGAGTCTCAGTGATGAACACTGAACCCTGTGGGAGTCTCACTGATTAACACTGAACCCTATGGGAGTCTCACTGATTAACACTGAACCCTATGGGAGTCTCACCGATTAATACTGAACCCTATGGGAGTCTCACTGATTAACACTGAACCCTGTGGGAATCTCACTGATTAACACTGAACCCTATGGGAATCTCGCTGATTAACACTGAACCCTGTGGGAGCCCCACTGATTAACACTGAACCCTGTGGGAGTCTCACTGATTAACACTGAACCCTATGGGAGTCTCACAGATTTACACTGAACACTGTGGGAGCCCCACTGATTAACACTGAACCCTATGGGAGTCTCACTGATTAACACTGAACCCGATTGGAGTCTCACTGATTAACACTGAACCCTATGGGAGTCTCAGTGATGAACACTGAACCCTGTGGGAGTCTCACTGATTAACACTGAACCCTATGGGAGTCTCACTGATTAACACTGAACCCTATGGGAGTCTCATTGACTAACACTGAACCCTGTGGGAGTCTCACTGATTAACACTGAACCCTATGGGAGTCTTACTGATTAACACTGAACCCTATGGGAGTCTCATTGACTAACACTGAACCCTGTGGGAGTCTCACTGATTAACACTGAACCCTGTGGGAGTCTCACTGATTAACACTGAACCCTGTGGGAGTCTCACTGATTAACACTGAACCCTGTGGGAGTCTCACTGATTAACACTGAACCCTGTGGGAGTCTCACTGATTAACACTGACCCCTGTGGGATTCTCATTGATTAACACTGAAACCCTGTGGGAGTCTCACTGATTAACACTGAACCTTATGGGAGTCTCAGTGATTAACACTGAACGCTATGGGAGTCTCACTGATTAACACTGAACCCTATGGAAGTCTCACTGATTACCACTGAACCCTGTGGGAGTCTCACTGATTAACACTGAACCCTGTTGGAGTCTCACTGATTAACAATGAACCCTATGGGAGTCTCACTGATTAACACTGAACCCTGTGGAAGCCCCACTGATTAACACTGAACCCTATGGGAGTCTCACAGATTAACACTGAACACTGTGGGAGCCCCACTGATTAACACTGAACCCTATGGGAGTCTCACTGATTAACACTGAACCCGATTGGAGTCTCACTGATTAACACTGAACCCTATGGGAGTCTCAGTGATGAACACTGAACCCTGTGGGAGTCTCACTGATTAACACTGAACCCTATGGGAGTCTCACTGATTAACACTGAACCCTATGGGAGTCTCACCGATTAATACTGAACCCTATGGGAGTCTCACTGATTAACACTGAACCCTGTGGGAATCTCACTGATTAACACTGAACCCTATGGGAATCTCGCTGATTAACACTGAACCCTGTGGGAGCCCCACTGATTAACACTGAACCCTGTGGGAGTCTCACTGATTAACACTGGACCTTATGGGAGTCTCAGTGATTAACACTGAACCCTATGGGAGTCTCACTGATTAACACTGAACCCTATGGAAGTCTCACTGATTACCACTGAACCCTGTGGGAGTCTCACTGATTAACACTGAACCCTGTGGGAGTCTCACTGATTAACAATGAACCCTATGGGAGTCTCACTGATTAACAGTGAACCCTGTGGGAGCCCCACTGATTAACACTGAACCCTATGGGAGTCTCACAGATTAACACTGAACACTGTGGGAGCCCCACTGATTAACACTGAACCCTATGGGAGTCTCACTGATTAACACTGAACCCGATGGGAGTCTCACTGATTAACACTGAACCCTATGGGAGTCTCACTGATGAACACTGAACCCTGTGGAAGTCTCACTTATTAACACTGAACCCTATGGGAGTCTCACTGATTAACACTGAACCCTATGGGAGTCTCAACGATTA
Organism: Petromyzon marinus; assembly: GCF_048934315.1. Taxonomy (NCBI): domain Eukaryota; kingdom Metazoa; phylum Chordata; class Hyperoartia; order Petromyzontiformes; family Petromyzontidae; genus Petromyzon; species Petromyzon marinus. The sequence continues at coordinate 3,218,917 of NW_027423501.1, forward strand.
ATACTGAACCCTATGGGAGTCTCACTGATTAACACTGAACCCTGTGGGAATCTCACTGATTAACACTGAACCCTATGGGAATCTCGCTGATTAACACTGAACCCTGTGCGTGTCTCACTGAATAACACTGAACCCTATGCGAGTCTCACTGATTAATACTGAACCCTGTGGGAGTCTCAGTGATTAACACTGAACCCTATGGGAGTCTCACTGATTAACACTGAACCCTGTGGGAGTCTCACTGATTAACACTGAACCCTGTGGGAGTCTCACTGATTAACACTGAACCCTATGGGAGTCTCACTGATTAACACAGAACCCTGTGGGTGTCTCACTGATTAACACTGAACCCTGTGGGAGTCTCAATGATTAACACTGAACCCTATGGGAGTCTCACTGATTTAGACTGAACCCTATGGGAGTCTCACTGATTAACAATGAACCCTGTGGGAGTGTCACTGATTAACACTGAACCCTGTGGGAGTCTCACTGATTAACACTGAACCCTATGGGAGTCTCACTGATTAACAATGAACCCTGTGGGAGTCTCACTGATTAACACTGAACCCTGTGGGAGTCTCACTGATTAACACTGAACCCTATGGGAATCTTGCTGATTAACACTGAACCCTGTGGGAGTCTCACTGATTAACACTGAACCCTATGGGAGTCTCACTGATTAACACTGAACCCTATGGGAGTCTCACTGATTAACACATGAACCCTGTGGGAGTCTCACTGATTAACACTGAACCCTATGGTAGTCTGACTGATTAACACTGAACCCTAAGGGATTCTCACTGATTAACACCGAACCCTATGGGAGTCTCACTGATAAACACTGAACCCTGTGGGAGTCTCACTGATTAACACTGAACCCTATGGGAGTCTCACTGATTAACACTGAACCCTGTGGGAGTCTCACTGATTAACACTGAACCCTGTGGGAGTCTCACTGATTAACACTGAACCCTATGGGAATCTCGCTGATTAACACTGAACCCTGTGGGAGTCTCAATGATTAACACTGAACCCTATGGGAGTCTCACTGATTAACACTGAACCCTGTGAGAGTCTCACTGATTAACACTGGACCCTATGGGAGTCTCACTGATTAACACTGAACCCTGTGGGAGTCTCACTGATTAACACTGAACCCTATGGGAGTCTCACTGATTAACACAGAACCCTGTGGGTGTCTCACTGATTAACACTGAACCCTGTGGGAGTCTCACTGATTAACACTGAACCCTAAGGGAGTCTCACTGATTAACACTGAACCCTATGGGAGTCTCACTGATTAACACTGAACCCTATGGGAGTCTCAATGATTAACACTGAACCCTATGGGAGTCTCACTGATTAAAACTGAACCCTATGGGAGTCTCACTGATTAAAACTGAACCCTATAGGAGTCTCACTGATTAACACCGAACCCAATGGGAGTCTCAGTGATTTACACTGAACACTATGGGAGTCTCACTGATTAACACTGAACCCTGTGGGAATCTCACTGATTAACACTGAACCCTGTGGGAGTCTCACTGATTAACACTGAACCCTATGGGAGTCTCACTGATTAACAGCGAACCCTATGGGAGTCTCACTGATTAACACTGAACCCTATGGGAGTCTCACTGATTAACACCGAACCCTATGGGAGTCTCACTGATTAACACTGAACCCTATGGGAGTCTCACCGATTATTACTGAACCCTGTGGGAGTCTCACTGATTAACAGCGAACCCTATGGGAGTCTCACTGATTAACACTGAACCCTTTGGGAGTCTCACTGATTAAAACCGAACCCTATGGGAGTCTCACTGATTAACACTGAACCCTATGGGAGTCTCACTGATTAACACTGAACCCTATGGGAGTCTCACTGATTAACAGCGAACCCTATGGGAGTCTCACTGATTAACAATGAACCCTATGGGAGTCTCATTGATTAACACTAAACCCTGTGGGAGTCTCACTGATTAACACTGAACCCTGTGGGAGTCTCACTCATTAACACTGAACCCTGTGGGAGTCTCACTGATTAACACTGAACCCTGAGGGAGTCTCACTGATTAACACCGAACCCTATGGGAGTCTCACTGATTAGCACTGAACCCTATGGGAGTCTCACCGATTAATACTGAACCCTGTGGGAGTCTCATTGATTAAAACTGAACCCTGTGGGAGTCTCACTGATTAACACTGAACCCTGTGGGAGTCTCACTGTTTAACACTGAACCCTATGGGAGTCTCACTGATTAACAATGAACCCTATGGGAGTCTCATTGATTAACACTGAACCCTGTGGGAGTCTCACTGATTAACACTGAACCCTGTGGGAGTCTCACTCATTAACACTGAACCCTGTGGGAGTCTCACTCATTAACACTGAACCCTGAGGGAGTCTCACTGATTAACACATGAACCCTGTGGGAGTCTCACTGATTACCACTGAACCCTATGGGAGTCTCACTGATCAACACTGAACCCTATGGGAGTCTAACTGATTAACACCGAACCCTATGGGAGTCTCACTGATTAACACTGAACCCTATGGGAGTCTCACTGATTAACACCGAACCCTATGGGAGTCTCACTGATTAACACTGAACCCTATGGGAGTCTCACCGATTAATACTGAACACTGTGGGAGTCTCACTGATTAACACTGAACCCTGTGAGAGTCTCACTGATTAACACTGGACCCTATGGGAGTCTCACTGATTAACACTGAACCCTGTGGGAGTCTCACTGATTAACACTGAACCCTATGGGAGTCTCACTGATTAACACAGAACCCTGTGGGTGTCTCACTGATTAACACTGAACCCTGTGGGAGTCTCACTGATTAACACTGAACCCTATGGGAGTCTCACTGATTAACACTGAACCCTATGGGAGTCTCACTGATTAACACTGAACCCTATGGGAGTCTCAATGATTAACACTGAACCCTATGGGAGTCTCACTGATTAAAACTGAACCCTATGGGAGTCTCACTGATTAAAACTGAACCCTATGGGAGTCCACTGATTAACACCGAACCCAATGGGAGTCTCAGTGATTTACACTGAACACTATGGGAGTCTCACTGATTAACACTGAACCCTGTGGGAATCTCACTGATTAACACTGAACCCTGTGGGAGTCTCACTGATTAACACTGAACCATGTTGGAGTCTCAATGATTAACACTGAACCCTATGGGAGTCTCATTGATTAACACTGAACCCTATGGGAGCCTCACTGATTAACACATGAACCCTGTGGGAGTCTCACTGGTTAACACTGAACCCTGTGGGTGTCTCACTGATTAACACTGAACCCTGTGGGAGTCTCACTGATTAACACTGAACCCTATGGGAGTCTCACTGATTAACACTGAACCCTATGGGAGTCTCACTGATTAACACCGAACCCAATGGGAGTCTTAGTGATTTACACTGAACACTATGGGAGTCTCACTGATTAACACTGAACGCTGTTGGAGTCTCACTGATTAACACTGAACCCTGTTAGAGTCTCACTGATTACCACTGAACCCTATGGAAGTCTCATTGATTAACACTGAACCCTATGGGAGTCTCACTGATTAACACATGAACCCTGTGGGAGTCTCACTGATTAACACTGAACCCTATGGGAGTCTCACTGATTAACACTGAACCCTATGGGAGTCTCACTGATTAACACCGAACCCTATGGGAGTCTCACTGATTAGCACTGAACCCTATGGGAGTCTCACCGATTAATACTGAACCCTGTGGGAGTCTCATTGATTAAAACTGAACCCTGTGGGAGTCTCACTGATTAACACCGAACCCTATGGGAGTCTCATTGATTAACACTGAACCCTGTGGGAGTCTCACTGATTAACACTGAACCCTGTGGGAGTCTCACTCATTAACACTGAACCCTGTGGGAGTCTCACTGATTAACACTGAACCCTGAGGGAGTCTCACTGATTAACACATGAACCCTGTGGGAATCTCACTGATTACCACTGAACCCTATGGGAGTCTCACTGATTAACACTGAACCCTATGGGAGTCTCACTGATTAACACCGAACCCTATGGGAGTCTCACTGATTAACACTGAACCCTATGGGAGTCTCACTGATTAACACCGAACCCTATGGGAGTCTCACCGATTAATACTGAACCCTGTGGGAGTCTCATTGATTAAAACTGAACCCTGTGGGTGTCTCACTGATTAACACTGAACCCTGTGGGAGTCTAACTGATTAACACTGAACCCTATGGGAGTCTTACTGATTAACACTGAACCCTATGGGAGTCTCACTGATTAACACTGAACCCTATGGGAGTCTCACTGATTAACACCGAACCCTATGGGAGTCTCACTGATTAGCACTGAACCCTATGGGAGTCTCACCGATTAATACTGAACCCTGTGGGAGTCTCATTGATTAAAACTGAACCCTGTGGGAGTCTCACTGATTAACACTGAACCCTGTGGGAGTCTCACTGTTAAACACTGAACCCTATGGGAGTCTCACTGATTAACAATGAACCCTATGGGAGTCTCATTGATTAACACTAAACCCTGTGGGAGTCTCACTGATTAACACTGAACCCTGTGGGAGTCTCACTCATTAACACTGAACCCTGTGGGAGTCTCACTGATTAACACTGAACCCTGAGGGAGTCTCACTGATTAACACCGAACCCTATGGGAGTCTCACTGATTAGCACTGAACCCTATGGGAGTCTCACCGATTAATACTGAACCCTGTGGGAGTCTCATTGATTAAAACTGAACCCTGTGGGAGTCTCACTGATTAACACTGAACCCTGTGGGAGTCTCACTGTTTAACACTGAACACTATGGGAGTCTCACTGATTAATAATGAACCCTATGGGAGTCTCATTGATTAACACTGAACCCTGTGGGAGTCTCACTGATTAACACTGAACCCTGTGGGAGTCTCACTCATTAACACTGAACCCTGTGGGAGTCTCACTGATTAACACTGAACCCTGAGGGAGTCTCACTGATTAACACATGAACCCTGTGGGAGTCTCACTGATTACCACTGAACCCTATGGGAGTCTCACTGATTAACACTGAACCCTATGGGAGTCTCACTGATTAACACCGAACCCTATGGGAGTCTCACTGATTAACACTGAACCCTATGGGAGTCTCACTGATTAACACCGAACCCTATGGGAGTCTCACTGATTAACACTGAACCCTATGGGAGTCTCACCGATTAATACTGAACACTGTGGGAGTCTCATTGATTAAAACTGAACCCTGTGGGAGTCTCACTGATTAACACTGAACACTGTGGGAGTCTAACTGATTAACACTGAACCCTATGGGAGTCTTACTGATTAACACTGAACCCTATGGGAGTCTCATTGACTAACACTGAACCCTGTGGGAGTCTCACTGATTAACACTGAACCCTGTGGGAGTCTCACTGATTAACACTGAACCCTGTGGGAGTCTCACTGATTAACACTGCACCCTGTGGGAGTCTCACTGATTAACACTGAACCCTGTGGGAGTCTCACTGATTAACACTGACCCCTGTGGGATTCTCATTGATTAACACTGAAACCCTGTGGGAGTCTCACTGATTAACACTGAACCTTATGGGAGTCTCAGTGATTAACACTGAACCCTATGGGAGTCTCACTGATTAACACTGAACCCTGTGGGAGCCCCACTGATTAACACTGAACCCTATGGGAGTCTCACAGATTGACACTGAACACTGTGGGAGCCCCACTGATTAACACTGAACCCTATGGGAGTCTCACTGATTAACACTGAACCCGATTGGAGTCTCACTGATTAACACTGAACCCTATGGGAGTCTCAGTGATGAACACTGAACCCTGTGGGAGTCTCACTGATTAACACTGAACCCTATGGGAGTCTCACTGATTAACACTGAACCCTATGGGAGTCTCACCGATTAATACTGAACCCTATGGGAGTCTCACTGATTAACACTGAACCCTGTGGGAATCTCACTGATTAACACTGAACCCTATGGGAATCTCGCTGATTAACACTGAACCCTGTGGGAGCCCCACTGATTAACACTGAACCCTGTGGGAGTCTCACTGATTAACACTGAACCCTATGGGAGTCTCACAGATTAACACTGAACACTGTGGGAGCCCCACTGATTAACACTGAACCCTATGGGAGTCTCACTGATTAACACTGAACCCGATTGGAGTCTCACTGATTAACACTGAACCCTATGGGAGTCTCAGTGATGAACACTGAACCCTGTGGGAGTCTCACTGATTAACACTGAACCCTATGGGAGTCTCACTGATTAACACTGAACCCTATGGGAGTCTCATTGACTAACACTGAACCCTGTGGGAGTCTCACTGATTAACACTGAACCCTATGGGAGTCTTACTGATTAACACTGAACCCTATGGGAGTCTCATTGACTAACACTGAACCCTGTGGGAGTCTCACTGATTAACACTGAACCCTGTGGGAGTCTCACTGATTAACACTGAACCCTGTGGGAGTCTCACTGATTAACACTGAACCCTGTGGGAGTCTCACTGATTAACACTGAACCCTGTGGGAGTCTCACTGATTAACACTGACCCCTGTGGGATTCTCATTGATTAACACTGAAACCCTGTGGGAGTCTCACTGATTAACACTGAACCTTATGGGAGTCTCAGTGATTAACACTGAACGCTATGGGAGTCTCACTGATTAACACTGAACCCTATGGAAGTCTCACTGATTACCACTGAACCCTGTGGGAGTCTCACTGATTAACACTGAACCCTGTTGGAGTCTCACTGATTAACAATGAACCCTATGGGAGTCTCACTGATTAACACTGAACCCTGTGGAAGCCCCACTGATTAACACTGAACCCTATGGGAGTCTCACAGATTAACACTGAACACTGTGGGAGCCCCACTGATTAACACTGAACCCTATGGGAGTCTCACTGATTAACACTGAACCCGATTGGAGTCTCACTGATTAACACTGAACCCTATGGGAGTCTCAGTGATGAACACTGAACCCTGTGGGAGTCTCACTGATTAACACTGAACCCTATGGGAGTCTCACTGATTAACACTGAACCCTATGGGAGTCTCACCGATTAATACTGAACCCTATGGGAGTCTCACTGATTAACACTGAACCCTGTGGGAATCTCACTGATTAACACTGAACCCTATGGGAATCTCGCTGATTAACACTGAACCCTGTGGGAGCCCCACTGATTAACACTGAACCCTGTGGGAGTCTCACTGATTAACACTGGACCTTATGGGAGTCTCAGTGATTAACACTGAACCCTATGGGAGTCTCACTGATTAACACTGAACCCTATGGAAGTCTCACTGATTACCACTGAACCCTGTGGGAGTCTCACTGATTAACACTGAACCCTGTGGGAGTCTCACTGATTAACAATGAACCCTATGGGAGTCTCACTGATTAACAGTGAACCCTGTGGGAGCCCCACTGATTAACACTGAACCCTATGGGAGTCTCACAGATTAACACTGAACACTGTGGGAGCCCCACTGATTAACACTGAACCCTATGGGAGTCTCACTGATTAACACTGAACCCAATGGGAGTCTCACTGATTAACACTGAACCCTATGGGAGTCTCACTGATGAACACTGAACCCTGTGGAAGTCTCACTTATTAACACTGAACCCTATGGGAGTCTCACTGATTAACACTGAACCCTATGGGAGTCTCAACGATTAATACTGAACCCTATGGGAGTCTCACTGATTAACACTGAACCCTGTGGGAATCTCACTGATTAACACTGAACCCTATGGGAATCTCGCTGATTAACACTGAACCCTGTGCGTGTCTCACTGAATAACACTGAACCCTATGCGAGTCTCACTGATTAATACTGAACCCTGTGGGAGTCTCAGTGATTAACACTGAACCCTATGGGAGTCTCACTGATTAACACTGAACCCTGTGGGAGTCTCACTGATTAACACTGAACCCTGTGGGAGTCTCACTGATTAACACTGAACCCTATGGGAGTCTCACTGATTAACACAGAACCCTGTGGGTGTCTCACTGATTAACACTGAACCCTGTGGGAGTCTCAATGATTAACACTGAACCCTATGGGAGTCTCACTGATTTAGACTGAACCCTATGGGAGTCTCACTGATTAACAATGAACCCTGTGGGAGTGTCACTGATTAACACTGAACCCTGTGGGAGTCTCACTGATTAACACTGAACCCTATGGGAGTCTCACTGATTAACAATGAACCCTGTGGGAGTCTCACTGATTAACACTGAACCCTGTGGGAGTCTCACTGATTAACACTGAACCCTATGGGAATCTTGCTGATTAACACTGAACCCTGTGGGAGTCTCACTGATTAACACTGAACCCTATGGGAGTCTCACTGATTAACACTGAACCCTATGGGAGTCTCACTGATTAACACATGAACCCTGTGGGAGTCTCACTGATTAACACTGAACCCTATGGTAGTCTGACTGATTAACACTGAACCCTAAGGGATTCTCACTGATTAACACCGAACCCTATGGGAGTCTCACTGATAAACACTGAACCCTGTGGGAGTCTCACTGATTAACACTGAACCCTATGGGAGTCTCACTGATTAACACTGAACCCTGTGGGAGTCTCACTGATTAACACTGAACCCTGTGGGAGTCTCACTGATTAACACTGAACCCTATGGGAATCTCGCTGATTAACACTGAACCCTGTGGGAGTCTCAATGATTAACACTGAACCCTATGGGAGTCTCACTGATTAACACTGAACCCTGTGAGAGTCTCACTGATTAACACTGGACCCTATGGGAGTCTCACTGATTAACACTGAACCCTGTGGGAGTCTCACTGATTAACACTGAACCCTATGGGAGTCTCACTGATTAACACAGAACCCTGTGGGTGTCTCACTGATTAACACTGAACCCTGTGGGAGTCTCACTGATTAACACTGAACCCTAAGGGAGTCTCACTGATTAACACTGAACCCTATGGGAGTCTCACTGATTAACACTGAACCCTATGGGAGTCTCAATGATTAACACTGAACCCTATGGGAGTCTCACTGATTAAAACTGAACCCTATGGGAGTCTCACTGATTAAAACTGAACCCTATAGGAGTCTCACTGATTAACACCGAACCCAATGGGAGTCTCAGTGATTTACACTGAACACTATGGGAGTCTCACTGATTAACACTGAACCCTGTGGGAATCTCACTGATTAACACTGAACCCTGTGGGAGTCTCACTGATTAACACTGAACCCTATGGGAGTCTCACTGATTAACAGCGAACCCTATGGGAGTCTCACTGATTAACACTGAACCCTATGGGAGTCTCACTGATTAACACCGAACCCTATGGGAGTCTCACTGATTAACACTGAACCCTATGGGAGTCTCACCGATTATTAATGAACCCTGTGGGAGTCTCACTGATTAACAGCGAACCCTATGGGAGTCTCACTGATTAACACTGAACCCTTTGGGAGTCTCACTGATTAAAACCGAACCCTATGGGAGTCTCACTGATTAACACTGAACCCTATGGGAGTCTCACTGATTAACACTGAACCCTATGGGAGTCTCACTGATTAACAGCGAACCCTATGGGAGTCTCACTGATTAACACTGAACCCTATGGGAGTCTCACTGATTAACACCGAACCCTATATGAGTCTCACTGATTAACACTGAACCCTATGGGAGTCTCACCGATTATTACTGAACCCTGTGGGAGTCTCACTGATTAACACTGAACCCTGTGGGAGTCTCATTGATTAACACTGAACCCTGTGGGAGTCTCACTGATTAACACTGAACCCTGTGGGAGTCTCACTGATTAACACTGAACCCTGTGGGAGTCTCACTGATTAACACTGAACCCTGAGGGAGTCTCACTGATTAACACATGAACCCTGTGGGAGTTCACTGATTAACACTGAACCCTATGGGAGTCTCACTGATTAACACTGAACCCTATGGGAGTATCACTGATTAACACCGAACCCTATGGGAGTCTCACTGATTAACACTGAACCCTATGGGAGTCTCACTGATTAACACCGAACCCTATGGGAGTCTCACTGATTAACACTGAACCCTATGGGAGTCTCACCGATTAATACTGAACCCTGTGGGAGTCTCATTGATTAAAACTGAACCCTGTGGGAGTCTCACTGATTAACACTGAACCCTGTGGGAGTCTCACTGATTAACACTGAAACCTATGGGAGTCTCACCGATTAATACTGAACTCTATGGGAGTCTCACTGATTAACACTGAACCCTATGGGAGTCTCACAGATTAACACTGAACACTGTGGGAGCCCCACTGATTAACACTGAACACTATGGGAGTCTCACTGATTAACACTGAACCCGATTGGAGTCTCACTGATTAACACTGAACCCTATGGGAGTCTCAGTGATGAACACTGAACCCTGTGGGAGTCTCACTGATTAACACTGAACCCTATGGGAGTCTCACTGATTAACACTGAACCCTATGGGAGTCTCACCGATTAATACTGAACCCTATGGGAGTCTCACTGATTAACACTGAACCCTGTGGGAATCTCACTGATTAACACTGAACCCTACGGGAATCTCGCTGATTAACACTGAACCCTGTGGGAGCCCCACTGATTAACACTGAACCCTATGGGAGTCTCACTGATTAACACTGAACCCTGTGAGAGTCTCACTGATTAACACTGGACCCTATGGGAGTCTCACTGATTAACACTGAACCCTGTGGGAGTCTCACTGATTAACACTGAACCCTATGGGAGTCTCACTGATTAACACAGAACCCTGTGGGTGTCTCACTGATTAACACTGAACCCTGTGGGAGTCTCACTGATTAACACTGAACCCTAAGGGAGTCTCACTGATTAACACTGAACCCTGTGGGAATCTCACTGATTAACACTGAACCCTACGGGAATCTCGCTGATTAACACTGAACCCTGTGGGAGCCCCACTGATTAACACTGAACCCTATGGGAGTCTCACTGATTAACACTGAACCCTGTGAGAGTCTCACTGATTAACACTGGACCCTATGGGAGTCTCACTGATTAACACTGAACCCTGTGGGAGTCTCACTGATTAACACTGAACCCTATGGGAGTCTCACTGATTAACACAGAACCCTGTGGGTGTCTCACTGATTAACACTGAACCCTGTGGGAGTCTCACTGATTAACACTGAACCCTAAGGGAGTCTCACTGATTAACACTGAACCCTATGGGAGTCTCACTGATTAACACTGAACCCTATGGGAGTCTCAATGATTAACACTGAACCCTATGGGAGTCTCACTGATTAAAACTGAACCCTATGGGAGTCTCACTGATTAAAACTGAACCCTATAGGAGTCTCACTGATTAACACCGAACCCAATGGGAGTCTCAGTGATTTACACTGAACACTATGGGAGTCTCACTGATTAACACTGAACCCTGTGGGAATCTCACTGATTAACACTGAACCCTGTGGGAGTCTCACTGATTAACACTGAACCCTATGGGAGTCTCACTGATTAACAGCGAACCCTATGGGAGTCTCACTGATTAACACTGAACCCTATGGGAGTCTCACTGATTAACACCGAACCCTATGGGAGTCTCACTGATTAACACTGAACCCTATGGGAGTCTCACCGATTATTACTGAACCCTGTGGGAGTCTCACTGATTAACAGCGAACCCTATGGGAGTCTCACTGATTAACACTGAACCCTTTGGGAGTCTCACTGATTAAAACCGAACCCTATGGGAGTCTCACTGATTAACACTGAACCCTATGGGAGTCTCACTGATTAACACTGAACCCTATGGGAGTCTCACTGATTAACAGCGAACCCTATGGGAGTCTCACTGATTAACACTGAACCCTATGGGAGTCTCACTGATTAACACCGAACCCTATATGAGTCTCACTGATTAACACTGAACCCTATGGGAGTCTCACCGATTATTACTGAACCCTGTGGGAGTCTCACTGATTAACACTGAACCCTGTGGGAGTCTCACTGATTAACACTGAACCCTGTGGGAGTCTCACTGATTAACACTGAACCCTGTGGGAGTATCACTGATTAACGCCGAACCCTATGGGAGTCTCACTGATTAACACATGAACCCTGTGGGAGTCTCACTGATTAACACTGAACCCTATGGGAGTCTCACTGATTAACACTGAACCCTATGGGAGTCTCACCGATTAATACTGAACCCTGTGGGAGTCTCATTGATTAAAACTGAACCCTGTGGGAGTCTCACTGATTAACACTGAACCCTGTGGGAGTCTCACTGATTAACACTGAAACCTATGGGAGTCTCACCGATTAATACTGAACTCTATGGGAGTCTCACTGATTAACACTGAACCCTATGGGAGTCTCACAGATTAACACTGAACACTGTGGGAGCCCCACTGATTAACACTGAACACTATGGGAGTCTCACTGATTAACACTGAACCCGATTGGAGTCTCACTGATTAACACTGAACCCTATGGGAGTCTCAGTGATGAACACTGAACCCTGTGGGAGTCTCACTGATTAACACTGAACCCTATGGGAGTCTCACTGATTAACACTGAACCCTATGGGAGTCTCACCGATTAATACTGAACCCTATGGGAGTCTCACTGATTAACACTGAACCCTGTGGGAATCTCACTGATTAACACTGAACCCTACGGGAATCTCGCTGATTAACACTGAACCCTGTGGGAGCCCCACTGATTAACACTGAACCCTGTGGGAGTCTCACTGATTAACACTGGACCTTATGGGAGTCTCAGTGATTAACACTGAACCCTATGGGAGTCTCACTGATTAACACTGAACCCTATGGAAGTCTCACTGATTACCACTGAACACTGTGGGAGTCTCACTGATTAACACTGAACCCTGTGGGAGTCTCACTGATTAACAGTGAACCCTGTGGGAGCCCCACTGATTAACACTGAACCCTATGGGAGTCTCACAGATTAACACTGAACACTGTGGGAGCCCCACTGATTAACACTGAACCCTATGGGAGTCTCACTGATTAACACTGAACCCGATGGGAGTCTCACTGATTAACACTGAACCCTATGGGAGTCTCACTGATGAACACTGAACCCTGTGGGAGTCTCACTTATTAACACTGAACCCTATGGGAGTCTCACTGATTAACACTGAACCCTATGGGAGTCTCAACGATTAATACTGAAACCTATGGGAGTCTCACTGATTAACACTGAACCCTGTGGGAATCTCACTGATTAACACTGAACCCTATGGGAATCTCGCTGTTTAACACTGAACCCTGTGCGTGTCTCACTGATTAACACTGAACCCTATGCGAGTCTCACTGATTAACACTGAACCCTGTGGGAGTCTCAGTGATTAACACTGAACCCTATGGGAGTCTCACTGATTAACACTGAACCCTGTGGGAGTCTCACTGATTAACACTGAACCCTGTGGGAGTCTCATTAATTAACACTGAACCCTATGGGAGTCTCACTGATTAACACAGAACCCTGAGGGTGTCTCACTGATTAACACTGAACCCTGTGGGAGTCTCACTGATTAACACTGAACCCTATGGGAGTCTCACTGATTAACACTGAACCCTATGGAAGTCTCACTGATTACCACTGAACACTGTGGGAGTCTCACTGATTAACACTGAACCCTGTGGGAGTCTCACTGATTAACAGTGAACCCTGTGGGAGCCCCACTGATTAACACTGAACCCTATGGGAGTCTCATAGATTAACACTGAACACTGTGGGAGCCCCACTGATTAACACTGAACCCTATGGGAGTCTCACTGATTAACACTGAACCCGATGGGAGTCTCACTGATTAACACTGAACCCTATGGGAGTCTCACTGATGAACACTGAACCCTGTGGGAGTCTCACTTATTAACACTGAACCCTATGGGAGTCTCACTGATTAACACTGAACCCTATGGGAGTCTCAACGATTAATACTGAAACCTATGGGAGTCTCACTGATTAACACTGAACCCTGTGGGAATCTCACTGATTAACACTGAACCCTATGGGAATCTCGCTGTTTAACACTGAACCCTGTGCGTGTCTCACTGATTAACACTGAACCCTATGCGAGTCTCACTGATTAACACTGAACCCTGTGGGAGTCTCAGTGATTAACACTGAACCCTATGGGAGTCTCACTGATTAACACTGAACCCTGTGGGAGTCTCACTGATTAACACTGAACCCTGTGGGAGTCTCACTGATTAACACTGAACCCTATGGGAGACTCACTGATTAACACAGAACCCTGTGGGTGTCTCACTGATTAACACTGAACCCTGTGGGAGTCTCACTGATTAACACTGAACCCTATGGGAGTCTCACTGATTTAGACTGAACCCTATGGGAGTCTCACTGATTAACAATGAACCCTGTGGGAGTGTCACTGATTAACACTGAACCCTGTGGGAGTCTCACTGATTAACACTGGACCCTATGGGAGTCTCACTGATTAACAATGAACCCTGTTGGAGTCTCACTGATTAACACTGAACCCTGTGGGAGTCTCACTGATTAACACTGAACCCTATGGGAATCTCGCTGATTAACACTGAACCCTGTGGGAGTCTCACTGATTAACACTGAACCCTATGGGAGTCTCACTGATTAACACTGAACCCTATGGGAGTCTCACTGATTAACACATGAACCCTGTGGGAGTCTCACTGATTAACACTGAACCCTATGGGAGTCTGACTGATTAACACTGAACCCTAAGGGAGTCTCACTGATTAACACCGAACCCTATGGGAGTCTCACTGATAAACACTGAACCCTGTGGGAGTCTCACTGATTAACACTGAACCCTATGGGAGTCTCACTGATTAACACTGAACCCTACGGGAATCTCGCTGATTAACACTGAACCCTGTGGGAGCCCCACTGATTAACACTGAACCCTGTGGGAGTCTCACTGATTAACACTGGACCTTATGGGAGTCTCAGTGATTAACACTGAACCCTATGGGAGTCTCACTGATTAACACTGAACCCTATGGAAGTCTCACTGATTACCACTGAACACTGTGGGAGTCTCACTGATTAACACTGAACCCTGTGGGAGTCTCACTGATTAACAATGAACCCTATGGGAGTCTCACTGATTAACAGTGAACCCTGTGGGAGCCCCACTGATTAACACTGAACCCTATGGGAGTCTCACAGATTAACACTGAACACTGTGGGAGCCCCACTGATTAACAATGAACCCTATGGGAGTCTCACTGATTAACACTGAACCCGATGGGAGTCTCACTGATTAACACTGAACCCTATGGGAGTCTCACTGATGAACACTGAACCCTGTGGGAGTCTCACTTATTAACACTGAACCCTATGGGAGTCTCACTGATTAACACTGAACCCTATGGGAGTCTCAACGATTAATACTGAAACCTATGGGAGTCTCACTGATTAACACTGAACCCTGTGGGAATCTCACTGATTAACACTGAACCCTATGGGAATCTCGCTGTTTAACACTGAACCCTGTGCGTGTCTCACTGATTAACACTGAACCCTATGCGAGTCTCACTGATTAACACTGAACCCTGTGGGAGTCTCAGTGATTAACACTGAACCCTATGGGAGTCTCACTGATTAACACTGAACCCTGTGGGAGTCTCACTGATTAACACTGAACCCTGTGGGAGTCTCACTGATTAACACTGAACCCTATGGGAGTCTCACTGATTAACACAGAACCCTGTGGGTGTCTCACTGATTAACACTGAACCCTGTGGGAGTCTCACTGATTAACACTGAACCCTATGGGAGTCTCACTGATTTAGACTGAACCCTATGGGAGTCTCACTGATTAACAATGAACCCTGTGGGAGTGTCACTGATTAACACTGAACCCTGTGGGAGTCTCACTGATTAACACTGGACCCTATGGGAGTCTCACTGATTAACAATTAACCCTTTTGGAGTCTCACTGATTAACACTGAACCCTGTGGGAGCCCCACTGATTAACACTGAACCCTGTGGGAGTCTCACTGATTAACACTGGACCTTATGGGAGTCTCAGTGATTAACACTGAACCCTATGGGAGTCTCACTGATTAACACTGAACCCTATGGAAGTCTCACTGATTACCACTGAACACTGTGGGAGTCTCACTGATTAACACTGAACCCTGTGGGAGTCTCACTGATTAACAATGAACCCTATGGGAGTCTCACTGATTAACAGTGAACCCTGTGGGAGCCCCACTGATTAACACTGAACCCTATGGGAGTCTCACAGATTAACACTGAACACTGTGGGAGCCCCACTGATTAACAATGAACCCTATGGGAGTCTCACTGATTAACACTGAACCCGATGGGAGTCTCACTGATTAACACTGAACCCTATGGGAGTCTCACTGATGAACACTGAACCCTGTGGGAGTCTCACTTATTAACACTGAACCCTATGGGAGTCTCACTGATTAACACTGAACCCTATGGGAGTCTCAACGATTAATACTGAAACCTATGGGAGTCTCACTGATTAACACTGAACCCTGTGGGAATCTCACTGATTAACACTGAACCCTATGGGAATCTCGCTGTTTAACACTGAACCCTGTGCGTGTCTCACTGATTAACACTGAACCCTATGCGAGTCTCACTGATTAACACTGAACCCTGTGGGAGTCTCAGTGATTAACACTGAACCCTATGGGAGTCTCACTGATTAACACTGAACCCTGTGGGAGTCTCACTGATTAACACTGAACCCTGTGGGAGTCTCACTGATTAACACTGAACCCTATGGGAGTCTCACTGATTAACACAGAACCCTGTGGGTGTCTCACTGATTAACACTGAACCCTGTGGGAGTCTCACTGATTAACACTGAACCCTATGGGAGTCTCACTGATTTAGACTGAACCCTATGGGAGTCTCACTGATTAACAATGAACCCTGTGGGAGTGTCACTGATTAACACTGAACCCTGTGGGAGTCTCACTGATTAACACTGGACCCTATGGGAGTCTCACTGATTAACAATTAACCCTTTTGGAGTCTCACTGATTAACACTGAACCCTGTGGGAGTCTCACTGATTAACACTGAACCCTATGGGAATCTCGCTGATTAACACTGAACCCTGTGGGAGTCTCACTGATTAACACTGAACCCTATGGGAGTCTCACTGATTAACACTGAACCCTATGGGAGTCTCACTGATTAACACATGAACCCTGTGGGAGTCTCACTGATTAACACTGAACCCTATGGGAGTCTGACTGATTAACACTGAACCCTAAGGGAGTCTCACTGATTAACACCGAACCCTATGGGAGTCTCACTGATAAACACTGAACCCTGTGGTAGTCTCACTGATTAACACTGAACCCTATGGGAGTCTCACTGATTAACACTGAACCCTGTGGGAGTCTCACTGATTAACACTGAACCCTGTGGGAGTCTCACTGATTAACACTGAACCCTATGGGAATCTCGCTGATTAACACTGAACCCTGTGGGAGTCTCAATGATTAACACTGAACCCTATGGGAGTCTCACTGATTAACACTGAACCCTGTGAGAGTCTCACTGATTAACACTGGACCCTATGGGAGTCTCACTGATTAACACTGAACCCTGTGGGAGTCTCACTGATTAACACTGAACCCTATGGGAGTCTCACTGATTAACACAGAACCCTGTGGGTGTCTCACTGATTAACACTGAACCCTGTGGGAGTCTCACTGATTAACACTGAACCCTAAGGGAGTCTCACTGATTAACACTGAACCCTATGGGAGTCTCACTGATTAACACTGAACCCTATGGGAGTCTCAATGATTAACACTGAACCCTATGGGAGTCTCACTGATTAAAACTGAACCCTATGGGAGTCTCACTGATTAAAACTGAACCCTATAGGAGTCTCACTGATTAACACCGAACCCAATGGGAGTCTCAGTGATTTACACTGAACACTATGGGAGTCTCACTGATTAACACTGAACCCTGTGGGAATCTCACTGATTAACACTGAACCCTGTGGGAGTCTCACGGATTAACACTGAACCTTGTTGGAGTCTCACTAATTAACACTGAACCCTATGGGAGTCTCATTGATTAACACTGAACCCTATTGGAGTCTCAATGATTAACACATGAACCCTGTGGGAGTCTCACTGATTAACACTGAACCCTATGGGAGTCTCTCTGATTAACACTGAACCATATGGGAGTCTCACTGATTAATAGCGAACCCTTTGGGAGTCTCACTGATTAACACTGATCCCTATGGGAGTCTCACTGATTAACACCGAACCCTATGGGAGTCTCACTGATTAACACTGAACCCTATGGGAGTCTCACCGATTATTACTGAACCCTGTGGGAGTCTCACTGATTAATACTGAACCCGGTGGGAGTCTCACTGATTAAAACTGAACCCTATGGGAGTCTCACTGATTAACACTGAACCCTATGGGAGTCTCATTGATTAACACTGAACCCTGTGGGAGTCTCACTGATTAACACTGAACCCTGTGGGAGACTCACTGATTAACACTGAACCCTGTGGGAGTCTCACTGATTAACACTGAACTCTGAGGGAGTCTCACTGATTAACACATGAACCCTGTGGGAGTCTCACTGATTAACACTGAACCCTATGGGAGTGTCACTGATTAACACTGTACCCTATGGGAGTATCACTGATTAACACCGAACCCTATGGGAGTCTCACTGATTAACACTGAACCCTATGGGAGTCTCACTGATTAACACCGAACCCTATGGGAGTCTCACTGATTAACACTGAACCCTATGGGAGTCTCACCGATTAATACTGAACCCTGTGGGAGTCTCATTGATTAAAACTGAACCCTGTGGGAGTCTCACTGATTAACACTGAACGCTGTGGGAGTCTCACTGATTAACACTGAACCCAATGGGAGTCTCACTGATTAACACTGAACCCTATGGGAGTCTCATTGGCTAACACTGAACCCTTTGGGAGTCTCACTGATTAACACTGAACCCTGTGGGAGTCTTACTGATTAACACTGAACCCTATGGGAGTCTCACCGATTAATACTGAACCCTGTGGGAGTCTCATTGATTAAAACTGAACCATGTGGGAGTCTTACTGATTAACACTGAACCCTGTGGGAGTCTCACTGATTAACACTGAACCCTATGGGAGTCTCACTGATTAACACTGAACCGTATGGGAGTCTCATTGATTAACACTGATCCCTGTGGGAGTCTCACTGATTAACACTGAACCCTGTGGGAGTCTCACTGATTAACACTGAACCCTATGGGAGTCTCACCGATTAATACTGAACCCTTTGGGAGTCTCATTGTTTAAAACTGAACCCTGTGGGAGTCTCACTGATTAACACTGAACCCTGTGGGAGTCTCATTGATTAACACTGAAACCCTGTGGGAGTCTCACTGATTAACACTGAACCTTATGGGAGTCTCAGTGATTAACACTGAACCCTATGGGAGTCTCACTGATTAACACTGAACCCTATGGGAGTATCACTGATTAACACCGAACCCTATGGGAGTCTCACTGATTAACACTGAACCCTATGGGAGTCTCACTGATTAACACCGAACCCTATGGGAGTCTCACTGATTAACACTGAACCCTATGGGAGTCTCACCGATTAATACTGAACCCTGTGGGAGTCTCATTGATTAAAACTGAACCCTGTGGGATTCTCACTGATTAACACTGAACCCTGTGGGAGTCTCACTGATTAACACTGAACCCTATGGGAGTCTCACTGATTAACACTGAACCCTATGGGAGTCTCATTGGCTAACACTGAACCCTTTGGGAGTCTCACTGATTAACACTGAACCCTGTGGGAGTCTCACTGATTAACACTGAACCCTATGGGAGTCTCACCGATTAATACTGAACCCTGTGGGAGTCTCACTGATTAACACTGAACCCTATGGGAGTCTCACTGATTAACACTGAACTGTATGGGAGTCTCATTGATTAACACTGAACCCTGTGGGAGTCTCACTGATTAACACTGAACCCTGTGGGAGTCTCACTGATTAACACTGAACCCTATGGGAGTCTCACCGATTAATACTGAACCCTGTGGGAGTCTCATTGTTTAAAACTGAACCCTGTGGGAGTCTCACTGATTAACACTGAACCCTGTGGGAGTCTCATTGATTAACACTGAAACCCTGTGGGAGTCTCACTGATTAACACTGAACCTTATGGGAGTCTCAGTGATTAACACTGAACCCTATGGGAGTCTCACTGATTAACACTGAACCCTATGGGATTCTCACCGATTAATACTGACCAAATGGGAGTCTCACTGATTAACACTGAACCCTGTGGGAGTCTCACTGATTAACACTGAACCCTATGGGAATCTCGCTGATTAACACTGAACCCTGTGGGAGTCTCAATGATTAACACTGAACCCTATGGGTGTCTCACTGATTAACACTGAACCCTGTGAGAGTCTCACTGATTAACACTGGACCCTATGGGAGTCTCACTGATTAACACTGAACCCTGTGGGAGTCTCACTGATTAACACTGAACCCTATGGGAGTCTCACTGATTAACACAGAACCCTGTGGGTGTCTCACTGATTAACACTGAACCCTGTGGGAGTCTCACTGATTAACACTGAACCCTATGGGAGTCTCACTGATTAACACTGAACCCTATGGGAGTCTCACTGATTAACACTGAACCCTATGGGAGTCTCAATGATTAACACTGAACCCTATGGGAGTCTCACTGATTAAAACTGAACCCTATGGGAATCTCACTGATTAAAACTGAACCCTATGGGAGTCTCACTGATTAACACCGAACCCAATGGGAGTCTCAGTGATTTACACTGAACACTATGGGAGTCTCACTGATTAACACTGAACCCTGTGGGAATCTCACTGATTAACACTGAACCCTGTGGGAGTCTCACTGATTAACACTGAACCCTGTTGGAGTCTCACTGATTAACATTGAACCCTATGGGAGTCTCATTGATTAACACTGAACCCTATTGGAGTCTCACTGATTAACACATGAACCCTGTGGGAGTCTCACTGATTAACACTGAACCCTATGGGAGTCTCACTGATTAACACTGAACCCTATGGGAGTCTCACTGATTAACACTGAACCCTATGGGAGTCTCACTGATTAACACTGAACCCTATGGGAGTCTCACTGATTAACACCGAACCCTATGGGAGTCTCACTGATTAACACTGAACCCTATGGGAGTCTCACCGATTATTACTGAACCCTGTGGGAGTCTCACTGATTAACACTGAACCCTGTGGGAGTCTCACGGATTAACACTGAACCCTATGGGAGTCTCACTGATTAACACTGAACCCTATGGGAGTCTCATTGATTAACACTGAACCCTGTGGGAGTCTCACTGATTAACACTGAACCCTGTGGGAGTCTCACTGATTAACACTGAACCCTGAGGGAGTCTCACTGATTAACACATGAACCCTGTGGGAGTCTCACTGATTAACACTGAACCCTATGGGAGTCTCACTGATTAACACTGAACCCTATGTGAGTATCATTGATTAACACCGAACCCTATGGGAGTCTCACTGATTAACACTGAACCCTATGGGAGTCTCACTGATTAACACCGAACCCTATGGGAGTCTCACTGATTAACACTGAACCCTATGGGAGTCTCACCGATTAATACTGAACCCTGTGGGAGTCTCATTGATTAAAACTGAACCCTGTGGGAGTCTCACTGATTAACACTGAACCCTGTGGGAGTCTCACTGATTAACACTGAACCCTATGGGAGTCTCACTGATTAACACTGAACCCTATGGGAGTCTTACCGATTAATACTGAACCCTGTGGGAGTCTCATTGATTAAAACTGAACCATGTGGGAGTCTTACTGATTAACACTGAACCCTGTGGGAGTCTCACTGATTAACACTGAACCCTATGGGAGTCTCACTGATTAACACTGAACCCTATGGGAGTCTCATTGATTAACACTGAACCCTGTGGGAGTCTCATTGATTAACACTGAACCCTGTGGGAGTCTCACTGATTAACACTGAACCCTATGGGAGTCTCACCGATTAATACTGAACCCTGTGGGAGTCTCATTGTTTAAAACTGAACCCTGTGGGAGTCTCACTGATTAACACTGAAACCCTGTGGGAGTCTCACTGATTAACACTGAACCTTATGGGAGTCTCATTGATTAACACTGAACCCTATGGGAGTCTCACTGATTAACACTGAACGCTATTGAAGTCTCACTGATTACCACTGAACCCTGTGGGAGTCTCACTGATTAACACTGAACCCTGTGGGAGTCTCACTGATTAACACTGAACCCTATGGGAGTCTCACTGATTAACACTGCACCCTGTGGGAGCCCCACTGATTAACACTGAACCCTATGGGACTCTCACTGATTAACACTGAACACTGTGGGAGCACCACTGATTAAAACAGAACCCTATGGGAGTCTCACTGATTAACACTGAACCCTATGGGAGTCTCATTGATTAACACTGAACCCTGTGGGAGTCTCACTGATTAACACTGAACCCTGTGGGAGTCTCACTGATTACCACTGAACCCTGTGGGAGTCTCACTGATTAACACTGAACCCTGAGGGAGTCTCACTGATTAACACATGAACCCTGTGGGAGGCTCACTGATTAACACTGAACCCTATGGGAGTCTCACTGATTAACACTGAACCCTATGGGAGTATCACTGATTAACACCCAACCCTATGGGAGTCTCACTGATTAACACTGAACCCTATGGGAGTCTCACTGATTAACACCGAACCCTGTGGGAGTCTCACTGATTAACACTGAACCCTATGGGAGTCTCACTGATTAACACTGAACCCTATGGGAGTATCACTGATTAACACCGAACCCTATGGGAGTCTCACTGATTAACACTGAACCCTATGGGAGTCTCACTGATTAACACCGAACCCTATGGGAGTCTCACTGATTAACACTGAACCCTATGGGAGTCTCACCGATTAAAACTGAACCCTGTGGGAGTCTCATTGATTAAAACTGAACCCTGTGGGAGTCTCACTGATTAACACTGAACCCTGTGGGAGTCTCACTGATTAACACTGAACCCTATGGGAGTCTCACTGATTAACACTGAACCCTATGGGAGTCTCACCGATTAATACTGAACCCTGTGGGAGTCTCATTGTTTAAAACTGAACCCTGTGGGAGTCTCACTGATTAACACTGAAACCCTCTGGGAGTCTCACTGATTAACACTGAACCTTATGGGAGTCTCAGTGATTAACACTGAACCCTATGGGAGTCTCAATGATTAACACTGAACGCTATGGAAGTCTCACTGATTACCACTGAACCCTGTGGGAGTCTCACTGATTAACACTGAACCCTGTGGGAGTATCACTGATTAACACTGAACCCTATGGGAGTCTCACTGATTAACACTGCACCCTGTGGGAGCACCACTGATTAACACTGAACCCTATGGGAGTCTCACTGATTAACACTGAACACTGTGGGAGCACCACTGATTAAAACTGAACCCTATGGGAGGGTCACTGATTAACACTGAACCCTATGGGAGTCTCATTGATTAACACTGAACCCTGTGGGAGTCTCACTGATTAACACTGAACCCTGTGGGAGTCTCACTGATTAACACTGAACCCTGTGGGAGTCTCACTGATTAACACTGAACCCTGAGGGAGTCTCACTGATTAACACATGAACCCTGTGGGAGTCTCACTGATTAACACTGAACCCTATGGGAGTCTCCCTGATTAACACTGAACCCTATGGGAGTATCACTGATTAACACCGAACCCTATGGGAGTCTCACTGATTAACACTGAACCCTATGGGAGTCTCACTGATTAACACCGAACCCTGTGGGAGTCTCACTGATTAACACTGAACCCTATGGGAGTCTCACTGATTAACACTGAACCCTATGGGAGTATCACTGATTAACACCGATCCCTATGGGAGTCTCACTGATTAACACTGAACCCTATGGGAGTCTCACTGATTAACACCGAACCCTATGGGAGTCTCACTGATTAACACTAAACCCTATGGGAGTCTCACCGATTAATACTGAACCCTGTGGGAGTCTCATTGATTAAAACTGAACCCTGTGGGAGTCTCACTGATTAACACTGAACCCTGTGGGAGTCTCACTGATTAACACTGAACCCTATGGGAGTCTCACCGATTAATACTGAACCCTGTGGGAGTCTCATTGATTAAAACTGAACCATGTGGGAGTCTTACTGATTAACACTGAACCCTGTGGGAGTCTCATTGATTAACACTGAACCCTGTGGGAGTCTCACTGATTAACACTGAACCCTATGGGAGTCTCAGTGATTAACACTGAACCCTATGGGAGTCTCACTGATTAACACTGAACCCTATGGGAGTCTCATTGATTAACACTGCACCCTGTGGGAGTCTCATTGATTAACACTGAACCCTGTGGGAGTCTCACTGATTAACACTGAACCTTATGGGAGTCTCAGTGATTAACACTGAACCCTATGGGAGTCTCACTGATTAACACTGAACGCTATGGAAGTCTCACTGATTACCACTGAACCCTGTGGGAGTCTCACTGATTAACACTGAACCCTGTGGGAGTCTCACTGATTAACACTGAACCCTATGGGAGTCTCAGTGATTTACACTGAACACTATGGGAGTCTCACTGATTAACACTGAACCCTGTGGGAATCTCACTGATTAACACTGAACCCTGTGGGAGTCTCACTGATTAACACTGAACCCTATGGGAGTCTCACTGATTAACAGCGAACCCTATGGGAGTCTCACTGATTAACACTGAACCCTATGGGAGTCTCACTGATTAACACCGAACCCTATGGGAGTCTCACTAATTAACACTGAACCCTATGGGAGTCTCACCGATTATTACTGAACCCTGTGGGAGTCTCACTGATTAACAGCGAACCCTATGGGAGTCTCACTGATTAACACTGAACCCTTTGGGAGTCTCACTGATTAAAACCGAACCCTATGGGAGTCTCACTGATTAACACTGAACCCTATGGGAGTCTCACTGATTAACACTGAACCCTATGGGAGTCTCACTGATTAACAGCGAACCCTATGGGAGTCTCACTGATTAACACTGAACCCTATGGGAGTCTCACTGATTAACACCGAACCCTATATGAGTCTCACTGATTAACACTGAACCCTATGGGAGTCTCACCGATTATTACTGAACCCTGTGGGAGTCTCACTGATTAACACTGAACCCTGTGGGAGTCTCACTGATTAACACTGAACCCTGTGGGAGTCTCACTGATTAACACTGAACCCTGTGGGAGTATCACTGATTAACACCGAACCCTATGGGAGTCTCACTGATTAACACATGAACCCTGTGGGAGTCTCACTGATTAACACTGAACCCTATGGGAGTCTCACTGATTAACACTGAACCCTATGGGAGTCTCACCGATTAATACTGAACCCTGTGGGAGTCTCATTGATTAAAACTGAACCCTGTGGGAGTCTCACTGATTAACACTGAACCCTGTGGGAGTCTCACTGATTAACACTGAAACCTATGGGAGTCTCACCGATTAATACTGAACTCTATGGGAGTCTCACTGATTAACACTGAACCCTATGGGAGTCTCACAGATTAACACTGAACACTGTGGGAGCCCCACTGATTAACACTGAACACTATGGGAGTCTCACTGATTAACACTGAACCCGATTGGAGTCTCACTGATTAACACTGAACCCTATGGGAGTCTCAGTGATGAACACTGAACCCTGTGGGAGTCTCACTGATTAACACTGAACCCTATGGGAGTCTCACTGATTAACACTGAACCCTATGGGAGTCTCACCGATTAATACTGAACCCTATGGGAGTCTCACTGATTAACACTGAACCCTGTGGGAATCTCACTGATTAACACTGAACCCTACGGGAATCTCGCTGATTAACACTGAACCCTGTGGGAGCCCCACTGATTAACACTGAACCCTGTGGGAGTCTCACTGATTAACACTGGACCTTATGGGAGTCTCAGTGATTAACACTGAACCCTATGGGAGTCTCACTGATTAACACTGAACCCTATGGAAGTCTCACTGATTACCACTGAACCCTGTGGGAGTCTCACTGATTAACACTGAACCCTGTGGGAGTCTCACTGATTAACAATGAACCCTATGGGAGTCTCACTGATTAACAGTGAACCCTGTGGGAGCCCCACTGATTAACACTGAACCCTATGGGAGTCTCACAGATTAACACTGAACCCGATGGGAGTCTCACTGATTAACACTGAACCCTATGGGAGTCTCACTGATGAACACTGAACCCTGTGGGAGTCTCACTTATTAACACTGAACCCTATGGGAGTCTCACTGATTAACACTGAACCCTATGGGAGTCTCAACGATTAATACTGAAACCTATGGGAGTCTCACTGATTAACACTGAACCCTGTGGGAATCTCACTGATTAACACTGAACCCTATGGGAATCTCGCTGTTTAACACTGAACCCTGTGCATGTCTCACTGATTAACACTGAACCCTATGCGAGTCTCACTGATTAACATTGAACCCTGTGGGAGTCTCAGTGATTAACACTGAACCCTATGGGAGTCTCACTGATTAACACTGAACCCTTTGGGAGTCTCACTGATTAACACTGAACCCTGTGAGAGTCTCACTGATTAACACTGAACCCTATGGGAGTCTCACTGATTAACACAGAACCCTGTGGGTGTCTCACTGATTAACACTGAACCCTGTGGGAGTCTCACTGATTAACACTGAACCCTATGGGAGTCTCACTGATTTAGACTGAACCCTATGGGAGTCTAACTGATTAACAATGAACCCTGTGGGAGTGTCACTGATTAACACTGAACCCTGTGGGAGTCTCACTGATTAACACTGGACCCTATGGGAGTCTCACTGATTAACAATGAACCCTGTTGGAGTCTCACTGATTAACACTGAACCCTGTGGGAGTCTCAATGATTAACACTGAACCCTATGGGAATCTCGCTGATTAACACCGAACCCTATGGAAGTCTCACTGATAAACACTGAACCCTGTGGGAGTCTCACTGATTAACACTGAACCCTATGGGAGTCTCACTGATTAACACTGAACCCTGTGGGAGTCTCACTGATTAACACTGAACCCTGTGGGAGTCTCACTGATTAACACTGAACCCTATGGGAATCTCGCTGATTAACACTGAACCCTGTGGGAGTCTCAGTGATTAACACTGAACCCTATGGGAGTCTCACTGATTAACACTGAACCCTTTGGGAGTCTCACTGATTAACACTGAACCCTGTGGGAGTCTCACTGATTAACACTGAACCCTATGGGAGTCTCACTGATTAACACAGAACCCTGTGGGTGTCTCACTGATTAACACTGAACCCTGTGGGAGTCTCACTGATTAACACTGAACCCTATGGGAGTCTCACTGATTTAGACTGAACCCTATGGGAGTCTAACTGATTAACAATGAACCCTGTGGGAGTGTCACTGATTAACACTGAACCCTGTGGGAGTCTCACTGATTAACACTGGACCCTATGGGAGTCTCACTGATTAACAATGAACCCTGTTGGAGTCTCACTGATTAACACTGAACCCTGTGGGAGTCTCACTGATTAACACTGAACCCTATGGGAATCTCGCTGATTAACACTGAACCCTGTGGGAGTCTCACTGATTAACACTGAACCCTATGGGAGTCTCACTGATTAACACTGAACCCTATGGGAGTCTCACTGATTAACACATGAACCCTGTGGGAGTCTCACTGATTAACACTGAACCCTATGGGAGTCTGACTGATTAACACTGAACCCTAAGGGAGTCTCACTGATTAACACCGAACCCTATGGGAGTCTCACTGATAAACACTGAACCCTGTGGGAGTCTCACTGATTAACACTGAACCCTATGGGAGTCTCACTGATTAACACTGAACCCTGTGGGAGTCTCACTGATTAACACTGAACCCTGTGGGAGTCTCACTGATTAACACTGAACCCTATGGGAATCTCGCTGATTAACACTGAACCCTGTGGGAGTCTCAATGATTAACACTGAACCCTATGGGAGTCTCACTGATTAACACTGAACCCTGTGAGAGTCTCACTGATTAACACTGAACCCTGTGGGAGTCTCACTGATTAACACTGGACCCTATGGGAGTCTCACTGATTAACAATGAACCCTGTTGGAGTCTCACTGATTAACACTGAACCCTGTGGGAGTCTCACTGATTAACACTGAACCCTATGGGAATCTCGCTGATTAACACTGAACCCTGTGGGAGTCTCACTGATTAACACTGAACCCTATGGGAGTCTCACTGATTAACACTGAACCCTATGGGAGTCTCACTGATTAACACATGAACCCTGTGGGAGTCTCACTGATTAACACTGAACCCTATGGGAGTCTGACTGATTAACACTGAACCCTAAGGGAGTCTCACTGATTAACACCGAACCCTATGGGAGTCTCACTGATAAACACTGAACCCTGTGGGAGTCTCACTGATTAACACTGAACCCTATGGGAGTCTCACTGATTAACACTGAACCCTGTGGGAGTCTCACTGATTAACACTGAACCCTGTGGGAGTCTCACTGATTAACACTGAACCCTATGGGAATCTCGCTGATTAACACTGAACCCTGTGGGAGTCTCAATGATTAACACTGAACCCTATGGGAGTCTCACTGATTAACACTGAACCCTGTGAGAGTCTCACTGATTAACACTGGACCCTATGGGAGTCTCACTGATTAACACTGAACCCTGTGGGAGTCTCACTGATTAACACTGAACCCTATGGGAGTCTCACTGATTAACACAGAACCCTGTGGGTGTCTCACTGATTAACACTGAACCCTGTGGGAGTCTCACTGATTAACACTGAACCCTAAGGGAGTCTCACTGATTAACACTGAACCCTATGGGAGTCTCACTGATTAACACTGAACCCTATGGGAGTCTCAATGATTAACACTGAACCCTATGGGAGTCTCACTGATTAAAACTGAACCCTAAGGGAGTCTCACTGATTAAAACTGAACCCTATAGGAGTCTCACTGATTAACACCGAACCCAATGGGAGTCTCAGTGATTTACACTGAACACTATGGGAGTCTCACTGATTAACACTGAACCCTGTGGGAATCTCACTGATTAACACTGAACCCTGTGGGAGTCTCACGGATTAACACTGAACCTTGTTGGAGTCTCACTAATTAACACTGAACCCTATGGGAGTCTCATTGATTAACACTGAACCCTATTGGAGTCTCAATGATTAACACATGAACCCTGTGGGAGTCTCATTGATTAACACTGAACCCTATGGGAGTCTCACTGATTAACACTGAACCCTATGGGAGTCTCACTGATTAATAGCGAACCCTATGGGAGTCTCACTGATTAACACTGAACCCTATGGGAGTCTCACTGATTAACACCGAACCCTATGGGAGTCTCACTGATTAACACTGAACCCTGTGGGAGTCTCACGGATTAACACTGAACCTTGTTGGAGTCTCACTAATTAACACTGAACCCTATGGGAGTCTCATTGATTAACACTGAACCCTATTGGAGTCTCAATGATTAACACATGAACCCTGTGGGAGTCTCATTGATTAACACTGAACCCTATGGGAGTCTCACTGATTAACACTGAACCCTATGGGAGTCTCACTGATTAATAGCGAACCCTATGGGAGTCTCACTGATTAACACTGAACCCTATGGGAGTCTCACTGATTAACACCGAACCCTATGGGAGTCTCACTGATTAACACTGAACCCTATGGGAGTCTCACCGATTATTACTGAACCCTGTGGGAGTCTCACTGATTAACACTGAACCCGGTGGGAGTCTCACTGATTAAAACTGAACCCTATGGGAGTCTCACTGATTAACACTGAACCCTATGGGAGTCTCATTGATTAACACTGAACCCTGTGGGAGTCTCACTGATTAACACTGAACCCTGTGGGAGTCTCACTGATTAACACTGAACCCTGTGGGAGTCTCACTGATTAACACTGAACCCTGAGGGAGTCTCACTGATTAACACATGAACCCTGTGGGAGTCTCACTGATTAACACTGAACCCTATGGGAGTCTCACTGATTAACACTGTACCCTATGGGAGTATCACTGATTAACACCGAACCCTATGGGAGTCTCACTGATTAACACTGAACCCTATGGGAGTCTCACTGATTAACACCGAACCCTATGGGAGTCTCACTGATTAACACTGAACCCTATGGGAGTCTCACCGATTAATACTGAACCCTGTGGGAGTCTCATTGATTAAAACTGAACCCTGTGGGAGTCTCACTGATTAACACTGAACCCTGTGGGAGTCTCACTGATTAACACTGAACCCAATGGGAGTCTCACTGATTAACACTGAACCCTATGGGAGTCTCATTGGCTAACACTGAACCCTTTGGGAGTCTCACTGATTAACACTGAACCCTGTGGGAGTCTCACTGATTAACACTGAACCCTATGGGAGTCTCACCGATTAATACTGAACCCTGTGGGAGTCTCATTGATTAAAACTGAACCATGTGGGAGTCTTACTGATTAACACTGAACCCTGTGGGAGTCTCACTGATTAACACTGAACCCTATGGGAGTCTCACTGATTAACACTGAACCGTATGGGAGTCTCATTGATTAACACTGATCCCTGTGGGAGTCTCACTGATTAACACTGAACCCTGTGGGAGTCTCACTGATTAACACTGAACCCTATGGGAGTCTCACCGATTAATACTGAACCCTTTGGGAGTCTCATTGTTTAAAACTGAACCCTGTGGGAGTCTCACTGATTAACACTGAACCCTGTGGGAGTCTCATTGATTAACACTGAAACCCTGTGGGAGTCTCACTGATTAACACTGAACCTTATGGGAGTCTCAGTGATTAACACTGAACCCTATGGGAGTCTCACTGATTAACACTGAACCCTATGGGAGTATCACTGATTAACACCGAACCCTATGGGAGTCTCACTGATTAACACTGAACCCTATGGGAGTCTCACTGATTAACACCGAACCCTATGGGAGTCTCACTGATTAACACTGAACCCTATGGGAGTCTCACCGATTAATACTGAACCCTGTGGGAGTCTCATTGATTAAAACTGAACCCTGTGGGAGTCTCACTGATTAACACTGAACCCTGTGGGAGTCTCACTGATTAACACTGAACCCTGTGGGAGTCTCACTGATTAACACTGAACCCTGTGCGAGTCTCATTGATTAAAACTGAACCCTGTGGGAGTCTCATTGGCTAACACTGAACCCTTTGGGAGTCTCACTGATTAACACTGAACCCTGTGGGAGTCTCACTGATTAACACTGAACCCTATGGGAGTCTCACCGATTAATACTGAACCCTGTGGGAGTCTCATTGATTAAAACTGAACCATGTGGGAGTCTTACTGATTAACACTGAACCCTGTGGGAGTCTCACTGATTAACACTGAACCCTATGGGAGTCTCACTGATTAACACTGAACCGTATGGGAGTCTCATTGATTAACACTGATCCCTGTGGGAGTCTCACTGATTAACACTGAACCCTGTGGGAGTCTCACTGATTAACACTGAACCCTATGGGAGTCTCACCGATTAATACTGAACCCTTTGGGAGTCTCATTGTTTAAAACTGAACCCTGTGGGAGTCTCACTGATTAACACTGAACCCTGTGGGAGTCTCATTGATTAACACTGAAACCCTGTGGGAGTCTCACTGATTAACACTGAACCTTATGGGAGTCTCAGTGATTAACACTGAACCCTATGGGAGTCTCACTGATTAACACTGAACCCTATGGGAGTATCACTGATTAACACCGAACCCTATGGGAGTCTCACTGATTAACACTGAACCCTATGGGAGTCTCACTGATTAACACCGAACCCTATGGGAGTCTCACTGATTAACACTGAACCCTATGGGAGTCTCACCGATTAATACTGAACCCTGTGGGAGTCTCATTGATTAAAACTGAACCCTGTGGGAGTCTCACTGATTAACACTGAACCCTGTGGGAGTCTCACTGATTAACACTGAACCCTATGGGAGTCTCACTGATTAACACTGAACCCTATGGGAGTCTCATTGGCTAACACTGAACCCTTTGGGAGTCTCACTGATTAACACTGAACCCTGTGGGAGTCTCACTGATTAACACTGAACCCTATGGGAGTCTCACCGATTAATACTGAACCCTGTGGGAGTCTCATTGATTAACACTGAACCCTGTGGGAGTCTCACTGATTAACACTGAACCCTATGGGAGTCTCACTGATTAACACTGAACTGTATGGGAGTCTCATTGATTAACACTGAACCCTGTGGGAGTCTCACTGATTAACACTGAACCCTGTGGGAGTCTCACTGATTAACACTGAACCCTATGGGAGTCTCACCGATTAATACTGAACCCTGTGGGAGTCTCATTGTTTAAAACTGAACCCTGTGGGAGTCTCACTGATTAACACTGAACCCTGTGGGAGTCTCATTGATTAACACTGAAACCCTGTGGGAGTCTCACTGATTAACACTGAACCTTATGGGAGTCTCAGTGATTAACACTGAACCCTATGGGAGTCTCACTGATTAACACTGAACCCTATGGGAGTCTCACCGATTGATACTGACCAAATGGGAGTCTCACTGATTAACACTGAACCCTGTGGGAGTCTCACTGATTAACACTGAACCCTATGGGAATCTCGCTGATTAACACTGAACCCTGTGGGAGTCTCAATGATTAACACTGAACCCTATGGGAGTCTCACTGATTAACACTGAACCCTGTGAGAGTCTCACTGATTAACACTGGACCCTATGGGAGTCTCACTGATTAACACTGAACCCTGTGGGAGTCTCACTGATTAACACTGAACCCTATGGGAGTCTCACTGATTAACACAGAACCCTGTGGGTGTCTCACTGATTAACACTGAACCCTGTGGGAGTCTCACTGATTAACACTGAACCCTATGGGAGTCTCACTGATTAACACTGAACCCTATGGGAGTCTCACTGATTAACACTGAACCCTATGGGAGTCTCAATGATTAACACTGAACCCTATGGGAGTCTCACTGATTAAAACTGAACCCTATGGGAGTCTCATTGATTAAAACTGAACCCTATGGGAGTCTCACTGATTAACACCGAACCCAATGGGAGTCTCAGTGATTTACACTGAACACTATGGGAGTCTCACTGATTAACACTGAACCCTGTGGGAATCTCACTGATTAACACTGAACCCTGTGGGAGTCTCACTGATTAACACTGAACCCTGTTGGAGTCTCACTGATTAACATTGAACCCTATGGGAGTCTCATTGATTAACACTGAACCCTATTGGAGTCTCACTGATTAACACATGAACCCTGTGGGAGTCTCACTGATTAACACTGAACCCTATGGGAGTCTCACTGATTAACACTGAACCCTATGGGAGTCTCACTGATTAACACCGAACCCTATGGGAGTCTCACTGATTAAAACTGAACCCTATGGGAGTCTCACTGATTAACACTGAACCCTATGGGAGTCTCATTGATTAACACTGAACCCTGAGGGAGTCTCACTGATTAACACATGAACCCTGTGGGAGTCTCACTGATTAACACTGAACCCTATGGGAGTCTCACTGATTAACACTGTACCCTATGGGAGTATCACTGATTAACACCGAACCCTATGGGAGTCTCACTGATTAACACTGAACCCTATGGGAGTCTCACTGATTAACACCGAACCCTATGGGAGTCTCACTGATTAACACTGAACCCTATGGGAGTCTCACCGATTAATACTGAACCCTGTGGGAGTCTCATTGATTAAAACTGAACCCTGTGGGAGTCTCACTGATTAACACTGAACCCTGTGGGAGTCTCACTGATTAACACTGAACCCAATGGGAGTCTCACTGATTAACACTGAACCCTATGGGAGTCTCATTGGCTAACACTGAACCCTTTGGGAGTCTCACTGATTAACACTGAACCCTGTGGGAGTCTCACTGATTAACACTGAACCCTATGGGAGTCTCACCGATTAATACTGAACCCTGTGGGAGTCTCATTGATTAAAACTGAACCATGTGGGAGTCTTACTGATTAACACTGAACCCTGTGGGAGTCTCACTGATTAACACTGAACCCTATGGGAGTCTCACTGATTAACACTGAACCGTATGGGAGTCTCATTGATTAACACTGATCCCTGTGGGAGTCTCACTGATTAACACTGAACCCTGTGGGAGTCTCATTGATTAACACTGAACCCTATGGGAGTCTCACCGATTAATACTGAACCCTTTGGGAGTCTCATTGTTTAAAACTGAACCCTGTGGGAGTCTCACTGATTAACACTGAACCCTGTGGGAGTCTCATTGATTAACACTGAAACCCTGTGGGAGTCTCACTGATTAACACTGAACCTTATGGGAGTCTCAGTGATTAACACTGAACCCTATGGGAGTCTCACTGATTAACACTGAACCCTATGGGAGTATCACTGATTAACACCGAACCCTATGGGAGTCTCACTGATTAACACTGAACCCTATGGGAGTCTCACTGATTAACACCGAACCCTATGGGAGTCTCACTGATTAACACTGAACCCTATGGGAGTCTCACCGATTAATACTGAACACTGTGGGAGTCTCATTGATTAAAACTGAACCCTGTGGGAGTCTCACTGATTAACACTGAACCCTGTGGGAGTCTCACTGATTAACACTGAACCCTATGGGAGTCTCACTGATTAACACTGAACCCTATGGGAGTCTCATTGGCTAACACTGAACCCTTTGGGAGTCTCACTGATTAACACTGAACCCTGTGGGAGTCTCACTGATTAACACTGAACCCTATGGGAGTCTCACCGATTAATACTGAACCCTGTGGGAGTCTCATTGATTAACACTGAACCCTGTGGGAGTCTCACTGATTAACACTGAACCCTATGGGAGTCTCACTGATTAACACTGAACTGTATGGGAGTCTCATTGATTAACACTGAACCCTGTGGGAGTCTCACTGATTAACACTGAACCCTGTGGGAGTCTCACTGATTAACACTGAACCCTATGGGAGTCTCACCGATTAATACTGAACCCTGTGGGAGTCTCATTGTTTAAAACTGAACCCTGTGGGAGTCTCACTGATTAACACTGAACCCTGTGGGAGTCTCATTGATTAACACTGAAACCCTGTGGGAGTCTCACTGATTAACACTGAACCTTATGGGAGTCTCAGTGATTAACACTGAACCCTATGGGAGTCTCACTGATTAACACTGAACCCTATGGGAGTCTCACCGATTAATACTGACCAAATGGGAGTCTCACTGATTAACACTGAACCCTGTGGGAGTCTCACTGATTAACACTGAACCCTATGGGAATCTCGCTGATTAACACTGAACCCTGTGGGAGTCTCAATGATTAACACTGAAACCTATGGGAGTCTCACTGATTAACACTGAACCCTGTGAGAGTCTCACTGATTAACACTGGACCCTATGGGAGTCTCACTGATTAACACTGAACCCTGTGGGAGTCTCACTGATTAACACTGAACCCTATGGGAGTCTCACTGATTAACACAGAACCCTGTGGGTGTCTCACTGATTAACACTGAACCCTGTGGGAGTCTCACTGATTAACACTGAACCCTATGGGAGTCTCACTGATTAACACTGAACCCTATGGGAGTCTCACTGATTAACACTGAACCCTATGGGAGTCTCATTGGCTAACACTGAACCCTTTGGGAGTCTCACTGATTAACACTGAACCCTGTGGGAGTCTCACTGATTAACACTGAACCCTATGGGAGTCTCACCGATTAATACTGAACCCTGTGGGAGTCTCATTGATTAAAACTGAACCATGTGGGAGTCTTACTGATTAACACTGAACCCTGTGGGAGTCTCACTGATTAACACTGAACCCTATGGGAGTCTCACTGATTAACACTGAACCGTATGGGAGTCTCATTGATTAACACTGATCCCTGTGGGAGTCTCACTGATTAACACTGAACCCTGTGGGAGTCTCATTGATTAACACTGAACCCTATGGGAGTCTCACCGATTAATACTGAACCCTTTGGGAGTCTCATTGTTTAAAACTGAACCCTGTGGGAGTCTCACTGATTAACACTGAACCCTGTGGGAGTCTCATTGATTAACACTGAAACCCTGTGGGAGTCTCACTGATTAACACTGAACCTTATGGGAGTCTCAGTGATTAACACTGAACCCTATGGGAGTCTCACTGATTAACACTGAACCCTATGGGAGTATCACTGATTAACACCGAACCCTATGGGAGTCTCACTGATTAACACTGAACCCTATGGGAGTCTCACTGATTAACACCGAACCCTATGGGAGTCTCACTGATTAACACTGAACCCTATGGGAGTCTCACCGATTAATACTGAACACTGTGGGAGTCTCATTGATTAAAACTGAACCCTGTGGGAGTCTCACTGATTAACACTGAACCCTGTGGGAGTCTCACTGATTAACACTGAACCCTATGGGAGTCTCACTGATTAACACTGAACCCTATGGGAGTCTCATTGGCTAACACTGAACCCTTTGGGAGTCTCACTGATTAACACTGAACCCTGTGGGAGTCTCACTGATTAACACTGAACCCTATGGGAGTCTCACCGATTAATACTGAACCCTGTGGGAGTCTCATTGATTAACACTGAACCCTGTGGGAGTCTCACTGATTAACACTGAACCCTATGGGAGTCTCACTGATTAACACTGAACTGTATGGGAGTCTCATTGATTAACACTGAACCCTGTGGGAGTCTCACTGATTAACACTGAACCCTGTGGGAGTCTCACTGATTAACACTGAACCCTATGGGAGTCTCACCGATTAATACTGAACCCTGTGGGAGTCTCATTGTTTAAAACTGAACCCTGTGGGAGTCTCACTGATTAACACTGAACCCTGTGGGAGTCTCATTGATTAACACTGAAACCCTGTGGGAGTCTCACTGATTAACACTGAACCCTATGGGAGTCTCACCGATTAATACTGACCAAATGGGAGTCTCACTGATTAACACTGAACCCTGTGGGAGTCTCACTGATTAACACTGAACCCTATGGGAATCTCGCTGATTAACACTGAACCCTGTGGGAGTCTCAATGATTAACACTGAAACCTATGGGAGTCTCACTGATTAACACTGAACCCTGTGAGAGTCTCACTGATTAACACTGGACCCTATGGGAGTCTCACTGATTAACACTGAACCCTGTGGGAGTCTCACTGATTAACACTGAACCCTATGGGAGTCTCACTGATTAACACAGAACCCTGTGGGTGTCTCACTGATTAACACTGAACCCTGTGGGAGTCTCACTGATTAACACTGAACCCTATGGGAGTCTCACTGATTAACACTGAACCCTATGGGAGTCTCACTGATTAACACTGAACCCTATGGGAGTCTCAATGATTAACACTGAACCCTATGGGAGTCTCACTGATTAAAACTGAACCCTATGGGATTCTCACTGATTAAAACTGAACCCTATGGGAGTCTCACTGATTAACACCGAACCCAATGGGAGTCTCAGTGATTTACACTGAACACTATGGGAGTCTCACTGATTAACACTGAACCCTGTGGGAATCTCACTGATTAACACTGAACCCTGTGGGAGTCTCACTGATTAACACTGAACCCTGTTGGAGTCTCACTGATTAACATTGAACCCTATGGGAGTCTCATTGATTAACACTGAACCCTATTGGAGTCTCACTGATTAACACATGAACCCTGTGGGAGTCTCACTGATTAACACTGAACCCTATGGGAGTCTCACTGATTAACACTGAACCCTATGGGAGTCTCACTGATTAACACCGAACCCTATGGGAGTCTCACTGATTAACACTGAACCCTATGGGAGTCTCACTGATTAACACCGAACCCTATGGGAGTCTCACTGATTAACACTGAACCCTATGGGAGTCTCACCGATTATTACTGAACCCTGTGGGAGTCTCACTGATTAACACTGAACCCTGTGGGAGTCTCACGGATTAACACTGAACCCTATGGGAGTCTCACTGATTAACACTGAACCCTATGGGAGTCTCATTGATTAACACTGAACCCTGTGGGAGTCTCACTGATTAACACTGAACCCTGTGGGAGTCTCACTGATTAACACTGAACCCTGAGGGAGTCTCACTGATTAACACATGAACCCTGTGGGAGTCTCACTGATTAACACTGAACCCTATGGGAGTCTCACTGATTAACACTGAACCCTATGGGAGTATCACTGATTAACACCGAACCCTATGGGAGTCTCACTGATTAACACTGAACCCTATGGGAGTCTCACTGATTAACACCGAACCCTATGGGAGTCTCACTGATTAACACTGAACCCTATGGGAGTCTCACCGATTAATACTGAACCCTGTGGGAGTCTCATTGATTAAAACTGAACCCTGTGGGAGTCTCACTGATTAACACTGAACCCTGTGGGAGTCTCACTGATTAACACTGAACCCTATGGGAGTCTCACTGATTAACACTGAACCCTATGGGAGTCTTACCGATGAATACTGAACCCTGTGGGAGTCTCATTGATTAAAACTGAACCATGTGGGAGTCTTACTGATTAACACTGAACCGTGTGGGAGTCTCACTGATTAACACTGAACCCTATGGGAGTCTCACTGATTAACAGTGAACCCTATGGGAGTCTCATTGATTAACACTGAACCCTGTGGGAGTCTCATTGATTAACACTGAACCCTGTGGGAGTCTCACTGATTAACACTGAACCCTATGGGAGTCTCACCGATTAATACTGAACCCTGTGGGAGTCTCATTGTTTAAAACTGAACCCTGTGGGAGTCTCACTGATTAACACTGAAACCCTGTGGGAGTCTCACTGATTAACACTGAACCTTATTGGAGTCTCAGTGATTAACACTGAACCCTATGGGAGTCTCACTGATTAACACTGAACGCTATTGAAGTCTCACTGATTACCACTGAACCCTGTGGGAGTCTCACTGATTAACACTGAACCCTGTGGGAGTCTCACTGATTAACACTGAACCCTATGGGAGTCTCACTGATTAACACTGCACCCTGTGGGAGCCCCACTGATTAACACTGAACCCTATGGGACTCTCACTGATTAACACTGAACACTGTGGGAGCACCACTGATTAAAACTGAACCCTATGGGAGTCTCACTGATTAACACTGAACCCTATGGGAGTCTCATTGATTAACACTGAACCCTGTGGGAGTCTCACTGATTAACACTGAACCCTGTGGGAGTCTCACTGATTACCACTGAACCCTGTGGGAGTCTCACTGATTAACACTGAACCCTGAGGGAGTCTCACTGATTAACACATGAACCCTGTGGGAGTCTCACTGATTAACACTGAACCCTATGGGAGTCTCACTGATTAACACTGAACCCTATGGGAGTATCACTGATTAACACCCAACCCTATGGGAGTCTCACTGATTAACACTGAACCCTATGGGAGTCTCACTGATTAACACCGAACCCTGTGGGAGTCTCACTGATTAACACTGAACCCTATGGGAGTCTCACTGATTAACACTGAACCCTATGGGAGTATCACTGATTAACACCGAACCCTATGGGAGTCTCACTGATTAACACTGAACCCTATGGGAGTCTCACTGATTAACACCGAACCCTATGGGAGTCTCACTGATTAACACTGAACCCTATGGGAGTCTCACCGATTAATACTGAACCCTGTGGGAGTCTCATTGATTAAAACTGAACCCTGTGGGAGTCTCACTGATTAACAGTGAACCCTGTGAGAGTCTCACTGATTAATACTGAACCCTATGGGAGTCTCACTTATTAACACTGAACCCTATGGGAGTCTCACCGATTAATACTGAACCCTGTGGGAGTCTCACTGATTAACACCGAACCCAATGGGAGTCTCAGTGATTTACACTGAACACTATGGGAGTCTCACTGATTAACATTGAACCCTGTGGGAATCTCACTGATTAACACTGAACCCTGTGGGAGTCTCACTGATTAACACTGAACCCTGTTGGAGTCTCACTGATTAACACCGAACCCAATGGGAGTCTCAGTGATTTACACTGAACACTATGGGAGTCTCACTGATTAACACTGAACCCTGTGGGAATCTCACTGATTAACACTTAACCCTGTGGGAGTCTCACTGATTAACACTGAACCCTGTTGGAGTCTCACTGATTAACATTGAACCCTATGGGAGTCTCATTGATTAACACTGAACCCTATTGGAGTCTCACTGATTAACACATGAACCCTGTGGGAGTCTCACTGATTAACACTGAACCTTATGGGAGTCTCACTGATTAACACTGAACCCTATGGGAGTCTCACTGATTAACACCGAACCCTATGGGAGTCTCACTGATTAACACTGAACCCTATGGGAGTCTCACTGATTAACACCGAACCCTATGGGAGTCTCACTGATTAACACTTAACCCTATGGGAGTCTCACCGATTATTACTGAACCCTGTGGGAGTCTCACTGATTAACACTGAACCCTGTGGGAGTCTCACGGATTAACACTGAACCCTATGGGAGTCTCACTGATTAACACTGAACCCGATGGGAGTCTCATTGATTAACACTGAACCCTGTGGGAGTCTCACTGATTAACACTGAACCCTGTGGGAGTCTCACTGATTAACACTGAACCCTGAGGGAGTCTCACTGATTAACACATGAACCCTGTGGGAGTCTCACTGATTAACACTGAACCCTATGGGAGTCTCACTGATTAACACTGAACCCTATGGGAGTATCACTGATTAACACCGAACCCTATGGGAGTCTCACTGATTAACACTGAACCCTATGGGAGTCTCACTGATTAACACCGAACCCTATGGGAGTCTCACTGATTAACACTGAACCCTATGGGAGTCTCACCGATTAATACTGAACCCTGTGGGAGTCTCATTGATTAAAACTGAACCCTGTGGGAGTCTCACTGATTAACACTGAACCCTGTGGGAGTCTCACTGATTAACACTGAACCCTATGGGAGTCTCACTGATTAACACTGAACCCTATGGGAGTCTTACCGATTAATACTGAACCCTGTGGGAGTCTCATTGATTAAAACTGAACCATGTGGGAGTCTTACTGATTAACACTGAACCCTGTGGGAGTCTCACTGATTAACACTGAACCCTATGGGAGTCTCACTGATTAACACTGAACCCTATGGGAGTCTCATTGATTAACACTGAACCCTGTGGGAGTCTCATTGATTAACACTGAACCCTGTGGGAGTCTCACTGATTAACACTGAACCCTATGGGAGTCTCACCGATTAATACTGAACCCTGTGGGAGTCTCATTGTTTAAAACTGAACCCTGTGGGAGTCTCACTGATTAACACTGAAACCCTGTGGGAGTCTCACTGATTAACACTGAACCTTATGGGAGTCTCAGTGATTAACACTGACCCCTATGGGAGTCTCACTGATTAACACTGAACGCTATTGAAGTCTCACTGATTACCACTGAACCCTGTGGGAGTCTCACTGATTAACACTGAACCCTGTGGGAGTCTCACTGATTAACACTGAACCCTATGGGAGTCTCACTGATTAACACTGCACCCTGTTGGAGCCCCACTGATTAACACTGAACCCTATGGGACTCTCACTGATTAACACTGAACACTGTGGGAGCACCACTGATTAAAACTGAACCCTATGGGAGTCTCACTGATTAACACTGAACCCTATGGGAGTCTCACTGATTAACACTGAACCCTATGGGAGCATCACTGATTAACACCGAACCCTATGGGAGTCTCACTGATTAACACTGAACCCTATGGGAGTCTCACTGATTAACACCGAACCCTATGGGAGTCTCACTGATTAACACTGAACCCTATGGGAGTCTCACCGATTAATACTGAACCCTGTGGGAGTCTCATTGATTAAAACTGAACCCTGTGGGAGTCTCACTGATTAACACTGAACCCTGTGGGAGTCTCACTGATTAACACTGAACCCTATGGGAGTCTCACTGATTAACACTGAACCCTATGGGAGTCTTACCGATTAATACTGAACCCTGTGGGAGTCTCATTGATTAAAACTGAACCATGTGGGAGTCTTACTGATTAACACTGAACCCTGTGGGAGTCTCACTGATTAACACTGAACCCTATGGGAGTCTCACTGATTAACACTGAACCCTATGGGAGTCTCACCGATTAATACTGAACCCTGTGGGAGTCTCATTGTTTAAAACTGAACCCTGTGGGAGTCTCACTGATTAACACTGAAACCCTGTGGGAGAGTCACTCATTAACACTGAACCTTATGGGAGTCTCAGTGATTAACACTGAACCCTATGGGAGTCTCACTGATTAACACTGAACGCTATTGAAGTCTCACTGATTACCACTGAACCCTGTGGGAGTCTCACTGATTAACACTGAACCCTGTGGGAGTCTCACTGATTAACACTGAACCCTATGGGAGTCTCACTGATTAACACTGCACCCTGTGGGAGCCCCACTGATTAACACTGAACCCTATGGGACTCTCACTGATTAACACTGAACACTGTGGGAGCACCACTGATTAAAACTGAACCCTATGGGAGTCTCACTGATTAACACTTAACCCTATGGGAGTCTCATTGATTAACACTGAACCCTGTGGGAGTCTCACTGATTAACACTGAACCCTGTGGGAGTCTCACTGATTACCACTGAACCCTGTGGGAGTCTCACTGATTAACACTGAACCCTGAGGGAGTCTCACTGATTAACACATGAACCCTGTGGGAGTCTCACTGATTAACACTGAACCCTATGGGAGTCTCACTGATTAACACTGAACCCTATGGGAGTATCACTGATTAACACCCAACCCTATGGGAGTCTCACTGATTAACACTGAACCCTATGGGAGTCTCACTGATTAACACCGAACCCTGTGGGAGTCTCACTGATTAACACTGAACCCTATTGGAGTCTCACTGATTAACACTGAACCCTATGGGAGTATCACTGATTAACACCGAACCCTATGGGAGTCTCACTGATTAACACTGAACCCTATGGGAGTCTCACTGATTAACACCGAACCCTATGGGAGTCTCACTGATTAACACTGAACCCTATGGGAGTCTCACCGATTAATACTGAACCCTGTGGGAGTCTCATTGATTAAAACTGAACCCTGTGGGAGTCTCACTGATTAACACTGAACCCTGTGGGAGTCTCACTGATTAACACTGAACCCTATGGGAGTCTCACTGATTAACACTGAACCCTATGGGAGTCTCACCGATTAATACTGAACCCTGTGGGAGTCTCATTGTTTAAAACTGAACCCTGTGGGAGTCTCACTGATTAACACTGAAACCCTCTGGGAGTCTCACTGATTAACAGTGAACCTTATGGGAGTCTCAGTGATTAACACTGAACCCTATGGGAGTCTCACTGATGAACACTGAACGCTATGGAAGTCTCACTGATTACCACTGAACCCTGTGGGAGTCTCACTGATTAACACTGAACCCTGTGGGAGTCTCACTGATTAACACTGAACCCTATGGGAGTCTAACTGAATAACACTGCACCCTGTGGGAGCACCACTGATTAACACTGAACCCTATGGGAGTCTCACTGATTAACACTGAACACTGTGGGAGCACCACTGATTAAAACTGAACCCTATGGGAGTCTCACTGATTAACACTGAACCCTATAGGAGTCTCATTGATTAACACTGAACCCTGTGGGAGTCTCACTGATTAACA
Source organism: Petromyzon marinus (assembly GCF_048934315.1). Taxonomy (NCBI): domain Eukaryota; kingdom Metazoa; phylum Chordata; class Hyperoartia; order Petromyzontiformes; family Petromyzontidae; genus Petromyzon; species Petromyzon marinus. The sequence goes on from NW_027423501.1 coordinate 3,263,044, forward strand.
CTGAACCCTGTGGGAGTCTCACTGATTAACATTGAACCCTGAGGGAGTCTCACTGATTAACACATGAACCCTGTGGGAGTCTCACTGATTAACACTGAACCCTATGGGAGTCTCACTGATTAACACTGAACCCTATGGGAGTATCACTGATTAACACCGAACCCTATGGGAGTCTCACTGATTAACACTGAACCCTATGGGAGTCTCACTGATTAACACCGAACCCTGTGGGAGTCTCACTGATTAACACTGAACCCTATGGGAGTCTCACTGATTAACACTGAACCCTATGGGAGTATCACTGATTAACACCGATCCCTATGGGAGTCTCACTGATTAACACTGAACCCTATGGGAGTCTCACTGATTAACACCGAACCCTATGGGAGTCTCACTGATTAACACTAAACCCTATGGGAGTCTCACCGATTAATACTGAACCCTGTGGGAGTCTCATTGATTAAAACTGAACCCTGTGGGAGTCTCACTGATTAACACTGAACCCTGTGGGAGTCTCACTGATTAACACTGAACCCTATGGGAGTCTCACCGATTAATACTGAACCCTGTGGGAGTCTCATTGATTAAAACTGAACCATGTGGGAGTCTTACTGATTAACACTGAACCCTGTGGGAGTCTCATTGATTAACACTGAACCCTGTGGGAGTCTCACTGATTAACACTGAACCCTATGGGAGTCTCAGTGATTAACACTGAACCCTATGGGAGTCTCACTGATTAACACTGAACCCTATGGGAGTCTCATTGATTAACACTGCACCCTGTGGGAGTCTCATTGATTAACACTGAACCCTGTGGGAGTCTCACTGATTAACACTGAACCTTATGGGAGTCTCAGTGATTAACACTGAACCCTATGGGAGTCTCACTGATTAACACTGAACGCTATGGAAGTCTCACTGATTACCACTGAACCCTGTGGGAGTCTCACTGATTAACACTGAACCCTGTGGGAGTCTCACTGATTAACACTGAACCCTATGGGAGTCTCACTGATTAACACTGCACCCTGTGGGAGCCCCACTGATTAACACTGAACCCTATGGGAGTCTCACTGATGAACACTGTGGGAGCACCACTGATTAAAACTGAACCCTATGGGAGTCTCACTGATTAACACTGAACCCTATGGGAGTCTCATTGATTAACACTGAACCCTGTGGGAGTCTCACTGATTAACACTGAACCCTGTGGGAGTCTCACTGATTAACACTGAACCCTGTGGGAGTCTCACTGATTAACACTGAACCTTGAGGGAGTCTCACTGATTAACACATGAACCCTGTGGGAGTCTCACTGATTAACACTGAACCCTATGGGAGTCTCACTGATTAACACTGAACCCTATGGGAGTATCACTGATTAACACCGAACCCTATGGGAGTCTCACTGATTAACACTGAACCCTATGGGAGTCTCACTGATTAACACTGAACCCTATGGGAGTATCACTGATTAACACCGAACCCTATGGGAGTCTCACTGATTAACACTGAACCCTATGGGAGTCTCACTGATTAACACCGAACCCTATGGGAGTCTCACTGATTAACACTGAACCCTATGGGAGTCTCACCGATTAATACTGAACCCTGTGGGAGTCTCATTGATTAAAACTGAACCCTGTGGGAGTCTCACTGATTAACACTGAACCCTGTGGGAGTCTCACTGATTAACACTGAACCCTATGGGAGTCTCACTGATTAACACTGAACCCTATGGGAGTCTCATTGGCTAACACTGAACCCTTTGGGAGTCTCACTGATTAACACTGAACCCTGTGGGAGTCTCACTGATTAACACTGAACCCTATGGGAGTCTCACCGATTAATACTGAACCCTGTGGGAGTCTCACTGATTAACACTGAACCCTGTGGGAGTCTCACTGATTAACACTGAACCCTATGGGAGTCTCACTGATTAACACTGAACCCTATGGGAGTCTCACCGATTAATACTGAACCCTGTGGGAGTCTCATTGTTTAAAACTGAACCCTGTGGGAGTCTCACTGATTAACACTGAAACCCTGTGGGAGTCTCACTGATTAACACTGAACCTTATGGGAGTCTCAGTGATTAACACTGAACCCTATGGGAGTTTCACTGATTAACACTGAACGCTATGGAAGTCTCACTGATTACCACTGAACCCTGTGGGAGTCTCACTGATTAACACTGAACCCTGTGGGAGTCTCACTGATTAACACTGAACCCTATGGGAGTCTCACTGATTAACACTGCACCCTGTGGGAGCCCCACTGATTAACACTGAACCCTATGGGAGTCTCACTGATTGACACTGAACACTGTGGGAGCACCACTGATTAAAACTGAACCCTATGGGAGTCTCACTGATTAACACTGAACCCTATGGGAGTCTCATTGATTAACACTGAACCGTGTGGGAGTCTCACTGATTAACACTGAACCCTGTGGGAGTCTCACTGATCAACACTGAACCCTGTGGGAGTCTCACTGATTAACACTGAACCCTGAGGGAGTCTCACTGATTAACACATGAACCCTGTGGGAGTCTCACTGATTAACACTGAACCCTATGGGAGTCTCACTGATTAACACTGAACCCTATGGGAGTATCACTGATTAACACCGAACCCTATGGGAGTCTCACTGATTAACACTGAACCCTATGGGAGTCTCACTGATTAACACCGAACCCTGTGGGAGTCTCACTGATTAACACTGAACCCTATGGGAGTCTCACTGATTAACACTGAACCCTATGGGAGTATCACTGATTAACACCGAACACTATGGGAGTCTCACTGATTAACACTGAACCCTATGGGAGTCTCACTGATTAACACCGAACCCTATGGGAGTCTCACTGATTAACACTAAACCCTATGGGAGTCTCACCGATTAATACTGAACCCTGTGGGAGTCTCATTGATTAAAACTGAACCTGTGGGAGTCTCACTGATTAACACTGAACCCTGTGGGAGTCTCACTGATTAACACTGAACCCTATGGGAGTCTCACTGATTAACACTGAACCCTATGGGAGTCTCACTGATTAACACTGCACCCTGTGGGAGCCCCACTGATTAACACTGAACCCTATGGGAGTCTCACTGATTAACAATGAACACTGTGGGAGCACCACTGATTAAAACTGAACCCTATGGGAGTCTCACTGATTAACACTGAACCCTATGGGAGTCTCATTGATTAACACTGAACCCTGTGGGAGTCTCACTGATTAACACCGAACCCTATGGGAGTCTCACTGATTAACACTGAACCCTATGGGAGTCTCACTGATTAACACTGAACCCTATGGGAGTATCACTGATTAACACCGAACCCTATGGGAGTCTCACTGATTAACACTGAACCCTATGGGAGTCTCACTGATTAACACCGAACCCTATGGGAGTCTCACTGATTAACACTGAACCCTATGGGAGTCTCACCGATTAATACTGAACCCTGTGGGAGTCTCATTGATTAAAACTGAACCCTGTGGGAGTCTCACTGATTAACACTGAACCCTGTGGGAGTCTCACTGATTAACACTGAACCCTATGGGAGTCTCACTGATTAACACTGAACCCTATGGGAGTCTCATTGGCTAACACTGAACCCTTTGGGAGTCTCACTGATTAACACTGAACCCTGTGGGAGTCTCACTGATTAACACTGAACCCTATGGGAGTCTCACCGATTAATACTGAACCCTGTGGGAGTCTCACTGATTAACACTGAACCCTGTGGGAGTCTCACTGATTAACACTGAACCCTATGGGAGTCTCACTGATTAACACTGAACCCTATGGGAGTCTCACCGATTAATACTGAACCCTGTGGGAGTCTCATTGTTTAAAACTGAACCCTGTGGGAGTCTCACTGATTAACACTGAAACCCTGTGGGAGTCTCACTGATTAACACTGAACCTTATGGGAGTCTCAGTGATTAACACTGAACCCTATGGGAGTTTCACTGATTAACACTGAACGCTATGGAAGTCTCACTGATTACCACTGAACCCTGTGGGAGTCTCACTGATTAACACTGAACCCTGTGGGAGTCTCACTGATTAACACTGAACCCTATGGGAGTCTCACTGATTAACACTGCACCCTGTGGGAGCCCCACTGATTAACACTGAACCCTATGGGAGTCTCACTGATTGACACTGAACACTGTGGGAGCACCACTGATTAAAACTGAACCCTATGGGAGTCTCACTGATTAACACTGAACCCTATGGGAGTCTCATTGATTAACACTGAACCGTGTGGGAGTCTCACTGATTAACACTGAACCCTGTGGGAGTCTCACTGATCAACACTGAACCCTGTGGGAGTCTCACTGATTAACACTGAACCCTGAGGGAGTCTCACTGATTAACACATGAACCCTGTGGGAGTCTCACTGATTAACACTGAACCCTATGGGAGTCTCACTGATCAACACTGAACCCTATGGGAGTATCACTGATTAACACCGAACCCTATGGGAGTCTCACTGATTAACACTGAACCCTATGGGAGTCTCACTGATTAACACCGAACCCTGTGGGAGTCTCACTGATTAACACTGAACCCTATGGGAGTCTCACTGATTAACACTGAACCCTATGGGAGTATCACTGATTAACACCGAACACTATGGGAGTCTCACTGATTAACACTGAACCCTATGGGAGTCTCACTGATTAACACCGAACCCTATGGGAGTCTCACTGATTAACACTCAACCCTATGGGAGTCTCACCGATTAATACTGAACCCTGTGGGAGTCTCATTGATTAAAACTGAACCTGTGGGAGTCTCACTGATTAACACTGAACCCTGTGGGAGTCTCACTGATTAACACTGAACCCTATGGGAGTCTCACTGATTAACACTGAACCCTATGGGAGTCTCACTGATTAACACTGCACCCTGTGGGAGCCCCACTGATTAACACTGAACCCTATGGGAGTCTCACTGATTAACAATGAACACTGTGGGAGCACCACTGATTAAAACTGAACCCTATGGGAGTCTCACTGATTAACACTGAACCCTATGGGAGTCTCATTGATTAACACTGAACCCTGTGGGAGTCTCACTGATTAACACTGAACCCTGTGGGAGTCTCACTGATTAACACTGAACCCTGAGGGAGTCTCACTGATTAACACATGAACCCTGTGGGAGTCTCACTGATTAACACTGAACCCTATGGGAGTCTCACTGATTAACACTGAACCCTATGGGAGTATCACTGATTAACACCGAACCCTATGGGAGTCTCACTGATTAACACTGAACCCTATGGGAGTCTCACTGATTAACACCGAACCCTGTGGGAGTCTCACTGATTAACACTGAACCCTATGGGAGTCTCACTGATTAACACCGAACCCTGTGGGAGTCTCACTGATTAACACTGAACCCTATGGGAGTCTCACTGATTAACACTGAACCCTATGGGAGTATCACTGATTAACACCGAACCCTATGGGAGTCTCACTGATTAACACTGAACCCTATGGGAGTCTCACTGATTAACACCGAACCCTATGGGAGTCTCACTGATTAACACTAAACCCTATGGGAGTCTCACCGATTAATACTGAACCCTGTGGGAGTCTCATTGATTAAAACTGAACCCTGTGGGAGTCTCACTGATTAACACTGAACCCTGTGGGAGTCTCACTGATTAACACTGAACCCTATGGGAGTCTCACTGATTAACACTGAACCCTAAGGGAGTCTCACCGATTAATACTGAACCCTGTGGGAGTCTCATTGATTAAAACTGAACCATGTGGGAGTCTTACTGATTAACACTGAACCCTGTGGGAGTCTCATTGATAACACTGAACCCTGTGGGAGTCTCACTGATTAACACTGAACCCTATGGGAGTCTCACTGATTAACACTGCACCCTGTGGGAGCCCCACTGATTAACACTGAACCTTGAGGGAGTCTCACTGATTAACACATGAACCCTGTGGGAGTCTCACTGATTAACACTGAACCCTATGGGAGTCTCACTGATTAACACTGAACCCTATGGGAGTATCACTGATTAACACCGAACCCTATGGGAGTCTCACTGATTAACACTGAACCCTATGGGAGTCTCACTGATTAACAAAGAACCCTATGGGAGTATCACTGATTAACACCGAACCCTATGGGAGTCTCACTGATTAACACTGAACCCTATGGGAGTCTCACTGATTAACACCGAACCCTATGGGAGTCTCACTGATTAACACTGAACCCTATGGGAGTCTCACCGATTAATACTGAACCCTGTGGGAGTCTCATTGATTAAAACTGAACCCTGTGGGAGTCTCACTGATTAACACTGAACCCTGTGGGAGTCTCACTGATTAACACTGAACCCTATGGGAGTCTCACTGATTAACACTGAACCCTATGGGAGTCTCATTGGCTAACACTGAACCCTTTGGGAGTCTCACTGATTAACACTGAACCCTGTGGGAGTCTCACTGATTAACACTGAACCCTATGGGAGTCTCACCGATTAATACTGAACCATGTGGGAGTCTCACTGATTAACACTGAACCCTGTGGGAGTCTCACTGATTAACACTGAACCCTATGGGAGTCTCACTGATTAACACTGAACCCTATGGGAGTCTCATCGATTAATACTGAACCCTGTGGGAGTCTCATTGTTTAAAACTGAACCCTGTGGGAGTCTCACTGATTAACACTGAAACCCTGTGGGAGTCTCACTGATTAACACTGAACCTTATGGGAGTCTCAGTGATAAACACTGAACCCTATGGGAGTCTCACTGATTAACACTGAACGCTATGGAAGTCTCACTGATTACCATTGAACCCTGTGGGAGTCTCACTGATTACCACTGAACCCTGTGGGAGTCTCACTGATTAACACTGCACCCTGTGGGAGCCCCACTGATTAACACTGAACCCTATGGGAGTCTCACTGATTAACACTGAACACTGTGGGAGCACCACTGATTAAAACTGAACCCTATGGGAGTCTCACTGATTAACACTGAACCCTATGGGAGTCTCATTGATTAACACTGAACCGTGTGGGAGTCTCACTGATTAACACTGAACCCTGTGGGAGTCTCACTGATTAACACTGAACCCTGTGGGAGTCTCACTGATTAACACTGAACCCTGAGGGAGTCTCACTGATTAACACATGAACCCTGTGGGAGTCTCACTGATTAACACTGAACCCTATGGTAGTCTCACTGATTAACACTGAACCCTATGGGAGTCTCACCGATTAATACTGAACCCTGTGGGAGTCTCATTGTTTAAAACTGAACCCTGTGGGAGTCTCACTGATTAACACTGAAACCCTGTGGGAGTCTCACTGATTAACACTGAACCTTATGGGAGTCTCAGTGATTAACACTGAACCCTATGGGAGTCTCACTGATTAACACTGAACGCTATGGAAGTCTCACTGATTACCACTGAACCCTGTGGGAGTCTCACTGATTAACACTGAACCCTGTGGGAGTCTCACTGATTAACACTGAACCCTATGGGAGTCTCACTGATTAACACTGCACCCTGTGGGAGCCCCACTGATTAACACTGAACCCTATGGGAGTCTCACTGATTAACACTGAACACTGTGGGAGCACCACTGATTAAAACTGAACCCTATGGGAGTCTCACTGATTAACACTGAACCCTATGGGAGTCTCATTGATTAACACTGAACCGTGTGGGAGTCTCACTGATTAACACTGAACCCTGTGGGAGTCTCACTGATTAACACTGAACCCTGTGGGAGTCTCACTGATTAACACTGAACCCTGAGGGAGTCTCACTGATTAACACATGAACCCTGTGGGAGTCTCACTGATTAACACTGAACCCTATGGGAGTCTCACTGATTAACACTGCACCCTGTGGGAGCCCCACTGATTAACACTGAACCCTATGGGAGTCTCACTGATTGACACTGAACACTGTGGGAGCACCACTGATTAAAACTGAACCCTATGGGAGTCTCACTGATTAACACTGGACCCTATGGGAGTCTCATTGATTAACACTGAACCGTGTGGGAGTCTCACTGATTAACACTGAACCCTGTGGGAGTCTCACTGATCAACACTGAACCCTGTGGGAGTCTCACTGATTAACACTGAACCCTGAGGGAGTCTCACTGATTAACACATGAACCCTGTGGGAGTCTCACTGATTAACACTGAACCCTATGGGAGTCTCACTGATTAACACTGAACCCTATGGGAGTATCACTGATTAACACCGAACCCTATGGGAGTCTCACTGATTAACACTGAACCCTATGGGAGTCTCACTGATTAACACCGAACCCTGTGGGAGTCTCACTGATTAACACTGAACCCTATGGGAGTCTCACTGATTAACACTGAACCCTATGGGAGTATCACTGATTAACACCGAACCCTATGGGAGTCTCACTGATTAACACTGAACCCTATGGGAGTCTCACTGATTAACACCGAACCCTATGGGAGTCTCACTGATTAACACTAAACCCTATGGGAGTCTCACCGATTAATACTGAACCCTGTGGGAGTCTCATTGATTAAAACTGAACCCTGTGGGAGTCTCACTGATTAACACTGAACCCTGTGGGAGTCTCACTGATTAACACTGAACCCTATGGAAGTCTCACTGATTAACACTGAACCCTATGGGAGTCTCACTGATTAACACTGCACCCTGTGGGAGCCCCACTGATTAACACTGAACCCTATGGGAGTCTCACTGATTAACACTGAACACTGTGGGAGCACCACTGATTAAAACTGAACCCTATGGGAGTCTCACTGATTAACACTGAACCCTATGGGAGTCTCATTGATTAACACTGAACCCTGTGGGAGTCTCACTGATTAACACTGAACCCTGTGGGAGTCTCACTGATTAACACTGAACCCTGAGGGAGTCTCACTGATTAACACATGAACCCTGTGGGAGTCTCATTGATTAACACTGAACCCTATGGGAGTCTCACTGATTAACACTGAACCCTATGGGAGTATCACTGATTAACACCGAACCCTATGGGAGTCTCACTGATTAACACTGAACCCTATGGGAGTCTCACTGATTAACACCGAACCCTGTGGGAGTCTCACTGATTAACACTGAACCCTATGGGAGTCTCACTGATTAACACCGAACCCTGTGGGAGTCTCACTGATTAACACTGAACCCTATGGGAGTCTCACTGATTAACACTGAACCCTATGGGAGTCTCACTGATTAACACCGAACCCTATGGGAGTCTCACTGATTAACACTGAACCCTATGGGAGTCTCACTGATTAACACCGAACCCTATGGGAGTCTCACTGATTAACACTAAACCCTATGGGAGTCTCACCGATTAATACTGAACCCTGTGGGAGTCTCATTGATTAAAACTGAACCCTGTGGGAGTCTCACTGATTAACACTGAACCCTGTGGGAGTCTCACTGATTAACACTGAACCCTATGGGAGTCTCACTGATTAACACTGAACCCTAAGGGAGTCTCACCGATTAATACTGAACCCTGTGGGAGTCTCATTGATTAAAACTGAACCATGTGGGAGTCTTACTGATTAACACTGAACCCTGTGGGAGTCTCATTGATAACACTGAACCCTGTGGGAGTCTCACTGATTAACACTGAACCCTATGGGAGTCTCACTGATTAACACTGCACCCTGTGGGAGCCCCACTGATTAACACTGAACCTTGAGGGAGTCTCACTGATTAACACATGAACCCTGTGGGAGTCTCACTGATTAACACTGAACCCTATGGGAGTCTCACTGATTAACACTGAACCCTATGGGATTATCACTGATTAACACCGAACCCTATGGGAGTCTCACTGATTAACACTGAACCCTATGGGAGTCTCACTGATTAACACTGAACCCTATGGGAGTATCACTGATTAACACCGAACCCTATGGGAGTCTCACTGATTAACACTGAACCCTATGGGAGTCTCACTGATTAACACCGAACCCTATGGGAGTCTCACTGATTAACACTGAACCCTATGGGAGTCTCACCGATTAATACTGAACCCTGTGGGAGTCTCATTGATTAAAACTGAACCCTGTGGGAGTCTCACTGATTAACACTGAACCCTGTGGGAGTCTCACTGATTAACACTGAACCCTATGGGAGTCTCACTGATTAACACTGAACCCTATGGGAGTCTCATTGGCTAACACTGAACCCTTTGGGAGTCTCATTGATTAACACTGAACCCTATGGGAGTCTCACTGATTAACACCGAACCCTGTGGGAGTCTCACTGATTAACACTGAACCCTATGGGAGTCTCACTGATTAACACTGAACCCTATGGGAGTATCACTGATTAACACCGAACCCTATGGGAGTCTCACTGATTAACACTGAACCCTATGGGAGTCTCACTGATTAACACCGAACCCTATGGGAGTCTCACTGATTAACACTAAACCCTATGGGAGTCTCACCGATTAATACTGAACCCTGTGGGAGTCTCATTGATTAAAACTGAACCCTGTGGGAGTCTCACTGATTAACACTGAACCCTGTGGGAGTCTCACTGATTAACACTGAACCCTATGGAAGTCTCACTGATTAACACTGAACCCTATGGGAGTCTCACTGATTAACACTGCACCCTGTGGGAGCCCCACTGATTAACACTGAACCCTATGGGAGTCTCACTGATTAACACTGAACACTGTGGGAGCACCACTGATTAAAACTGAACCCTATGGGAGTCTCACTGATTAACACTGAACCCTATGGGAGTCTCATTGATTAACACTGAACCCTGTGGGAGTCTCACTGATTAACACTGAACCCTGTGGGAGTCTCACTGATTAACACTGAACCCTGAGGGAGTCTCACTGATTAACACATGAACCCTGTGGGAGTCTCATTGATTAACACTGAACCCTATGGGAGTCTCACTGATTAACACTGAACCCTATGGGAGTATCACTGATTAACACCGAACCCTATGGGAGTCTCACTGATTAACACTGAACCCTATGGGAGTCTCACTGATTAACACCGAACCCTGTGGGAGTCTCACTGATTAACACTGAACCCTATGGGAGTCTCACTGATTAACACCGAACCCTGTGGGAGTCTCACTGATTAACACTGAACCCTATGGGAGTCTCACTGATTAACACTGAACCCTATGGGAGTATCACTGATTAACACCGAACCCTATGGGAGTCTCACTGATTAACACTGAACCCTATGGGAGTCTCACTGATTAACACCGAACCCTATGGGAGTCTCACTGATTAACACTAAACCCTATGGGAGTCTCACCGATTAATACTGAACCCTGTGGGAGTCTCATTGATTAAAACTGAACCCTGTGGGAGTCTCACTGATTAACACTGAACCCTGTGGGAGTCTCACTGATTAACACTGAACCCTATGGGAGTCTCACTGATTAACACTGAACCCTAAGGGAGTCTCACCGATTAATACTGAACCCTGTGGGAGTCTCATTGATTAAAACTGAACCATGTGGGAGTCTTACTGATTAACACTGAACCCTGTGGGAGTCTCATTGATAACACTGAACCCTGTGGGAGTCTCACTGATTAACACTGAACCCTATGGGAGTCTCACTGATTAACACTGCACCCTGTGGGAGCCCCACTGATTAACACTGAACCTTGAGGGAGTCTCACTGATTAACACATGAACCCTGTGGGAGTCTCACTGATTAACACTGAACCCTATGGGAGTCTCACTGATTAACACTGAACCCTATGGGAATATCACTGATTAACACCGAACCCTATGGGAGTCTCACTGATTAACACTGAACCCTATGGGAGTCTCACTGATTAACACTGAACCCTATGGGAGTATCACTGATTAACACCGAACCCTATGGGAGTCTCACTGATTAACACTGAACCCTATGGGAGTCTCACTGATTAACACCGAACCCTATGGGAGTCTCACTGATTAACACTGAACCCTATGGGAGTCTCACTGATTAACACTGAACCCTATGGGAGTATCACTGATTAACACCGAACCCTATGGGAGTCTCACTGATTAACACTGAACCCTATGGGAGTCTCACTGATTAACACCGAACCCTATGGGAGTCTCACTGATTAACACTAAACCCTATGGGAGTCTCACCGATTAATACTGAACCCTGTGGGAGTCTCATTGATTAAAACTGAACCCTGTGGGAGTCTCACTGATTAACACTGAACCCTGTGGGAGTCTCACTGATTAACACTGAACCCTATGGAAGTCTCACTGATTAACACTGAACCCTATGGGAGTCTCACTGATTAACACTGCACCCTGTGGGAGCCCCACTGATTAACACTGAACCCTATGGGAGTCTCACTGATTAACACTGAACACTGTGGGAGCACCACTGATTAAAACTGAACCCTATGGGAGTCTCACTGATTAACACTGAACCCTATGGGAGTCTCATTGATTAACACTGAACCCTGTGGGAGTCTCACTGATTAACACTGAACCCTGTGGGAGTCTCACTGATTAACACTGAACCCTGAGGGAGTCTCACTGATTAACACATGAACCCTGTGGGAGTCTCATTGATTAACACTGAACCCTATGGGAGTCTCACTGATTAACACTGAACCCTATGGGAGTATCACTGATTAACACCGAACCCTATGGGAGTCTCACTGATTAACACTGAACCCTATGGGAGTCTCACTGATTAACACCGAACCCTGTGGGAGTCTCACTGATTAACACTGAACCCTATGGGAGTCTCACTGATTAACACCGAACCCTGTGGGAGTCTCACTGATTAACACTGAACCCTATGGGAGTCTCACTGATTAACACTGAACCCTATGGGAGTATCACTGATTAACACCGAACCCTATGGGAGTCTCACTGATTAACACTGAACCCTATGGGAGTCTCACTGATTAACACCGAACCCTATGGGAGTCTCACTGATTAACACTAAACCCTATGGGAGTCTCACCGATTAATACTGAACCCTGTGGGAGTCTCATTGATTAAAACTGAACCCTGTGGGAGTCTCACTGATTAACACTGAACCCTGTGGGAGTCTCACTGATTAACACTGAACCCTATGGGAGTCTCACTGATTAACACTGAACCCTAAGGGAGTCTCACCGATTAATACTGAACCCTGTGGGAGTCTCATTGATTAAAACTGAACCATGTGGGAGTCTTACTGATTAACACTGAACCCTGTGGGAGTCTCATTGATAACACTGAACCCTGTGGGAGTCTCACTGATTAACACTGAACCCTATGGGAGTCTCACTGATTAACACTGCACCCTGTGGGAGCCCCACTGATTAACACTGAACCTTGAGGGAGTCTCACTGATTAACACATGAACCCTGTGGGAGTCTCACTGATTAACACTGAACCCTATGGGAGTCTCACTGATTAACACTGAACCCTATGGGAGTATCACTGATTAACACCGAACCCTATGGGAGTCTCACTGATTAACACTGAACCCTATGGGAGTCTCACTGATTAACACTGAACCCTATGGGAGTATCACTGATTAACACCGAACCCTATGGGAGTCTCACTGATTAACACTGAACCCTATGGGAGTCTCACTGATTAACACCGAACCCTATGGGAGTCTCACTGATTAACACTGAACCCTATGGGAGTCTCACCGATTAATACTGAACCCTGTGGGAGTCTCATTGATTAAAACTGAACCCTGTGGGAGTCTCACTGATTAACACTGAACCCTGTGGGAGTCTCACTGATTAACACTGAACCCTATGGGAGTCTCACTGATTAACACTGAACCCTATGGGAGTCTCATTGGCTAACACTGAACCCTTTGGGAGTCTCATTGATTAACACTGAACCCTGTGGGAGTCTCACTGATTAACACTGAACCCTATGGGAGTCTCACCGATTAATACTGAACCATGTGGGAGTCTCACTGATTAACACTGAACCCTGTGGGAGTCTCACTGATTAACACTGAACCCTATGGGAGTCTCACTGATTAACACTGAACCCTATGGGAGTCTCATCGATTAATACTGAACCCTGTGGGAGTCTCATTGTTTAAAACTGAACCCTGTGGGAGTCTCACTGATTAACACTGAAACCCTGTGGGAGTCTCACTGATTAACACTGAACCTTATGGGAGTCTCAGTGATTAACACTGAACCCTATGGGAGTCTCACTGATTAACACTGAACGCTATGGAAGTCTCACTGATTACCACTGAACCCTGTGGGAGTCTCACTGATTACCACTGAACCCTGTGGGAGTCTCACTGATTAACACTGCACCCTGTGGGAGCCCCACTGATTAACACTGAACCCTATGGAAGTCTCACTGATTAACACTGAACACTGTGGGAGCACCACTGATTAAAACTGAACCCTATGGGAGTCTCACTGATTAACACTGAACCCTATGGGAGTCTCATTGATTAACACTGAACCGTGTGGGAGTCTCACTGATTAACACTGAACCCTGTGGGAGTCTCACTGATTAACACTGAACCCTGTGGGAGTCTCACTGATTAACACTGAACCCTGAGGGAGTCTCACTGATTAACACTGAACCCTGTGGGAGTCTCACTGATTAACACTGAACCCTATGGGAGTCTCACTGATTAACACTGAACCCTAAGGGAGTCTCACCGATTAATACTGAACCCTGTGGGAGTCTCATTGTTTAAAACTGAACCATGTGGGAGTCTTACTGATTAACACTGAACCCTGTGGGAGTCTCATTGATAACACTGAACCCTGTGGGAGTCTCACTGATTAACACTGAACCCTATGGGAGTCTCACTGATTAACACTGCACCCTGTGGGAGCCCCACTGATTAACACTGAACCTTGAGGGAGTCTCACTGATTAACACATGAACCCTGTGGGAGTCTCACTGATTAACACTGAACCCTATGGGAGTCTCACTGATTAACACTGAACCCTATGGGAGTATCACTGATTAACACCGAACCCTATGGGAGTCTCACTGATTAACACTGAACCCTATGGGAGTCTCACTGATTAACACTGAACCCTATGGGAGTATCACTGATTAACACCGAACCCTATGGGAGTCTCACTGATTAACACTGAACCCTATGGGAGTCTCACTGATTAACACCGAACCCTATGGGAGTCTCACTGATTAACACTGAACCCTATGGGAGTCTCACCGATTAATACTGAACCCTGTGGGAGTCTCATTGATTAAAACTGAACCCTGTGGGAGTCTCACTGATTAACACTGAACCCTGTGGGAGTCTCACTGATTAACACTGAACCCTATGGGAGTCTCACTGATTAACACTGAACCCTGTGGGAGTCTCACTGATTAACACTGAACCCTATGGGAGTCTCACTGATTAACACTGAACCCTATGGGAGTCTCATCGATTAATACTGAACCCTGTGGGAGTCTCATTGTTTAAAACTGAACCCTGTGGGAGTCTCACTGATTAACACTGAAACCCTGTGGGAGTCTCACTGATTAACACTGAACCTTATGGGAGTCTCAGTGATTAACACTGAACCCTATGGGAGTCTCACTGATTAACACTGAACGCTATGGAAGTCTCACTGATTACCACTGAACCCTGTGGGAGTCTCACTGATTACCACTGAACCCTGTGGGAGTCTCACTGATTAACACTGCACCCTGTGGGAGCCCCACTGATTAACACCGAACCCTATGGGAGTCTCACTGATTAACACTGAACACTGTGGGAGCACCACTGATTAAAACTGAACCCTATGGGAGTCTCACTGATTAACACTGAACCCTATGGGAGTCTCATTGATTAACACTGAACCGTGTGGGAGTCTCACTGATTAACACTGAACCCTGTGGGCGTCTCACTGATTAACACTGAACCCTGTGGGAGTCTCACTGATTAACACTGAACCCTGAGGGAGTCTCACTGATTAACACATGAACCCTGTGGGAGTCTCACTGATTAACACTGAACCCTATGGGAGTCTCACTGATTAACACTGAACCCTATGGGAGTCTCACCGATTAATACTGAACCCTGTGGGAGTCTCATTGTTTAAAACTGAACCCTGTGGGAGTCTCACTGATTAACACTGAAACCCTGTGGGAGTCTCACTGATTAACACTGAAACCCTGTGGGAGTCTCACTGATTAACACTGAACCTTATGGGAGTCTCAGTGATTAACACTGAACCCTATGGGAGTCTCACTGATTAACACTGAACGCTATGGAAGTCTCACTGATTACCACTGAACCCTGTGGGAGTCTCACTGATTAACACTGAACCCTGTGGGAGTCTCACTGATTAACACTGAACCCTATGGGAGTCTCACTGATTAACACTGCACCCTGTGGGAGCCCCACTGATTAACACTGAACCCTATGGGAGTCTCACTGATTAACACTGAACACTGTGGGAGCACCACTGATTAAAACTGAACCCTATGGGAGTCTCACTGATTAACACTGAACCCTATGGAAGTCTCATTGATTAACACTGAACCGTGTGGGAGTCTCACTGATTAACACTGAACCCTGTGGGAGTCTCACTGATTAACACTGAACCCTGTGGGAGTCTCACTGATTAACACTGAACCCTGAGGGAGTCTCACTGATTAACACATGAACCCTGTGGGAGTCTCACTGATTAACACTGAACCCTATGGGAGTCTCACTGATTAACACTGAACCCTATGGGAGTATCACTGATTAACACCGAACCCTATGGGAGTCTCACTGATTAACACTGAACCCTATGGGAGTCTCACTGATTAACACCGAACCCTGTGGGAGTCTCACTGATTAACACTGAACCCTATGGGAGTCTCACTGATTAACACTGAACCCTATGGGAGTATCACTGATTAACACCGAACCCTATGGGAGTCTCACTGATTAACACTGAACCCTATGGGAGTCTCACTGATTAACACCGAACCCTATGGGAGTCTCACTGATTAACACTAAACCCTATGGGAGTCTCACCGATTAATACTGAACCCTGTGGGAGTCTCATTGATTAAAACTGAACCCTGTGGGAGTCTCACTGATTAACACTGAACCCTGTGGGAGTCTCACTGATTAACACTGAACCCTATGGGAGTCTCACTGATTAACACTGAACCCTATGGGAGTCTCACCGATTAATACTGAACCCTGTGGGAGTCTCATTGATTAAAACTGAACCATGTGGGAGTCTTACTGATTAACACTGAACCCTGTGGGAGTCTCATTGATAACACTGAACCCTGTGGGAGTCTCACTGATTAACACTGAACCCTATGGGAGTCTCACTGATTAACACTGCACCCTGTGGGAGCCCCACTGATTAACACTGAACCTTGAGGGAGTCTCACTGATTAACACATGAACCCTGTGGGAGTCTCACTGATTAACACTGAACCCTATGGGAGTCTCACTGATTAACACTGAACCCTATGGGAGTATCACTGATTAACACCGAACCCTATGGGAGTCTCACTGATTAACACTGAACCCTATGGGAGTCTCACTGATTAACACTGAACCCTATGGGAGTATCACTGATTAACACCGAACCCTATGGGAGTCTCACTGATTAACACTGAACCCTATGGGAGTCTCACTGATTAACACCGAACCCTATGGGAGTCTCACTGATTAACACTGAACCCTATGGGAGTCTCACCGATTAATACTGAACCCTGTGGGAGTCTCATTGATTAAAACTGAACCCTGTGGGAGTCTCACTGATTAACACTGAACCCTGTGGGAGTCTCACTGATTAACACTGAACCCTATGGGAGTCTCACTGATTAACACTGAACCCTATGGGAGTCTCATTGGCTAACACTGAACCCTTTGGGAGTCTCATTGATTAACACTGAACCCTGTGGGAGTCTCACTGATTAACACTGAACCCTATGGGAGTCTCACCGATTAATACTGAACCATGTGGGAGTCTCACTGATTAACACTGAACCCTGTGGGAGTCTCACTGATTAACACTGAACCCTATGGGAGTCTCACTGATTAACACTGAACCCTATGGGAGTCTCATCGATTAATACTGAACCCTGTGGGAGTCTCATTGTTTAAAACTGAACCCTGTGGGAGTCTCACTGATTAACACTGAAACCCTGTGGGAGTCTCACTGATTAACACTGAACCTTATGGGAGTCTCAGTGATTAACACTGAACCCTATGGGAGTCTCACTGATTAACACTGAACGCTATGGAAGTCTCACTGATTACCACTGAACCCTGTGGGAGTCTCACTGATTACCACTGAACCCTGTGGGAGTCTCACTGATTAACACTGCACCCTGTGGGAGCCCCACTGATTAACACTGAACCCTATGGAAGTCTCACTGATTAACACTGAACACTGTGGGAGCACCACTGATTAAAACTGAACCCTATGGGAGTCTCACTGATTAACACTGAACCCTATGGGAGTCTCATTGATTAACACTGAACCGTGTGGGAGTCTCACTGATTAACACTGAACCCTGTGGGAGTCTCACTGATTAACACTGAACCCTGTGGGAGTCTCACTGATTAACACTGAACCCTGAGGGAGTCTCACTGATTAACACTGAACCCTGTGGGAGTCTCACTGATTAACACTGAACCCTATGGGAGTCTCACTGATTAACACTGAACCCTAAGGGAGTCTCACCGATTAATACTGAACCCTGTGGGAGTCTCATTGTTTAAAACTGAACCATGTGGGAGTCTTACTGATTAACACTGAACCCTGTGGGAGTCTCATTGATAACACTGAACCCTGTGGGAGTCTCACTGATTAACACTGAACCCTATGGGAGTCTCACTGATTAACACTGCACCCTGTGGGAGCCCCACTGATTAACACTGAACCTTGAGGGAGTCTCACTGATTAACACATGAACCCTGTGGGAGTCTCACTGATTAACACTGAACCCTATGGGAGTCTCACTGATTAACACTGAACCCTATGGGAGTATCACTGATTAACACCGAACCCTATGGGAGTCTCACTGATTAACACTGAACCCTATGGGAGTCTCACTGATTAACACTGAACCCTATGGGAGTATCACTGATTAACACCGAACCCTATGGGAGTCTCACTGATTAACACTGAACCCTATGGGAGTCTCACTGATTAACACCGAACCCTATGGGAGTCTCACTGATTAACACTGAACCCTATGGGAGTCTCACCGATTAATACTGAACCCTGTGGGAGTCTCATTGATTAAAACTGAACCCTGTGGGAGTCTCACTGATTAACACTGAACCCTGTGGGAGTCTCACTGATTAACACTGAACCCTATGGGAGTCTCACTGATTAACACTGAACCCTGTGGGAGTCTCACTGATTAACACTGAACCCTATGGGAGTCTCACTGATTAACACTGAACCCTATGGGAGTCTCATCGATTAATACTGAACCCTGTGGGAGTCTCATTGTTTAAAACTGAACCCTGTGGGAGTCTCACTGATTAACACTGAAACCCTGTGGGAGTCTCACTGATTAACACTGAACCTTATGGGAGTCTCAGTGATTAACACTGAACCCTATGGGAGTCTCACTGATTAACACTGAACGCTATGGAAGTCTCACTGATTACCACTGAACCCTGTGGGAGTCTCACTGATTACCACTGAACCCTGTGGGAGTCTCACTGATTAACACTGCACCCTGTGGGAGCCCCACTGATTAACACCGAACCCTATGGGAGTCTCACTGATTAACACTGAACACTGTGGGAGCACCACTGATTAAAACTGAACCCTATGGGAGTCTCACTGATTAACACTGAACCCTATGGGAGTCTCATTGATTAACACTGAACCGTGTGGGAGTCTCACTGATTAACACTGAACCCTGTGGGCGTCTCACTGATTAACACTGAACCCTGTGGGAGTCTCACTGATTAACACTGAACCCTGAGGGAGTCTCACTGATTAACACATGAACCCTGTGGGAGTCTCACTGATTAACACTGAACCCTATGGGAGTCTCACTGATTAACACTGAACCCTATGGGAGTCTCACCGATTAATACTGAACCCTGTGGGAGTCTCATTGTTTAAAACTGAACCCTGTGGGAGTCTCACTGATTAACACTGAAACCCTGTGGGAGTCTCACTGATTAACACTGAAACCCTGTGGGAGTCTCACTGATTAACACTGAACCTTATGGGAGTCTCAGTGATTAACACTGAACCCTATGGGAGTCTCACTGATTAACACTGAACGCTATGGAAGTCTCACTGATTACCACTGAACCCTGTGGGAGTCTCACTGATTAACACTGAACCCTGTGGGAGTCTCACTGATTAACACTGAACCCTATGGGAGTCTCACTGATTAACACTGCACCCTGTGGGAGCCCCACTGATTAACACTGAACCCTATGGGAGTCTCACTGATTAACACTGAACACTGTGGGAGCACCACTGATTAAAACTGAACCCTATGGGAGTCTCACTGATTAACACTGAACCCTATGGGAGTCTCATTGATTAACACTGAACCGTGTGGGAGTCTCACTGATTAACACTGAACCCTGTGGGAGTCTCACTGATTAACACTGAACCCTGTGGGAGTCTCACTGATTAACACTGAACCCTGAGGGAGTCTCACTGATTAACACATGAACCCTGTGGGAGTCTCACTGATTAACACTGAACCCTATGGGAGTCTCACTGATTAACACTGAACCCTATGGGAGTATCACTGATTAACACCGAACCCTATGGGAGTCTCACTGATTAACACTGAACCCTATGGGAGTCTCACTGATTAACACCGAACCCTGTGGGAGTCTCACTGATTAACACTGAACCCTATGGGAGTCTCACTGATTAACACTGAACCCTATGGGAGTATCACTGATTAACACCGAACCCTATGGGAGTCTCACTGATTAACACTGAACCCTATGGGAGTCTCACTGATTAACACCGAACCCTATGGGAGTCTCACTGATTAACACTAAACCCTATGGGAGTCTCACCGATTAATACTGAACCCTGTGGGAGTCTCATTGATTAAAACTGAACCCTGTGGGAGTCTCACTGATTAACACTGAACCCTGTGGGAGTCTCACTGATTAACACTGAACCCTATGGGAGTCTCACTGATTAACACTGAACCCTATGGGAGTCTCACCGATTAATACTGAACCCTGTGGGAGTCTCATTGATTAAAACTGAACCATGTGGGAGTCTTACTGATTAACACTGAACCCTGTGGGAGTCTCATTGATAACACTGAACCCTGTGGGAGTCTCACTGATTAACACTGAACCCTATGGGAGTCTCACTGATTAACACTGCACCCTGTGGAAGCCCCACTGATTAACACTGAACCCTATGGGAGTCTCACTGATTAACACTGAACACTGTGGGAGCACCACTGATTAAAACTGAACCCTATGGGAGTCTCACTGATTAACACTGAACCCTATGGGAGTCTCATTGATTAACACTGAACCCTGTGGGAGTCTCACTGATTAACACTGAACCCTGTGGGAGTCTCACTGATTAACACTGAACCCTGAGGGAGTCTCACTGATTAACACATGAACCCTGTGGGAGTCTCACTGATTAACACTGAACCCTATGGGAGTCTCACTGATTAACACTGAACCCTATGGGAGTATCACTGATTAACACCGAACCCTATGGGAGTCTCACTGATTAACACTGAACCCTATGGGAGTCTCACTGATTAACACCGAACCCTGTGGGAGTCTCACTGATTAACACTGAACCCTATGGGATTCTCACTGATTAACACCGAACCCTGTGGGAGTCTCACTGATTAACACTGAACCCTATGGGAGTCTCACTGATTAACACTGAACCCTATGGGAGTATCACTGATTAACACCGAACCCTATGGGAGTCTCACTGATTAACACTGAACCCTATGGGAGTCTCACTGATTAACACCGAACCCTATGGGAGTCTCACTGATTAACACTAAACCCTATGGGAGTCTCACCGATTAATACTGAACCCTGTGGGAGTCTCATTGATTAAAACTGAACCCTGTGGGAGTCTCACTGATTAACACTGAACCCTGTGGGAGTCTCACTGATTAACACTGAACCCTATGGGAGTCTCACTGATTAACACTGAACCCTATGGGAGTCTCACCGATTAATACTGAACCCTGTGGGAGTCTCATTGATTAAAACTGAACCATGTGGGAGTCTTACTGATTAACACTGAACCCTGTGGGAGTCTCATTGATAACACTGAACCCTGTGGGAGTCTCACTGATTAACACTGAACCCTATGGGAGTCTCACTGATTAACACTGCACCCTGTGGGAGCCTCACTGATTAACACTGAACCCTATGGGAGTCTCACTGATTAACACTGAACACTGTGGGAGCACCACTGATTAAAACTGAACCCTATGGGAGTCTCACTGATTAACACTGAACCCTATGGGAGTCTCATTGATTAACACTGAACCCTGTGGGAGTCTCATTGATTAAAACTGAACCCTGTGGGAGTCTCACTGATTAACACTGAACCCTGTGGGAGTCTCACTGATTAACACATGAACCCTGTGGGAGTCTCACTGATTAACACTGAACCCTATGGGAGTCTCACCGATTAACACTGAACCCTATGGGAGTATCACTGATTAACACCGAACCCTATGGGAGTCTCACTGATTAACACTGAACCCTATGGGAGTCTCACTGATTAACACCGAACCCTGTGGGAGTCTCACTGATTAACACTGAACCCTATGGGAGTCTCACTGATTAACACTGAACCCTATGGGAGTATCACTGATTAACACCGAACCCTATGGGAGTCTCATTGATTAACACTGCACCCTGTGGGAGTCTCATTGATTAACACTGAACCCTGTGGGAGTCTCACTGATTAACACTGAACCTTATGGGAGTCTCAGTGATTAATACTGAACCCTGTGGGAGTCTCATTGATTAAAACTGAACCCTGTGGGAGTCTCACTGATTAACACTGAACCCTGTGGGAGTCTCACTGATTAACACTGAACCCTATGGGAGTCTCACTGATTAACACTGAACCCTATGGGAGTATCATTGATTAAAACTGAACCATGTGGGAGTCTTACTGATTAACACTGAACCCTGTGGGAGTCTCATTGATTAACACTGAACCCTGTGGGAGTCTCACTGATTAACACTGAACCCTATGGGAGTCTCAGTGATTAACACTGAACCCTATGGGAGTCTCACTGATTAACACTGAACCCTATGGGAGTCTCATTGATTAACACTGCACCCTGTGGGAGTCTCATTGATTAACACTGAACCCTGTGGGAGTCTCACTGATTAACACTGAACCTTATGGGAGTCTCAGTGATTAACACTGAACCCTATGGGAGTCTCACTGATTAACACTGAACGCTATGGAAGTCTCACTGATTACCACTGAACCCTGTGGGAGTCTCACTGATTAACACTGAACCCTGTGGGAGTCTCACTGATTAACACTGAACCCTATGGGAGTCTCACTGATTAACACTGCACCCTGTGGGAGCCCCACTGATTAACACTGAACCCTATGGGAGTCTCACTGATTAACACTGAACACTGTGGGAGCACCACTGATTAAAACTGAACCCTATGGGAGTCTCACTGATTAACACTGAACCCTATGGGAGTCTCATTGATTAACACTGAACCCTGTAAGAGTCTCACTGATTAACACTGAACCCTGTGGGAGTCTCACTGATTAACACTGAACCCTGTGGGAGTCTCACTGATTAACACTGAACCTTGAGGGAGTCTCACTGATTAACATATGAACCCTGTGGGAGTCTCACTGATTAACACTGAACCCTATGGGAGTCTCACTGATTAACACTGAACCCTATGGGAGTATCACTGATTAACACCGAACCCTATGGGAGTCTCACTGATTAACACTGAAACCTATGGGAGTCTCACTGATTAACACTGAACCCTATGGGAGTATCACTGATTAACACCGAACCCTATGGGAGTCTCACTGATTAACACTGAACCCTATGGGAGTCTCACTGATTAACACCGAACCCTATGGGAGTCTCACTGATTAACACTTAACCCTATGGGAGTCTCACCGATTAATACTGAACCCTGTGGGAGTCTCATTGATTAAAACTGAACCCTGTGGGAGTCTCACTGATTAACACTGAACCCTGTGGGAGTCTCACTGATTAACACTGAACCCTATGGGAGTCTCACTGATTAACACTGAACCCTATGGGAGTCTCATTGGCTAACACTGAACCCTTTGGGAGTCTCACTGATTAACACTTTACCCTGTGGGAGTCTCACTGATTAACACTGAACCCTATGGGAGTCTCACCGATTAATACTGAACCCTATGGGAGTCTCACCGATTAATACTGAACCCTGTGGGAGTCTCATTGATTAAAACTGAACCCTATGGGAGTCTCACTGATTAACACTGAACCCTATGGGAGTCTCATTGATTAACACTGAAACCCTGTGGGAGTCTCACTGATTAACACTGAACCTTATGGGAGTCTCAGTGATTAACACTGAAACCCTGTGGGAGTCTCACTGATTAACACTGAACCTTATGGGAGTCTCAGTGATTAACACAGAACCCTATGGGAGCCTCACTGATTAACACTGAATGCTATGGAAGTCTCACTGATTACCACTGAACCCTGTGGGAGTCTCACTGATTAACACTGAACCCTGTGGGAGTCTCACTGATTAACACTGAACCCTATGGAAGTCTCACTGATTAACACTGCACCCTGTGGGAGCCCCACTGATTAACACTGAACCCTATGGGAGTCTCACTGATTAACACTGAACACTGTGGGAGCACCACTGATTAAAACTGAACCCTATGGGAGTCTCACTGATTAACACTGAACCCTATGGGAGTCTCATTGATTAACACTGAACCGTGTGGGAGTCTCACTGATTAACACTGAACCCTGTGGGAGTCTCACTGATTAACACTGAACCCTGTGGGAGTCTCACTGATTAACACTGAACCCTGAGGGAGTCTCACTGATTAACACCGAACCCTATGGGAGTCTCACTGATTAACACCGAACCCTATGGGAGTCTCACTGATTAACACTGAACCCTGTGGGAGTCTCACGGATTAACACTGAACCCTATGGGAGTCTCACTGATTAACACTGAACCCTATGGGAGTCTCATTGATTAACGCTGAACCCTGTGGGAGTCTCACTGATTAACACTGAACCCTGTGGGAGTCTCACTGATTAACACTGAACCCTGAGGGAGTCTCACTGATTAACACATGAACCCTGTGGGAGTCTCACTGATTAACACTGAACCCTATGGGAGTCTCACTGATTAACACTGAACCCTATGGGAGTATCACTGATTAACACCGAACCCTATGGGAGTCTCACTGATTAACACTGAACCCTATGGGAGTCTCACTGATTAACACCGAACCCTATGGGAGTCTCACTGATTAACACTGAACCCTATGGGAGTCTCACCGATTAATACTGAACCCTGCGGGAGTCTCATTGATTAAAACTGAACCCTGTGGGAGTCTCACTGATTAACACTGAACCCTGTGGGAGTCTCACTGATTAACACTGAACCCTATGGGAGTCTCACTGATTAACACTGAACCCTATGGGAGTCTTACCGATTAATACTGAACCCTGTGGGAGTCTCATTGATTAAAACTGAACCATGTGGGAGTCTTACTGATTAACACTGAACCCTGTGGGAGTCTCACTGATTAACACTGAACCCTATGGGAGTCTCACTGATTAACACTGAACCCTATGGGAGTCTCATTGATTAACACTGAACCCTGTGGGAGTCTCATTGATTAACACTGAACCCTGTGGGAGTCTCACTGATTAACACTGAACCCTATGGGAGTCTCACCGATTAATACTGAACCCTGTGGGAGTCTCATTGTTTAAAACTGAACCCTGTGGGAGTCTCACTGATTAACACTGAAACCCTGTGGGAGTCTCACTGATTAACACTGAACCTTATGGGAGTCTCAGTGATTAACACTGAACCCTATGGGAGTCTCACTGATTAACACTGCACCCTGTGGGAGCCCCACTGATTAACACTGAACCCTATGGGAGTCTCACTGATTAACACTGAACACTGTGGGAGCACCACTGATTAAAA
Source organism: Petromyzon marinus (assembly GCF_048934315.1). Taxonomy (NCBI): domain Eukaryota; kingdom Metazoa; phylum Chordata; class Hyperoartia; order Petromyzontiformes; family Petromyzontidae; genus Petromyzon; species Petromyzon marinus. The sequence continues at coordinate 3,289,231 of NW_027423501.1, forward strand.
CTGAACCCTATGGGAGTCTCACTGATTAACACTGAACCCTATGGGAGTCTCATTGATTAACACTGAACCCTGTGGGAGTCTCACTGATTAACACTGAACCCTGTGGGAGTCTCACTGATTAACACTGAACCCTGTGGGAGTCTCACTGATTAACACTGAACCCTGAGGGAGTCTCACTGATTAACACATGAACCCTGTGGGAGTCTCACTGATTAACACTGAACCCTATGGGAGTCTCACTGATTAACACTGAACCCTATGGGAGTATCACTGATTAACACTTAACCCTATGGGAGTCTCACTGATTAACACTGAACCCTATGGGAGTCTCACTGATTAACACCGAACCCTGTGGGAGTCTCACTGATTAACACTAAACCCTATGGGAGTCTCACCGATTAATACTGAACCCTGTGGGAGTCTCATTGATTAAAACTGAACCCTGTGGGAGTCTCACTGATTAACACTGAACCCTGTGGGAGTCTCACTGATTAACACTGAACCCTATGGGAGTCTCACTGATTAACACTGAACCCTATGGGAGTCTCACCGATTAATACTGAACCCTGTGGGAGTCTCATTGATTAAAACTGAACCATGTGGGAGTCTTACTGATTAACACTGAACCCTGTGGGAGTCTCATTGATTAACACTGAACCCTGTGGGAGTCTCACTGATTAACACTGAACCCTATGGGAGTCTCAGTGATTAACACTGAACCCTATGGGAGTCTCACTGATTAACACTGAACCCTATGGGAGTCTCATTGATTAACACTGAACCCTGTGGGAGTCTCACTGATTAACACTGAACCTTATGGGAGTCTCAGTGATTAACACTGAACCCTATGGGAGTCTCACTGATTAACACTGAACGCTATGGAAGTCTCACTGATTACCACTGAACCCTGTGGGAGTCTCACTGATTAACACTGAACCCTGTGGGAGTCTCACTGATTAACACTGAACCCTATGGGAGTCTCACTGATTAACACTGCACCCTGTCGGAGCCCCAATGATTAACACTGAACCCTATGGGAGTCTCACTGATTAACACTGAACACTGTGGGAGCACCACTGATTAAAACTGAACCCTATGGGAGTCTCACTGATTAACACCGAACCCTATGGGAGTCTCACTGATTAACACTGAACCCTATGGGAGTCTCACCGATTAATACTGAACCCTGTGGGAGTCTCATTGATTAAAACTGAACCCTGTGGGAGTCTCACTGATTAACACTGAACCCTGTGGGAGTCTCACTGATTAACACTGAACCCTATTGGAGTCTCACTGATTAACACTGAACCCTATGGGAGTCTCACCGATTAATACTGAACCCTGTGGGAGTCTCATTGTTTAAAACTGAACCCTGTGGGAGTCTCACTGATTAACACTGAAACCCTGTGGGAGTCTCACTGATTAACACTGAACCTTATGGGAGTCTCAGTGATTAACACTGAACCCTATGGGAGTCTCACTGATTAACACTGAACGCTATGGAAGTCTCACTGATTACCACTGAACCCTGTGGGAGTCTCACTGATTAACACTGAACCCTGTGGGAGTCTCACTGATTAACACTGAACCCTATGGGAGTCTCACTGATTAACACTGCACCCTGTGGGAGCCCCACTGATTAACACTGAACCCTATGGGAGTCTCACTGATTAACACTGAACACTGTGGGAGCACCACTGATTAAAACTGAACCCTATGGGAGTCTCACTGATTAACACTGAACCCTATGGGAGTCTCATTGATTAACACTGAACCCTGTGGGAGTCTCACTGATTAACACTGAACCCTGTGGGAGTCTCACTGATTAACACTGAACCCTGTGGGAGTCTCACTGATTAACACTGAACCCTGTGGGAGTCTCACTGATTAACACTGAACCCTATGGGAGTCTCACTGATTAACACTGCACCCTGTGGGAGCCCCAATGATTAACACTGAACCCTATGGGAGTCTCACTGATTAACACTGAACACTGTGGGAGCACCACTGATTAAAACTGAACCCTATGGGAGTCTCACTGATTAACACCGAACCCTATGGGAGTCTCACTGATTAACACTGAACCCTATGGGAGTCTCACTGATTAACACTGAACCCTATGGGAGTCTCATTGATTAACACTGAACCCTGTGGGAGTCTCACTGATTAACACTGAACCCTGTGGGAGTCTCACTGATTAACACTGAACCCTGTGGGAGTCTCACTGATTAACACTGAACCCTGAGGGAGTCTCACTGATTAACACATGAACCCTGTGGGAGTCTCACTGATTAACACTGAACCCTATGGGAGTCTCACTGATTAACACTGAACCCTATGGGAGTATCACTGATTAACACCGAACCCTATGGGAGTCTCACTGATTAACACTGAACCCTATGGGAGTCTCACTGATTAACACCGAACCCTGTGGGAGTCTCACTGATTAACACTGAACCCTATGGGAGTCTCACTGATTAATACTGAAACCTATGGGAGTATCACTGATTAACACCGAACCCTATGGGAGTCTCACTGATTAACACTAAACCCTATGGGAGTCTCACCGATTAATACTGAACCCTGTGGGAGTCTCATTGATTAAAACTGAACCCTGTGGGAGTCTCACTGATTAACACTGAACCCTGTGGGAGTCTCACTGATTAACACTGAACCCTATGGGAGTCTCACTGATTAACACTGAACCCTATGGGAGTCTCACCGATTAATACTGAACCCTGTGGGAGTCTCATTGATTAAAACTGAACCATGTGGGAGTCTTACTGATTAACACTGAACCCTGTGGGAGTCTCATTGATTAACACTGAACCCTGTGGGAGTCTCACTGATTAACACTGAACCCTATGGGAGTCTCAGTGATTAACACTGAACCCTATGGGAGTCTCACTGATTAACACTGAACCCTATGGGAGTCTCATTGATTAACACTGAACCCTGTGGGAGTCTCACTGATTAACACTGAACCTTATGGGAGTCTCAGTGATTAACACTGAACCCTATGGGAGTCTCACTGATTAACACTGAACGCTATGGAAGTCTCACTGATTACCACTGAACCCTGTGGGAGTCTCACTGATTAACACTGAACCCTGTGGGAGTCTCACTGATTAACACTGAACCCTATGGGAGTCTCACTGATTAACACTGCACCCTGTGGGAGCCCCAATGATTAACACTGAACCCTATGGGAGTCTCACTGATTAACACTGAACACTGTGGGAGCACCACTGATTAAAACTGAACCCTATGGGAGTCTCACTGATTAACACCGAACCCTATGGGAGTCTCACTGATTAACACTGAACCCTATGGGAGTCTCACTGATTAACACCGAACCCTATGGGAGTCTCACTGATTAACACTGAACCCTATGGGAGTCTCACCGATTAATACTGAACCCTGTGGGAGTCTCATTGATTAAAACTGAACCCTGTGGGAGTCTCACTGATTAACACTGAACCCTGTGGGAGTCTCACTGATTAACACTGAACCCTATTGGAGTCTCACTGATTAACACTGAACCCTATGGGAGTCTCACCGATTAATACTGAACCCTGTGGGAGTCTCATTGTTTAAAACTGAACCCTGTGGGAGTCTGACTGATTAACACTGAAACCCTGTCGGAGTCTCACTGATTAACACTGAACCTTATGGGAGTCTCAGTGATTAACACTGAACCCTATGGGAGTCTCACTGATTAACACTGAACGCTATGGAAGTCTCACTGATTACCACTGAACCCTGTGGGAGTCTCACTGATTAACACTGAACCCTGTGGGAGTCTCACTGATTAACACTGAACCCTATGGGAGTCTCACTGATTAACACTGCACCCTGTGGGAGCCCCACTGATTAACACTGAACCCTATGGGAGTCTCACTGATTAACACTGAACACTGTGGGAGCACCACTGATTAAAACTGAACCCTATGGGAGTCTCACTGATTAACACTGAACCCTATGGGAGTCTCATTGATTAACACTGAACCCTGTGGGAGTCTCACTGATTAACACTGAACCCTGTGGGAGTCTCACTGATTAACACTGAACCCTGTGGGAGTCTCACTGATTAACACTGAACCCTGAGGGAGTCTCACTGATTAACACATGAACCCTGTGGGAGTCTCACTGATTAACACTGAACCCTATGGGAGTCTCACTGATTAACACTGAACCCTATGGGAGTATCACTGATTAACACCGAACCCTATGGGAGTCTCACTGATTAACACTGAACCCTATGGGAGTCTCACTGATTAACACCGAACCCTGTGGGAGTCTCACTGATTAACATTGAACCCTATGGGAGTCTCACTGATTAACACTGAAACCTATGGGAGTATCACTGATTAACACCAAACCCTATGGGAGTCTCACTGATTAACACTGAACCCTATGGGAGTCTCACTGATTAACACCGAACCCTATGGGAGTAACACTGATTAACACTAAACCCTATGGGAGTCTCACCGATTAATACTGAACCCTGTGGGAGTCTCATTGATTAAAACTGAACCCTGTGGGAGTCTCACTGATTAACACTGAACCCTGTGGGAGTCTCACTGATTAACACTGAACCCTATGGGAGTCTCACTGATTAACACTGAACCCTATGGGAGTCTCACCGATTAATACTGAACCCTGTGGGAGTCTCATTGATTAAAACTGAACCATGTGGGAGTCTTACTGATTAACACTGAACCCTGTGGGAGTCTCATTGATTAACACTGAACCCTGTGGGAGTCTCACTGATTAACACTGAACCCTATGGGAGTCTCAGTGATTAACACTGAACCCTATGGGAGTCTCACTGATTAACACTGAACCCTATGGGAGTCTCATTGATTAACACTGAACCCTGTGGGAGTCTCATTGATTAACACTGAACACTGTGGGAGTCTCACTGATTAACACTGAACCTTATGGGAGTCTCAGTGATTAACACTGAACCCTATGGGAGTCTCACTGATTAACACTGAACGCTATGGAAGTCTCACTGATTACCACTGAACCCTGTGGGAGTCTCACTGATTAACACTGAACCCTGTGGGAGTCTCACTGATTAACAATGAACCCTATGGGAGTCTCACTGATTAACACTGAACACTGTGGGAGCACCACTGATTAAAACTGAACCCTATGGGAGTCTCACTGATTAACACCGAACCCTATGGGAGTCTCACTGATTAACACTGAACCCTATGGGAGTCTCACTGATTAACACCGAACCCTATGGGAGTCTCACTAATTAACACTGAACCCTATGGGAGTCTCACCGATTAATACTGAACCCTGTGGGAGTCTCATTGATTAAAACTGAACCCTGTGGGAGTCTCACTGATTAACACTGAACCCTGTGGGAGTCTCACTGATTAACACTGAACCCTATGGGAGTCTCACTGATTAACACTGAACCCTATGGGAGTCTCACTGATTAACACTGAACCCTATGGGAGTCTCACCGATTAATACTGAACCCTGTGGGAGTCTCATTGTTTAAAACTGAACCCTGTGGGAGTCTCACTGATTAACACTGAAACCCTGTGGGAGTCTCACTGATTAACACTGAACCTTATGGGAGTCTCAGTGATTAACACTGAACCCTATGGGAGTCTCACTGATTAACACTGAACGCTATGGAAGTCTCACTGATTACCACTGAACCCTGTGGGAGTCTCACTGATTAACACTGAACCCTGTGGGAGTCTCACTGATTAACACTGAACCCTATGGGAGTCTCACTGATTAACACTGCACCCTGTGGGAGCCCCACTGATTAACACTGAACCCTATGGGAGTCTCACTGATTAACACTGAACACTGTGGGAGCACCACTGATTAAAACTGAACCCTATGGGAGTATCACTGATTAACACTGAACCCTATGGGAGTCTCATTGATTAACACTGAACCCTGTGGGAGTCTCACTGATTAACACTGAACCCTGTGGGAGTCTCACTGATTAACACTGAACCCTGTGGGAGTCTCACTGATTAACACTGAACCCTGAGGGAGTCTCACTGATTAACACATGAACCCTGTGGGAGTCTCACTGATTAACACTGAACCCTATGGGAGTCTCACCGATTAATACTGAACCCTGTGGGAGTCTCATTGATTAAAACTGAACCATGTGGGAGTCTTACTGATTAACACTGAACCCTGTGGGAGTCTCACTGATTAACACTGAACCCTGTGGGAGTCTCACTGATTAACACTGAACCCTATGGGAGTTTCACTGATTAACACTGCACCCTGTGGGAGCCCCACTGATTAACACTGAACCCTATGGGAGTCTCACTGATTAACACTGAACACTGTGGGAGCACCACTGATTAAAACTGAACCCTATGGGAGTCTCACTGATTAACACTGAACCCTATGGGAGTCTCATTGATTAACACTGAACCCTGTGGGAGTCTCACTGATTAACACTGAACCCTGTGGGAGTCTCACTGATTAACACTGAACCCTGTGGGAGTCTCACTGATTAACACTGAACCCTGAGGGAGTCTCACTGATTAACACATGAACCCTGTGGGAGTCTCACTGATTAACACTGAACCCTATGGGAGTCTCACTGATTAACACTGAACCCTATGGGAGTATCACTGATTAACACCGAACCCTATGGGAGTCTCACTGATTAACACTGAACCCTATGGGAGTCTCACTGATTAACACCGAACCCTGTGGGAGTCTCACTGATTAACACTGAACCCTATGGGAGTCTCACTGATTAACACTGAAACCTATGGGAGTATCACTGATTAACACCGAACCCTATGGGAGTCTCACTGATTAACACTGAACCCTATGGGAGTCTCACTGATTAACACCGAACCCTATGGGAGTCTCACTGATTAACACTAAACCCTATGGGAGTCTCACCGATTAATACTGAACCCTGTGGGAGTCTCATTGATTAAAACTGAACCCTGTGGGAGTCTCACTGATTAACACTGAACCCTGTGGGAGTCTCACTGATTAACACTGAACCCTATGGGAGTCTCACTGATTAACACTGAACCCTATGGGAGTCTCACCGATTAATACTGAACCCTGTGGGAGTCTCATTGATTAAAACTGAACCATGTGGGAGTCTTACTGATTAACACTGAACCCTGTGGGAGTCTCATTGATTAACACTGAACCCTGTGGGAGTCTCACTGATTAACACTGAACCCTATGGGAGTCTCAGTGATTAACACTGAACCCTATGGGAGTCTCACTGATTAACACTGAACCCTATGGGAGTCTCATTGATTAACACTGAACCCTGTGGGAGTCTCATTGATTAACACTGAACCCTGTGGGAGTCTCACTGATTAACACTGAACCTTATGGGAGTCTCAGTGATTAACACTGAACCCTATGGGAGTCTCACTGATTAACACTGAACGCTATGGAAGTCTCACTGATTACCACTGAACCCTGTGGGAGTCTCACTGATTAACACTGAACCCTGTGGGAGTCTCACTGATTAACACTGAACCCTATGGGAGTCTCACTGATTAACACTGAACACTGTGGGAGCACCACTGATTAAAACTGAACCCTATGGGAGTCTCACTGATTAACACCGAACCCTATGGGAGTCTCACTGATTAACACTGAACCCTATGGGAGTCTCACTGATTAACACCGAACCCTATGGGAGTCTCACTGATTAACACTGAACCCTATGGGAGTCTCACCGATTAATACTGAACCCTGTGGGAGTCTCATTGATTAAAACTGAACCCTGTGGGAGTCTCACTGATTAACACTGAACCCTGTGGGAGTCTCACTGATTAACACTGAACCCTATGGGAGTCTCACTGATTAACACTGAACCCTATGGGAGTCTCACCGATTAATACTGAACCCTGTGGGAGTCTCATTGTTTAAAACTGAACCCTGTGGGAGTCTCACTGATTAACACTGAAACCCTGTGGGAGTCTCACTGATTAACACTGAACCTTATGGGAGTCTCAGTGATTAACACTGAACCCTATGGGAGTCTCACTGATTAACACTGAACGCTATGGAAGTCTCACTGATTACCACTGAACCCTGTGGGAGTCTCACTGATTAACACTGAACCCTGTGGGAGTCTCACTGATTAACACTGAACCCTATGGGAGTCTCACTGATTAACACTGCACCCTGTGGGAGTCCCACTGATTAACACTGAACCCTATGGGAGTCTCACTGATTAACACTGAACACTGTGGGAGCACCACTGATTAAAACTGAACCCTATGGGAGTATCACTGATTAACACTGAACCCTATGGGAGTCTCATTGATTAACTCTGAACCCTGTGGGAGTCTCACTGATTAACACTGAACCCTGTGGGAGTCTCACTGATTAACACTGAACCCTGTGGGAGTCTCACTGATTAACACTGAACCCTGAGGGAGTCTCACTGATTAACACATGAATCCTGTGGGAGTCTCACTGATTAACACTGAACCCTATGGGAGTCTCACCGATTAATACTGAACCCTGTGGGAGTCTCATTGATTAAAACTGAACCATGTGGGAGTCTTACTGATTAACACTGAACCCTGTGGGAGTCTCATTGATTAACACTGAACCCTGTGGGAGTCTCACTGATTAACACTGAACCCTGTGGGAGTCTCACTGATTAACACTGAACCCTATGGGAGTCTCACTGATTAACACTGAACCCTATGGGAGTCTCACCGATTAATACTGAACCCTGTGGGAGTCTCATTGATTAAAACTGAACCATGTGGGAGTCTTACTGATTAACAATGAACCCTGTGGGAGTCTCATTGATTAACACTGAACCCTGTGGGAGTCTCACTGATTAACACTGAACCCTATGGGAGTCTCAGTGATTAACATTGAACCCTATGGGAGTCTCACTGATTAACACTGAACCCTATGGGAGTCTCATTGATTAACACTGAACCCTGTGGGAGTCTCATTGATTAACACTGAACCCTGTGGGAGTCTCACTGATTAACACTGAACCTTATGGGAGTCTCAGTGATTAACACTGAACCCTATGGGAGTCTCACTGATTAACACTGAACGCTATGGAAGTCTCACTGATTACCACTGAACCCTGTGGGAGTCTCACTGATTAACACTGAACCCTGTGGGAGTCTCACTGATTAACACTGAACCCTATGGGAGTCTCACTGATTAACACTGCACCCTGTGGGAGCCCCACTGATTAACACTGAACCCTATGGGAGTCTCACTGATTAACACTGAACACTGTGGGAGCACCACTGATTAAAACTGAACCCTATGGGAGTCTCACTGATTAACACCGAACCCTATGGGAGTCTCACTGATTAACACTGAACCCTATGGGAATCTCACTGATTAACACCGAACCCTATGGGAGTCTCACTGATTAACACTGAACCCTATGGGAGTCTCACCGATTAATACTGAACCCTGTGGGAGTCTCATTGATTAAAACTGAACCCTGTGGGAGTCTCACTGATTAACACTGAACCCTGTGGGAGTCTCACTGATTAACACTGAACCCTATGGGAGTCTCACTGATTAACACTGAACCCTATGGGAGTCTCACCGATTAATACTGAACCCTGTGGGAGTCTCATTGTTTAAAACTGAACCCTGTGGGAGTCTCACTGATTAACACTGAAACCCTGTGGGAGTCTCACTGATTAACACTGAACCTTATGGGAGTCTCAGTGATTAGCACTGAACCCTATGGGAGTCTCACTGATTAACACTGAACGCTATGGATGTCTCACTGATTACCACTGAACCCTGTGGGAGTCTCACTGATTAACACTGAACCCTATGGGAGTCTCACTGATTAACACTGCACCCTGTGGGAGCCCCACTGATTAACACTGAACCTTATGGGAGTCTCAGTGATTAACACTGAACCCTATGGGAGTCTCACTGATTAACACTGAACGCTATGGATGTCTCACTGATTACCACTGAACCCTGTGGGAGTCTCACTGATTAACACTGAACCCTATGGGAGTCTCACTGATTAACACTGCACCCTGTGGGAGCCCCACTGATTAACACTGAACCCTATGGGAGTCTCACTGATTAACACTGAACACTGTGGGAGCACCACTGATTAAAACTGAACCCTATGGGAGTCTCACTGATTAACACTGAACCCTATGGGAGTCTCATTGATTAACACTGAACCCTGTGGGAGTCTCACTGATTAACACTGAACCCTGTGGGAGTCTCACTGATTAACACTGAACCCTGTGGGAGTCTCACTGATTAACACTGAACCCTGAGGGAGTCTCACTGATTAACACATGAACCCTGTGGGAGTCTCACTGATTAACACTGAACCCTATGGGAGTCTCACTGATTAACACTGAACCCTATGGGAGTATCACTGATTAACACCGAACCCTATGGGAGTCTCACTGATTAAAACTGAACCCTATGGGAGTCTCACTGATTAACACCGAACCCTGTGGGAGTCTCACTGATTAACACTGAACCCTATGGGAGTCTCACTGATTAACACTGAAACCTATGGGAGTATCACTGATTAACACCGTACCCTATGGGAGTCTCACTGATTAACACTGAACCCTATGGGAGTCTCACTGATTAACACCGAACCCTATGGGAGTCTCACTGATTAACACTAAACCCTATGGGAGTCTCACCGATTAATACTGAACCCTGTGGGAGTCTCATTGATTAAAACTGAACCCTGTGGGAGTCTCACTGATTAACACTGAACCCTGTGGGAGTCTCACTGATTAACACTGAACCCTATGGGAGTCTCACTGATTAACACTGAACCCTATGGGAGTCTCACCGATTAATACTGAACCCTGTGGGAGTCTCATTGATTAAAACTGAACCATGTGGGAGTCTTACTGATTAACAATGAACCCTGTGGGAGTCTCATTGATTAACACTGAACCCTGTGGGAGTCTCACTGATTAACACTGAACCCTATGGGAGTCTCAGTGATTAACACTGAACCCTATGGGAGTCTCACTGATTAACACTGAACCCTATGGGAGTCTCATTGATTAACACTGAACCCTGTGGGAGTCTCATTGATTAACACTGAACCCTGTGGGAGTCTCACTGATTAACACTGAACCTTATGGGAGTCTCAGTGATTAACACTGAACCCTATGGGAGTCTCACTGATTAACACTGAACGCTATGGAAGTCTCATTGATTACCACTGAACCCTGTGGGAGTCTCACTGATTAACACTGAACCCTGTGGGAGTCTCACTGATTAACACTGAACCCTATGGGAGTCTCACTGATTAACACTGCACCCTGTGGGAGCCCCACTGATTAACACTGAACCCTATGGGAGTCTCATTGGCTAACACTGAACCCTTTGGGAGTCTCACTGATTAATACTGAACCCTGTGGGAGTCTCACTGATTAACACTGAACCCTATGGGAGTCGCACCGATTAATACTGAACGCTGTGGGAGTCTCACTGATTAACACCGAACCCTATGGGAGTCTCACTGATTAACACTGAACCCTATGGGAGTCTCACCGATTAATACTGAACCCTGTGTGAGTCTCATTGATTAAAACTGAACCCTGTGGGAGTCTCACTGATTAACACTGAACCCTGTGGGAGTCTCACTGATTAACACTGAACCCTATGGGAGTCTCACTGATTAACACTGAACCCTATGGGAGTCTCATTGGCTAACACTGAACCCTTTGGGAGTCTCACTGATTAACACTGAACCCTGTGGGAGTCTCAATGATTAACACTGAACCCTATGGGAGTCTCACCGATTAATACTGAACCCTGTGGGAGTCTCATTGATTAAAACTGAACCCTGTGGGAGTCTCACTGATTAACACTGAACCCTGTGGGAGTCTCATTGATTAACACTGAAACCCTGTGGAAGTCTCACTGATTAACACTGAACCTTATGGGAGTCTCAGTGATTAACACTGAACCCTATGGGAGTCTCACTGATTAACACTGAACGCTATGGAAGTCACACTGATTAACACTGAACCCTGTGGGAGTCTCACTGATTAACACTGAACCCTGTGGGAGTCTCACTGATTAACACTGAACCCTGAGGGAGTCTCACTGATTAACACATGAACCCTGTGGGAGTCTCACTGATTAACACTGAACCCTATGGGAGTCTCACTGATTAACACTGAACCCTATGGGAGTATCACTGATTAACACCGAACCCTATGGGAGTCTCACTGATTAAAACTGAACCCTATGGGAGTCTCACTGATTAACACCGAACCCTGTGGGAGTCTCACTGATTAACACTGAACCCTATGGGAGTCTCACTGATTAACACTGAAACCTATGGGAGTATCACTGATTAACACCGTACCCTATGGGAGTCTCACTGATTAACACTGAACCCTATGGGAGTCTCACTGATTAACACCGAACCCTATGGGAGTCTCACTGATTAACACTAAACGCTATGGGAGTCTCACCGATTAATACTGAACCCTGTGGGAGTCTCATTGATTAAAACTGAACCCTGTGGGAGTCTCACTGATTAACACTGAACCCTGTGGGAGTCTCACTGATTAACACTGAACCCTATGGGAGTCTCACTGATTAACACTGAACCCTATGGGAGTCTCACCGATTAATACTGAACCCTGTGGGAGTCTCATTGATTAAAACTGAACCATGTGGGAGTCTTACTGATTAACAATGAACCCTGTGGGAGTCTCATTGATTAACACTGAACCCTGTGGGAGTCTCACTGATTAATTATGAACCCTATGGGAGTCTCAGTGATTAACACTGAACCCTATGGGAGTCTCACTGATTAACACTGAACCCTATGGGAGTCTCATTGATTAACACTGAACCCTGTGGGAGTCTCATTGATTAACACTGAACCCTGTGGGAGTCTCACTGATTAACACTGAACCTTATGGGAGTCTCAGTGATTAACACTGAACCCTATGGGAGTCTCACTGATTAACACTGAACGCTATGGAAGTCTCATTGATTACCACTGAACCCTGTGGGAGTCTCACTGATTAACACTGAACCCTGTGGGAGTCTCACTGATTAACACTGAACCCTATGGGAGTCTCACTGATTAACACTGCACCCTGTGGGAGCCCCACTGATTAACACTGAACCCTATGGGAGTCTCATTGGCTAACACTGAACCCTTTGGGAGTCTCACTGATTAATACTGAACCCTGTGGGAGTCTCACTGATTAACACTGAACCCTATGGGAGTCGCACCGATTAATACTGAACGCTGTGGGAGTCTCACTGATTAACACCGAACCCTATGGGAGTCTCACTGATTAACACTGAACCCTATGGGAGTCTCACCGATTAATACTGAACCCTGTGGGAGTCTCATTGATTAAAACTGAACCCTGTGGGAGTCTCACTGATTAACACTGAACCCTGTGGGAGTCTCACTGATTAACACTGAACCCTATGGGAGTCTCACTGATTAACACTGAACCCTATGGGAGTCTCATTGGCTAACACTGAACCCTTTGGGAGTCTCACTGATTAACACTGAACCCTGTGGGAGTCTCAATGATTAACACTGAACCCTATGGGAGTCTCACCGATTAATACTGAACCCTGAGGGAGTCTCACTGATTAACACATGAACCCTGTGGGAGTCTCACTGATTAACACTGAACCCTATGGGAGTCTCACTGATTAACACTGAACCCTATGGGAGTATCACTGATTAACACCGAACCCTATGGGAGTCTCACTGATTAAAACTGAACCCTATGGGAGTCTCACTGATTAACACCGAACCCTGTGGGAGTCTCACTGATTAACACTGAACCCTATGGGAGTCTCACTGATTAACACTGAAACCTATGGGAGTATCACTGATTAACACCGTACCCTATGGGAGTCTCACTGATTAACACTGAACCCTATGGGAGTCTCACTGATTAACACCGAACCCTATGGGAGTCTCACTGATTAACACTAAACGCTATGGGAGTCTCACCGATTAATACTGAACCCTGTGGGAGTCTCATTGATTAAAACTGAACCCTGTGGGAGTCTCACTGATTAACACTGAACCCTGTGGGAGTCTCACTGATTAACACTGAACCCTATGGGAGTCTCACTGATTAACACTGAACCCTATGGGAGTCTCACCGATTAATACTGAACCCTGTGGGAGTCTCATTGATTAAAACTGAACCATGTGGGAGTCTTACTGATTAACAATGAACCCTGTGGGAGTCTCATTGATTAACACTGAACCCTGTGGGAGTCTCACTGATTAATTATGAACCCTATGGGAGTCTCAGTGATTAACACTGAACCCTATGGGAGTCTCACTGATTAACACTGAACCCTATGGGAGTCTCATTGATTAACACTGAACCCTGTGGGAGTCTCATTGATTAACACTGAACCCTGTGGGAGTCTCACTGATTAACACTGAACCTTATGGGAGTCTCAGTGATTAACACTGAACCCTATGGGAGTCTCACTGATTAACACTGAACGCTATGGAAGTCTCATTGATTACCACTGAACCCTGTGGGAGTCTCACTGATTAACACTGAACCCTGTGGGAGTCTCACTGATTAACACTGAACCCTATGGGAGTCTCACTGATTAACACTGCACCCTGTGGGAGCCCCACTGATTAACACTGAACCCTATGGGAGTCTCATTGGCTAACACTGAACCCTTTGGGAGTCTCACTGATTAATACTGAACCCTGTGGGAGTCTCACTGATTAACACTGAACCCTATGGGAGTCGCACCGATTAATACTGAACGCTGTGGGAGTCTCACTGATTAACACCGAACCCTATGGGAGTCTCACTGATTAACACTGAACCCTATGGGAGTCTCACCGATTAATACTGAACCCTGTGGGAGTCTCATTGATTAAAACTGAACCCTGTGGGAGTCTCACTGATTAACACTGAACCCTGTGGGAGTCTCACTGATTAACACTGAACCCTATGGGAGTCTCACTGATTAACACTGAACCCTATGGGAGTCTCATTGGCTAACACTGAACCCTTTGGGAGTCTCACTGATTAACACTGAACCCTGTGGGAGTCTCAATGATTAACACTGAACCCTATGGGAGTCTCACCGATTAATACTGAACCCTGTGGGAGTCTCATTGATTAAAACTGAACCCTGTGGGAGTCTCACTGATTAACACTGAACCCTGTGGGAGTCTCATTGATTAACACTGAAACCCTGTGGGAGTCTCACTGATTAACACTGAACCCTGTGGGAGTCTCACTGATTAACACTGAACCCTATGGGAGTCGCACCGATTAATACTGAACGCTGTGGGAGTCTCACTGATTAACACCGAACCCTATGGGAGTCTCACTGATTAACACTGAACCCTATGGGAGTCTCACCGATTAATACTGAACCCTGTGGGAGTCTCATTGATTAAAACTGAACCCTGTGGGAGTCTCACTGATTAACACTGAACCCTGTGGGAGTCTCACTGATTAACACTGAACCCTATGGGAGTCTCACTGATTAACACTGAACCCTATGGGAGTCTCATTGGCTAACACTGAACCCTTTGGGAGTCTCACTGATTAACACTGAACCCTGTGGGAGTCTCA
This sequence comes from Petromyzon marinus, assembly GCF_048934315.1. Lineage (NCBI taxonomy): Eukaryota > Metazoa > Chordata > Hyperoartia > Petromyzontiformes > Petromyzontidae > Petromyzon > Petromyzon marinus. Next base: position 3,304,830 of record NW_027423501.1, read on the forward strand.
ATGATTAACACTGAACCCTATGGGAGTCTCACCGATTAATACTGAACCCTGTGGGAGTCTCATTGATTAAAACTGAACCCTGTGGGAGTCTCACTGATTAACACTGAACCCTGTGGGAGTCTCACTGATTAACACTGAACCCTATGGGAGGCTCACTGATTAACACTGAACCCTATGGGAGTCTCACCGATTAATACTGAACCCTGTGGGAGTCTCATTGATTAAAACTGAACCATGTGGAAGTCTTACTGATTAACACTGAACCCTGTGGGAGTCTCACTGATTAACACTGAACCCTATGGGAGTCTCACTGATTAACACTGAACCCTATGGGAGTCTCATTGATTAACACTGAACCCTGTGGGAGTCTCATTGATTAACACTGAACCCTGTGGGAGTCTCACTGATTAACACTGAACCCTATGGGAGTCTCACCGATTAATACTGAACCCTGTGGGAGTCTCATTGTTTAAAACTGAACCCTGTGGGAGTCTCACTGATTAACACTGAACCCTGTGGGAGTCTCATTGATTAACACTGAAACCCTGTGGGAGTCTCACTGATTAACACTGAACCTTATGGGAGTCTCAGTGATTAACACTGAACCCTATGGGAGTCTCACTGATTAACACTGAACGCTATGGAAGTCTCACTGATTACCACTGAACCCTGTGGGAGTCTCACTGATTAACACTGAACCCTGTGGGAGTCTCACTGATTAACACTGAACCCTATGGGAGTCTCACTGATTAACACTGCACCCTGTGGGAGCCCCACTGATTAACACTGAACCCTATGGGAGTCTCACTGATTAACACTGAACACTGTGGGAGCACCACTGATTAAAACTGAACCCTATGGGAGTCTCACTGATTAACACTGAACCCTAAGGGAGTCTCATTGATTAACACTGAACCCTGTGGGAGTCTCACTGATTAACACTGAACCCTGTGGGAGTCTCACTGATTAACACTGAACCCTGTGGGAGTCTCACTGATTAACACTGAACCTTGAGGGAGTCTCACTGATTAACACATGAACCCTGTGGGAGTCTCACTGATTAACACTGAACCCTATGGGAGTCTCACTGATTAACACTGAACCCTATAGGAGTATCACTGATTAACACCGAACCCTATGGGAGTCTCACTGATTAACACTGAACCCTATGGGAGTCTCACAGATTAACACCGAACCCTATGGTAGTATCACTGATTAACACTGAACCCTATGGGAGTCTCACCGATTAATACTGAACCCTATGGGAGTCTCATTGATTAAAACTGAACCCTGTGGGAGTCTCACTGATTAACACTGAACCCTGTGGGAGTCTCACTGATTAACACTGAACCCTGTGGGAGTCTCACTGATTAACACTGAACCCTATGGGAGTCTCACTGATTAACACTGAACCCTATGGGAGTCTCATTGGCTAACACTAAACCCTTTGGGAGTCTCACTGATTAACACTGAACCCTGTGGGAGTCTCACTGATTAACACTGAACCCTATGGGAGTCTCACCGATTAATACTGAACGCTGCGGGAGTCTCACTGATTAACACCGAACCCTATGGGAGTCTCACTGATTAACACTGAACCCTATGGGAGTCTCACCGATTAATACTGAACCCTGTGGGAGTCTCATTGATTAAAACTGAACCCTGTGGGAGTCTCACTGATTAACACTGAACCCTGTGGGAGTCTCACTGATTAACACTGAACCCTATGGGAGTCTCACTGATTAACACTGAACCCTATGGGAGTCTCATTGGCTAACACTGAACCCTTTGGGAGTCTCACTGATTAACACTGAACCCTGTGGGAGTCTCAATGATTAACACTGAACCCTATGGGAGTCTCACCGATTAATACTGAACCCTGTGGGAGTCTCATTGATTAAAACTGAACCATGTGGGAGTCTTACTGATTAACACTGAACCCTGTGGGAGTCTCACTGATTAACACTGAACCCTATGGGAGTCTCACTGATTAACACTGAACCCTATGGGAGTCTCATTGATTAACACTGAACCCTGTGGGAGTCTCACTGATTAACACTGAACCCTGTGGGAGTCTCACTGATTAACACTGAACCCTATGGGAGTCTCACCGATTAATACTGAACCCTGTGGGAGTCTCATTGTTTAAAACTGAACCCTGTGGGAGTCTCACTGATTAACACTGAACCCTGTGGGAGTCTCATTGATTAACACTGAAACCCTGTGAGAGTCTCACTGATTAACACTGAACCTTATGGGAGTCTCAGTGATTAACACTGAACCCTATGGGAGTCTCACTGATTAACACTGAACGCTATGGAAGTCTCACTGATTACCACTGAACCCTGTGGGAGTCTCACTGATTAACACTGAACCCTGTGGGAGTCTCACTGATTAACACTGAACCCTATGGGAGTCTCACTGATTAACACTGCACCCTGTGGGAGCCCCACTGATTAACACTGAACCCTGTGGGAGTCTCACTGATTAACACTGAACCCTGTGGGAGTCTCACTGATCAACACTGAACCCTGTGGGAGTCTCACTGATTAACACTGAACCCTGAGGGAGTCTCACTGATTAACACATGAACCCTGTGGGAGTCTCACTGATTAACACTGAACCCTATGGGAGTCTCACTGATTAACACTGAACCCTATGGGAGTATCACTGATTAACACCGAACCCTATGGGAGTCTCACTGATTAACACTGAACCCTATGGGAGTCTCACTGATTAACACCGAACCCTATGGGAGTCTCACTGATTAACACTGAACCCTATGGGAGACTCACCGATTAATACTGAACCCTGTGGGAGTCTCATTGATTAAAACTGAACCCTGTGGGAGTCTCACTGATTAACACTGAACCCTGTGGGAGTCTCACTGATTAACACTGAACCCTATGGGAGTCTCACTGATTAACACTGAACCCTATGGGAGTCTCATTGGCTAACACTGAACCCTTTGGGAGTCTCACTGATTAACACTGAACCCTGTGGGAGTCTCACTGATTAACACTGAACCCTATGGGAGTCTCACCGATTAATACTGAACCCTGTGGGAGTCTCATTGATTAAAACTGAACCATGTGGGAGTCTTACTGATTAACACTGAACCCTGTGGAAGTCTCACTGATTAACACTGAACCCTATGGGAGTCTCACTGATTAACACTGAACCCTATGGGAGTATCACTGATTAACACCGAACCCTATGGGAGTCTTACTGATTAACACTGAACCCTATGGGAGTCTCATTGATTAACACTGAACCCTGTGGGAGTCTCATTGATTAACACTGAACCCTGTGGGAGTCTCACTGATTAACACTGAACCCTATGGGAGTCTCACCGATTAATACTGAACCCTGTGGGAGTCTCATTGTTTAAAACTGAACCCTGTGGGAGTCTCACTGATTAACACTGAACCCTGTGGGAGTCTCACCGATTAATACTGAACCCTGTGGGAGTCTCACTGATTAACACTGAACCCTATGGGAGTCTCATTGGCTAACACTGAACCCTTTGGGAGTCTCACTGATTAACACTGAACCCTGTGGGAGTCTCACTGATTAACACTGAACCCTATGGGAGTCTCACCGATTAATACTGAACCCTGTGGGAGTCTCATTGTTTAAAACTGAATCCTGTGGGAGTCTCACTGATTAACACTGAACCCTGTGGGAGTCTCATTGATTAACACTGAAACCCTGTGAGAGTCTCACTGATTAACACTGAACCTTATGGGAGTCTCAGTGATTAACACTGAACCCTATGGGAGTCTCACTGATTAACACTGAACGCTATGGAAGTCTCACTGATTACCACTGAACCCTGTGGGAGTCTCACTGATTAACACTGAACCCTGTGGGAGTCTCACTGATTAACACTGAACCCTATGGAAGTCTCACTGATTAACACTGCACCCTGTGGGAGCCCCACTGATTAACACTGAACCCTGTGGGAGTCTCACTGATTAACACTGAACCCTGTGGGAGTCTCACTGATCAACACTGAACCCTGTGGGAGTCTCACTGATTAACACATGAACCCTGTGGGAGTCTCACTTATTAACACTGAACCCTATGGGAGTCTCACTGATTAATACTGAACCCTATGGGAGACTCACCGATTAATACTGAACCCTGTGGGAGTCTCATTGATTAAAACTGAACCCTGTGGGAGTCTCACTGATTAACACTGAACCCTGTGGGAGTCTCACTGATTAACACTGAACCCTATGGGAGTCTCACTGATTAACACTGAACCCTATGGGAGTCTCATTGGCTAACACTGAACCCTTTGGGAGTCTCACTGATTAACACTGAACCCTGTGGGAGTCTCACTGATTAACACTGAACCCTATGGGAGTCTCACTGATTAACACTGAACCCTATGGGAGTATCACTGATTAACACCGAACCCTATGGGAGTCTCACTGATTAACACTGAACCCTATGGGAGTCTCATTGATTAACACTGAACCCTGTGGGAGTCTCATTGATTAACACTGAACCCTGTGGGAGTCTCACTGATTAACACTGAACCCTATGGGAGTCTCACCGATTAATACTGAACCCTGTGGGAGTCTCATTGTTTAAAACTGAACCCTGTGGGAGTCTCACTGATTAACACTGAACCCTGTGGGAGTCTCACCGATTAATACTGAACCCTGTGGGAGTCTCATTGATTAAAACTGAACCCTGTGGGAGTCTCACTGATTAACACTGAACCCTGTGGGAGTCTCACTGATTAACACTGAACCCTATGGGAGTCTCACTGATTAACACTGAACCCTATGGGAGTCTCATTGGCTAACACTGAACCCTTTGGGAGTATCACTGATTAACACCGAACCCTATGGGAGTCTCACTGATTAACACCGAACCCTATGGGAGTCTCACTGATTAACACCGAACCCTATGGGAGTCTCACTGATTAATACTGAACCCTATGGGAGACTCACCGATTAATACTGAACCCTGTGGGAGTCTCATTGATTAAAACTGAACCCTGTGGGAGTCTCACTGATTAACACTGAACCCTGTGGGAGTCTCACTGATTAACACTGAACCCTATGGGAGTCTCACTGATTAACACTGAACCCTATGGGAGTCTCATTGGCTAACACTGAACCCTTTGGGAGTCTCACTGATTAACACTGAACCCTGTGGGAGTCTCACTGATTAACACTGAACCCTATGGGAGTCTCACTGATTAACACTGAACCCTATGGGAGTATCACTGATTAACACCGAACCCTATGGGAGTCTCACTGATTAACACTGAACCCTATGGGAGTCTCATTGATTAACACTGAACCCTGTGGGAGTCTCATTGATTAACACTGAACCCTGTGGGAGTCTCACTGATTAACACTGAACCCTATGGGAGTCTCACCGATTAATACTGAACCCTGTGGGAGTCTCATTGTTTAAAACTGAACCCTGTGGGAGTCTCACTGATTAACACTGAACCCTGTGGGAGTCTCACCGATTAATACTGAACCCTGTGGGAGTCTCATTGATTAAAACTGAACCCTGTGGGAGTCTCACTGATTAACACTGAACCCTGTGTGAGTCTCACTGATTAACACTGAACCCTATGGGAGTCTCACTGATTAACACTGAACCCTATGGGAGTCTCATTGGCTAACACTGAACCCTTTGGGAGTCTCACTGATTAACACTGAACCCTATGGGAGTCTCACCGATTAATACTGAACCCTGTGGGAGTCTCATTGTTTAAAACTGAACCCTGTGGGAGTCCCACTGATTAACACTGAACCCTGTGGGAGTCTCATTGATTAACACTGAAACCCTGTGAGAGTCTCACTGATTAACACTGAACCTTATGGGAGTCTCAGTGATTAACACTGAACCCTATGGGAGTCTCACTGATTAACACTGAACGCTATGGAAGTCTCACTGATTACCACTGAACCCTGTGGGAGTCTCACTGATTAACACTGAACCCTGTGGGAGTCTCACTGATTAACACTGAACCCTATGGAAGTCTCACTGATTAACACTGCACCCTGTGGGACCCCCACTGATTAACACTGAACCCTGTGGGAGTCTCACTGATTAACACTGAACCCTGTGGGAGTCTCACTGATCAACACTGAACCCTGTGGGAGTCTCACTGATTAACACTGAACCCTGAGGGAGTCTCACTGATTAACACATGAACCCTGTGGGAGTCTCACTTATTAACACTGAACCCTATGGGAGTCTCACTGATTAACACTGAACCCTATGGGAGTATCACTGATTAACACCGAACCCTATGGGAGTCTCACTGATTAACACCGAACCCTATGGGAGTCTCACTGATTAACACCGAACCCTATGGGAGTCTCACTGATTAACACTGAACCCTATGGGAGTCTCACTGATTAACACTGAACCCTATGGGAGTATCACTGATTAACACCGAACCCTATGGGAGTCTCACTGATTAACACCGACCCCTATGGGAGTCTCACTGATTAACACCGAACCCTATGGGAGTCTCACTGATTAACACCGAACCCTATGGGAGTCTCACTGATTAACACTGAACCCTATGGGAGTCTCACCGATTAATACTGAACCCTGTGGGAGTCTCATTGATTAAAACTGAACCCTGTGGGAGTCTCACTGATTAACACTGAACCCTGTGGGAGTCTCACTGATTAACACTGAACCCTATGGGAGTCTCACTGATTAACACCGAACCCTATGGGAGTCTCACTGATTAACACCGAACCCTATGGGAGTCTCACTGATTAACACTGAACCCTATGGGAGTCTCACCGATTAATACTGAACCCTGTGGGAGTCTCATTGATTAAAACTGAACCCTGTGGGAGTCTCACTGATTAACACTGAACCCTGTGGGAGTCTCACTGATTAACACTGAACCCTATGGGAGTCTCACTGATTAACACTGAACCCTATGGGAGTCTCAGTGGCTAACACTGAACCCTTTGGGAGTCTCACTGATTAACACTGAACCCTGTGGGAGTCTCAATGATTAACACTGAACCCTATGGGAGTCTCACCGATTAATACTGAACCCTGTGGGAGTCTCATTGATTAAAACTGAACCATGTGGGAGTCTTACTGATTAACACTGAAGCCTGTGGGAGTCTCACTGATTAACACTGAACCCTATGGGAGTCTCACTGATTAACACTGAACCCTATGGGAGTCTCATTGATTAACACTGAACCCTGTGGGAGTCTCACTGATTAACACTGAACCCTGTGGGAGTCTCACTGATTAACACTGAACCCTATGGGTCTCACCGATTAATACTGAACCCTGTGGGAGTCTCATTGTTTAAAACTGAACCCTGTGGGAGTCTCACTGATTAACACTGAACCCTGTGGGAGTCTCATTGATTAACACTGAAACCCTGTGAGTGTCTCACTGATTAACACTGAACCTTATGGGAGTCTCAGTGATTAACACTGAACCCTATGGGAGTCTCACTGATTAACACTGAACGCTATGGAAGTCTCACTGATTACCACTGAACCATGTGGGAGTCTCACTGATTAACACTGAACCCTGTGGGAGTCTCACTGATTAACACTGAACCCTATGGGAGTCTCACTGATTAACACTGCACCCTGTGGGAGCCTCACTGATTAACACTGAACCCTGTGGGAGTCTCACTGATTAACACTGAACCCTGTGGGAGTCTCACTGATCAACACTGAACACTGTGGGAGTCTCACTGATTAACACTGAACCCTGAGGGAGTCTCACTGATTAACACATGAACCCTGTGGGAGTCTCACTGATTAACACTGAACCCTATGGGAGTCTCACTGATTAACACTGAACCCTATGGGAGTATCACTGATTAACACCGAACCCTATGGGAGTCTCACTGATTAACACTGAACCCTATGGGAGTCTCACTGATTAACACCGAACCCTATGGGAGTCTCACTGATTAACACTGAACCCTATGGGAGACTCACCGATTAATACTGAACCCTGTGGGAGTCTCATTGATTAAAACTGAACCCTGTGGGAGTCTCACTGATTAACACTAAACCCTGTGGGAGTCTCACTGATTAACACTGAACCCTATGGGAGTCTCACTGATTAACACTGAACCCTATGGGAGTCTCATTGGCTAACACTGAACCCTTTGGGAGTCTCACTGATTAACACTGAACCCTGTGGGAGTCTCATTGTTTAAAACTGAACCCTGTGGGAGTCTCACTGATTAACACTGAACCCTGTGGGAGTCTCATTGATTAACACTGAAACCCTGTGAGTGTCTCACTGATTAACACTGAACCTTATGGGAGTCTCAGTGATTAACACTGAACCCTATGGGAGTCTCACTGATTAACACTGAACGCTATGGAAGTCTCACTGATTACCACTGAACCATGTGGGAGTCTCACTGATTAACACTGAACCCTGTGGGAGCCTCACTGATTAACACTGAACCCTATGGGAGTCTCACTGATTAACACTGCACCCTGTGGGAGCCTCACTGATTAACACTGAACCCTGTGGGAGTCTCACTGATTAACACTGAACCCTGTGGGAGTCTCACTGATCAACACTGAACCCTGTGGGAGTCTCACTGATTAACACTGAACCCTGTGGGAGTCTCACTGATTAACACTGAACCCTATGGGAGTATCACTGATTAACACCGAACCCTATGGGAGTCTCACTGATTAACACTGAACCCTATGGGAGTCTCACTGATTAACACCGAACCCTATGGGAGTCTCACTGATTAACACTGAACCCTATGGGAGACTCACCGATTAATACTGAACCCTGTGGGAGTCTCATTGATTAAAACTGAACCCTGTGGGAGTCTCACTGATTAACACTGAACCTTATGGGAGTCTCAGTGATTAACACTGAACCCTATGGGAGTCTCACTGATTAACACTGAACGCTATGGAAGTCTCACTGATTACCACTGAACCATGTGGGAGTCTCACTGATTAACACTGAACCCTGTGGGAGTCTCACTGATTAACACTGAACCCTATGGGAGTCTCACTGATTAACACTGCACCCTGTGGGAGCCTCACTGATTAACACTGAACCCTGTGGGAGTCTCACTGATTAACACTGAACCCTGTGGGAGTCTCACTGATCAACACTGAACACTGTGGGAGTCTCACTGATTAACACTGAACCCTGAGGGAGTCTCACTGATTAACACATGAACCCTGTGGGAGTCTCACTGATTAACACTGAACCCTATGGGAGTCTCACTGATTAACACTGAACCCTATGGGAGTATCACTGATTAACACCGAACCCTATGGGAGTCTCACTGATTAACACTGAACCCTATGGGAGTCTCACTGATTAACACCGAACCCTATGGGAGTCTCACTGATTAACACTGAACCCTATGGGAGACTCACCGATTAATACTGAACCCTGTGGGAGTCTCATTGATTAAAACTGAACCCTGTGGGAGTCTCACTGATTAACACTGAACCCTGTGGGAGTCTCACTGATTAACACTGAACCCTATGGGAGTCTCACTGATTAACACTGAACCCTATGGGAGTCTCATTGGCTAACACTGAACCCTTTGGGAGTCTCACTGATTAACACTGAACCCTGTGGGAGTCTCATTGTTTAAAACTGAACCCTGTGGGAGTCTCACTGATTAACACTGAACCCTGTGGGAGTCTCATTGATTAACACTGAAACCCTGTGAGTGTCTCACTGATTAACACTGAACCTTATGGGAGTCTCAGTGATTAACACTGAACCCTATGGGAGTCTCACTGATTAACACTGAACGCTATGGAAGTCTCACTGATTACCACTGAACCATGTGGGAGTCTCACTGATTAACACTGAACCCTGTGGGAGCCTCACTGATTAACACTGAACCCTATGGGAGTCTCACTGATTAACACTGCACCCTGTGGGAGCCTCACTGATTAACACTGAACCCTGTGGGAGTCTCACTGATTAACACTGAACCCTGTGGGAGTCTCACTGATCAACACTGAACCCTGTGGGAGTCTCACTGATTAACACTGAACCCTGTGGGAGTCTCACTGATTAACACTGAACCCTATGGGAGTATCACTGATTAACACCGAACCCTATGGGAGTCTCACTGATTAACACTGAACCCTATGGGAGTCTCACTGATTAACACCGAACCCTATGGGAGTCTCACTGATTAACACTGAACCCTATGGGAGACTCACCGATTAATACTGAACCCTGTGGGAGTCTCATTGATTAAAACTGAACCCTGTGGGAGTCTCACTGATTAACACTGAACCCTGTGGGAGTCTCACTGATTAACACTGAACCCTATGGGAGTCTCACTGATTAACACTGAACCCTATGGGAGTCTCATTGGCTAACACTGAACCCTTTGGGAGTCTCACTGATTAACACTGAACCCTGTGGGAGTCTCATTGTTTAAAACTGAACCCTGTGGGAGTCTCACTGATTAACACTGAACCCTGTGGGAGTCTCATTGATTAACACTGAAACCCTGTGAGTGTCTCACTGATTAACACTGAACCTTATGGGAGTCTCAGTGATTAACACTGAACCCTATGGGAGTCTCACTGATTAACACTGAACGCTATGGAAGTCTCACTGATTACCACTGAACCATGTGGGAGTCTCACTGATTAACACTGAACCCTGTGGGAGTCTCACTGATTAACACTGAACCCTATGGGAGTCTCACTGATTAACACTGCACCCTGTGGGAGCCTCACTGATTAACACTGAACCCTGTGGGAGTCTCACTGATTAACACTGAACCCTGTGGGAGTCTCACTGATCAACACTGAACCCTGTGGGAGTCTCACTGATTAACACTGAACCCTGAGGGAGTCTCACTGATTAACACATGAACCCTGTGGGAGTCTCACTGATTAACACTGAACCCTATGGGAGTCTCACTGATTAACACTGAACCCTGTGGGAGTCTCACTGATTAACACTGAACCCTATGGGAGTCTCACTGATTAACACTGAACCCTATGGGAGTCTCATTGGCTAACACTGAACCCTTTGGGAGTCTCACTGATTAACACTGAACCCTGTGGGAGTCTCACTGATTAACACTGAACCCTATGGGAGTCTCACCGATTAATACTGAACCCTGTGGGAGTCTCATTGATTAAAACTGAACCATGTGGGAGTCTTACTGATTAACACTGAACCCTGTGGGAGTCTCACTGATTAACACTGAACCCTTTGGGAGTCTCACTGATTAACACTGAACCCTATGGGAGTATCACTGATTAACACCGAACCCTATGGGAGTCTCACTGATTAACACTGAACCCTATGGGAGTCTCATTGATTAACACTGAACCCTGTGGGAGTCTCATTGATTAACACTGAACCCTTTGGGAGTCTCACTGATTAACACTGAACCCTGTGGGAGTCTCACTGATTAACACTGAACCCTATGGGAGTCTCACCGATTAATACTGAACCCTGTGGGAGTCTCATTGATTAAAACTGAACCATGTGGGAGTCTTACTGATTAACACTGAACCCTGTGGGAGTCTCACTGATTAACACTGAACCCTTTGGGAGTCTCACTGATTAACACTGAACCCTATGGGAGTATCACTGATTAACACCGAACCCTATGGGAGTCTCACTGATTAACACTGAACCCTATGGGAGTCTCATTGATTAACACTGAACCCTGTGGGAGTCTCATTGATTAACACTGAACCCTGTGGGAGTCTCACTGATTAACACTGAACCCTATGGGAGTCTCACTGATTAACACTGAACCCTATGGGAGTATCACTGATTAACACCGAACCCTATGGGAGTCTCACTGATTAACACTGAACCCTATGGGAGTCTCATTGATTAACACTGAACCCTGTGGGAGTCTCATTGATTAACACTGAACCCTGTGGGAGTCTCACTGATTAACACTGAACCCTATGGGAGTCTCACCGATTAATACTGAACCCTGTGGGAGTCTCATTGTTTAAAACTGAACCCTGTGGGAGTCTCACTGATTAACACTGAACCCTGTGGGAGTCTCATTGATTAACACTGAACCCTGTGGGAGTCTCATTGATTAACACTGAACCCTGTGGGAATCTCACTGATTAACACTGAACCCTATGGGAGTCTCACTGATTAACACTGAACCCTATGGGAGTATCATTGATTAACACCGAACCCTATGGGAGTCTCACTGATTAACACTGAACCCTATGGGAGTCTCACTGATTAACATCGAACCCTATGGGAGTCTCACTGATTAACACTGAACCCTATGGGAGACTCACCGATTAATACTGAACCCTGTGGGAGTCTCATTGATTAAAACTGAACCCTGTGGGAGTCTCACTGATTAACACTGAACCCTGTGGGAGTCTCACTGATTAACACTGAACCCTATGGGAGTATCACTGATTAACACCGAACCCTATGGGAGTCTCACTGATTAACACTGAACCCTATGGGAGTCTCACTGATTAACACCGAACCCTATGGGAGTCTCACTGATTAACACTGAACCCTATGGGAGACTCACCGATTAATACTGAACCCTGTGGGAGTCTCATTGATTAAAACTGAACCCTGTGGGAGTCTCACTGATTAACACTGAACCCTGTGGGAGTCTCACTGATTAACACTGAACCCTATGGGAGTCTCACTGATTAACACTGAACCCTATGGGAGTCTCATTGGCTAACACTGAACCCTTTGGGAGTCTCACTGATTAACACTGAACCCTGTGGGAGTCTCACTGATTAACACTGAACCCTATGGGAGTCTCACCGATTAATACTGAACCCTGTGGGAGTCTCATTGATTAAAACTGAACCATGTGGGAGTCTTACTGATTAACACTGAACCCTGTGGGAGTCTCACTGATTAACACTGAACCCTTTGGGAGTCTCACTGATTAACACTGAACCCTATGGGAGTATCACTGATTAACACCGAACCCTATGGGAGTCTCACTGATTAACACTGAACCCTATGGGAGTCTCATTGATTAACACTGAACCCTGTGGGAGTCTCATTGATTAACACTGAACCCTGTGGGAGTCTCACTGATTAACACTGAACCCTATGGGAGTCTCACCGATTAATACTGAACCCTGTGGGAGTCTCATTGTTTAAAACTGAACCCTGTGGGAGTCTCACTGATTAACACTGAACCCTGTGGGAGTCTCATTGATTAACACTGAACCCTGTGGGAATCTCACTGATTAACACTGAACCCTATGGGAGTCTCACTGATTAACACTGAACCCTATGGGAGTATCATTGATTAACACCGAACCCTATGGGAGTCTCACTGATTAACACTGAACCCTATGGGAGTCTCACTGATTAACATCGAACCCTATGGGAGTCTCACTGATTAACACTGAACCCTATGGGAGACTCACCGATTAATACTGAACCCTGTGGGAGTCTCATTGATTAAAACTGAACCCTGTGGGAGTCTCACTGATTAACACTGAACCCTGTGGGAGTCTCACTGATTAACACTGAACCCTATGGGAGTCTCACTGATTAACACTGAACCCTATGGGAGTCTCATTGGCTAACACTGAACCCTTTGGGAGTCTCACTGATTAACACTGAACCCTGTGGGAGTCTCACTGATTAACACTGAACCCTATGGGAGTCTCACTGATTAACACTGAACCCTATGGGAGTATCACTGATTAACACCGAACCCTATGGGAGTCTCACTGATTAACACTGAACCCTATGGGAGTCTCATTGATTAACACTGAACCCTGTGGGAGTCTCATTGATTAACACTGAACCCTGTGGGAGTCTCACTGATTAACACTGAACCCTATGGGAGTCTCACCGATTAATACTGAACCCTGTGGGAGTCTCATTGTTTAAAACTGAACCCTGTGGGAGTCTCACTGATTAACACTGAACCCAGTGGGAGTCTCATTGATTAACACTGAACCCTGTGGGAGTCTCATTGATTAACACTGAACCCTGTGGGAATCTCACTGATTAACACTGAACCCTATGGGAGTCTCACTGATTAACACTGAACCCTATGGGAGTATCATTGATTAACACCGAACCCTATGGGAGTCTCACTGATTAACACTGAACCCTATGGGAGTCTCACTGATTAACATCGAACCCTATGGGAGTCTCACTGATTAACACTGAACCCTATGGGAGACTCACCGATTAATACTGAACCCTGTGGGAGTCTCATTGATTAAAACTGAACCCTGTGGGAGTCTCACTGATTAACACTGAACCCTGTGGGAGTCTCACTGATTAACACTGAACCCTATGGGAGTATCACTGATTAACACCGAACCCTATGGGAGTCTCACTGATTAACACTGAACCCTATGGGAGTCTCACTGATTAACACCGAACCCTATGGGAGTCTCACTGATTAACACTGAACCCTATGGGAGACTCACCGATTAATACTGAACCCTGTGGGAGTCTCATTGATTAAAACTGAACCCTGTGGGAGTCTCACTGATTAACACTGAACCCTGTGGGAGTCTCACTGATTAACACTGAACCCTATGGGAGTCTCACTGATTAACACTGAACCCTATGGGAGTCTCATTGGCTAACACTGAACCCTTTGGGAGTCTCACTGATTAACACTGAACCCTGTGGGAGTCTCACTGATTAACACTGAACCCTATGGGAGTCTCACCGATTAATACTGAACCCTGTGGGAGTCTCATTGATTAAAACTGAACCATGTGGGAGTCTTACTGATTAACACTGAACCCTGTGGGAGTCTCACTGATTAACACTGAACCCTTTGGGAGTCTCACTGATTAACACTGAACCCTATGGGAGTATCACTGATTAACACCGAACCCTATGGGAGTCTCACTGATTAACACTGAACCCTATGGGAGTCTCATTGATTAACACTGAACCCTGTGGGAGTCTCATTGATTAACACTGAACCCTGTGGGAGTCTCACTGATTAACACTGAACCCTATGGGAGTCTCACCGATTAATACTGAACCCTGTGGGAGTCTCATTGTTTAAAACTGAACCCTGTGGGAGTCTCACTGATTAACACTGAACCCTGTGGGAGTCTCATTGATTAACACTGAACCCTGTGGGAATCTCACTGATTAACACTGAACCCTATGGGAGTCTCACTGATTAACACTGAACCCTATGGGAGTATCATTGATTAACACCGAACCCTATGGGAGTCTCACTGATTAACACTGAACCCTATGGGAGTCTCACTGATTAACATCGAACCCTATGGGAGTCTCACTGATTAACACTGAACCCTATGGGAGACTCACCGATTAATACTGAACCCTGTGGGAGTCTCATTGATTAAAACTGAACCCTGTGGGAGTCTCACTGATTAACACTGAACCCTGTGGGAGTCTCACTGATTAACACTGAACCCTATGGGAGTCTCACTGATTAACACTGAACCCTATGGGAGTCTCATTGGCTAACACTGAACCCTTTGGGAGTCTCACTGATTAACACTGAACCCTGTGGGAGTCTCACTGATTAACACTGAACCCTATGGGAGTCTCACCGATTAATACTGAACCCTGTGGGAGTCTCATTGATTAAAACTGAATCATGTGGGAGTCTTACTGATTAAAACTGAACCCTGTGGGAGTCTCACTGATTAACACTGAACCCTATGGGAGTCTCACTGATTAACACTGAACCCTATGGGAGTATCACTGATTAACACCGAACCCTATGGGAGTCTCACTGATTAACACTGAACCCTATGGGAGTCTCATTGATTAACACTGAACCCTGTGGGAGTCTCATTGATTAACACTGAACCCTGTGGGAGTCTCACTGATTAACACTGAACCCTGTGGGAGTCTCATTGATTAAAACTGAACCCTGTGGGAGTCTCACTGATTAACACTGAACCTTATGGGAGTCTCAGTGATTAACACTGAACCCTATGGGAGTCTCACTGATTAACACTGAACGCTATGGAAGTCTCACTGATTACCACTGAACCATGTGGGAGTCTCACTGATTAACACTGAACCCTGTGGGAGTCTCACTGATTAACACTGAACCCTATGGGAGTCTCACTGATTAACACTGCACCCTGTGGGAGCCTCACTGATTAACACTGAACCCTGTGGGAGTCTCACTGATTAACACTGAACCCTGTGGGAGTCTCACTGATCAACACTGAACACTGTGGGAGTCTCACTGATTAACACTGAACCCTGAGGGAGTCTCACTGATTAACACATGAACCCTGTGGGAGTCTCACTGATTAACACTGAACCCTATGGGAGTCTCACTGATTAACACTGAACCCTATGGGAGTATCACTGATTAACACCGAACCCTATGGGAGTCTCACTGATTAACACTGAACCCTATGGGAGTCTCACTGATTAACACCGAACCCTATGGGAGTCTCACTGATTAACACTGAACCCTATGGGAGACTCACCGATTAATACTGAACCCTGTGGGAGTCTCATTGATTAAAACTGAACCCTGTGGGAGTCTCACTGATTAACACTGAACCCTGTGGGAGTCTCACTGATTAACACTGAACCCTATGGGAGTCTCACTGATTAACACTGAACCCTATGGGAGTCTCATTGGCTAACACTGAACCCTTTGGGAGTCTCACTGATTAACACTGAACCCTGTGGGAGTCTCATTGTTTAAAACTGAACCCTGTGGGAGTCTCACTGATTAACACTGAACCCTGTGGGAGTCTCATTGATTAACACTGAAACCCTGTGAGTGTCTCACTGATTAACACTGAACCTTATGGGAGTCTCAGTGATTAACACTGAACCCTATGGGAGTCTCACTGATTAACACTGAACGCTATGGAAGTCTCACTGATTACCACTGAACCATGTGGGAGTCTCACTGATTGACACTGAACCCTGTGGGAGCCTCACTGATTAACACTGAACCCTATGGGAGTCTCACTGATTAACACTGCACCCTGTGGGAGCCTCACTGATTAACACTGAACCCTGTGGGAGTCTCACTGATTAACACTGAACCCTGTGGGAGTCTCACTGATCAACACTGAACCCTGTGGGAGTCTCACTGATTAACACTGAACCCTGTGGGAGTCTCACTGATTAACACTGAACCCTATGGGAGTATCACTGATTAACACCGAACCCTATGGGAGTCTCACTGATTAACACTGAACCCTATGGGAGTCTCACTGATTAACACCGAACCCTATGGGAGTCTCACTGATTAACACTGAACCCTATGGGAGACTCACCGATTAATACTGAACCCTGTGGGAGTCTCATTGATTAAAACTGAACCCTGTGGGAGTCTCACTGATTAACACTGAACCCTGTGGGAGTCTCACTGATTAACACTGAACCCTATGGGAGTCTCACTGATTAACACTGAACCCTATGGGAGTCTCATTGGCTAACACTGAACCCTTTGGGAGTCTCACTGATTAACACTGAACCCTGTGGGAGTCTCATTGTTTAAAACTGAACCCTGTGGGAGTCTCACTGATTAACACTGAACCCTGTGGGAGTCTCATTGATTAACACTGAAACCCTGTGAGTGTCTCACTGATTAACACTGAACCTTATGGGAGTCTCAGTGATTAACACTGAACCCTATGGGAGTCTCACTGATTAACACTGAACGCTATGGAAGTCTCACTGATTACCACTGAACCATGTGGGAGTCTCACTGATTAACACTGAACCCTGTGGGAGTCTCACTGATTAACACTGAACCCTATGGGAGTCTCACTGATTAACACTGCACCCTGTGGGAGCCTCACTGATTAACATTGAACCCTGTGGGAGTCTCACTGATTAACACTGAACCCTGTGGGAGTCTCACTGATCAACACTGAACCCTGTGGGAGTCTCACTGATTAACACTGAACCCTGAGGGAGTCTCACTGATTAACACATGAACCCTGTGGGAGTCTCACTGATTAACACTGAACCCTATGGGAGTCTCACTGATTAACACTGAACCCTATGGGAGTATCACTGATTAACACCGAACCCTATGGGAGTCTCACTGATTAACACTGAACCCTATGGGAGTCTCACTGATTAACACCGAACCCTATGGGAGTCTCACTGATTAACACTGAACCCTATGGGAGACTCACCGATTAATACTGAACCCTGTGGGAGTCTCATTGATTAAAACTGAACCCTGTGGGAGTCTCACTGATTAACACTGAACCCTGTGGGAGTCTCACTGATTAACACTGAACCCTATGGGAGTCTCACTGATTAACACTGAACCCTATGGGAGTCTCATTGGCTAACACTGAACCCTTTGGGAGTCTCACTGATTAACACTGAACCCTGTGGGAGTCTCACTGATTAACACTGAACCCTATGGGAGTCTCACCGATTAATACTGAACCCTGTGGGAGTCTCATTGATTAAAACTGAACCATGTGGGAGTCTTACTGATTAACTCTGAACCCTGTGGGAGTCTCACTGATTAACACTGAACCCTTTGGGAGTCTCACTGATTAACACTGAACCCTATGGGAGTATCACTGATTAACACCGAACCCTATGGGAGTCTCACTGATTAACACTGAACCCTATGGGAGTCTCATTGATTAACACTGAACCCTGTGGGAGTCTCATTGATTAACACTGAACCCTGTGGGAGTCTCACTGATTAACACTGAACCCTATGGGAGTCTCACCGATTAATACTGAACCCTGTGGGAGTCTCATTGTTTAAAACTGAACCCTGTGGGAGTCTCACTGATTAACACTGAACCCTGTGGGAGTCTCATTGATTAACACTGAACCCTGTGGGAATCTCACTGATTAACACTGAACCCTATGGGAGTCTCACTGATTAACACTGAACCCTATGGGAGTATCATTGATTAACACCGAACCCTATGGGAGTCTCACTGATTAACACTGAACCCTATGGGAGTCTCACTGATTAACATCGAACCCTATGGGAGTCTCACTGATTAACACTGAACCCTATGGGAGACTCACCGATTAATACTGAACCCTGTGGGAGTCTCATTGATTAAAACTGAACCCTGTGGGAGTCTCACTGATTAACACTGAACCCTGTGGGAGTCTCACTGATTAACACTGAACCCTATGGGAGTATCACTGATTAACACCGAACCCTATGGGAGTCTCACTGATTAACACTGAACCCTATGGGAGTCTCACTGATTAACACCGAACCCTATGGGAGTCTCACTGATTAACACTGAACCCTATGGGAGACTCACCGATTAATACTGAACCCTGTGGGAGTCTCATTGATTAAAACTGAACCCTGTGGGAGTCTCACTGATTAACACTGAACCCTGTGGGAGTCTCACTGATTAACACTGAACCCTATGGGAGTCTCACTGATTAACACTGAACCCTATGGGAGTCTCATTGGCTAACACTGAACCCTTTGGGAGTCTCACTGATTAACACTGAACCCTGTGGGAGTCTCACTGATTAACACTGAACCCTATGGGAGTCTCACCGATTAATACTGAACCCTGTGGGAGTCTCATTGATTAAAACTGAACCATGTGGGAGTCTTACTGATTAACACTGAACCCTGTGGGAGTCTCACTGATTAACACTGAACCCTTTGGGAGTCTCACTGATTAACACTGAACCCTATGGGAGTATCACTGATTAACACCGAACCCTATGGGAGTCTCACTGATTAACACTGAACCCTATGGGAGTCTCATTGATTAACACTGAACCCTGTGGGAGTCTCATTGATTAACACTGAACCCTGTGGGAGTCTCACTGATTAACACTGAACCCTATGGGAGTCTCACCGATTAATACTGAACCCTGTGGGAGTCTCATTGTTTAAAACTGAACCCTGTGGGAGTCTCACTGATTAACACTGAACCCTGTGGGAGTCTCATTGATTAACACTGAACCCTGTGGGAATCTCACTGATTAACACTGAACCCTATGGGAGTCTCACTGATTAACACTGAACCCTATGGGAGTATCATTGATTAACACCGAACCCTATGGGAGTCTCACTGATTAACACTGAACCCTATGGGAGTCTCACTGATTAACATCGAACCCTATGGGAGTCTCACTGATTAACACTGAACCCTATGGGAGACTCACCGATTAATACTGAACCCTGTGGGAGTCTCATTGATTAAAACTGAACCCTGTGGGAGTCTCACTGATTAACACTGAACCCTGTGGGAGTCTCACTGATTAACACTGAACCCTATGGGAGTCTCACTGATTAACACTGAACCCTATGGGAGTCTCATTGGCTAACACTGAACCCTTTGGGAGTCTCACTGATTAACACTGAACCCTGTGGGAGTCTCACTGATTAACACTGAACCCTATGGGAGTCTCACCGATTAATACTGAACCCTGTGGGAGTCTCATTGATTAAAACTGAATCATGTGGGAGTCTTACTGATTAAAACTGAACCCTGTGGGAGTCTCACTGATTAACACTGAACCCTATGGGAGTCTCACTGATTAACACTGAACCCTATGGGAGTATCACTGATTAACACCGAACCCTATGGGAGTCTCACTGATTAACACTGAACCCTATGGGAGTCTCATTGATTAACACTGAACCCTGTGGGAGTCTCATTGATTAACACTGAACCCTGTGGGAGTCTCACTGATTAACACTGAACCCTGTGGGAGTCTCATTGATTAAAACTGAACCCTGTGGGAGTCTCACTGATTAACACTGAACCCTGTGGGAGTCTCATTGATTAACACTGAAACCCTGTGGGAGTCTCACTGATTAACACTGAACCCTGTGGGAGTCTCATTGATTAACACTGAAACCCTGTGGGAGTCTCACTGATTAACACTGAACCTTATGGGAGTCTCAGTGATTAACACTTAACCCTATGGGAGTCTCACTGATTAACACTGAACGCTATGGAAGTCTCACTGATTACCACTGAACCCTGTGGGAGTCTCACTGATTAACACTGAACCCTGTGGGAGTCTCACTGATTAACACTGAACCCTATGGGAGTCTCACTGATTAACACTGCACCCTGTGGGAGCCCCACTGATTAACACTGAACCCTATGGGAGTCTCACTGATTAACACTGAACACTGTGGGAGCACCACTGATTAAAACTGAACCCTATGGGAGTCTCACTGATTAACACTGAACCCTATGGGAGTCTCATTGATTAACACTGAACCCTGTGGGAGTCTCACTGATTAACACTGAACCCTATGGGAGTCTCATTGGCTAACACTGAACCCTGTGGGAGTCTCACTGATTAACACTGAACCTTGAGGGAGTCTCACTGATTAACACATGAACCCTGTGGGAGTATCACTGATTAACACTGAACCCTATGGGAGTCTCACTGATTAACACTGAACCCTATGGGAGTATCACTGATTAACACCGAACTCTATGGGAGTCTCACTGATTAACACTGAACCCTGTGGGAGTCTCACTGATTAACACTGAACCCTATGGGAGTCTCACTGATTAACACTGAACCCTATGGGAGTCTCATTGGCTAACACTGAACCCTTTGGGAGTCTCACTGATTAACACTGAACCCTGTGGGAGTCTCACTGATTAACACTGAACCCTATGGGAGTCTCACCGATTAATACTGAACCCTGTGGGAGTCTCATTGATTAAAACTGAACCATGTGGGAGTCTTACTGATTAACACTGAACCCTGTGGGAGTCTCACTGATTAACACTGAACCCTTTGGGAGTCTCACTGATTAACACTGAACCCTATGGGAGTATCACTGATTAACACCGAACCCTATGGGAGTCTCACTGATTAACACTGAACCCTATGGGAGTCTCATTGATTAACACTGAACCCTGTGGGAGTCTCATTGATTAACACTGAACCCTGTGGGAGTCTCACTGATTAACACTGAACCCTATGGGAGTCTCACCGATTAATACTGAACCCTGTGGGAGTCTCATTGTTTAAAACTGAACCCTGTGGGAGTCTCACTGATTAACACTGAACCCTGTGGGAGTCTCATTGATTAACACTGAACCCTGTGGGAATCTCACTGATTAACACTGAACCCTATGGGAGTCTCACTGATTAACACTGAACCCTATGGGAGTATCATTGATTAACACCGAACCCTATGGGAGTCTCACTGATTAACACTGAACCCTATGGGAGTCTCACTGATTAACATCGAACCCTATGGGAGTCTCACTGATTAACACTGAACCCTATGGGAGACTCACCGATTAATACTGAACCCTGTGGGAGTCTCATTGATTAAAACTGAACCCTGTGGGAGTCTCACTGATTAACACTGAACCCTGTGGGAGTCTCACTGATTAACACTGAACCCTATGGGAGTCTCACTGATTAACACTGAACCCTATGGGAGTCTCATTGGCTAACACTGAACCCTTTGGGAGTCTCACTGATTAACACTGAACCCTGTGGGAGTCTCACTGATTAACACTGAACCCTATGGGAGTCTCACCGATTAATACTGAACCCTGTGGGAGTCTCATTGATTAAAACTGAATCATGTGGGAGTCTTACTGATTAAAACTGAACCCTGTGGGAGTCTCACTGATTAACACTGAACCCTATGGGAGTCTCACTGATTAACACTGAACCCTATGGGAGTATCACTGATTAACACCGAACCCTATGGGAGTCTCACTGATTAACACTGAACCCTATGGGAGTCTCATTGATTAACACTGAACCCTGTGGGAGTCTCATTGATTAACACTGAACCCTGTGGGAGTCTCACTGATTAACACTGAACCCTGTGGGAGTCTCATTGATTAAAACTGAACCCTGTGGGAGTCTCACTGATTAACACTGAACCCTGTGGGAGTCTCATTGATTAACACTGAAACCCTGTGGGAGTCTCACTGATTAACACTGAACCCTGTGGGAGTCTCATTGATTAACACTGAAACCCTGTGGGAGTCTCACTGATTAACACTGAACCTTATGGGAGTCTCAGTGATTAACACTTAACCCTATGGGAGTCTCACTGATTAACACTGAACGCTATGGAAGTCTCACTGATTACCACTGAACCCTGTGGGAGTCTCACTGATTAACACTGAACCCTGTGGGAGTCTCACTGATTAACACTGAACCCTATGGGAGTCTCACTGATTAACACTGCACCCTGTGGGAGCCCCACTGATTAACACTGAACCCTATGGGAGTCTCACTGATTAACACTGAACACTGTGGGAGCACCACTGATTAAAACTGAACCCTATGGGAGTCTCACTGATTAACACTGAACCCTATGGGAGTCTCATTGATTAACACTGAACCCTGTGGGAGTCTCACTGATTAACACTGAACCCTATGGGAGTCTCATTGGCTAACACTGAACCCTGTGGGAGTCTCACTGATTAACACTGAACCTTGAGGGAGTCTCACTGATTAACACATGAACCCTGTGGGAGTATCACTGATTAACACTGAACCCTATGGGAGTCTCACTGATTAACACTGAACCCTATGGGAGTATCACTGATTAACACCGAACTGTATGGGAGTCTCACTGATTAACACTGAACCCTATGGGAGTCTCACTGATTAACACTGAACCCTATGAGAGTCTCACTGATTAACACTGAACCCTATGGGAGTCTCACTGATTAACACTGAACCCTGTGGGAGTCTCACTGATTAACACTGAACCCTGTGGGAGTCTCACTGATTAACACTGAACCCTATGGGAGTCTCACCGATTAATACTGAACCCTGTGGGTGTCTCATTGTTTAAAACTGAACCCTGTGGGAGTCTCACTGATTAACACTGAACCCTGTGGGAGTCTCATTGATTAACACTGAAACCATGTGAGAGTATCACTGATTAACACTGAACCCTATGGGAGTCTCACTGATTAACACTGAACCCTATGGGAGTATCACTGATTAACACCGAACCCTATGGGAGTCTCACTGATTAACACTGAACCCTATGGGAGTCTCACTGATTAACACCAAACCCTGTGGGAGTCTCACTGATTAACACTGAACCCTGTGGGAGTCTCACCGATTAATACTGAACCCTGTGGGAGTCTCATTGATTAAAACTGAACCCTGTGGGAGTCTCACTGATTAACACTGAACCCTGTGGGAGTCTCACTGATTAACACTGAACCCTATGGGAGTCTCAATGATTAACACTGAACCCTATGGGAGTCTCATTGGCTAACACTGAACCCTTTGGGAGTCTCACTGATTAACACTGAACCCTGTGGGAGTCTCACTGATTAACACTGAACCCTATGGGAGTCTCACCGATTAATACTGAACGCTGTGGGAGTCTCACTGATTAACACCGAACCCTATGGGAGTCTCACTGATTAACCCTGAACCCTATGGGAGTCTCACCGATTAATACTGAACCCTGTGGGAGTCTCATTGATTAAAACTGAACCCTGTGGGAGTCTCACTGATTAACACTGAACCCTGTGGGAGTCTCACTGATTAACACTGAACCCTATGGGAGTCTCACTGATTAACACTGAACCCTATGGGAGTCTCATTGGCTAACACTGAACCCTTTGGGAGTCTCACTGATTAACACTGAACCCTGTGGGAGTCTCAATGATTAACACTGAACCCTATGGGAGTCTCACCGATTAATACTGAACCCTGTGGGAGTCTCATTGATTAAAACTGAACCATGTGGGAGTCTTACTGATTAACACTGAACCCTGTGGGAGTCTCACTGATTAACACTGAACCCTATGGGAGTCTCACTGATTAACACTGAACCCTATGGGAGTCTCATTGATTAACACTGAACCCTGTGGGAGTCTCACTGATTAACACTGAACCCTGTGGGAGTCTCACTGATTAACACTGAACCCTATGGGAGTCTCACCGATTAATACTGAACCCTGTGGGAGTCTCATTGTTTAAAACTGAACCCTGTGGGAGTCTCACTGATTAACACTGAACCCTGTGGGAGTCTCATTGATTAACACTGAAACCCTGTGAGAGTCTAACTGATTAACACTGAACCTTGTGGGAGTCTCAGTGATTAACACTGAACCCTATGGGAGTCTCACTGATTAACACTGAACGCTATGGAAGTCTCACTGATTACCACTGAACCCTGTGGGAGTCTCACTGATTAACACTGAACCCTGTGGGAGTCTCACTGATTAACACTGAACCCTATGGGAGTCTCACTGATTAACACTGCACCCTGTGGGAGCCCCACTGATTAACACTGAACCCTGTGGGAGTCTCACTGATTAACACTGAACCCTTTGGGAGTCTCACTGATTAACACTGAACCCTGTGGGAGTCTCACTGATTAACACTGAACCCTATGGGAGTCTCACTGATTAACACTGAACCCTATGGGAGTCTCATTGATTAACACTGAACCCTGTGGGAGTCTCACTGATTAACACTGAACCCTGTGGGAGTCTCACTGATTAACACTGAACCCTATGGAAGTCTCACCGATTAATACTGAACCCTGTGGGAGTCTCATTGTTTAAAACTGAACCCTGTGGGAGTCTCACTGATTAACACTGAACCCTGTGGGAGTCTCATTGATTAACACTGAAACCCTGTGAGAGTCTCACTGATTAACACTGAACCTTATGGGAGTCTCAGTGATTAACACTGAACCCTATGGGAGTCTCACTGATTAACACTGAACGCTATGGAAGTCTCACTGATTACCACTGAACCCTGTGGGAGTCTCACTGATTAACACTGAACCCTGTGGGAGTCTCACTGATTAACACTGAACCCTATGGGAGTCTCACTGATTAACACTGCACCCTGTGGGAGCCCCACTGATTAACACTGAACCCTGTGGGAGTCTCACTGATTAACACTGAACCTTGTGGGAGTCTCACTGATCAACACTGAACCCTGTGGGAGTCTCACTGATTAACACTGAACCCTGAGGGAGTCTCACTGATTAACACATGAACCCTGTGGGAGTCTCACTGATTAACACTGAACCCTATGGGAGTCTCACTGATTAACACTGAACCCTATGGCAGTATCACTGATTAACACCGAACCCTATGGGAGTCTCACTGATTAACACTGAACCCTATGGGAGTCTCACTGATTAACACCGAACCCTATGGGAGTCTCACTGATTAACACTGAACCCTATAGGAGACTCACCGATTAATACTGAACCCTGTGGGAGTCTCATTGATTAAAACTGAACCCTGTGGGAGTCTCACTGATTAACACTGAACCCTGTGGGAGTCTCACTGATTAACACTGAACCCTATGGGAGTCTCACTGATTAACACTGAACCCTATGGGAGTCTCATTGGCTAACACTGAACCCTTTGGGAGTCTCACTGATTAACACTGAACCCTATGGGAGTCTCACTGATTAACACTGAACCCTATGGGAGTCTCACCGATTAATACTGAACCCTGTGGGAGTCTCATTGATTAAAACTGAACCATGTGGGAGTCTTACTGATTAACACTGAACCCTGTGGGAGTCTCACTGATTAACACTGAACCCTATGGGAGTCTCACTGATTAACACTGAACCCTATGGGAGTATCACTGATTAACACCGAACCCTATGGGAGTCTCACTGATTAACACTGAACCCTATGGGAGTCTCATTGATTAACACTGAACCCTGTGGGAGTCTCATTGATTAACACTGAACCCTGTGGGAGTCTCACTGATTAACACTGAACCCTATGGGAGTCTCACCGATTAATACTGAACCCTGTGGGAGTCTCATTGTTTAAAACTGAACCCTGTGGGAGTCTCACTGATTAACACTGAACCCTGTGGGAGTCTCATTGATTAACACTGAAACCCTGTGGGAGTCTCACTGATAAACACTGAACCTTATGGGAGTCTCAGTGATTAACACTGAACCCTATGGGAGTCTCACTGATTAACACTGAACGCTATGGAAGTCTCACTGATTACCACTGAACCCTGTGGGAGTCTCACTGATTAACACTGAACCCTGTGGGAGTCTCACTGATTAACACTGAACCCTATGGGAGTCTCACTGATTAACACTGCACCCTGTGGGAGCCCCACTGATTAACACTGAACCCTATGGGAGTCTCACTGATTAACACTGAACACTGTGGGAGCACCACTGATTAAAACTGAACCCTATGGGAGTCTCACTGATTAACACTGAACCCTATGGGAGTCACATTGATTAACACTGAACCCTGTGGGAGTCTCACTGATTAACACTGAACCCTGTGGGAGTCTCACTGATTAACACTGAACCCTGTGGGAGTCTCACTGATTAACACTGAACCTTGAGAGAGTCTCACTGATTAACACATGAACCCTGTGGGAGTCTCACTGATTAACACTGAACCCTATGGGAGTCTCACTGATTAACACTGAACCCTATGGGAGTATCACTGATTAACACCGAACCCTATGGGAGTCTCACTGATTAACACTGAACCCTATGGGAGTCTCACTGATTAACACCGAACCCTATGGGAGTCTCACTGATTAACACTGAACCCTATGGGAGTCTCACCGATTAATACTGAACCCTGTGGGAGTCTCATTGATTAAAACTGAACCCTGTGGGAGTCTCACTGATTAACACTGAACCCTGTGGGAGTCTCACTGATTAACACTGAACCCTATGGGAGTCTCACTGATTAACACTGAACCCTATGGGAGTCTCATTGATTAACACTGAACCCTGTGGGAGTCTCACTGATTAACACTGAACCCTGTGGGAGTCTCACTGATTAACACTGAACCTTGAGGGAGTCTCACTGATTAACACATGAACCCTGTGGGAGTCTCACTGATTAACACTGAACCCTATGGGAGTCTCACTGATTAACACTGAACCCTATGGGAGTATCACTGATTAACACCGAACATTATGGGAGACTCACTGATTAACACTGAACCCTATGGGAGTCTCACCGATTAATACTGAACCCTGTGGGAGTCTCATTGATTAAAACTGAACCCTGTGGGAGTCTCACTGATTAACACTGAACCCTGTGGGAGTCTCACTGATTAACACTGAACCCTATGGGAGTCTCACTGATTAACACTGAACCCTATGGGAGTCTCATTGGCTAACACTGAACCCTTTGGGAGTCTCACTGATTAACACTGAACCCTGTGGGAGTCTCACTGATTAACACTGAACCCTATGGGAGTCTCACCGATTAATACTGAACGCTGTGGGAGTCTCACTGATTAACACCGAACCCTATGGGAGCCTCACTGATTAACACTGAACCCTATGGGAGTCTCACCGAATAATAGTGAACCCTGTGGGAGTCTCATTGATTAAAACTGAACCCTGTGGGAGTCTCACTGATTAACACTGAACCCTGTGGGAGTCTCACTGATTAACACTGAACCCTATGGGAGTCTTATTGGCTAACACTGAACCCTTTGGGAGTCTCACTGATTAACACTGAACCCTGTGGGAGTCTCAATGATTAACACTGAACCCTATGGGAGTCTCACCGATTAATACTGAACCCTGTGGGAGTCTCATTGATTAAAACTGAACCATGTGGGAGTCTTACTGATTAACACTGAACCCTGTGGGAGTCTCACTGATTAACACTGAACCCTATGGGAGTCTCACTGATTAACACTGAACCCTATGGGAGTCTCATTGATTAACACTGAACCCTGCGGGAGTCTCACTGATTAACACTGAACCCTGTGGGAGTCTCACTGATTAACACTGAACCCTAAGGGAGTCTCACCGATTAATACTGAACCCTGTGGGAGTCTCATTGTTTAAAACTGAACCCTGTGGGAGTCTCACTGATTAACACTGAACCCTGTGGGAGTCTCATTGATTAACACTGAAACCCTGTGAGAGTCTCACTGATTAACACTGAACCTTATGGGAGTCTCAGTGATTAACACTGAACCCTATGGGAGTCTCACTGATTAACACTGAACGCTATGGAAGTCTCACTGATTACCACTGAACCCTGTGGGAGTCTCACTGATTAACACTGAACCCTGTGGGAGTCTCACTGATTAACACTGAACCCTATGGGAGTCTCACTGATTAACACTGCACCCTGTGGGAGCCCCACTGATTAACACTGAACCCTGTGGGAGTCTCACTGATTAACACTGAACCCTTTGGGAGTCTCACTGATTAACACTGAACCCTGTGGGAGTCTCACTGATTAACACTGAACCCTGAGGGAGTCTCACTGATTAACACACGAACCCTGTGGGAGTCTCACTGATTAACACTGAACCCTATGGGAGTCTCACTGATTAACACTGAACCCTATGGGAGTATCACTGATTAACACCGAACCCTATGGGAGTCTCACTGATTAACACTGAACCCTATGGGAGTCTCACTGATTAACACCGAACCCTATGGGAGTCTCACTGATTAACACTGAACCCTATGGGAGTCTCATTGGCTAACACTGAACCCTTTGGGAGTCTCACTGATTAACACTGAACCCTGTGGGAGTCTCACTGATTAACACTGAACCCTATGGGAGTCTCACCAATTAATACTGAACCCTGTGGGAGTCTCATTGATTAAAACTAAACCATGTGGGAGTCTTACTGATTAACACTGAACCCTGTGGGAGTCTCACTGATTAACACTGAACCCTATGGGAGTCTCACTGATTAACACTGAACCCTATGGGAGTATCACTGATTAACACCGAACCCTATGGGAGTCTCACTGATTAACACTGAACCCTATGGGAGTCTCACTGATTAACACCGAACCCTATGGGAGTCTCACTGATTAACACTGAACCCTATGGGAGTCTCATTGATTAAAACTGAACCCTGTGGGAGTCTCACTGATTAACACTGAACCCTGTGGGAATCTCACTGATTAACACTGAACCCTATGGGAGTCTCACTGATTAACACTGAACCCTATGGGAGTCTCATTGGCTAACACTGAACCCTTTGGGAGTCTCACTGATTAACACTGAACCCTATGGGAGTCTCATTGATTAAAACTGAACCCTGTGGGAGTCTCACTGATTAACACTGAACCCTGTGGGAATCTCACTGATTAACACTGAACCCTATGGGAGTCTCACTGATTAACACTGAACCCTATGGGAGTCTCATTGGCTAACACTGAACCCTTTGGGAGTCTCACTGGTTAACACTGAACCCTGTGGGAGTCTCACTGATTAACACTGAACCCTATTGGAGTCTCACCGATTAATACTGAACGCTGTGGGAGTCTCACTGATTAACACCGAACCCTATGGGAGTCTCACTGATTAACACTGAACCCTATGGGAGTCTCACTGATTAACACTGAACCCTATGGGAGTATCACTGATTAACACCGAACCCTATGGGAGTCTCACTGATTAACACTGAACCCTATGGGAGTCTCACTGATTAACACCGAACCCTATGGGAGTCTCACTGATTAAGACTGAACCCTATGGGAGTCTCACCGATTAATACTGAACCCTATGGGAGTATCACTGATTAACACTGAACCCTGTGGGAGTCTCACTGATTAACACTGAACCCTATGGGAGTCTCACTGATTAACACTGAACCCTATGGGAGTCTCACTGATTAACACTGCACCCTGTGGGAGCACCACTGATTAACACTGAACCCTGTGGGAGTCTCACTGATTAACACTGAACCCTGTGGGAGTCTCACTGATTAACACTGAACCCTGTGGGAGTCTCACTGATTAACGCTGAACCCTGAGGGAGTCTCACTGATTAACACATGAACCCTGTGGGAGTCTCACTGATTAACACTGAACCCTATGGGAGTCTCACTGATTAACACTGAACCCTATGGGAGTATCACTGATTAACACCGAACCCTATGGGAGTCTCACTGATTAACACCGAACCCTATGGGAGTCTCACTGATTAACACTGAACCCTATGGGAGACTCACCGATTAATACTGAACCCTGTGGGAGTCTCATTGATTAAAACTGAACCCTGTGGGAGTCTCACTGATTAACACTGAACCCTGTGGGAGTCTCACTGATTAACACTGAACCCTATGGGAGTCTCACTGATTAACACTGAACCCTATGGGAGTCTCATTGGCTAACACTGAACCCTTTGGGAGTCTCACTGATTAACACTGAACCCTGTGGGAGTCTCACTGATTAACACTGAACCCTATGGGAGTCTCACCGATTAATACTGAACCCTGTGGGAGTCTCATTGATTAAAACTGAACCATGTGGGAGTCTTACTGATTAACACTGAACCCTGTGGGAGTCTCACTGATTAACACTGAACCCTATGGGAGTCTCACTGATTAACACTGAACCCTATGGGAGTCTCACTGATTAACACTGAACCCTATGGGAGTCTCACTGATTAACACTGAACCCTATGGGAGTATCACTGATTAACACCGAACCCTATGGGAGTCTCACTGATTAACACTGAACCCTATGGGAGTCTCACTGATTAACACCGAACCCTATGGGAGTCTCACTGATTAACACTGAACCCTATGGGAGTCTCACCGATTAATACTGAACCCTGTGGGAGTCTCATTGATTAAAACTGAACCCTGTGGGAGTCTCACTGATTAACACTGAACCCTGTGGGAATCTCACTGATTAACACTGAACCCTATGGGAGTCTCACTGATTAACACTGAACCCTATGGGAGTCTCATTGGCTAACACTGAACCCTTTGGGAGTCTCACTGATTAACACTGAACCCTGTGGGAGTCTCACTGATTAACACTGAACCCTATGGGAGTCTCACCGATTAATACTGAACGCTGTGGGAGTCTCACTGATTAACACCGAACCCTATGGGAGTCTCACTGATTAACACTGAACCCTATGGGAGTCTCACTGATTAACACTGAACCCTATGGGAGTATCACTGATTAACACCGAACCCTATGGGAGTCTCACTGATTAACACTGAACCCTATGGGAGTCTCACTGATTAACACCGAACCCTATGGGAGTCTCACTGATTAAGACTGAACCCTATGGGAGTCTCACCGATTAATACTGAACCCTATGGGAGTATCACTGATTAACACTGAACCCTGTGGGAGTCTCACTGATTAACACTGAACCCTATGGGAGTCTCACTGATTAACACTGAACCCTATGGGAGTCTCACTGATTAACACTGCACCCTGTGGGAGCCCCACTGATTAACACTGAACCCTGTGGGAGTCTCACTGATTAACACTGAACCCTGTGGGAGTCTCACTGATTAACACTGAACCCTGTGGGAGTCTCACTGATTAACACTGAACCCTGAGGGAGTCTCACTGATTAACACTGATCCCTGTGGGAGTCTCACTGATTAACACTGAACCCTGAGGGAGTCTCACTGATTAACACTGAACCCTATGGGAGTCTCACTGATTAACACCGAACCCTATGGGAGTCTCACTGATTAACACTGAACCCTATGGGAGTCTCATTGGCTAACACTGAACCCTTTGGGAGTCTCACTGATTAACACTGAACCCTGTTGGAGTCTCACTGATTAACACTAAACCCTATGGGAGTCTCACCGATTAATACTGAACCCTGTGGGAGTCTCATTGATTAAAACTGAACCATGTGGGAGTCTTACTGATTAACACTGAACCCTGTGGGAGTCTCACTGATTAACACTGAACCCTATGGGAGTCTCACTGATTAACACTGAACCCTATGGGAGTATCACTGATTAACACCGAACCCTATGGGAGTCTCACTGATTAACACTGAACCCTATGGGAGTCTCATTGATTAACACTGAACCCTGTGGGAGTCTCACTGATTAACACTGAACCCTATGGGAGTCTCACCGATTAATACTCAACCCTGTGGGAGTCTCATTGTTTAAAACTGAACCCTGTGGGAGTCTCACTGATTAACACTGAACCCTGTGGGAGTCTCATTGATTAACACTGAAACCCTGTGGGAGTCTCACTGATTAACACTGAACCTTATGGGAGTCTCAGTGATTAACACTGAACCCTATGGGAGTCTCACTGATTAACACTGAACGCTATGGAAGTCTCACTGATTACCACTGAACCCTGTAGGAGTCTCACTGATTAACACTGAACCCTGTGGGAGTCTCACTGATTAACACTGAACCCTATGCGAGTCTCACTGATTAACACTGCACCCTGTGGGAGCCCCACTGATTAACACTGAACCCTATGGAAGTCTCACTGAATAACACTGAACACTGTGGGAGCACCACTGATTAAAACTGAACCCTATGGGAGTCTCACTGATTAACACTGAACCCTATGGGAGTCTCATTGATTAACACTGAACCCTGTGGGAGCTCACTGATTAACACTGAACCCTGTGGGAGTCTCACTGATTAACACTGAACCCTGTGGGAGTCTCACTGATTAACACTGAACCTTGAGGGAGTCTCACTGATTAACACCTGAACCCTGTGGGAGTCTCACTGATTAACACTGAACCCTATGGGAGTCTCATTGATTAACACTGAACCCTATGGGAGTATCACTGATTAACACCGAACCCTATGGGAGTCTCACTGATTAACACTGAACCCTATGGGAGTCTCACTGATTAACACCGAACCCTATGGGAGTCTCACTGATTAACACTGAACCCTATGGGAGTCTCACCGATTAATACTGAACCCTGTGGGAGTCTCATTGATTAAAACTGAACCCTGTGGGAGTCTCACTGATTAACACTGAACCCTGTGGGAGTCTCACTGATTAACACTGAACCCTATGGGAGTCTCACTGATTAACACTGAACCCTATGGGAGTCTCATTGGCTAACACTGAACCCTTTGGGAGTCTCACTGATTAACACTGAACCCTGTGGGAGTCTCACTGATTAACACTGAACCCTATGGGAGTCTCACCGATTAATACTGAACGCTGTGGGAGTCTCACTGATTAACACCGAACCCTATGGGAGTCTCACTGATTAACACTGAACCCTATGGGAGTCTCACCGATTAATACTGAACCCTGTGGGAGTCTCATTGATTAAAACTGAACACTGTGGGAGTCTCACTGATTAACACTGAACCCTGTGGGAGTCTCACTGATTAACACTGAACCCTATGGGAGTCTCACTGATTAACACTGAACCCTATGGGAGTCTCATTGGCTAACACTGAACCCTTTGGGAGTCTCACTGATTAACACTGAACCCTGTGGGAGTCTCAATGATTAACACTGAACCCTATGGGAGTCTCAACGATTAATACTGAACCCTGTGGGAGTCTCATTGATTAAAACTGAACCATGTGGGAGTCTTACTGATTAACACTGAACCCTGTGGGAGTCTCACTGATTAACACTGAACCCTATGGGAGTCTCACTGATTAACACTGAACCCTATGGGAGTCTCATTGATTAACACTGAACCCTGTGGGAGTCTCACTGATTAACACTGAACCCTGTGGGAGTCTCACTGATTAACACTGAACCCTATGGGAGTCTCACCGATTAATACTGAACCCTGTGGGAGTCTCATTGTTTAAAACTGAACCCTGTGGGAGTCTCACTGATTAACACTGAACCCTGTGGGAGTCTCATTGATTAACACTGAAACCCTGTGAGAGTCTCACTGATTAACACTGAACCTTATGGGAGTCTCAGTGATTAACACTGAACCCTATGGGAGTCTCACTGATTAACACTGAACGCTATGGAAGTCTCACTGATTACCACTGAACCCTGTGGGAGTCTCACTGATTAACACTGAACCCTGTGGGAGTCTCACTGATTAACACTGAACCCTATGGGAGTCTCACTGATTAACACTGCACCCTGTGGGAGCCCCACTGATTAACACTGAACCCTGTGGGAGTCTCACTGATTAACACTGAACCCTGTGGGAGTCTCACTGATTAACACTGAACCCTGTGGGAGTCTCACTGATTAACACTGAACCTTGAGGGAGTCTCACTGATTAACACATGAACCCTGTGGGAGTCTCACTGATTAACACTGAACCCTATGGGAGTCTCACTGATTAACACTGAACCCTATGGGAATATCAATGATTAACACCGAACCCTATGGGAGTCTCACTGATTAACACTGAACCCTATGGGAGTCTCACTGATTAACACCGAACCCTATGGGAGTCTCACTGATTAACACTGAACCCTATGGGAGACTCACCGATTAATACTGAACCCTGTGGGAGTCTCATTGATTAAAACTGAACCCTGTGGGAGTCTCACTGATTAACACTGAACCCTGTGGGAGTCTCACTGATTAACACTGAACCCTATGGGAGTCTCACTGATTAACACTGAACCCTATGGGAGTCTCATTGGCTAACACTGAACCCTTTGGGAGTCTCACTGATTAACACTGAACCCTGTGGGAGTCTCACTGATTAACACTGAACCCTATGGGAGTCTCACCGATTAATACTGAACCCTGTGGGAGTCTCATTGATTACAACTGAACCATGTGGGAGTCTTACTGATTAACACTGAACCCTGTGGGAGTCTCACTGATTAACACTGAACCCTATGGGAGTCTCACTGATTAACACTGAACCCTATGGGAGTATCACTGATTAACACCGAACCCTATGGGAGTCTCACTGATTAACACTGAACCCTATGGGAGTCTCACTGATTAACACCAAACCCTATGGGAGTCTCACTGATTAACACTGAACCCTATGGGAGTCTCACCGATTAATACTGAACCCTGTGGGAGTCTCATTGATTAAAACTGAACCCTGTGGGAGTCTCACCGATTAACACTGAACCCTGTGGGAATCTCACTGATTAACACTGAACCCTATGGGAGTCTCACTGATTAACACTGAACCCTATGGGAGTCTCATTGGCTAACACTTAACCCTTTGGGAGTCTCACTGATTAACACTGAACCCTGTGGGAGTCTCACTGATTAACACTGAACCCTATGGGAGTCTCACCGATTAATACTGAACGCTGTGGGAGTCTCACTGATTAACACCGAACCCTATGGGAGTCTCACTGATTAATACTGAACCCTATGGGAGTCTCACTGATTAACACTGAATCCTATGGGAGTATCACTGATTAACACCGAACCCTATGGGAGTCTCACTGATTAACACTGAACCCTATGGGAGTCTCACTGATTAACACCGAACCCTATGGGAGTCTCACTGATTAAGACTGAACCCTATGGGAGTCTCACCGATTAATACTGAACCCTGTGGGAGTCTCATTGATTAAAACTGAACCCTGTGGGAGTCTCACTGATTAACACTGAACCCTGTGGGAGTCTCACTGATTAACACTGAACCCTATGGGAGTCTCACTGATTAACACTGAACCCTATGGGAGTCTCATTAGCTAACACTGAACCCTTTGGGAGTCTCACTGATTAACACTGAACCCTGTGGGAGTCTCACTGATTAACACTGAACCCTATGGGAGTCTCACCGATTAATACTGAACGCTGTGGGAGTCTCACTGATTAACACCGAAATCTATGGGAGTCTCACTGATTAACACTGAACCCTATGGGAGTCTCACCGATTAATACTGAACCCTGTGGGAGTCTCATTGATTAAAACTGAACCCTGTGGGAGTCTCACTGATTAACACTGAACCCTGTGGGAGTCTCACTGATTAACACTGAACCCTATGGAAGTCTCACTGATTAACACTAAACCCTATGGGAGTCTCATTGGCTAACACTGAACCCTTTGGGAGTCTCACTGATTAACACTGAAACCTGTGGGAGTCTCACTGATTAACACTGAACCCTATGGGATTCTCACCGATTAATACTGAACCCTGTGGGTGTCTCATTGATTAAAACTGAACCATGTGGGAGTCTTACTGATTAACACTGAACCCTGTGGGAGTCTCACTGATTAACACTGAACCCTATGGGAGTCTCACTGATTAACACTGAACCCTATGGGAGTCTCATTGATTAACACTGAACCCTATGGGAGTCTCACCGATTAATACATAACCCTGTGGGAGTCTCATTGTTTAAAACTGAACCCTGTGGGAGTCTCACTGATTAACACTGAACCCTGTGGGAGTCTCATTGATTAACACTGAAACCCTGTGGGAGTCTCACTGATTAACACTGAACCTTATGGGAGTCTCAGTGATTAACACTGAACCCTATGGGAGTCTCACTGATTAACACTGAACGCTATGGAAGTCTCACTGATTACCACTGAACCCTGTGGGAGTCTCACTGATTAACACTGAACCCTGTGGGAGTCTCACTGATTAACACTGAACCCTATGGGAGTCTCACTGATTAACACTGCACCCTGTGGGAGCCCCACTGATTAACACTGAACCCTGTGGGAGTCTCACTGATTAACACTGAACCCTGTGGGAGTCTCACTGATTAACACTGAACCCGATGGGAGTCTCACTGATTAACACTGAACCCTGAGGGAGTCTCACTGATTAACACATGAACCCTGTGGGAGTCTCACTGATTAACACTGAACCCTATGGGAGTCTCACTGATTAACACTGAACCCTATGGGAGTATCACTGAATAACACCGAACCCTATGGGAGTCTCACTGATTAACACTGAACCCTTTGGGAGTCTCACTGATTAACACTGAACCCTGTGGGAGTCTCACTGATTAACACTGAACCCTATGGGAGTCTCACCGATTAATACTGAACGCTGTGGGAGTCTCACTGATTAACACCGAAATCTATGGGAGTCTCACTGATTAACACTGAACCCTATGGGAGTCTCACCGATTAATACTGAACCCTGTGGGAGTCTCATTGATTAAAACTGAACCCTGTGGGAGTCTCACTGATTAACACTGAACCCTGTGGGAGTCTCACTGATTAACACTGAACCCTATGGAAGTCTCACTGATTAACACTGAACCCTATGGGAGTCTCATTGGCTAACACTGAACCCTTTGGGAGTCTCACTGATTAACACTGAAACCTGTGGGAGTCTCACTGATTAACACTGAACCCTATGGGATTCTCACCGATTAATACTGAACCCTGTGGGTGTCTCATTGATTAAAACTGAACCATGTGGGAGTCTTACTGATTAACACTGAACCCTGTGGGAGTCTCACTGATTAACACTGAACCCTATGGGAGTCTCACTGATTAACACTGAACCCTATGGGAGTCTCATTGATTAACACTGAACCCTATGGGAGTCTCACCGATTAATACATAACCCTGTGGGAGTCTCATTGTTTAAAACTGAACCCTGTGGGAGTCTCACTGATTAACACTGAACCCTGTGGGAGTCTCATTGATTAACACTGAAACCCTGTGGGAGTCTCACTGATTAACACTGAACCTTATGGGAGTCTCAGTGATTAACACTGAACCCTATGGGAGTCTCACTGATTAACACTGAACGCTATGGAAGTCTCACTGATTACCACTGAACCCTGTGGGAGTCTCACTGATTAACACTGAACCCTGTGGGAGTCTCACTGATTAACACTGAACCCTATGGGAGTCTCACTGATTAACACTGCACCCTGTGGGAGCCCCACTGATTAACACTGAACCCTGTGGGAGTCTCACTGATTAACACTGAACCCTGTGGGAGTCTCACTGATTAACACTGAACCCGATGGGAGTCTCACTGATTAACACTGAACCCTGAGGGAGTCTCACTGATTAACACATGAACCCTGTGGGAGTCTCACTGATTAACACTGAACCCTATGGGAGTCTCACTGATTAACACTGAACCCTATGGGAGTATCACTGAATAACACCGAACCCTATGGGAGTCTCACTGATTAACACTGAACCCTATGGGAGTCTCACTGATTAACACCGAACCCTATGGGAGTCTCACTGATTAACACTGAACCCTATGGGAGTCTCACCGATTAATACTGAACCCTGTGGGAGTCTCATTGATTAAAACTGAACCCTGTGGGAGTCTCACTGATTAACACTGAACCCTGTGGGAGTCTCACTGATTAACACTGAACCCTATGGGAGTCTCACTGATTAACACTGAACCCTATGGGAGTCTCATTGGCTAACACTGAACCCTTTGGGAGTCTCACTGATTAACACTGAACCCTGTGGGAGTCTCACTGATTAACACTGAACCCTATGGGAGTCTCACCGATTAAAACTGAACCCTGTGGGAGTCTCATTGATTAAAACTGAACCATGTGGGAGTCTTACTGATTAACACTGAACCCTGTGGGAGTCTCACTGATTAACACTGAACCCTATGGGAGTCTCACTGATTAACACTGAACCCTATGGGAGTCTCATTGATTAACACTGAACCCTGTGGGAGTCTCACTGATTAACACTGAACCCTGTGGGAGTCTC
This sequence comes from Petromyzon marinus, assembly GCF_048934315.1. Classification (NCBI taxonomy): domain Eukaryota; kingdom Metazoa; phylum Chordata; class Hyperoartia; order Petromyzontiformes; family Petromyzontidae; genus Petromyzon; species Petromyzon marinus. Next base: position 3,344,084 of record NW_027423501.1, read on the forward strand.
ACTGATTGACACTGAACCCTATGGGAGTCTCACCGATTAATACTGAACCCTGTGGGAGTCTCATTGTTTAAAACTGAACCCTGTGGGAGTCTCACTGATTAACACTGAACCCTGTGGGAGTCGCATTGATTAACACTGAAACCCTGTGGGAGTCTCACTGATTAACACTGAACCTTATGGGAGTCTCAGTGATTAACACTGAACCCTATGGGAGTCTCACTGATTAACACTGAACGCTATGGAAGACTCACTGATTACCACTGAACCCTGTGGGAGTCTCACTGATTAACACTGAACCCTGTGGGAGTCAAACTGATTAACACTGAACCCTATGGGAGTCTCACTGATTAACACTGCACCCTGTGGGAGCCCCACTGATTAACACTGAACCCTATGGGAGTCTCACTGATTAACACTGAACACTGTGGGAGCACCACTGATTAAAACTGAACCCTATGGGAGTCTCACTGATTAACACTGAACCCTATGGGAGTCTCACTGATTAACACTGAACCCTATGGGAGTCTCATTGGCTAACACTGAACCCTTTGGGAGTCTCACTGATTAACACTGAACCCTGTGGGAGTCTCACTGATTAACACTGAACCCTATGGGAGTCTCACCGATTAATACTGAACCCTGTGGGAGTCTCATTGATTAAAACTGAACCATGTGGGAGTCTTACTGATTAACACTGAACCCTGTGGGAGTCTCACTGATTAACACTGAACCCTATGGGAGTCTCACTGATTAACACTGAACCCTATGGGAGTCTCATTGATTAACACTGAACCCTGTGGGAGTCTCACTGATTAACACTGAACCCTGTGGGAGTCTCACTGATTAACACTGAACCCTATGGGAGTCTCACCGATTAATACTGAACCCTGTGGGAGTCTCATTGTTTAAAACTAAACCCTGTGGGAGTCTCACTGATTAACACTGAACCCTGTGGGAGTCTCATTGATTAACACTGAAACCCTGTGGGAGTCTCACTGATTAACACTGAACCTTATGGGAGTCTCAGTGATTAACACTGAACCCTATGGGAGTCTCACTGATTAACACTGAACGCTATGGAAGTCTCACTGATTACCACTGAACCCTGTGGGAGTCTCACTGATTAACACTGAACCCTGTGGGAGTCTCACTGATTAACACTGAACCCTATGGGAGTCTCACTGATTAACACTGCACCCTGTGGGAGCCCCACTGATTAACACTGAACCCTATGGGAGTCTCACTGATTAACACTGAACACTGTGGGAGCACCACTGATTAAAACTGAACCCTATGGGAGTCTCACTGATTAACACTGAACCCTATGGGAGTCTCACTGATTAACACTGAACCCTATGGGAGTCTCATTGGCTAACACTGAACCCTTTGGGAGTCTCACTGATTAACACTGAACCCTGTGGGAGTCTCACTGATTAACACTGAACCCTATGGGAGTCTCACCGATTAATACTGAACCCTGTGGGAGTCTCATTGATTAAAACTGAACCATGTGGGAGTCTTACTGATTAACACTGAACCCTGTGGGAGTCTCACTGATTAACACTGAAACCTATGGGAGTCTCACTGATTAACACTGAACCCTATGGGAGTCTCATTGATTAACACTGAACCCTGTGGGAGTCTCACTGATTAACACTGAACCCTGTGGGAGTCTCACTGATTAACACTGAACCCTATGGGAGTCTCACCGATTAATACTGAACCCTGTGGGAGTCTCATTGTTTAAAACTGAACCCTGTGGGAGTCTCACTGATTAACACTGAACCCTGTGGGAGTCTCATTGATTAACACTGAAACCCTGTGGGAGTCTCACTGATTAACACTGAACCTTATGGGAGTCTCAGTGATTAACACTGAACCCTATGGGAGTCTCACTGATTAACACTGAACGCTATGGAAGTCTCACTGATTACCACTGAACCCTGTGGGAGTCTCACTGATTAACACTGAACCCTGTGGGAGTCTCACTGATTAACACTGAACCCTATGGGAGTCTCACTGATTAACACTGCACCCTGTGGGAGCCCCACTGATTAACACTGAACCCTATGGGAGTCTCACTGATTAACACTGAACACTGTGGGAGCACCACTGATTAAAACTGAACCCTATGGGAGTCTCACTGATTAACACTGAACCCGATGGGAGTCTCACTGATTAACACTGAACCCTATGGGAGTCTCACTGATGAACACTGAACCCTGTGGGGGTCTCCACTGATTAACACTGAACCCTATGGGAGTCTCACTGATTAACACTGAACCCTATGGGAGAACGGAGACGAGAGAGAGGGGAGTGGAGCCCTCACCTGCAGCGCGAGGCATGTGGGCCCTGAGTTCCATCCCGTCGCGATGCACTGGAACGTCGCGTTCTGCCCCGCGTTCACCTCCACGTTCCCCAACCGCAGGAAGTGGGGGGCCTTGTCTGTATGTGCGAGAGTGGGGGGGGGGGCAAGAGTTGGAGATGTGTGATCATCATCAGCCACGATTTATCCACTGCTGGACGAAGGCCTCCCTCAAGCCGTCGCCATGGTTCACGGTCCTGCGTTCCAACGATCCACCTGTAGTGTTGAGTCTATGGGTGGTAGTGTTGAGTTATTGTTAAATGAGAATCGCAGTTCCTATGATTACTGTTGTAAAATAGTTTTTTGAGCTTTTTTTTGGTGATTTCGAAAACATAGGGTTAATCTATCTTATGGTTGGTATTGTTTGACATGCATCACACTGGGATTTGAGCATACAGCGTTGTAATACTTTTTTTTAAAGATTTGCTGGTTTATCCATCATCAACACCATCACCCATCATCAACACTCCGGTAATCAATAAATGTTCTTATGGAACATTCTTAATCTATAAGTAAATTAAATGTATATCCTTAGTTTTTTCGGTAAAGTCACGTTGAAAAAACTAAGAATATGAATTACTGCAGTCACGAAAGCTTTAAATCAAAATTTAAATTAAACGTAATTGAGGATTCAGGCTTTGCCTAGAAAAAGGTTAGTAGGCCTCAAGCATTAGGCCTAACGGTTTAAACTTTAATTTGGCTACCCAACTAAGGTGTTTAAAAACTTAATTGCAGAGATCGATAGGTGGCAGATCTTCAGTCACTCCTAAATCTGTTAGAGCATTTTTAACTAATTTGAGGATTAATTCTCACGCCGCAGGCTTCGTCTATCGTCAGTGTGTGTGAGTGTGAGGTTGTCAGTGTGTGTGAGGTTGTCAGCCTGTGTGAGTGTGAGGTTGTCAGTGCGTGAGTGTGAGGTTGTCAGTGTGTGAGTGTGAGGTTGTCAGTGTGTGAGTGTGAGGTTGTCAGTGCGTGAGTGTGAGGTTGTCAGTGCGTGAGTGTGAGGTTGTCAGTGTGTGTGAGGTTGTCAGTGCGTGAGTGTGAGGTTGTCAGTGTGTCAGTGTGAGGTTGTCAGTGTGTCAGTGTGAGGTTGTCAGTGCGTGAGTGTGAGGTTGTCAGTGCGTGAGTGTGAGGTTGTCAGTGTGTGTGAGATTGTCAGCCTGTGTGAGTGTGAGGTTGTCAGTGTGTGTGTGAGGTCTTTGCGTGGGAGCGGTTGGCACCACGCGGGCTAGGCCGCAGGCTTTCGGCCGTCTGCTCCCTTCGAGTCGCTGCGATTTTTTATTTTATTATTTTTAATCGTGATTTAGTGTGCCGTGTGTATAATATGTACACGTGTGTATAATGTATGTGTGTAATGTGTACAAGTGTGTGTATAATGTATGTGTGTAATGTGTACAAGTGTGTATAATGTATGTGGTAATGTGTACAAGTGTGTGTATTATGTATGTGTATAATGTGTACATGTGTGTTTAATGTGCGTATAATGTGTTCGTGTGTATATGTGTATCATGTGTATAAGTGTGTGTATAGGTCTATGTATAATGTATGTGTATATGAAGTGTGTGTATATTGCGCACTGTGTTGGTGTGTACTGTGGAGAAGAGTTGAATGGACTTAGTGTGTCACTACCCAACCACGTGTCTCTCTCCCCGTGTCCCTCTCCTTGTGTCTGTGTCTCCCCGTGTCTCTCTCCTCGTGTCTGTGTCCTTGTGTCTCTCTCCAATAGTGTCTCTCCCCGTGTCTCTGTATACTAGTTGTCTCTGTCTTTTTCCCGTGTCTCTCTCCCCGTGTCTCTCTCCCCGTGTATGTCTCCTAGTGTCTCTTTCCCGTGTCTCTCCTTGTGTTTCTCTCCCCGTGTCTCTCTCCCCTTGTGTCTCTTCCCCCAAACACGAACGATACAACACGACGTTCGGAGTGCAAAGTTGAGAGAGAGAGAAATTAGCATTTTCCCGGCAGGCGTAACTGGGTGGGGCCGTGGGCTTCCAGTTATTGTAGCGGCCTAGTGCGTGCTCCGTCCACTGCTACTGTTGAGAAGAGTTGAATGGACTTAGTGTGTCACTACCCAACCACGTGTCTCTCTCCCCGTGTCCCTCTCCTTGTGTCTGTGTCTCCCCGTGTCTCTCTCCTCGTGTCTGTGTCCTTGTGTCTCTCTCCAATAGTGTCTCTCCCCGTGTCTCTGTATCCTAGTTGTCTCTGTCTTTTTCCCGTGTCTCTCTCCCCGTGTCTCTCTCCCCGTGTATGTCTCCCCGTGTATGTCTCCTAGTGTCTCTTTCCCGTGTCTCTCCTTGTGTTTCTCTCCCCGTGTCTCTCTCCCCTCGTGTCTCTTCCCCCAAACACGAACGATACAACACGACGTTCGGAGTGCAAAGTTGAGAGAGAGAGAAATGAGCATTTTCCCGGCAGGCGTAACTGGGTGGGGCCGTGGGCTTCCAGTTATTGTAGCGGCCTAGTGCGTGCTCCGTCCACTGCTACTGTTGAGAAGAGTTGAATGGACTTAGTGTGTCACTACCCAACCACGTGTCTCTCTCCCCGTGTCCCTCTCCTTGTGTCTGTGTCTCCCCGTGTCTCTCTCCTCGTGTCTGTGTCCTTGTGTCTCTCTCCAATAGTGTCTCTCCCCGTGTCTCTGTATCCTAGTTGTCTCTGTCTTTTTCCCGTGTCTCTCTCCCCGTGTATGTCTCCCCGTGTATGTCTCCTAGTGTCTCTTTCCCGTGTCTCTCCTTGTGTTTCTCTCCCCGTGTCTCTCTCCCCTTGTGTCTCTTCCCCCAAACACGAACGATACAACACGACGTTCGGAGTGCAAAGTTGAGAGAGAGAGAAATGAGCATTTTCCCGGCAGGCGTAACTGGGTGGGGCCGTGGGCTTCCAGTTATTGTAGCGGCCTAGTGCGTGCTCCGTCCACTGCTGCCCTGAGAGAAAGCCGCGCTCTCTCCACTGCTGCCCTGGGGCAGAGCCGTGCTCTGTCCACTGCTGCCCTGGGGTGGGGTCGTGCTCTCTCCGCTGCTGCCCTGAGGGAGAGCCGTGCTCTCTCCACTGCTGCCCTGAGGCAGGGCCGTGCCCCGTCCACTGCTGCCCGAAGGGAGCCCCGTGCTCTCCACTACTGGCTTGAGGGAGAGCCGCGCTATCTCCACCGCTGCCGTGAGGGAGCCAGCCTCTCTCTCTCCTCTGCTGCCTTGAGGCAGGGTTGTGCTCCATCCACTGCTGCCCTGAGGGAGAGCCGTGCTCTGTCCACTACTGCCCTGAGAGAGAGTCGCGCTCTCTCCACTGCTGCTGCCCCGAGATGTCGCGGGCGCTGCCCCAGAGCAAGGAGGTGCTGCTGCAGTCGTTCAACAAGCGGCTCAAGGACGACGTGCGCTCCATCCTGGACAACTTCATGGAGATCATTCGAGACGGCCGGGGGCTGTTAAACCCTAGCACATGGGCGAGAAGCCGTGCATGTGTGACGAGTGCGGCAAGACGTTTTTCTCACCCTCGGCCTACAAGTATATATTTTTCTATTTCCACTTGTGTGTAAATCTGTGTATACCCCGGATATTTTAGAGATGGCAATTCTCCTGCTGTGTATCCTACTGCTGTCCCTCCCGGCCATATCTAGTGCCACACTCAACTCTACAAACGGCTACCCTCGTTATTTTGCGTCAATACTTGTTGCTCGATTTGCCACTACACCTGCAAATGAAACAGCTCATAGACACTTCTACACTCCATCATTGTATCCTTTTAAACCCTATCTTTGTCCCATTACTTCACCAGCACTCCTTCCAAACTTCATTCTGCTCTTAAAAATAACACCATCTGCGAGTTGCTGCTATTCGTCCAAGGTTCGCCGCTCTTCATCCTTTCACAGAAAATACTTATGCAAACTGTTAATTCTACTTTTCTTATTCCTGGGTGGCATTGAGCTTCATCCTGGCCCAAATGAAAAGAGCTCGTATAATTCTGTAGATTTTTCTGGCAGGAAAGGTGTTGGTGTTCTACATGTCAACATCAGAGGGCTTGTGATTAAGTCAACTAAAATTAGAAGTGGCAAATCTTGACCCGGACATTTTTTGCCTAACAGAAACATTTTTCACTCCTGCCGTCAATGACTTGCAGATTACGATTGAAAACTACAACCTTTTTCGGCTTGACCGAGGATCTAAAGGAGGTGGAATTGCCATCTATGTTCGTAACACTATTGCATGTTCACCAGCTCACTCGTTTAAAAAATTTTGCTTTGAAGGTCTGGCTCTCAGAATAACTCTCACAAATAATCAACAGATGTTGGTAGTGTGCTGCTATAGACCGCCTTGTGGAAAGGATGTTGAAGCTGCATCGGCACTGAGAGAGCTTTTTGGGGGCCTCCCTAAAGGTGAAATAATTTTAGTGGGTGATCTAAATTGGAATTGGCTAAACCCGTCAGCCGTGGCCACAAATTTTACAGATGAATTTAACTTGTTTCAATTAATAAATGTCCCCACAAGACCCAACCTAAAAAATCCGGGACAGTCAACTCTGCTTGACGTCCTATTGACAAATGCCCCTCACAATTTCGCACTGACTGGTGTTCTGGGTAATAACCTTAGTGATCACTCCTTCATTTTTGGTGTGAGATCATCAGCCAGACCCAAAGCCCCCCCTAAAATTGTTGAGAAGCACTCTTTGAGGCACTTCAGCACTCAGGCATTTACAAATGATGTACTTCACTCGGATATTGATAAGGTCTGTGATATCCCCAACCTGACTACGGCTTGGGTGACTTTCAGGTACACGTTTCTCCAAATTTTTAACAAACATGCTCCGTTGGTTAGATTTAAAACTAAAGGCAACTGCCCACCATCCTTTGATTACAAAGCTCATGAAAACTAGGGACAAGGCTTGGGCATGTGCTCAGAAAAGTAATTTGGTAAATGACTGGCTAGAATACAGGATTTTAAGGAATAGATGCGTAAAAAAAGTACGGCATGCAAAAAATGCCTATTTTTCCTCCACTCTCCTGGAATCACATGGAAATGCCAGGATTTTTTGGAAAACAATCAAATCTATCGAAAAGGCATCCAAAACAGAAAATCTGCCCGTTGAGCTTCACAGAAATGGGGAATATTTTTCAGATCCCAAAAAAATAGTTGACAATTTTAACCTTCATTTTTCTGAAGCTGGTAATTTTTTTGATAATGTATTGGGAGTCACCCCTGCTCCTGCAAATTCCTACACCCCTGTCCAAACATTAAACAAATTTAGTTTCCAACCAATCCACGAAAGTAATGTTCTGAAACAACTGTCCTACCTCAAAGGGTCCTCTACCGGAGCAGATAGTTTTCCCGTCTTTGCTCTACTAACTGTTGGTCACCTAATATACAAACCTATAGCCCATATTTTCAACCTGTCCATCAAAGAAGCATCAGTTCCTCTGGAATGGAAACATTCCTATGTCCGTCCACTTCACAAAGGGGGCCCTAAAGATGATCCCAATAACTACCGACCTATCTCAATTTTGTCCCCATTGATGAAAATTTTTGAAAAATTATTGAACTACCAAATTAGCAGTTTCCTGTCCACCAACAATCTACTACATCTAAAACAATCTGGGTTCCGGAAAAAATACAGCACCACATCTGCTGCATTAGACTATTTGAATCAAATTGACAATAGCCTTGATAATAAGCAGTACTGTGCCTGTCTTTTTCTTGACCTGTCCAAAGCTTTTGATACAGTTGACCACAACACCCTGCTTAGTAAACTAAGTTGCCTCGGTTTTTCCGAGAACACAGTACAATGGTTAAAAAATTACCTCTTTTCTCGCACCCAAACTGTATTCACAGATGGTTGAGGTCAAACAGTGTTAAGATAACAAAAGGGGTTCCACAGGGTTCCATCCTCGGCCCCCTCTTGTTCTCTCTTTATGTCAATGACTTGGGCACTGAACTGGATCATTCCAGGGTAAATTTTTTTGCAGATGACACGATACTGATTACTGCTGGCCGCTCTCCGGATGACGTGATTGCTAAGCTCCAGGGTGATTTCAACAAACTACAACATCAGCTAGTTTATCTTAAATTAGTCCTGAATACCTCCAAAACCAAGGTGCTATGCTTCTCTCCGGGACTAAAGCAGGAAGTTATTTTCCCCAATTACATTCCTTGAATAATTATCAAATAGAGCAAGTCAAGATCTATAAGTATCTTGGGGTCATCCTGGATTCAAAACTTAGTTTTGAAGATCACATTGATTATATTGGTAAAAAGACAAAAATAAAAATTGGTTTTCTGTATCGACACAAGCACTGCTTCCCCCCAATGTTCCGTTTAGAATTGATAAAAGCTACCATACTGCCTCTACTTGACTACTGTGACATCGTGTATAAATCAGCCTCAAGTACTGTACTGAAGAAGCTTGATTCCATCTATCACTCGGCCTTAAGATTTGCATTGAACTGCCCATATAGGACTCACCACTGTGATCTCTACATTGGGTCAAACTTAACATCTTTTAATGTTCGACGGCTTGTGCACCAGATCTTATTTATTCACGATGTACTTACAAAAAATTCCACAGACTACCTACTGGATCTCCTCTCTGTTTCAAAGAACAAATTTGACCTCAGGTCTTCGCTCATTTACCAGCTTCACATTCCCTATTGCCATACAAAAACTGGAGGAAGGGCCTTTGCTATTGATGCCCCAGGGTCTGGAATGCTATTGCCAATAAACTGCAACTTGAATCACTACCTATGAGATCTTCACTCAAAACTGCTCTAGAGGAGTTGTACAACCCTAGCTCCCACTGCTATTCAGTGGCCTTAAATATGGCTCTAGATTTTGGTGTTATAATTTATTTATGTAGTTTATTGTAAAAAATTCGGTCACAGTCCCTATGATCACTGTTACATTGGATTTATGGCTTTTATTTTAGTGATTTCGAAAAGTTTTTTTTGGCCATGTTTTTGTTTATTGTAGTACGGAGTTAGACTGATGGCCTTAATCTTAGTTATCTTGTGGTTGTTGTTGTTGTTGTTATTTGACTTGCATCCCACTGGGATTTTTGCACACAGCGTTGGTGTACGGTGCTATTTCAGGAATATTTTGATATTTTTTTCCTGTATTTTCTGTTTGCACAGTCACATAATCACTTTAAGATGTTTTCTTGTTCATGTTTTTTGTTTGTTGCAGTTGCACCCGATTCAAGAGCCGAATGGCTCACAGGGCTATACCAAATAAATGAACTATGAAATAAATGAACTATGAACTGTGGGAGTCTCACTGATTAACACTGAACCCTGTGGTAGTCTCACCGATTAACACTGAACCCTGTGGGAGTCTCACTGATTAACACTGAACCCTGTGGGAGTCTCACTGATTAACACTGAACCCTGTGGGAGTCTCACTGATTAACACTGAACCCTATGGGAGTCTCACTGATTAACACTGAAACCTGTGGGAGTCTCACTGATTAACACTGAACTCTATGGGAGTCTCACTGTTTAACACTGAACACTATGGGAGTCTCACTGATTAGCACTGAACCCTATGGGAGTCTCACTGATTAACACTGAACCCTGTGGGAGTCTCACTAATTAACACTGAACCCTATGGGAGTCTCACTGATGAACACTGAACCCAATGGGGGTCTCAATGATTTACACTGAACACTATGGGAGTCTCACTGATTAACACTGAACACTATGGGAGTCTCACTGATTAACACTGAACCCTGTGGGAGTCTCACTGATTAACACTAAACCCTGTGGGAGTCTCACTGATTAACACTGAACCCTGTGGGAGTCTCACTGATTAACACTGAACCCTATGGGAGTCTCATTGATTAACACTGAACCCTATGGGAGTCTCACTGATTAACACATGAACCCTGTGGTAGTCTCACTGATTAACACTGAACCCTATGGGAGTCTCATTGATTAACACTGAACCCTATGGGAGTCTCATTGATTAACACTGAACCCTATGGGAGTCTCACTGATTAACACTGAACCCTATGGGAGTCTCACTGATTAACACTGAACCCTATGGGAGTCTCATTGATTAACACTGAACCCTATGGGAGTCTCACTGATGAACACTGAACCCTATGGTAGTCTTACTGATTAACACATGAACCCAGTGGGAGTCTCACTGATTAACACAACCCTATGGGAGTCTCACTGATTAACACTGAACCCTATGGGAGTCTTGTGGGGGCTACCGTCCCCCGCCATAACTGAATTGGCGGGGCCGCTGCTCACCGACTCCCCCGTTCCACTCACACCGCTACCCCCCGGCTGCTCCGTCAGGTCCAGACTAACGACCCCTAACGTCTCGCCCCCCTTTACCTCTGCCTGGGATGTAGACCGCGTTTGCATAGTTTAATTAGCGGCTCGTACGCTTCGCGCTTGCGATGCGTTACACTGTGCAAAGGCGGGGTGGGGCTGTAAGCGCGCTCACCAGTAAATCTCCGTCCCGCCCGTAAACAAACAGGCGCGGCGCGTGTTTCCCTCTCACCCGCGCTCCACGTGTGCCGACAATAACAAACACGCCCCTACCCTCTGCCCGTAAACAGACCAATCGCACACGAAGGGGTTGGAGCCGGGGGACGGGCGGGCGGGGTTTCTGCCGTGCGCGCGCCGCTGATTGGGGACGCTCGCTTGGCTCTGAGTTAAAGGTCCCGCTCAAACAGTCGCGCGAATACGCGCACGCTCGGCACTCTAACTCGCTATCTCGCGACCAGACCCGTGTGCGGGTGCGTGACCGCGGCACCGCCACCCAGGTACGCGATCGCTAAGCACTATGGTGGGCAATCGTGTGGGCACGTAAACACCACCCGCTTCGTCTCGAGGTGCACAGCCGCGCATACACGTAGACACCCAGCGCACACTGCCCTCCACTTCACGCTCCCAAAAGACCACGCAACACAGTTGTTTTTCCCACCACTAGCGAATTTTATTTACCTGTGATGGTATGGTCAGTGGACGCTAACCTATCCCTCGGAGGTCTACGAGTCGATTTCCCCTACCGCTCGCCCCGCTCTCTATCCTGGATGTAAAACGGCTGAACTTACGCCTCTCTCACTCGTACTTACTTCTCCCCGATGTACTGACCGCTGTGAGGGAATGAGGCGACGAGCCTGCCGATGCTGGAGTACGTCTCACGGACGTCTCGGATAGCTGACTCTCCTGCTCCCGGGACCGCGATGATCTTGAACCAGAAAAAACCCCCTTGCTACCCCGATCCCCCCCCTTTTTATCCTACCTACAACAAAGGAATGTTTGCTCTTTCCGACCCTTGGCCTCCCGTCCAATCAGGGGCTCGGATTCTCCCGCCCTTTCGATGTCCGGATCCCAGCTCAGATGACGTCGCCGCAGTGATCTCACCGACGTCCGCTCTCTGTTCTCCCGCTACCAGTCCACTGACCCGTGCATGTGTGAGGCTCCACTCGCGGTGGTTCGATGGCCCTTGCCGCGACCATGCAACTTTAATATCAGGTCGCGGCGCCGCAGTGCATGTCAGCTACAGGGGGAGGATCGCCCAATTTCCCGGCCGCAGGAAACCATGAAGTTCGATCCCACTAGGGACTTCTGGACAAAAACCTATCAGCCGGGTGACCTCCCCTCCTGGCTCTACGTGGGGCGTGTGTACGTTCGTGTGTGGGGGGGGGGGGGGGTGGTGAGGGTGCGCAGCGTCGGCGTCGACATCCCCGGTGGCGGCTTTGCAGCGGTGGGCACGACCTCGGCAGAGTGGCCCTGCTGCAGCGGCCTCACGACTGTGCAGGGGCCAAAACACGGACGTCTGAGAAGGCACCGGCCCCGGGAGAGTGGCGGGAAATCCCCGGCATAGGTGATGGCGCCGCGGTAGTGGGCGCGGTTCCGCTGGAGCAGCTCCACTGCGGCGGCACCACAGTCTCACTGATTAACACTGAACCCTATGGGAGTCTCACCGATTAACACTGAACCCTATCGGAGTCTCACTGATTAACACTGAACCCTATGGGAGTCTCACTGATTAACACTGAACCCTATGGGAGTCTCACTGATTTATACTGAACCCTATGGGAGTCTCACTGATTAACACTGAACCCTATGGGAGTCTCACTGATTAACACTGAACCCTATGGGAGTCTCACTGATTAACACGGAACCCTATGGGAGTCTCACTGATTAACACTGAACCCTGTGGGAGTCTCACTGATTAACACTGAGCCCTGTGAGAGTCTCACTGATTAACACTGAACCCTATGGGAGTCTCACTGATTAACACTGAACCCTATGGGAGTCTTACTGATTAACACTGAACCCTGTGGGAGTCTCACTAATTAACACTGAACCCTATGGGAGTCTCACTGATGAACACTGAACCCAATGGGGGTCTCAATGATTTATACTGAACCCTATGGGAGTCTCACTGATTAACACTGAACCCTGTGGGAGTCTCACTGATTAACACTGAACCCTGGGGGAGTCTCACTGATTAACACTGAACCCTATGGGAGACTCACTGATTAACACTGAACCCTATGGGAGTCTCACTGATTAACACTGAACCCTATGGGAGTCTCACTGATTAACACTGAACCCTGTGGGAGTCTCACTGATTAACACTGAACCGTGTGGGAGTCTCACCGATTAACACTGAACCCTATCGGAGTCTCACTGATTAACACTGGACCCTATGGGAGTCTCACTGATTAACACTGAACCCTATGGGAGTCTCACTGATTTACACTGAACCCTATGGGAGTCTCACTGATTAACACTGAACCCTATGGGAGTCTCACTGATTAACACTGAACCCTATGGGAGTCTCACTGATTAACACGGAACCCTATGGGAGTCTCACTGATTAACACTGAACCCTATGGGAGTCTCACTGATTAACACTGAACCCTATGGGAGTCTCACTGATGAACACTGAACCCTATGGGAGTCTCACCGATTAACACTAAACCCTATCGGAGTCTCACTGATTTATACTGAACCCTATGGGAGTCTCACTGATTAACACTGATCCCTATGGGAGTCTCACTGATTAACACTGAACCCTATGGGAGTCTCACTGATTAACACGGAACCCTATGGGAGTCTCACTGATTAACACTGAACCCTGTGGGAGTCTCACTGATTAACACTGAACCGTGTGAGAGTCTCACTGATTAACACTGAACCCTATGGGAGTCTCACTGATTAACACTGAACCCTATGGGAGTCTTACTGATTAACACTGAACCCTGTGGGAGTCTCACTAATTAACACTGAACCCTATGGGAGTCTCACTGATGAACACTGAACCCAATGGGGGTCTCAATGATTTACACTGAACACTATGGGAGTCTCACTGATTAACACTGAACCCTATGGGAGTCTCACTGATTAACACTGAACCCTGTGGGAGTCTCACTGATTAACACTGAACCCTATTCGAGTCTCACTGATTAACACTGAACCCTATGGGAGTCTCACTGATGAACACTGAACCCAATGGGAGTCTCAGTGATTTACACTGAACACTATGGGAGTCTCACTGATTAACACTGAACCCAATGGGAGTCTCACTGATTAACACTGAACCTTGTGGGAGTCTCACTGATTAACACTGAACCCTGTAGAAGTCTCACTGATTAACACTGAACCCTATGGGAGTCTCACTGATTAACACTGAACCCTATGCGAGTCTCACTGATTAACACTGAACCCTATGGGAGTCTCACTGATTAACACTGAACCCTGTGGAAGTCTCACTGATTAACACTGAACCCTATGGGAGTCTCACTGATTAACACTGAACCCTATGCGAGTCTCACTGATTAACACTGAACCCTATGGGAGTCTCACTGATGAACACTGAACCCAATGGGGGTCTCAATGATTTATACTGAACCCTATGGGAGTCTCACTGATTAACACTGAACCCTGTGGGAGTCTCACTGATTAACACTGAACCCTGGGGGAGTCTCACTGATTAACACTGAACCCTATGGGAGTCTCACTGATTAACACTGAACCCTATGGGAGTCTCACTGATTAACACTGAACCCTATGGGAGTCTCACTGATTAACACTGAACCCTGTGGGAGTCTCACTGATTAACACTGAACCGTGTGGGAGTCTCACCGATTAACACTGAACCCTATCGGAGTCTCACTGATTAACACTGGACCCTATGGGAGTCTCACTGATTAACACTGAACCCTATGGGAGTCTCACTGATTTACACTGAACCCTATGGGAGTCTCACTGATTAACACTGAACCCTATGGGAGTCTCACTGATTAACACTGAACCCTATGGGAGTCTCACTGATTAACACGGAACCCTATGGGAGTCTCACTGATTAACACTGAACCCTATGGGAGTCTCACTGATTAACACTGAACCCTATGGGAGTCTCACTGATGAACACTGAACCCTATGGGAGTCTCACCGATTAACACTAAACCCTATCGGAGTCTCACTGATTTATACTGAACCCTATGGGAGTCTCACTGATTAACACTGATCCCTATGGGAGTCTCACTGATTAACACTGAACCCTATGGGAGTCTCACTGATTAACACGGAACCCTATGGGAGTCTCACTGATTAACACTGAACCCTGTGGGAGTCTCACTGATTAACACTGAACCGTGTGAGAGTCTCACTGATTAACACTGAACCCTATGGGAGTCTCACTGATTAACACTGAACCCTATGGGAGTCTTACTGATTAACACTGAACCCTGTGGGAGTCTCACTAATTAACACTGAACCCTATGGGAGTCTCACTGATGAACACTGAACCCAATGGGGGTCTCAATGATTTACACTGAACACTATGGGAGTCTCACTGATTAACACTGAACCCTATGGGAGTCTCACTGATTAACACTGAACCCTGTGGGAGTCTCACTGATTAACACTGAACCCTATTCGAGTCTCACTGATTAACACTGAACCCTATGGGAGTCTCACTGATGAACACTGAACCCAATGGGAGTCTCAGTGATTTACACTGAACACTATGGGAGTCTCACTGATTAACACTGAACCCAATGGGAGTCTCACTGATTAACACTGAACCTTGTGGGAGTCTCACTGATTAACACTGAACCCTGTAGAAGTCTCACTGATTAACACTGAACCCTATGGGAGTCTCACTGATTAACACTGAACCCTATGCGAGTCTCACTGATTAACACTGAACCCTATGGGAGTCTCACTGATTAACACTGAACCCTGTGGAAGTCTCACTGATTAACACTGAACCCTATGGGAGTCTCACTGATTAACACTGAACCCTATGCGAGTCTCACTGATTAACACTGAACCCTATGGGAGTCTCACTGATTAACACTGAACCATGTGGGAGTCTCACCGATTAACACTGAACCCTATCGGAGTCTCACTGATTAACACTGAACCCTATGGGAGTCTCACTCATTAACACTGAACCCTATGGGAGTCTCACTGATTAACACTGAACCCTATGGGAGTCTCACTGATTAACACTGAACCCTATGGGAGTCTCACTGATTAACACGGAACCCTATGGGAGTCTCACTGATTAACACTGAACCCTGTGGGAGTCTCACTGATTAACACTGAACCCTATGGGAGTCTCACTGATTAACACGGAACCCAATGGGAGTCTCACTGATTAACACTGAACCCTATGGGAGTCTCACTGATTAACACTGAACCCTATGGGAGTCTCACTGATGAACACTGAACCCTATGGGAGTCTCACCAATTAACACTGAACCCTATCGGAGTCTCACTGATTAACACTGAACCCTATGGGAGTCTCACTGATTAACACTGAACCCTATGGGAGTCTCACTGATTAACACTGAACCCTATGGGAGTCTCACTGATTAACACGGAACCCTATGGGAGTCTCACTGATTAACACTGAACCCTGTGGGAGTCTCACTGATTAACACTGAACCCTATGGGAGTCTCACTGATTAACACTGAACCCTGTGGGAGTCTCACTGATTAACACTGAACCATGTGGGAGTCTCACCGATTAACACTGAACCCAATGGGAGTCTCAGTGATTTACACTGAACACTATGGGAGTCTCACTGATTAACACTGAACCTAATGGGAGTCTCACTGATTAACACTGAACCTTGTGGGAGTCTCACTGATTAACACTGAACCCTGTGGAAGTCTCACTGATTAACACTGAACCCTATGGGAGTCTCACTGATTAACACTGAACCCTATGCGAGTCTCACTGATTAACACTGAACCCTATGGGAGTCTCACTGATTAACACTGAACCCTGTGGGAGTCTCACTGATAAACACTGAACCCTGGGGGAGTCTCACTGATTAACACTGAACCCTATGGGAGTCTCACTGATTAACACTGAACCCTATGGGAGTCTCACTGATTAACACTGAACCCTATGGGAGTCTCACTGATTAACACTGAACCCTGTGGGAGTCTCACTGATTAACACTGAACCGTGTGGGAGTCTCACCGATTAACACTGAACCCTATCGGAGTCTCACTGATTAACACTGAACCCTATGGGAGTCTCACTGATTAACACTGAACCCTATGGGAGTCTCACTGATTTACACTGAACCCTATGGGAGTCTCACTGATTAACACTGAACCCTATGGGAGTCTCACTGATTAACACTGAACCCTATGGGAGTCTCACTGATTAACACGGAACCCTATAGGAGTCTCACTGATTAACACTGAACCCTATGGGAGTCTCACTGATTAACACTGAACCCTATGGGAGTCTCACTGATGAACACTGAACCCTATGGGAGTCTCACCGATTAACACTGAACCCTATCGGAGTCTCACTGATTAACACTGAACCCTATGGGAGTCTCACTGATTAACACTGAACCCTAAGGGAGTCTCACTGATTTATACTGAACCCTATGGGAGTCTCACTGATTAACACTGAACCCTATGGGAGTCTCACTGATTAACACTGAACCCTATGGGAGTCTCACTGATTAACACGGAACCCTATGGGAGTCTCATTGATTAACACTGAACCCTGTGGGAGTCTCACTGATTAACACTGAACCCTGTGGGAGTCTCACTGATTAACACTGAACCCTATGGGAGTCTCACTGATTAACACTGAACCCTATGGGAGTCTTACTGATTAACACTGAACCCTGTGGGAGTCTCACTAATTAACACTGAACCCTATGGCAGTCTCACTGATGAACACTGAACCCAATGGGGGTCTCAATGATTTACACTGAACACTATGGGAGTCTCACTGATTAACACTGAACCCTATGGGAGTCTCACTGATTAACACTGAACCCTGTGGGAGTCTCACTGATTAACACTGAACCCTATGGGAGTCTCACTGATTAACACTGAACCCTATTGGAGTCTCACTGATTAACACTGAACCCTATGAAAGTCTCACTGATTAACACTGAACCCTATGGGAGTCTTACTGATTAACACTGAACCCTGTGGGAGTCTCACTAATTAACACTGAACCCTATGGGAGTCTCACTGATGAACACTGAACCCAATGGGGGTCTCAATGATTTACACTGAACACTATGGGAGTCTCACTGATTAACACTGAACCCTATGGGAGTCTCACTGATTAACACTGAACCCTGTGGGAGTCTCACTGATTAACACTGAACCCTATTCGAGTCTCACTGATTAACACTGAACCCTATGGGAGTCTCACTGATGAACACTGAACCCAATGGGAGTCTCAGTGATTTACACTGAACACTATGGGAGTCTCACTGATTAACACTGAACCCAATGGGAGTCTCACTGATTAACACTGAACCTTGTGGGAGTCTCACTGATTAACACTGAACCCTGTAGAAGTCTCACTGATTAACACTGAACCCTATGGGAGTCTCACTGATTAACACTGAACCCTATGCGAGTCTCACTGATTAACACTGAACCCTATGGGAGTCTCACTGATTAACACTGAACCCTGTGGAAGTCTCACTGATTAACACTGAACCCTATGGGAGTCTCACTGATTAACACTGAACCCTATGCGAGTCTCACTGATTAACACTGAACCCTATGGGAGTCTCACTGATTAACACTGAACCATGTGGGAGTCTCACCGATTAACACTGAACCCTATCGGAGTCTCACTGATTAACACTGAACCCTATGGGAGTCTCACTCATTAACACTGAACCCTATGGGAGTCTCACTGATTAACACTGAACCCTATGGGAGTCTCACTGATTAACACTGAACCCTATGGGAGTCTCACTGATTAACACGGAACCCTATGGGAGTCTCACTGATTAACACTGAACCCTGTGGGAGTCTCACTGATTAACACTGAACCCTATGGGAGTCTCACTGATTAACACGGAACCCTATGGGAGTCTCACTGATTAACACTGAACCCTATGGGAGTCTCACTGATTAACACTGAACCCTATGGGAGTCTCACTGATGAACACTGAACCCTATGGGAGTCTCACCAATTAACACTGAACCCTATCGGAGTCTCACTGATTAACACTGAACCCTATGGGAGTCTCACTGATTAACACTGAACCCTATGGGAGTCTCACTGATTAACACTGAACCCTATGGGAGTCTCACTGATTAACACGGAACCCTATGGGAGTCTCACTGATTAACACTGAACCCTGTGGGAGTCTCACTGATTAACACTGAACCCTATGGGAGTCTCACTGATTAACACTGAACCCTGTGGGAGTCTCACTGATTAACACTGAACCGTGTGGGAGTCTCACCGATTAACACTGAACCCAATGGGAGTCTCAGTGATTTACACTGAACACTATGGGAGTCTCACTGATTAACACTGAACCCAATGGGAGTCTCACTGATTAACACTGAACCTTGTGGGAGTCTCACTGATTAACACTGAACCCTGTGGAAGTCTCACTGATTAACACTGAACCCTATGGGAGTCTCACTGATTAACACTGAACCATATGCGAGTCTCACTGATTAACACTGAACCCTATGGGAGTCTCACTGATTAACACTGAACCCTGTGGGAGTCTCACTGATAAACACTGAACCCTGGGGGAGTCTCACTGATTAACACTGAACCCTATGGGAGTCTCACTGATTAACACTGAACCCTATGGGAGTCTCACTGATTAACACTGAACCCTATGGGAGTCTCACTGATTAACACTGAACCCTGTGGGAGTCTCACTGATTAACACTGAACCGTGTGGGAGTCTCACCGATTAACACTGAACCCTATCGGAGTCTCACTGATTAACACTGAACCCTATGGGAGTCTCACTGATTAACACTGAACCCTATGGGAGTCTCACTGATTTACACTGAACCCTATGGGAGTCTCACTGATTAACACTGAACCCTATGGGAGTCTCACTGATTAACACTGAACCCTATGGGAGTCTCACTGATTAACACGGAACCCTATAGGAGTCTCACTGATTAACACTGAACCCTATGGGAGTCTCACTGATTAACACTGAACCCTATGGGAGTCTCACTGATGAACACTGAACCCTATGGGAGTCTCACCGATTAACACTGAACCCTATCGGAGTCTCACTGATTAACACTGAACCCTTAGGGAGTCTCACTGATTAACACTGAACCCTAAGGGAGTCTCACTGATTTATACTGAACCCTATGGGAGTCTCACTGATTAACACTGAACCCTATGGGAGTCTCACTGATTAACACTGAACCCTATGGGAGTCTCACTGATTAACACGGAACCCTATGGGAGTCTCATTGATTAACACTGAACCCTGTGGGAGTCTCACTGATTAACACTGAACCCTGTGGGAGTCTCACTGATTAACACTGAACCCTATGGGAGTCTCACTGATTAACACTGAACCCTATGGGAGTCTTACTGATTAACACTGAACCCTGTGGGAGTCTCACTAATTAACACTGAACCCTATGGCAGTCTCACTGATGAACACTGAACCCAATGGGGGTCTCAATGATTTACACTGAACACTATGGGAGTCTCACTGATTAACACTGAACCCTATGGGAGTCTCACTGATTAACACTGAACCCTGTGGGAGTCTCACTGATTAACACTGAACCCTATGGGAGTCTCACTGATTAACACTGAACCCTATTGGAGTCTCACTGATTAACACTGAACCCTATGGGAGTCTCACTGATTAACACTGAACCCTATGGGAGTCTTACTGATTAACACTGAACCCTGTGGGAGTCTCACTAATTAACACTGAACCCTATGGGAGTCTCACTGATGAACACTGAACCCAATGGGGGTCTCAATGATTTACACTGAACACTATGGGAGTCTCACTGATTAACACTGAACCCTATGGGAGTCTCACTGATTAACACTGAACCCTGTGGGAGTCTCACTGATTAACACTGAACCCTATTCGAGTCTCACTGATTAACACTGAACCCTATGGGAGTCTCACTGATGAACACTGAACCCAATGGGAGTCTCAGTGATTTACACTGAACACTATGGGAGTCTCACTGATTAACACTGAACCCAATGGGAGTCTCACTGATTAACACTGAACCTTGTGGGAGTCTCACTGATTAACACTGAACCCTGTAGAAGTCTCACTGATTAACACTGAACCCTATGGGAGTCTCACTGATTAACACTGAACCCTATGCGAGTCTCACTGATTAACACTGAACCCTATGGGAGTCTCACTGATTAACACTGAACCCTGTGGAAGTCTCACTGATTAACACTGAACCCTACGGGAGTCTCACTGATTAACACTGAACCCTATGCGAGTCTCACTGATTAACACTGAACCCTATGGGAGTCTCACTGATTAACACTGAACCATGTGGGAGTCTCACCGATTAACACTGAACCCTATCGGAGTCTCACTGATTAACACTGAACCCTATGGGAGTCTCACTCATTAACACTGAACCCTATGGGAGTCTCACTGATTAAGACTGAACCCTATGGGAGTCTCACTGATTAACACTGAACCCTATGGGAGTCTCACTGATTAACACGGAACCCTATGGGAGTCTCACTGATTAACACTGAACCCTGTGGGAGTCTCACTGATTAACACTGAACCCTATGGGAGTCTCACTGATTAACACGGAACCCTATGGGAGTCTCACTGATTAACACTGAACCCTATGGGAGTCTCACTGATTAACACTGAACCCTATGGGAGTCTCACTGATGAACACTGAACCCTATGGGAGTCTCACCAATTAACACTGAACCCTATCGGAGTCTCACTGATTAACACTGAACCCTATGGGAGTCTCACTGATTAACACTGAACCCTATGGGAGTCTCACTGATTAACACTGAACCCTATGGGAGTCTCACTGATTAACACGGAACCCTATGGGAGTCTCACTGATTAACAC
Organism: Petromyzon marinus; assembly: GCF_048934315.1. NCBI lineage: Eukaryota > Metazoa > Chordata > Hyperoartia > Petromyzontiformes > Petromyzontidae > Petromyzon > Petromyzon marinus. The sequence continues at coordinate 3,365,755 of NW_027423501.1, forward strand.
TGAACCCTGTGGGAGTCTCACTGATTAACACTGAACCCTATGGGAGTCTCACTGATTAACACTGAACCCTGTGGGAGTCTCACTGATTAACACTGAACCGTGTGGGAGTCTCACCGATTAACACTGAACCCAATGGGAGTCTCAGTGATTTACACTGAACACTATGGGAGTCTCACTGATTAACACTGAACCCAATGGGAGTCTCACTGATTAACACTGAACCTTGTGGGAGTCTCACTGATTAACACTGAACCCTGTGGAAGTCTCACTGATTAACACTGAACCCTATGGGAGTCTCACTGATTAACACTGAACCATATGCGAGTCTCACTGATTAACACTGAACCCTATGGGAGTCTCACTGATTAACACTGAACCCTGTGGGAGTCTCACTGATAAACACTGAACCCTGGGGGAGTCTCACTGATTAACACTGAACCCTATGGGAGTCTCACTGATTAACACTGAACCCTATGGGAGTCTCACTGATTAACACTGAACCCTATGGGAGTCTCACTGATTAACACTGAACCCTGTGGGAGTCTCACTGATTAACACTGAACCGTGTGGGAGTCTCACCGATTAACACTGAACCCTATCGGAGTCTCACTGATTAACACTGAACCCTATGGGAGTCTCACTGATTAACACTGAACCCTATGGGAGTCTCACTGATTTACACTGAACCCTATGGGAGTCTCACTGATTAACACTGAACCCTATGGGAGTCTCACTGATTAACACTGAACCCTATGGGAGTCTCACTGATTAACACGGAACCCTATAGGAGTCTCACTGATTAACACTGAACCCTATGGGGGTCTCACTGATTAACACTGAACCCTATGGGAGTCTCACTGATGAACACTGAACCCTATGGGAGTCTCACCGATTAACACTGAACCCTATCGGAGTCTCACTGATTAACACTGAACCCTATGGGAGTCTCACTGATTAACACTGAACCCTAAGGGAGTCTCACTGATTTATACTGAACCCTATGGGAGTCTCACTGATTAACACTGAACCCTATGGGAGTCTCACTGATTAACACTGAACCCTATGGGAGTCTCACTGATTAACACGGAACCCTATGGGAGTCTCATTGATTAACACTGAACCCTGTGGGAGTCTCACTGATTAACACTGAACCCTGTGGGAGTCTCACTGATTAACACTGAACCCTATGGGAGTCTCACTGATTAACACTGAACCCTATGGGAGTCTTACTGATTAACACTGAACCCTGTGGGAGTCTCACTAATTAACACTGAACCCTATGGCAGTCTCACTGATGAACACTGAACCCAATGGGGGTCTCAATGATTTACACTGAACACTATGGGAGTCTCACTGATTAACACTGAACCCTATGGGAGTCTCACTGATTAACACTGAACCCTGTGGGAGTCTCACTGATTAACACTGAACCCTATGGGAGTCTCACTGATTAACACTGAACCCTATTGGAGTCTCACTGATTAACACTGAACCCTATGGGAGTCTCACTGATGAACACTGAACCCTATGGTAGTCTCACTGATTAACACATGAACCCCGTGGGAGTCTCACTGATTAACACTGAACCCTATGGGAGTCTCAATGATTAACACTTAACCCTATGGGAGTCTCACTGATTAACACTGAACCCTATGGGAGTCTCACCGATTAACACTGAACCCTATTGGAGTCTCACTGATTAACACTGAACCCTATGGGAGTCTCACTGATTAACACTGAACCCTATGGGAGTCTCACTGATTAACACTGAACCCTATGGGAGTCTCACTGATTAACACTGAACCCTGTGGGAGTCTCACTAATTAACACTGAACCCTATGGGAGTCTCACTGATGAAGACTGAACCCAATGGGAGTCTCATTGATTTACACTGAACCCTATTGGAGTCTCACTGATTAACACTGAACCCTATGAGAGTCTCACTGATTAACACTGAACCCTGTAGGAGTCTCACTAATTAACACTGCACCCTATGGGAGTATCACTGATGAACACTGAACCCAATGGGAGTCTCAGTGATTTACACTGAACACTATGGGAGTCTCACTGATTAACACTGAACCCAATGGGAGTCTTACTGATTAACCCTGAACCTTGTGGGAGTCTCACTGATTAACACTGAACCCAATGGGAGTCTCATTGATTTACACTGAACCCTATTGGAGTCTCACTGATTAACACTGAACCCTATGAGAGTCTCACTGATTAACACTGAACCCTGTAGGAGTCTCACTAATTAACACTGCACCCTATGGGAGTCTCACTGATGAACACTGAACCCAATGGGAGTCTCAGTGATTTACACTGAACACTATGGGAGTCTCACTGATTAACACTGAACCCTGTGGAAGTCTCACTGATTAACACTGAACCCTATGGGAGTCTCACTGATTAACACTGAACCATATGCGAGTCTCACTGATTAACACTGAACCCTATGGGAGTCTCACTGATTAACACTGAACCCTGTGGGAGTCTCACTGATAAACACTGAACCCTGGGGGAGTCTCACTGATTAACACTGAACCCTATGGGAGTCTCACTGATTAACACTGAACCCTATGGGAGTCTCACTGATTAACACTGAACCCTATGGGAGTCTCACTGATTAACACTGAACCCTGTGGGAGTCTCACTGATTAACACTGAACCGTGTGGGAGTCTCACCGATTAACACTGAACCCTATCGGAGTCTCACTGATTAACACTGAACCCTATGGGAGTCTCACTGATTAACACTGAACCCTATGGGAGTCTCACTGATTTACACTGAACCCTATGGGAGTCTCACTGATTAACACTGAACCCTATGGGAGTCTCACTGATTAACACTGAACCCTATGGGAGTCTCACTGATTAACACGGAACCCTATAGGAGTCTCACTGATTAACACTGAACCCTATGGGGGTCTCACTGATTAACACTGAACCCTATGGGAGTCTCACTGATGAACACTGAACCCTATGGGAGTCTCACCGATTAACACTGAACCCTATCGGAGTCTCACTGATTAACACTGAACCCTATGGGAGTCTCACTGATTAACACTGAACCCTAAGGGAGTCTCACTGATTTATACTGAACCCTATGGGAGTCTCACTGATTAACACTGAACCCTATGGGAGTCTCACTGATTAACACTGAACCCTATGGGAGTCTCACTGATTAACACGGAACCCTATGGGAGTCTCATTGATTAACACTGAACCCTGTGGGAGTCTCACTGATTAACACTGAACCCTGTGGGAGTCTCACTGATTAACACTGAACCCTATGGGAGTCTCACTGATTAACACTGAACCCTATGGGAGTCTTACTGATTAACACTGAACCCTGTGGGAGTCTCACTAATTAACACTGAACCCTATGGCAGTCTCACTGATGAACACTGAACCCAATGGGGGTCTCAATGATTTACACTGAACACTATGGGAGTCTCACTGATTAACACTGAACCCTATGGGAGTCTCACTGATTAACACTGAACCCTGTGGGAGTCTCACTGATTAACACTGAACCCTATGGGAGTCTCACTGATTAACACTGAACCCTATTGGAGTCTCACTGATTAACACTGAACCCTATGGGAGTCTCACTGATGAACACTGAACCCTATGGTAGTCTCACTGATTAACACATGAACCCCGTGGGAGTCTCACTGATTAACACTGAACCCTATGGGAGTCTCAATGATTAACACTTAACCCTATGGGAGTCTCACTGATTAACACTGAACCCTATGGGAGTCTCACCGATTAACACTGAACCCTATTGGAGTCTCACTGATTAACACTGAACCCTATGGGAGTCTCACTGATTAACACTGAACCCTATGGGAGTCTCACTGATTAACACTGAACCCTATGGGAGTCTCACTGATTAACACTGAACCCTGTGGGAGTCTCACTAATTAACACTGAACCCTATGGGAGTCTCACTGATGAAGACTGAACCCAATGGGAGTCTCATTGATTTACACTGAACCCTATTGGAGTCTCACTGATTAACACTGAACCCTATGAGAGTCTCACTGATTAACACTGAACCCTGTAGGAGTCTCACTAATTAACACTGCACCCTATGGGAGTATCACTGATGAACACTGAACCCAATGGGAGTCTCAGTGATTTACACTGAACACTATGGGAGTCTCACTGATTAACACTGAACCCAATGGGAGTCTTACTGATTAACCCTGAACCTTGTGGGAGTCTCACTGATTAACACTGAACCCAATGGGAGTCTCATTGATTTACACTGAACCCTATTGGAGTCTCACTGATTAACACTGAACCCTATGAGAGTCTCACTGATTAACACTGAACCCTGTAGGAGTCTCACTAATTAACACTGCACCCTATGGGAGTCTCACTGATGAACACTGAACCCAATGGGAGTCTCAGTGATTTACACTGAACACTATGGGAGTCTCACTGATTAACACTGAACCCAATGGGAGTCTCACTGATTAACACTGAACCTTGTGGGAGTCTCACTGATTAACACTGAACCCTATGGGAGTCTCACTGATTAACACTGAACCCTATGCGAGTCTCACTGATTAACACTGAACCCTATGGGAGTCTCACTGATTAACACTGAACCCTGTGGGAGTCTCACTGATTAACACTGAACCCTGGGGGAGTCTCACTGATTAACACTGAACCCTATGGGAGTCTCACTGATTAACACTGAACCCTATGGGAGTCTCACTGATTAACACTGAACCCTATGGGAGTCTCACTGATTAACACTGAACCCTGTGGGAGTCTCACTGATTAACAATGAACCCTATGGGAGTCTCACTGATTAACACTGAACCCTGTGGGAGTCTCACTAATTAACACTGAACCCTATGGGAGTCTCACTGATGAAGACTGAACCCAATGGGAGTCTCATTGATTTACACTGAACCCTATTGGAGTCTCACTGATTAACACTGAACCCTATGAGAGTCTCACTGATTAACACTGAACCCTGTAGGAGTCTCACTAATTAACACTGCACCCTATGGGAGTCTCACTGATGAACACTGAACCCAATGGGAGTCTCAGTGATTTACACTGAACACTATGGGAGTCTCACTGATTAACACTGAACCCAATGGGAGTCTCACTGATTAACACTGAACCTTGTGGGAGTCTCACTGATTAACACTGAACCCTGTGGAAGTCTCACTGATTAACACTGAACCCTGTGGGAGTCTCACTGATTAACACTGAACCCTATGCGAGTCTCACTGATTAACACTTAACCCTATGGGAGTCTCACTGATTAACACTGAACCCTGTGGGAGTCTCACTGATTAACACTGAACCCTGGGGGAGTCTCACTGATTAACACTGAACCCTATGGGAGTCTCACTGATTAACACTGAACCCTATGGGAGTTTCACTGATTAACACTGAACGCTATGGGAGTCTCACTGATTAACACTGAACCCTGTGGGAGTCTCACTGATTAACACTGAACCGTGTGGGAGTCTCACCGATTAACACTGAACCCTATCGGAGTCTCACTGATTAACACTGAACCCTATGGGAGTCTCACTGATTAACACTGAACCCTATGGGAGTCTCACTGATTTACACTGAACCCTATGGGAGTCTCACTGATTAACACTGAACCCTATGGGAGTCTCACTGATTAACACTGAACCCTATGGGAGTCTCACTGATTAACACGGAACCCTATGGGAGTCTCACTGATTAACACTGAACCCTATGGGAGTCTCACTGATTAACACTGAACCCTATGGGAGTCTCACTGATGAACACTGAACCCTATGGTAGTCTCACTGATTAACACATGAACCTCACTGATTAACACTGAACCCTATGGGAGTCTCAATGATTAACACTGAACCCTATGGGAGTCTCACTGATTAACACTGAACCCTATGGGAGTCTCACCGATTAACACTGAACCCTATCGGAGTCTCACTGATTAACACTGAACCCTATGGGATTCTCACTGATTAACACTGAACCCTATGGGAGTCTCACTGATTTATACTGAACCCTATGGGAGTCTCACTGATTAACACTGAACCCTATGGGAGTCTCACTGATTAACACTGAACCCTATGGGAGTCTCACTGATTAACACGGAACCCTATGGGAGTCTCACTGATTAACACTGAACCCTGTGGGAGTCTCACTGATTAACACTGAACCCTGTGGGAGTCTCACTGATTAACACTGAACCCTATGGGAGTCTCACTGATTAACACTGAACCCTATGGGAGTCTTACTGATTAACACTGAACCCTGTGGGAGTCTCACTAATTAACACTGAACCCTATGGGAGTCTCACTGATGAACACTGAACCCAATGGGGGTCTCAATGATTTACACTGAACACTATGGGAGTCTCACTGATTAACACTGAACCCTATGGGAGTCTCACTGATTAACACTGAACCCTGTGGGAGTCTCACTGATTAACACTGAACCCTATGGGAGTCTCAATGATTAACACTGAACCCTATAGGAGTCTCACTGATGAAGACTGAACCCAATGGGAGTCTCATTGATTTACACTGAACACTATGGGAGTCTCACTGATTAACACTGAACCCTATGGGAGTCTCACTGATTAACACTGAACCCTGTGGGAGTCTCACTGATTAACACTGAACCCTATGGGAGTCTCACTGATTAACACTGAACCCTATTGGAGTCTCACTGATTAACACTGAACCCTATGGGAGTCTCACTGATGAACACTGAACCCTATGGTAGTCTCACTGATTAACACATGAACCCCGTGGGAGTCTCACTGATTAACACTGAACCCTATGGGAGTCTCAATGATTAACACTGAACCCTATGGGAGTCTCACTGATTAACACTGAACTCTATGGGAGTCTCACCGATTAACACTGAACCCTATCGGAGTCTCACTGATTAACACTGAACCCTATGGGAGTCTCACTGATTAACACTGAACCCTATGGGAGTCTCACTGATTAACACTGAACCCTATGGGAGTCTCACTGATTAACACTGAACCCTGTGGGATTTTCACTAATTAACACTGAACCCTATGGGAGTCTCACTGATGAAGACTGAACCCAATGGGAGTCTCATTGATTTACACTGAACCCTATTGGAGTCTCACTGATTAACACTGAACCCTATGAGAGTCTCACTGATTAACACTGAACCCTGTAGGAGTCTCACTAATTAACACTGCACCCTATGGGAGTCTCACTGATGAACACTGAACCCAATGGGAGTCTCAGTGATTTACACTGAACACTATGGGAGTCTCACTGATTAACACTGAACCCTATCGGAGTCTCACTGATTAACACTGAACCCTATGGGAGTCTCACTGATTAACACCGAACCCTATGGGAGTCTCACTGATTTATACTGAACCCTATGGGAGTCTCACTGATTAACACTGATCCCTATGGGAGTCTCACTGATTAACACTGAACCCTATGGGAGTCTCACTGATTAACACGGAACCCTATGGGAGTCTCACTGATTAACACTGAACCCTGTGGGAGTCTCACTGATTAACACTGAACCGTGTGGGAGTCTCACTGATTAACACTGAACCCTATGGGAGTCTCACTGATTAACACTGAACCCTATGGGAGTCTTACTGATTAACACTGAACCCTGTGGGAGTCTCACTAATTAACACTGAACCCTATGGGAGTCTCACTGATGAACACTGAACCCAATGGGGGTCTCAATGATTTACACTGAACACTATGGGAGTCTCACTGATTAACACTGAACCCTATGGGAGTCTCACTGATTAACACTGAACCCTGTGGGAGTCTCACTGATTAACATTGAACCCTATTGGAGTCTCACTGATTAACACTGAACCCTATGGGAGTCTCACTGATGAACACTGAACCCAATGGGAGTCTCAGTGATTTACACTGAACACTATGGGAGTCTCACTGATTAACACTGAACCCAATGGGAGTCTCACTGATTAACACTGAACCTTGTGGGAGTCTCACTGATTAACACTGAACCCTGTAGAAGTCTCACTGATTAACACTGAACCCTATGGGAGTCTCACTGATTAACACTGAACCCTATGCGAGTCTCACTGATTAACACTGAACCCTATGGGAGTCTCACTGATTAACACTGAACCCTGTGGAAGTCTCACTGATTAACACTGAACCCTATGGGAGTCTCACTGATTAACACTGAACCCTATGCGAGTCTCACTGATTAACACTGAACCCTATGGGAGTCTCACTGATTAACACTGAACCATGTGGGAGTCTCACCGATTAACACTGAACCCTATCGGAGTCTCACTGATTAACACTGAACCCTATGGGAGTCTCACTGATTAACACTGAACCCTATGGGAGTCTCACTGATTAACACTGAACCCTATGGGAGTCTCACTGATTAACACTGAACCCTATGGGAGTCTCACTGATTAACACGGAACCCTATGGGAGTCTCACTGATTAACACTGAACCCTGTGGGAGTCTCACTGATTAACACTGAACCCTATGGGAGTCTCACTGATTAACACGGAACCCTATGGGAGTCTCACTGATTAACACTGAACCCTATGGGAGTCTCACTGATTAACACTGAACCCTATGGGAGTCTCACTGATGAACACTGAACCCTATGGGAGTCTCACCGATTAACACTGAACCCTATCGGAGTCTCACTGATTAACACTGAACCCTATGGGAGTCTCACTGATTAACACTGAACCCTATGGGAGTCTCACTGATTAACACTGAACCCTATGGGAGTCTCACTGATTAACACTGAACCCTATGGGAGTCTCACTGATTAACACGGAACCCTATGGGAGTCTCACTGATTAACACTGAACCCTGTGGGAGTCTCACTGATTAACACTGAACCCTATGGGAGTCTCACTGATTAACACTGAACCCTGTGGGAGTCTCACTGATTAACACTGAACCGTGTGGGAGTCTCACCGATTAACACTGAACCCAATGGGAGTCTCAGTGATTTACACTGAACACTATGGGAGTCTCACTGATTAACACTGAACCCAATGGGAGTCTCACTGATTAACACTGAACCTTGTGGGAGTCTCACTGATTAACACTGAACCCTGTGGAAGTCTCACTGATTAACACTGAACCCTATGGGAGTCTCACTGATTAACACTGAACCCTATGGGAGTCTCACTGATTAACACTGAACCCTATGGGAGTCTCACTGATTAACACGGAACCCTATGGGAGTCTCACTGATTAACACTGAACCCTGTGGGAGTCTCACTGATTAACACTGAACCCTGTGGGAGTCTCACTGATTAACACTGAACCCTATGGGAGTCTCACTAATTAACACTGAACCCTATGGCAGTCTCACTGATGAACACTGAACCCAATGGGGGTCTCAATGATTTACACTGAACACTATGGGAGTCTCACTGATTAACACTGAACCCTATGGGAGTCTCACTGATTAACACTGAACCCTGTGGGAGTCTCACTGATTAACACTGAACCCTATGGGAGTCTCACTGATTAACACTGAACCCTATTGGAGTCTCACTGATTAACACTGAACCCTATGGGAGTCTCACTGATGAACACTGAACCCTATGGTAGTCTCACTGATTAACACATGAACCCCGTGGGAGTCTCACTGATTAACACTGAACCCTATGGGAGTCTCAATGATTAACAGTGAACCCTATGGGAGTCTCACTGATTAACACTGAACCCTATGGGAGTCTCACTGATTAACACTGAACCCTATCGGAGTCTCACTGATTAACACTGAACCCTATGGGAGTCTCACTGATTAACACTGAACCCTATGGGAGTCTCACTGATTAACACTGAACCCTATGGGAGTCTCACTGATTAACACTGAACCCTGTGGGAGTCTCACTAATTAACACTGAACCCTATGGGAGTCTCACTGATGAAGACTGAACCCAATGGGAGTCTCATTGATTTACACTGAACACTATGGGAGTCTTACTGATTAACACTGAACCCTGTGGGAGTCTCACTAATTAACACTGAACCCTATGGCAGTCTCACTGATGAACACTGAACCCAATGGGGGTCTCAATGATTTACACTGAACACTATGGGAGTCTCACTGATTAACACTGAACCCTATGGGAGTCTCACTGATTAACACTGAACCCTGTGGGAGTCTCACTGATTAACACTGAACCCTATGGGAGTCTCACTGATTAACACTGAACCCTATTGGAGTCTCACTGATTAACACTGAACCCTATGGGAGTCTCACTGATGAACACTGAACCCTATGGTAGTCTCACTGATTAACACATGAACCCCGTGGGAGTCTCACTGATTAACACTGAACCCTATGGGAGTCTCAATGATTAACACTGAACCCTATGGGAGTCTCACTGATTAACACTGAACTCTATGGGAGTCTCACCGATTAACACTGAACCCTATCGGAGTCTCACTGATTAACACTGAACCCTATGGGAGTCTCACTGATTAACACTGAACCCTATGGGAGTCTCACTGATTAACACTGAACCCTATGGGAGTCTCACTGATTAACACTGAACCCTGTGGGAGTCTCACTAATTAACACTGAACCCTATGGGAGTCTCACTGATGAAGACTGAACCCAATGGGAGTCTCATTGATTTACACTGAACCCTAGTGGAGTCTCACTGATTAACACTGAACCCTATGAGAGTCTCACTGATTAACACTGAACCCTGTAGGAGTCTCACTAATTAACACTGCACCCTATGGGAGTCTCACTGATGAACACTGAACCCAATGGGAGTCTCAGTGATTTACACTGAACACTATGGGAGTCTCACTGATTAACACTGAACCCAATGGGAGTCTCACTGATTAACACTGAACCTTGTGGGAGTCTCACTGATTAACACTGAACCCTATGGGAGTCTCACTGATTAACACTGAACCCTATGCGAGTCTCACTGATTAACACTGAACCCTATGGGAGTCTCACTGATTAACACTGAACCCTGTGGGAGTCTCACTGATTAACACTGAACCCTGGGGGAGTCTCACTGATTAACACTGAACCCTATGGGAGTCTCACTGATTAACACTGAACCCTATGGGAGTCTCACTGATTAACACTGAACCCTATGGGAGTCTCACTGATTAACACTGAACCCTGTGGGAGTCTCACTGATTAACACTGAACCCTATGGGAGTCTCACTGATTAACACTGAACCCTGTGGGAGTCTCACTAATTAACACTGAACCCTATGGGAGTCTCACTGATGAAGACTGAACCCAATGGGAGTCTCATTGATTTACACTGAACCCTATTGGAGTCTCACTGATTAACACTGAACCCTATGAGAGTCTCACTGATTAACACTGAACCCTGTAGGAGTCTCACTAATTAACACTGCACCCTATGGGAGTCTCACTGATGAACACTGAACCCAATGGGAGTCTCAGTGATTTACACTGAACACTATGGGAGTCTCACTGATTAACACTGAACCCAATGGGAGTCTCACTGATTAACACTGAACCTTGTGGGAGTCTCACTGATTAACACTGAACCCTGTGGAAGTCTCACTGATTAACACTGAACCCTGTGGGAGTCTCACTGATTAACACTGAACCCTATGCGAGTCTCACTGATTAACACTTAACCCTATGGGAGTCTCACTGATTAACACTGAACCCTGTGGGAGTCTCACTGATTAACACTGAACCCTGGGGGAGTCTCACTGATTAACACTGAACCCTATGGGAGTCTCACTGATTAACACTGAACCCTATGGGAGTCTCACTGATTAACACTGAACCCTATGGGAGTCTCACTGATTAACACTGAACCCTGTGGGAGTCTCACTGATTAACACTGAACCGTGTGGGAGTCTCACCGATTAACACTGAACCCTATCGGAGTCTCACTGATTAACACTGAACCCTATGGGAGTCTCACTGATTAACACTGAACCCTATGGGAGTCTCACTGATTTACACTGAACCCTATGGGAGTCTCACTGATTAACACTGAACCCTATGGGAGTCTCACTGATTAACACTGAACCCTATGGGAGTCTCACTGATTAACACGGAACCCTATGGGAGTCTCACTGATTAACACTGAACCCTATGGGAGTCTCACTGATTAACACTGAACCCTATGGGAGTCTCACTGATGAACACTGAACCCTATGGTAGTCTCACTGATTAACACATGAACCTCACTGATTAACACTGAACCCTATGGGAGTCTCAATGATTAACACTTAACCCTATGGGAGTCTCACTGATTAACACTGAACCCTATGGGAGTCTCACCGATTAACACTGAACCCTATCGGAGTCTCACTGATTAACACTGAACCCTATGGGATTCTCACTGATTAACACTGAACCCTATGGGAGTCTCACTGATTTATACTGAACCCTATGGGAGTCTCACTGATTAACACTGAACCCTATGGGAGTCTCACTGATTAACACTGAACCCTATGGGAGTCTCACTGATTAACACGGAACCCTATGGGAGTCTCACTGATTAACACTGAACCCTGTGGGAGTCTCACTGATTAACACTGAACCCTGTGGGAGTCTCACTGATTAACACTGAACCCTATGGGAGTCTCACTGATTAACACTGAACCCTATGGGAGTCTTACTGATTAACACTGAACCCTGTGGGAGTCTCACTAATTAACACTGAACCCTATGGGAGTCTCACTGATGAACACTGAACCCAATGGGGGTCTCAATGATTTACACTGAACACTATGGGAGTCTCAATGATTAACACTGAACCCTATGGGAGTCTCACTGATTAACACTGAACCCTGTGGGAGTCTCACTGATTAACACTGAACCCTATGGGAGTCTCACTGATTAACATTGAATCCTATTGGAGTCTCACTGATTAACACTGAACCCTATGGGAGTCTCACTGATGAACACTGAACCCTATGGTAGTCTCACTGATGAACACATGAACCCCGTGGGAGTCTCACTGATTAACACTGAACCCTATGGGAGTCTCAATGATTAACACTGAACCCTATGGGAGTCTCACTGATTAACACTGAACCCTATGGGAGTCTCACCGATTAACACTGAACCCTATCGGAGTCTCACTGATTAACACTGAACCCTATGGGAGTCTCACTGATTAACACTGTACCCTATGGGAGTCTCACTGATTAACACTGAACCCTATGGGAGTCTCACTGATTAACACTGAACCCTGTGGGAGTCTCACTAATTAACACTGAACCCTATGGGAGTCTCACTGATGAAGACTGAACCCAATGGGAGTCTCATTGATTTACACTGAACCCTATTGGAGTCTCACTGATTAACACTGAACCCTATGAGAGTCTCACTGATTAACACTGAACCCTGTAGGAGTCTCACTAATTAACACTGCACCCTATGGGAGTCTCACTGATGAACACTGAACCCAATGGGAGTCTCAGTGATTTACACTGAACACTATGGGAGTCTCACTCATTAACACTGAACCCAATGGGAGTCTCACTGATTAACACTGAACCCTATGGGAGTCTCACTGATTAACACTGAACCCTATGGGAGTCTTACTGATTAACACTGAACCCTGTGGAAGTCTCACTAATTAACACTGAACCCTATGGGAGTCTCACTGATGAACACTGAACCCATTGGGGGTCTCAATGATTTACACTGAACACTATGGGAGTCTCACTGATTAACACTGAACCCTATGGGAGTCTCACTGATTAACACTGAACCCTGTGGGAGTCTCACTGATTAACACTGAACCCTATTGGAGTCTCACTGATTAACACTGAACCCTATGGGAGTCTCACTGATGAACACTGAACCCAATGGCAGTCTCAGTGATTTACACTGAACACTATGGGAGTCTCACTGATTAACACTGAACCCAATGGGAGTCTCACTGATTAACACTGAACCTTGTGGGAGTCTCACTGATTAACACTGAACCCTGTAGAAGTCTCACTGATTAACACTGAACCCTATGGGAGTCTCACTGATTAACACTGAACCCAATGCGAGTCTCACTGATTAACACTGAACCGTGTGGGAGTCTCACCGATTAACACTGAACCCAATGGGAGTCTCAGTGATTTACACTGAACACTATGGGAGTCTCACTGATTAACACTGAACCCAATGGGAGTCTCACTGATTAACACTGAACCTTGTGGGAGTCTCACTGATTAACACTGAACCCTGTGGAAGTCTCACTGATTAACACTGAACCCTATGGGAGTCTCACTGATTAACACTGAACCCTATGGGAGTCTCACTGATTAACACTGAACCCTATGGGAGTCTCACTGATTAACACGGAACCCTATGGGAGTCTCACTGATTAACACTGAACCCTGTGGGAGTCTCACTGATTAACACTGAACCCTGTGGGAGTCTCACTGATTAACACTGAACCCTATGGGAGTCTCACTAATTAACACTGAACCCTATGGCAGTCTCACTGATGAACACTGAACCCAATGGGGGTCTCAATGATTTACACTGAACACTATGGGAGTCTCACTGATTAACACTGAACCCTATGGGAGTCTCACTGATTAACACTGAACCCTGTGGGAGTCTCACTGATTAACACTGAACCCTATGGGAGTCTCACTGATTAACACTGAACCCTATTGGAGTCTCACTGATTAACACTGAACCCTATGGGAGTCTCACTGATGAACACTGAACCCTATGGTAGTCTCACTGATTAACACATGAACCCCGTGGGAGTCTCACTGATTAACACTGAACCCTATGGGAGTCTCAATGATTAACACTGAACCCTATGGGAGTCTCACTGATTAACACTGAACCCTATGGGAGTCTCACTGATTAACACTGAACCCTATCGGAGTCTCACTGATTAACACTGAACCCTATGGGAGTCTCACTGATTAACACTGAACCCTATGGGAGTCTCACTGATTAACACTGAACCCTATGGGAGTCTCACTGATTAACACTGAACCCTGTGGGAGTCTCACTAATTAACACTGAACCCTATGGGAGTCTCACTGATGAAGACTGAACCCAATGGGAGTCTCATTGATTTACACTGAACACTATGGGAGTCTTACTGATTAACACTGAACCCTGTGGGAGTCTCACTAATTAACACTGAACCCTATGGCAGTCTCACTGATGAACACTGAACCCAATGGGGGTCTCAATGATTTACACTGAACACTATGGGAGTCTCACTGATTAACACTGAACCCTATGGGAGTCTCACTGATTAACACTGAACCCTGTGGGAGTCTCACTGATTAACACTGAACCCTATGGGAGTCTCACTGATTAACACTGAACCCTATTGGAGTCTCACTGATTAACACTGAACCCTATGGGAGTCTCACTGATGAACACTGAACCCTATGGTAGTCTCACTGATTAACACATGAACCCCGTGGGAGTCTCACTGATTAACACTGAACCCTATGGGAGTCTCAATGATTAACACTGAACCCTATGGGAGTCTCACTGATTAACACTGAACTCTATGGGAGTCTCACCGATTAACACTGAACCCTATCGGAGTCTCACTGATTAACACTGAACCCTATGGGAGTCTCACTGATTAACACTGAACCCTATGGGAGTCTCACTGATTAACACTGAACCCTATGGGAGTCTCACTGATTAACACTGAACCCTGTGGGAGTCTCACTAATTAACACTGAACCCTATGGGAGTCTCACTGATGAAGACTGAACCCAATGGGAGTCTCATTGATTTACACTGAACCCTAGTGGAGTCTCACTGATTAACACTGAACCCTATGAGAGTCTCACTGATTAACACTGAACCCTGTAGGAGTCTCACTAATTAACACTGCACCCTATGGGAGTCTCACTGATGAACACTGAACCCAATGGGAGTCTCAGTGATTTACACTGAACACTATGGGAGTCTCACTGATTAACACTGAACCCAATGGGAGTCTCACTGATTAACACTGAACCTTGTGGGAGTCTCACTGATTAACACTGAACCCTATGGGAGTCTCACTGATTAACACTGAACCCTATGCGAGTCTCACTGATTAACACTGAACCCTATGGGAGTCTCACTGATTAACACTGAACCCTGTGGGAGTCTCACTGATTAACACTGAACCCTGGGGGAGTCTCACTGATTAACACTGAACCCTATGGGAGTCTCACTGATTAACACTGAACCCTATGGGAGTCTCACTGATTAACACTGAACCCTATGGGAGTCTCACTGATTAACACTGAACCCTGTGGGAGTCTCACTGATTAACACTGAACCCTATGGGAGTCTCACTGATTAACACTGAACCCTGTGGGAGTCTCACTAATTAACACTGAACCCTATGGGAGTCTCACTGATGAAGACTGAACCCAATGGGAGTCTCATTGATTTACACTGAACCCTATTGGAGTCTCACTGATTAACACTGAACCCTATGAGAGTCTCACTGATTAACACTGAACCCTGTAGGAGTCTCACTAATTAACACTGCACCCTATGGGAGTCTCACTGATGAACACTGAACCCAATGGGAGTCTCAGTGATTTACACTGAACACTATGGGAGTCTCACTGATTAACACTGAACCCAATGGGAGTCTCACTGATTAACACTGAACCTTGTGGGAGTCTCACTGATTAACACTGAACCCTGTGGAAGTCTCACTGATTAACACTGAACCCTGTGGGAGTCTCACTGATTAACACTGAACCCTATGCGAGTCTCACTGATTAACACTTAACCCTATGGGAGTCTCACTGATTAACACTGAACCCTGTGGGAGTCTCACTGATTAACACTGAACCCTGGGGGAGTCTCACTGATTAACACTGAACCCTATGGGAGTCTCACTGATTAACACTGAACCCTATGGGAGTCTCACTGATTAACACTGAACCCTATGGGAGTCTCACTGATTAACACTGAACCCTGTGGGAGTCTCACTGATTAACACTGAACCGTGTGGGAGTCTCACCGATTAACACTGAACCCTATCGGAGTCTCACTGATTAACACTGAACCCTATGGGAGTCTCACTGATTAACACTGAACCCTATGGGAGTCTCACTGATTTACACTGAACCCTATGGGAGTCTCACTGATTAACACTGAACCCTATGGGAGTCTCACTGATTAACACTGAACCCTATGGGAGTCTCACTGATTAACACGGAACCCTATGGGAGTCTCACTGATTAACACTGAACCCTATGGGAGTCTCACTGATTAACACTGAACCCTATGGGAGTCTCACTGATGAACACTGAACCCTATGGTAGTCTCACTGATTAACACATGAACCTCACTGATTAACACTGAACCCTATGGGAGTCTCAATGATTAACACTTAACCCTATGGGAGTCTCACTGATTAACACTGAACCCTATGGGAGTCTCACCGATTAACACTGAACCCTATCGGAGTCTCACTGATTAACACTGAACCCTATGGGATTCTCACTGATTAACACTGAACCCTATGGGAGTCTCACTGATTTATACTGAACCCTATGGGAGTCTCACTGATTAACACTGAACCCTATGGGAGTCTCACTGATTAACACTGAACCCTATGGGAGTCTCACTGATTAACACGGAACCCTATGGGAGTCTCACTGATTAACACTGAACCCTGTGGGAGTCTCACTGATTAACACTGAACCCTGTGGGAGTCTCACTGATTAACACTGAACCCTATGGGAGTCTCACTGATTAACACTGAACCCTATGGGAGTCTTACTGATTAACACTGAACCCTGTGGGAGTCTCACTAATTAACACTGAACCCTATGGGAGTCTCACTGATGAACACTGAACCCAATGGGGGTCTCAATGATTTACACTGAACACTATGGGAGTCTCAATGATTAACACTGAACCCTATGGGAGTCTCACTGATTAACACTGAACCCTGTGGGAGTCTCACTGATTAACACTGAACCCTATGGGAGTCTCACTGATTAACATTGAATCCTATTGGAGTCTCACTGATTAACACTGAACCCTATGGGAGTCTCACTGATGAACACTGAACCCTATGGTAGTCTCACTGATGAACACATGAACCCCGTGGGAGTCTCACTGATTAACACTGAACCCTATGGGAGTCTCAATGATTAACACTGAACCCTATGGGAGTCTCACTGATTAACACTGAACCCTATGGGAGTCTCACCGATTAACACTGAACCCTATCGGAGTCTCACTGATTAACACTGAACCCTATGGGAGTCTCACTGATTAACACTGTACCCTATGGGAGTCTCACTGATTAACACTGAACCCTATGGGAGTCTCACTGATTAACACTGAACCCTGTGGGAGTCTCACTAATTAACACTGAACCCTATGGGAGTCTCACTGATGAAGACTGAACCCAATGGGAGTCTCATTGATTTACACTGAACCCTATTGGAGTCTCACTGATTAACACTGAACCCTATGAGAGTCTCACTGATTAACACTGAACCCTGTAGGAGTCTCACTAATTAACACTGCACCCTATGGGAGTCTCACTGATGAACACTGAACCCAATGGGAGTCTCAGTGATTTACACTGAACACTATGGGAGTCTCACTCATTAACACTGAACCCAATGGGAGTCTCACTGATTAACACTGAACCCTATGGGAGTCTCACTGATTAACACTGAACCCTATGGGAGTCTTACTGATTAACACTGAACCCTGTGGAAGTCTCACTAATTAACACTGAACCCTATGGGAGTCTCACTGATGAACACTGAACCCATTGGGGGTCTCAATGATTTACACTGAACACTATGGGAGTCTCACTGATTAACACTGAACCCTATGGGAGTCTCACTGATTAACACTGAACCCTGTGGGAGTCTCACTGATTAACACTGAACCCTATTGGAGTCTCACTGATTAACACTGAACCCTATGGGAGTCTCACTGATGAACACTGAACCCAATGGCAGTCTCAGTGATTTACACTGAACACTATGGGAGTCTCACTGATTAACACTGAACCCAATGGGAGTCTCACTGATTAACACTGAACCTTGTGGGAGTCTCACTGATTAACACTGAACCCTGTAGAAGTCTCACTGATTAACACTGAACCCTATGGGAGTCTCACTGATTAACACTGAACCCAATGCGAGTCTCACTGATTAACACTGAACCCTATGGGAGTCTCACTGATTAACACTGAACCCTGTGGAAGTCTCACTGATTAACACTGAACCCTATGGGAGTCTCACTGATTAACACTGAACCCTATGCGAGTCTCACTGATTAACACTGAACCCTATGGGAGTCTCACTGATTAACACTGAACCATGTGGGAGTCTCACCGATTAACACTGAACCCTATCGGAGTCTCACTGATTAACACTGAACCCTATGGGAGTCTCACTGATTAACACTGAACCCTATGGGAGTCTCACTGATTAACACTGAACCCTATGGGAGTCTCACTGATTAACACTGAACCCTATGGGAGTCTCACTGATTAACACGGAACCCTATGGGAGTCTCACTGATTAACACTGAACCCTGTGGGAGTCTCACTGATTAACACTGAACCCTATGGGAGTCTCACTGATTAACACGGAACCCTATGGGAGTCTCACTGATTAACACTGAACCCTATGGGAGTCTCACTGATTAACACTGAACCCTATGGGAGTCTCACTGATGAACACTGATCCCTATGGGAGTCTCACCAATTAACACTGAACCCTATCGGAGTCTCACTGATTAACACTGAACCCTATGGGAGTCTCACTGATTAACACTGAACCCTATGGGAGTCTCACTGATTAACACTGAACCCTATGGGAGTCTCACTGATTAACACGGAACCCTATGGGAGTCTCACTGATTAACACTGAACCCTGTGGGAGTCTCACTGATTAACACTGAACCCTATGGGAGTCTCACTGATTAACACTGAACCCTGTGGGAGTCTCACTGATTAACACTGAACCGTGTGGGAGTCTCACCGATTAACACTGAACCCAATGGGAGTCTCAGTGATTTACACTGAACACTATGGGAGTCTCACTGATTAACACTGAACCCAATGGGAGTCTCACTGATTAACACTGAACCTTGTGGGAGTCTCACTGATTAACACTGAACCCTGTGGAAGTCTCACTGATTAACACTGAACCCTATGGGAGTCTCACTGATTAACACTGAACCCTATGCGAGTCTCACTGATTAACACTGAACCCTATGGGAGTCTCACTGATTAACACTGAACCCTGTGGGAGTCTCACTGATAAACACTGAACCGTGTGGGAGTCTCACCGATTAACACTGAACCCTATCGGAGTCTCACTGATTAACACTGAACCCTTTGGGAGTCTCACTGATTAACACTGAACCCTATGGGAGTCTCACTGATTTACACTGAACCCTATGGGAGTCTCACTGATTAACACTGAACCCTATGGGAGTCTCACTGATTAACACTGAACCCTATGGGAGTCTCACTGATTAACACGGAACCCTATGGGAGTCTCACTGATTAACACTGAACCCTATGGGAGTCTCACTGATTAACACTGAACCCTATGGGAGTCTCACTGATGAACACTGAACCCTATGGGAGTCTCACCGATTAACACTGAACCCTATCGGAGTCTCACTGATTAACACTGAACCCTATGGGAGTCTCACTGATTAACACTGAACCCTAAGGGAGTCTCACTGATTTATACTGAACCCTATGGGAGTCTCACTGATTAACACTGAACCCTATGGGAGTCTCACTGATTAACACTGAACCCTATGGGAGTCTCACTGATTAACACGGAACCCTATGGGAGTCTCACTGATTAACACTGAACCCTGTGGGAGTCTCACTGATTAACACTGAACCCTGTGGGAGTCTCACTGATTAACACTGAACCCTATGGGAGTCTCACTGATTAACACTGAACCCTATGGGAGTCTCACTGATTAACACTGAACCCTGTGGGAGTCTCACTAATTAACACTGAACCCTATGGCAGTCTCACTGATTAACACTGAACCCTATTGGAGTCTCACTGATTAACACTGAACCCTATGGGAGTCTCACTGATGAACACTGAACCCTATGGTAGTCTCACTGATTAACACATGAACCCCGTGGGAGTCTCACTGATTAACACTGAACCCTATGGGAGTCTCAATGATTAACACTGAACCCTATGGGAGTCTCACTGATTAACACTGAACCCTATGGGAGTCTCACCGATTAACACTGAACCCTATCGGAGTCTCACTGATTAACACTGAACCCTTAGGGAGTCTCACTGATTAACACTGAACCCTATGGGAGTCTCACTGATTAACACTGAACCCTATGGGAGTCTCACTGATTAACACTGAACCCTGTGGGAGTCTCACTAATTAACACTGAACCCTATGGGAGTCTCACTGATGAAGACTGAACCCAATGGGAGTCTCATTGATTTACACTGAACACTATGGGAGTCTTACTGATTAACACTGAACCCTGTGGGAGTCTCATTAATTAACACTGAACCCTATGGCAGTCTCACTGATGAACACTGAACCCAATGGGGGTCTCAATGATTTACACTGAACACTATGGGAGTCTCACTGATTAACACTGAACCCTATGGGAGTCTCACTGATTAACACTGAACCCTGTGGGAGTCTCACTGATTAACACTGAACCCTATGGGAGTCTCACTGATTAACACTGAACCCTATTGGAGTCTCACTGATTAACACTGAACCCTATGGGAGTCTCACTGATGAACACTGAACCCTATGGTAGTCTCACTGATTAACACATGAACCCCGTGGGAGTCTCACTGATTAACACTGAACCCTATGGGAGTCTCAATGATTAACACTGAACCCTATGGGAGTCTCACTGATTAACACTGAACCCTATGGGAGTCTCACCGATTAACACTGAACCCTATCGGAGTCTCACTGATTAACACTGAACCCTATGGGAGTCTCACTGATTAACACTTAACCCTATGGGAGTCTCACTGATTAACACTGAACCCTATGGGAGTCTCACTGATTAACACTGAACCCTGTGGGAGTCTCACTAATTAACACTGAACCCTATGGGAGTCTCACTGATGAAGACTGAACCCAATGGGAGTCTCATTGATTTACACTGAACCCTATTGGAGTCTCACTGATTAACACTGAACCCTATGAGAGTCTCACTGATTAACACTGAACCCTGTAGGAGTCTCACTAATTAACACTGCACCCTATGGGAGTCTCACTGATGAACACTGAACCCAATGGGAGTCTCAGTGATTTACACTGAACACTATGGGAGTCTCACTGATTAACACTGAACCCAATGGGAGTCTCACTGATTAACACTGAACCTTGTGGGAGTCTCACTGATTAACACTGAACCCTATGGGAGTCTCACTGATTAACACTGAACCCTATGCGAGTCTCACTGATTAACACTGAACCCTATGGGAGTCTCACTGATTAACACTGAACCCTGTGGGAGTCTCACTGATTAACACTGAACCCTGGGGGAGTCTCACTGATTAACACTGAACCCTATGGGAGTCTCACTGATTAACACTGAACCCTATGGGAGTCTCACTGATTAACACTGAACCCTATGGGAGTCTCACTGATTAACACTGAACCCTGTGGGAGTCTCACTGATTAACACTGAACCCTATGGGAGTCTCACTGATTAACACTGAACCCTGTGGGAGTCTCACTAATTAACACTGAACCCTATGGGAGTCTCACTGATGAAGACTGAACCCAATGGGAGTCTCATTGATTTACACTGAACCCTATTGGAGTCTCACTGATTAACACTGAACCCTATGAGAGTCTCACTGATTAACACTGAACCCTGTAGGAGTCTCACTAATTAACACTGCACCCTATGGGAGTCTCACTGATGAACACTGAACCCAATGGGAGTCTCAGTGATTTACACTGAACACTATGGGAGTCTCACTGATTAACACTGAACCCAATGGGAGTCTCACTGATTAACACTGAACCTTGTGGGAGTCTCACTGATTAACACTGAACCCTGTGGAAGTCTCACTGATTAACACTGAACCCTGTGGGAGTCTCACTGATTAACACTGAACCCTATGCGAGTCTCACTGATTAACACTTAACCCTATGGGAGTCTCACTGATTAACACTGAACCCTGTGGGAGTCTCACTGATTAACACTGAACCCTGGGGGATTCTCACTGATTAACACTGAACACTATGGGAGTCTCACTGATTAACACTGAACCCTATGGGAGTCTCACTGATTAACACTGAACCCTATGGGAGTCTCACTGATTAACACTGAACCCTGTGGAGTCTCACTGATTAACACTGAACCGTGTGGGAGTCTCACCGATTAACACTGAACCCTATCGGAGTCTCACTGATTAACACTGAACCCTATGGGAGTCTCACTGATTAACACTGAACCCTATGGGAGTCTCACTGATTTACACTGAACCCTATGGGAGTCTCACTGATTAACACTGAACCCTATGGGAGTCTCACTGATTAACACTGAACCCTATGGGAGTCTCACTGATTAACACGGAACCCTATGGGAGTCTCACTGATTAACACTGAACCCTATGGGAGTCTCACTGATTAACACTGGACCCTATGGGAGTCTCACTGATGGACACTGAACCCTATGGTAGTCTCACTGATTAACACATGAACCTCACTGATTAACACTGAACCCTATGGGAGTCTCAATGATTAACACTGAACCCTATGGGAGTCTCACTGATTAACACTGAACCCTATGGGAGTCTCACCGATTAACACTGAACCCTATCGGAGTCTCACTGATTAACACTGAACCCTGTGGGAGTCTCACTGATAAACACTGAACCCTATGGGAGTCTCACTGATTAACACTGAACCCTATGGGAGTCTCACTGATTAACACTGAACCCTATGGGAGTCTCACTGATTAACACTGAACCCTGTGGGAGTCTCACTGATTAACACTGAACCGTGTGGGAGTCTCACCGATTAACACTGAACCCTATCGGAGTCTCACTGATTAACACGAACCCTATGGGAGTCTCACTGATTAACACTGAACCCTATGGGAGTCTCACTGATTTACACTGAACCCTATGGGAGTCTCACTGATTAACACTGAACCCTATGGGAGTCTCACTGATTAACACTGAACCCTATGGGAGTCTCACTGATTAACACGGAACCCTATGGGAGTCTCACTGATTAACACTGAACCCTATGGGAGTCTCACTGATTAACACTGGACCCTATGGGAGTCTCACTGATGAACACTGAACCCTATCTTAGTCTCACTGATTAACACATGAACCTCACTGATTAACACTGAACCCTATGGGAGTCTCAATGATTAACACTGAACCCTATGGGAGTCTCACCGATTAACACTGAACCCTATCGGAGTCTCACTGATTAACACTGAACCCTATGGGATTCTCACTGATTAACACTGAACCCTATGGGAGTCTCACTGATTTATACTGAACCCTATGGGAGTCTCACTGATTAACACTGAACCCTATGGGAGTCTCACTGATTAACACTGAACACTATGGGAGTCTCACTGATTAACACGGAACCCTATGGGAGTCTCACTGATTAACACTGAACCCTGTGGGAGTCTCAATGATTAACACTGACCCCTGTGGGAGTCTCACTGATTAACACTGAACCCTATGGGAGTCTCACTGATTAACACTGAACCCTATGGGAGTCTTACTGATTAACACTGAACCCTGTGGGAGTCTCACTAATTAACACTGAACCCTATGGGAGTCTCACTGATGAACACTGAACCCAATGGGGGTCTCAATGATTTACACTGAACACTATGGGAGTCTCACTGATTAACACGGAACCCTATGGGAGTCTCACTGATTAACACTGAACCCTGTGGGAGTCTCACTGATTAACACTGAACCCTATGGGAGTCTCACTGATTAACATTGAATCCTATTGGAGTCTCACTGATTAACACTGAACCCTATGGGAGTCTCACTGATGAACACTGAACCCTATGGTAGTCTCACTGATTAACACATGAACCCCGTGGGAGTCTCACTGATTAACACTGAACCCTATGGGAGTCTCAATGATTAACACTGAACCCTATGGGAGTCTCACTGATTAACACTGAACCCTATGGGAGTCTCACCGATTAACACTGAACCCTATCGGAGTCTCACTGATTAACACTGAACCCTATGGGAGTCTCACTGATTAACACTGTACCCTATGGGAGTCTCACTGATTAACACTGAACCCTATGGGAGTCTCACTGATTAACACTGAACCCTGTGGGAGTCTCACTAATTAACACTGAACCCTATGGGAGTCTCACTGATGAAGACTGAACCCAATGGGAGTCTCATTGATTTACACTGAACCCTATTGGAGTCTCACTGATTAACACTGAACCCTATGAGAGTCTCACTGATTAACACTGAACCCTGTAGGAGTCTCATTAATTAACACTGCACCCTATGGGAGTCTCACTGATGAACACTGAACCCAATGGGAGTCTCAGTGATTTACACTGAACACTATGGGAGTCTCACTCATTAACACTGAACCCAATGGGAGTCTCACTGAATAACACTGAACCTTGTGGGAGTCTCACTGATTAACACTGAACCCTGTGGAAGTCTCACTGATTAACACTGAACCCTATGGGAGTCTCACTGATTAACACTGAACCCTATGGGAGTCTCACTGATTAACACTGAACCCTATGGGAGTCTCACTGATTAACACGGAACCCTATGGGAGTCTCACTGATTAACACTGAACCCTGTGGGAGTCTCACTGATTAACACTGAACCCTGTGGGAGTCTCACTGATTAACACTGAACCCTATGGGAGTCTCACTGATTAACACTGAACCCTATGGGAGTCTCACTGATTAACACTGAACCCTGTTGGAGTCTCACTGATTAACACTGAACCGTGTGGGAGTCTCACCGATTAACACTGAACCCTATGGGAGTCTCACTGATTAACACTGAACCCTATGGGAGTCTCACTGATTAACACTGAACCCTATGGGAGTCTCACTGATTAACACTGAACCCTATGGGAGTCTCACTGATTAACACTGGACCCTATGGGAGTCTCACTGATGAACACTGAACCCTATGGTAGTCTCACTGATTAACACATGAACCTCACTGATTAACACTGAACCCTATGGGAGTCTCAATGATTAACACTGAACCCTATGGGAGTCTCACTGATTAACACTGAACCCTATGGGAGTCTCACCGATTAACACTGAACCCTATCGGAGTCTCACTGATTAACACTGAACCCTGTGGGAGTCTCACTGATAAACACTGAACCTTATGGGAGTCTCACTGATTAACACTGAACCCTATGGGAGTCTCACTGATTAACACTGAACCCTATGGGAGTCTCACTGATTAACACTGAACCCTGTGGGAGTCTCACTGATTAACACTGAACCGTGTGGGAGTCTCACCGATTAACACTGAACCCTATCGGAGTCTCACTGATTAACACTGAACCCTATGGGAGTCTCACTGATTAACACTGAACCCTATGGGAGTCTCACTGATTTACACTGAACCCTATGGGAGTCTCACTGATTAACACTGAACCCTATGGGAGTCTCACTGATTAACACTGAACCCTATGGGAGTCTCACTGATTAACACGGAACCCTATGGGAGTCTCACTGATTAACACTGAACCCTATGGGAGTCTCACTGATTAACACTGGACCCTATGGGAGTCTCACTGATGAACACTGAACCCTATGGTAGTCTCACTGATTAACACATGAACCTCACTGATTAACACTGAACCCTATGGGAGTCTCAATGATTAACACTGAACCCTATGGGAGTCTCACTGATTAACACTGAACCCTATGGGAGTCTCACCGATTAACACTGAACCCTATCGGAGTGTCACTGATTAACACTGAACCCTATGAGAGTCTCACTGATTAACACTGAACCCTGTAGGAGTCTCATTAATTAACACTGCACCCTATGGGAGTCTCACTGATGAACACTGAACCCAATGGGAGTCTCAGTGATTTACACTGAACACTATGGGAGTCTCACTCATTAACACTGAACCCAATGGGAGTCTCACTGAATAACACTGAACCTTGTGGGAGTCTCACTGATTAACACTGAACCCTGTGGAAGTCTCACTGATTAACACTGAACCCTATGGGAGTCTCACTGATTAACACTGAACCCTATGGGAGTCTCACTGATTAACACTGAACCCTATGGGAGTCTCACTGATTAACACGGAACCCTATGGGAGTCTCACTGATTAACACTGAACCCTGTGGGAGTCTCACTGATTAACACTGAACCCTGTGGGAGTCTCACTGATTAACACTGAACCCTATGGGAGTCTCACTGATTAACACTGAACCCTATGGGAGTCTCACTGATTAACACTGAACCCTGTTGGAGTCTCACTGATTAACACTGAACCGTGTGGGAGTCTCACCGATTAACACTGAACCCTATCGGAGTCTCACTGATTAACACTGAACCCTATGGGAGTCTCACTGATTAACACTGAACCCTATGGGAGTCTCACTGATTTACACTGAACCCTATGGGAGTCTCACTGATTAACACTGAACCCTATGGGAGTCTCACTGATTAACACTGAACCCTATGGGAGTCTCACTGATTAACACGGAACCCTATGGGAGTCTCACTGATTAACACTGAACCCTATGGGAGTCTCACTGATTAACACTGGACCCTATGGGAGTCTCACTGATGAACACTGAACCCTATGGTAGTCTCACTGATGAACACTGAACCCAATGGGGGTCTCAATGATTAACACTGAACCCTGTGGGAGTCTCACTGATAAACACTGAACCTTATGGGAGTCTCACTGATTAACACTGAACCCTATGGGAGTCTCACTGATTAACACTGAACCCTATGGGAGTCTCACTGATTAACACTGAACCCTGTGGGAGTCTCACTGATTAACACTGAACCGTGTGGGAGTCTCACCGATTAACACTGAACCCTATCGGAGTCTCACTGATTAACACTGAACCCTATGGGAGTCTCACTGATTAACACTGAACCCTATGGGAGTCTCACTGATTTACACTGAACCCTATGGGAGTCTCACTGATTAACACTGAACCCTATGGGAGTCTCACTGATTAACACTGAACCCTATGGGAGTCTCACTGATTAACATGGAACCCTATGGGAGTCTCACTGATTAACACTGAACCCTATGGGAGTCTCACTGATTAACACTGGACCCTATGGGAGTCTCACTGATGAACACTGAACCCTATGGTAGTCTCACTGATTAACACATGAACCTCACTGATTAACACTGAACCCTATGGGAGTCTCAATGATTAACACTGAACCCTATGGGAGTCTCAGTGATTTACACTGAACACTATGGGAGTCTCACTGATTAACACTGAACCCAATGGGAGTCTCACTGATTAACACTGAACCTTGTGGGAGTCTCACTGATTAACACTGAACCCTGTGGAAGTCTCACTGATTAACACTGAACCCTGTGGGAGTCTCACTGATTAACACTGAACCCTATGCGAGTCTCACTGATTAACACTTAACCCTATGGGAGTCTCACTGATTAACACTGAACCCTGTGGGAGTCTCACTGATTAACACTGAACCCTGGGGGATTCTCACTGATTAACACTGAACCCTATGGGAGTCTCACTGATTAACACTGAACCCTATGGGAGTCTCACTGATTAACACTGAACCCTATGGGAGTCTCACTGATTAACACTGAACCCTGTGGAGTCTCACTGATTAACACTGAACCGTGTGGGAGTCTCACCGATTAACACTGAACCCTATCGGAGTCTCACTGATTAACACTGAACCCTATGGGAGTCTCACTGATTAACACTGAACCCTATGGGAGTCTCACTGATTTACACTGAACCCTATGGGAGTCTCACTGATTAACACTGAACCCTATGGGAGTCTCACTGATTAACACTGAACCCTATGGGAGTCTCACTGATTAACACGGAACCCTATGGGAGTCTCACTGATTAACACTGAACCCTATGGGAGTCTCACTGATTAACACTGGACCCTATGGGAGTCTCACTGATGGACACTGAACCCTATGGTAGTCTCACTGATTAACACATGAACCTCACTGATTAACACTGAACCCTATGGGAGTCTCAATGATTAACACTGAACCCTATGGGAGTCTCACTGATTAACACTGAACCCTATGGGAGTCTCACCGATTAACACTGAACCCTATCGGAGTCTCACTGATTAACACTGAACCCTGTGGGAGTCTCACTGATAAACACTGAACCCTATGGGAGTCTCACTGATTAACACTGAACCCTATGGGAGTCTCACTGATTAACACTGAACCCTATGGGAGTCTCACTGATTAACACTGAACCCTGTGGGAGTCTCACTGATTAACACTGAACCGTGTGGGAGTCTCACCGATTAACACTGAACCCTATCGGAGTCTCACTGATTAACACTGAACCCTATGGGAGTCTCACTGATTAACACTGAACCCTATGGGAGTCTCACTGATTTACACTGAACCCTATGGGAGTCTCACTGATTAACACTGAACCCTA
The DNA here is from genome assembly GCF_048934315.1 of Petromyzon marinus. Classification (NCBI taxonomy): domain Eukaryota; kingdom Metazoa; phylum Chordata; class Hyperoartia; order Petromyzontiformes; family Petromyzontidae; genus Petromyzon; species Petromyzon marinus. The sequence goes on from NW_027423501.1 coordinate 3,395,412, forward strand.
TGGGAGTCTCACTGATTAACACTGAACCCTATGGGAGTCTCACTGATTAACACGGAACCCTATGGGAGTCTCACTGATTAACACTGAACCCTATGGGAGTCTCACTGATTAACACTGGACCCTATGGGAGTCTCACTGATGAACACTGAACCCTATCTTAGTCTCACTGATTAACACATGAACCTCACTGATTAACACTGAACCCTATGGGAGTCTCAATGATTAACACTGAACCCTATGGGAGTCTCACCGATTAACACTGAACCCTATCGGAGTCTCACTGATTAACACTGAACCCTATGGGATTCTCACTGATTAACACTGAACCCTATGGGAGTCTCACTGATTTATACTGAACCCTATGGGAGTCTCACTGATTAACACTGAACCCTATGGGAGTCTCACTGATTAACACTGAACACTATGGGAGTCTCACTGATTAACACGGAACCCTATGGGAGTCTCACTGATTAACACTGAACCCTGTGGGAGTCTCAATGATTAACACTGACCCCTGTGGGAGTCTCACTGATTAACACTGAACCCTATGGGAGTCTCACTGATTAACACTGAACCCTATGGGAGTCTTACTGATTAACACTGAACCCTGTGGGAGTCTCACTAATTAACACTGAACCCTATGGGAGTCTCACTGATGAACACTGAACCCAATGGGGGTCTCAATGATTTACACTGAACACTATGGGAGTCTCACTGATTAACACGGAACCCTATGGGAGTCTCACTGATTAACACTGAACCCTGTGGGAGTCTCACTGATTAACACTGAACCCTATGGGAGTCTCACTGATTAACATTGAATCCTATTGGAGTCTCACTGATTAACACTGAACCCTATGGGAGTCTCACTGATGAACACTGAACCCTATGGTAGTCTCACTGATTAACACATGAACCCCGTGGGAGTCTCACTGATTAACACTGAACCCTATGGGAGTCTCAATGATTAACACTGAACCCTATGGGAGTCTCACTGATTAACACTGAACCCTATGGGAGTCTCACCGATTAACACTGAACCCTATCGGAGTCTCACTGATTAACACTGAACCCTATGGGAGTCTCACTGATTAACACTGTACCCTATGGGAGTCTCACTGATTAACACTGAACCCTATGGGAGTCTCACTGATTAACACTGAACCCTGTGGGAGTCTCACTAATTAACACTGAACCCTATGGGAGTCTCACTGATGAAGACTGAACCCAATGGGAGTCTCATTGATTTACACTGAACCCTATTGGAGTCTCACTGATTAACACTGAACCCTATGAGAGTCTCACTGATTAACACTGAACCCTGTAGGAGTCTCATTAATTAACACTGCACCCTATGGGAGTCTCACTGATGAACACTGAACCCAATGGGAGTCTCAGTGATTTACACTGAACACTATGGGAGTCTCACTCATTAACACTGAACCCAATGGGAGTCTCACTGAATAACACTGAACCTTGTGGGAGTCTCACTGATTAACACTGAACCCTGTGGAAGTCTCACTGATTAACACTGAACCCTATGGGAGTCTCACTGATTAACACTGAACCCTATGGGAGTCTCACTGATTAACACTGAACCCTATGGGAGTCTCACTGATTAACACGGAACCCTATGGGAGTCTCACTGATTAACACTGAACCCTGTGGGAGTCTCACTGATTAACACTGAACCCTGTGGGAGTCTCACTGATTAACACTGAACCCTATGGGAGTCTCACTGATTAACACTGAACCCTATGGGAGTCTCACTGATTAACACTGAACCCTGTTGGAGTCTCACTGATTAACACTGAACCGTGTGGGAGTCTCACCGATTAACACTGAACCCTATGGGAGTCTCACTGATTAACACTGAACCCTATGGGAGTCTCACTGATTAACACTGAACCCTATGGGAGTCTCACTGATTAACACTGAACCCTATGGGAGTCTCACTGATTAACACTGGACCCTATGGGAGTCTCACTGATGAACACTGAACCCTATGGTAGTCTCACTGATTAACACATGAACCTCACTGATTAACACTGAACCCTATGGGAGTCTCAATGATTAACACTGAACCCTATGGGAGTCTCACTGATTAACACTGAACCCTATGGGAGTCTCACCGATTAACACTGAACCCTATCGGAGTCTCACTGATTAACACTGAACCCTGTGGGAGTCTCACTGATAAACACTGAACCTTATGGGAGTCTCACTGATTAACACTGAACCCTATGGGAGTCTCACTGATTAACACTGAACCCTATGGGAGTCTCACTGATTAACACTGAACCCTGTGGGAGTCTCACTGATTAACACTGAACCGTGTGGGAGTCTCACCGATTAACACTGAACCCTATCGGAGTCTCACTGATTAACACTGAACCCTATGGGAGTCTCACTGATTAACACTGAACCCTATGGGAGTCTCACTGATTTACACTGAACCCTATGGGAGTCTCACTGATTAACACTGAACCCTATGGGAGTCTCACTGATTAACACTGAACCCTATGGGAGTCTCACTGATTAACACGGAACCCTATGGGAGTCTCACTGATTAACACTGAACCCTATGGGAGTCTCACTGATTAACACTGGACCCTATGGGAGTCTCACTGATGAACACTGAACCCTATGGTAGTCTCACTGATTAACACATGAACCTCACTGATTAACACTGAACCCTATGGGAGTCTCAATGATTAACACTGAACCCTATGGGAGTCTCACTGATTAACACTGAACCCTATGGGAGTCTCACCGATTAACACTGAACCCTATCGGAGTGTCACTGATTAACACTGAACCCTATGAGAGTCTCACTGATTAACACTGAACCCTGTAGGAGTCTCATTAATTAACACTGCACCCTATGGGAGTCTCACTGATGAACACTGAACCCAATGGGAGTCTCAGTGATTTACACTGAACACTATGGGAGTCTCACTCATTAACACTGAACCCAATGGGAGTCTCACTGAATAACACTGAACCTTGTGGGAGTCTCACTGATTAACACTGAACCCTGTGGAAGTCTCACTGATTAACACTGAACCCTATGGGAGTCTCACTGATTAACACTGAACCCTATGGGAGTCTCACTGATTAACACTGAACCCTATGGGAGTCTCACTGATTAACACGGAACCCTATGGGAGTCTCACTGATTAACACTGAACCCTGTGGGAGTCTCACTGATTAACACTGAACCCTATGGGAGTCTCACTGATTAACACTGAACCCTATGGGAGTCTCACTGATTAACACTGAACCCTGTTGGAGTCTCACTGATTAACACTGAACCGTGTGGGAGTCTCACCGATTAACACTGAACCCTATCGGAGTCTCACTGATTAACACTGAACCCTATGGGAGTCTCACTGATTAACACTGAACCCTATGGGAGTCTCACTGATTTACACTGAACCCTATGGGAGTCTCACTGATTAACACTGAACCCTATGGGAGTCTCACTGATTAACACTGAACCCTATGGGAGTCTCACTGATTAACACGGAACCCTATGGGAGTCTCACTGATTAACACTGAACCCTATGGGAGTCTCACTGATTAACACTGGACCCTATGGGAGTCTCACTGATGAACACTGAACCCTATGGTAGTCTCACTGATGAACACTGAACCCAATGGGGGTCTCAATGATTAACACTGAACCCTGTGGGAGTCTCACTGATAAACACTGAACCTTATGGGAGTCTCACTGATTAACACTGAACCCTATGGGAGTCTCACTGATTAACACTGAACCCTATGGGAGTCTCACTGATTAACACTGAACCCTGTGGGAGTCTCACTGATTAACACTGAACCGTGTGGGAGTCTCACCGATTAACACTGAACCCTATCGGAGTCTCACTGATTAACACTGAACCCTATGGGAGTCTCACTGATTAACACTGAACCCTATGGGAGTCTCACTGATTTACACTGAACCCTATGGGAGTCTCACTGATTAACACTGAACCCTATGGGAGTCTCACTGATTAACACTGAACCCTATGGGAGTCTCACTGATTAACATGGAACCCTATGGGAGTCTCACTGATTAACACTGAACCCTATGGGAGTCTCACTGATTAACACTGGACCCTATGGGAGTCTCACTGATGAACACTGAACCCTATGGTAGTCTCACTGATTAACACATGAACCTCACTGATTAACACTGAACCCTATGGGAGTCTCAATGATTAACACTGAACCCTATGGGAGTCTCACTGATTAACACTGAACCCTATGGGAGTCTCACCGATTAACACTGAACCCTATCGGAGTGTCACTGATTAACACTGAACCCTATGAGAGTCTCACTGATTAACACTGAACCCTGTAGGAGTCTCATTAATTAACACTGCACCCTATGGGAGTCTCACTGATGAACACTGAACCCAATGGGAGTCTCAGTGATTTACACTGAACACTATGGGAGTCTCACTCATTAACACTGAACCCAATGGGAGTCTCACTGAATAACACTGAACCTTGTGGGAGTCTCACTGATTAACACTGAACCCTGTGGAAGTCTCACTGATTAACACTGAACCCTATGGGAGTCTCACTGATTAACACTGAACCCTATGGGAGTCTCACTGATTAACACTGAACCCTATGGGAGTCTCACTGATTAACACGGAACCCTATGGGAGTCTCACTGATTAACACTGAACCCTGTGGGAGTCTCACTGATTAACACTGAACCCTGTGGGAGTCTCACTGATTAACACTGAACCCTATGGGAGTCTCACTGATTAACACTGAACCCTATGGGAGTCTCACTGATTAACACTGAACCCTGTTGGAGTCTCACTGATTAACACTGAACCGTGTGGGAGTCTCACCGATTAACACTGAACCCTATCGGAGTCTCACTGATTAACACTGAACCCTATGGGAGTCTCACTGATTAACACTGAACCCTATGGGAGTCTCACTGATTTACACTGAACCCTATGGGAGTCTCACTGATTAACACTGAACCCTATGGGAGTCTCACTGATTAACACTGAACCCTATGGGAGTCTCACTGATTAACACGGAACCCTATGGGAGTCTCACTGATTAACACTGAACCCTATGGGAGTCTCACTGATTAACACTGGACCCTATGGGAGTCTCACTGATGAACACTGAACCCTATGGTAGTCTCACTGATTAACACATGAACCTCACTGATTAACACTGAACCCTATGGGAGTCTCAATGATTAACACTGAACCCTATGGGAGTCTCACTGATTAACACTGAACCCTATGGGAGTCTCACCGATTAACACTGAACCCTATCGGAGTCTCACTGATTAACACTGAACCCTGTGGGAGTCTCACTGATAAACACTGAACCTTATGGGAGTCTCACTGATTAACACTGAACCCTATGGGAGTCTCACTGATTAACACTGAACCCTATGGGAGTCTCACTGATTAACACTGAACCCTATGGGAGTCTCACTGATTAACACGGAACCCTATGGGAATCTCACTGATTAACACTGAACCCTGTGGGAGTCTCACTGATTAACACTGAACCCTGTGGGAGTCTCACTGATTAACACTGAACCCTATGGGGGTCTCACTGATTAACACTGAACCCTATGGGAGTCTTACTGATTAACACTGAACCCTGTGGGAGTCTCATTAATTAACACTGAACCCTATGGGAGTCTCACTGATGAACACTGAACCCAATGGGGGTCTCAATGATTTACACTGAACACTATGGGAGTCTCACTGATTAACACTGAACCCTATGGGAGTCTCACTGATTAACACTGAACCCTGTGGGAGTCTCACTGATAAACACTGAACCCTATGGGAGTCTCACTGATTAACACTGAACCCTATGGGAGTCTCACTGATTAACAATGAACCCTATGGGAGTCTCACTGATTAACACTGAACCCTGTGGGAGTCTCACTAATTAACACTGAACCCTATGGGAGTCTCACTGATGAAGACTGAACCCAATGGGAGTCTCATTGATTTACACTGAACCCTATTGGAGTCTCACTGATTAACACTGAACCCTATGGGAGTCTCACTGATTAACACTGATCCCTGTAGGAGTCTCACTAATTAACACTGCACCCTATGGGAGTCTCACTGATGAACACTGAACCCAATGGGAGTCTCAGTGATTTACACTGAACACTATGGGAGTCTCACTGATTAACACTGAACCCAATGGGAGTCTCACTGATTAACACTGAACCTTGTGGGAGTCTCACTGATTAACACTGAACCCTGTTGAAGTCTCACTGATTAACACTGAACCCTATGGGAGTCTCACTGATTAACACTGAACCCTATGCGAGTCTCACTTATTAACACTGAACCCTATGGGAGTCTCACTGATTAACACTGAACCCTGTGGGAGTCTCACTGATTAACACTGAACCCTGTGGGAGTCTCACTGATTAACACTGAACCCTATGGGAGTCTCACTGATTAACACTGAACCCTATGGGAGTCTCACTGATTAACACTGAGCCCTATGGGAGTCTCACTGATTAACACTGAACCCTGTGGGAGTCTCACTGATTAACACTGAACCCTATGGGAGTCTCACTGATTAACACTGATCCCTATGGGAGTCTCACTGATTAACACTGAACCCTATGGGAGTCTCTCTGATGAACATTGCACCCTATGGTAGTCTCACTGATTAACACATGAACGCCGTGGGAGTCTCACTGATTAACACTGAACCCTATGGGAGTCTCACTGATTAACACATGAACCCTGAGGGAGTCTCACTGATTAACACAGATCCCTGTGGGAGTCTCACTGATTAACACTGAACCCTCTGGGTGTCTCACTGATTAACACTGATCCCTATGGGAGTCTCATTGATTAACACTGAACCCTATGGGAGTCTCACTGATTAACACATGAACCCTGTGGGAGTACCTCACTGATTTACACTGAACCCTGTGGGAGTCCCACTGATTAACACTGAACCCTGTGGGAGTCTCACTGATTAACACTGAACACTGTGGGAGTCTCACTGATTAACACTGAACCCTGTGGGAGTCTCACTGATTACCCCTGAACCCTGTGGGAGTTTCACTGATTAACACGGAACCCTATGGGAGTCTCACTGATTAACACTTAACCCTATGGGAGTCTCACTGATTAACACTGATCCCTGTGGGAGTCTCACTGCTTAACACTGAACCCTATGGGAGTCTCACTGATTAACACTGAACCCTATGGGAGTCTCACTGATTAACACTGAACCCTATGGGAGTCTCACTGATTAACACTGAACCCTATGGGAGTCTCACTGATAAAAACTGAACCTTGTTGGAGTCTCACTAATTAACACTGAACCCTATGGGAGTCTCACTGATGAAGACTGAACCAAATGGGAGTCTCATTGATTTACACTGAACCCTATTGGCGTCTCACTGATTAACACTGAACCCTATGGGAGTCTCACTGATTAACACTGAACCCTGTAGGAGTCTCACTAATTAACACTGCACCCTATGGGAGTCTCACTGATGAACACTGAACCCAATGGGAGTCTCGGTGATTTACACTGAACACTATGGGAGTCTCACTGATTAACACTGAACCCAATGGGAGTCTCACTGATTAACACTGAAGCCTGTGGGAGTCTCACTGATTAACACTGAACCCTATGGGAGTCTCACAGATTAACGCTGAACCCTATGGGAGTCTCACTGGTTAACAATGAACACTATGGGAGTCTCACTGATTAAAACTGAAATCGATGGGATTCTCACTGATTAACAGTGAACACTATGGGAGTCTCACTGATTAACACTGAACCCAGTGGGAGTCTCAGTGATTAATACTGAACCCTATGGGAGTCTCACTGATTAACACTTAACCCTATGGGAGTCTCATTGATTAACACTGAACCCTGTGGGAGTCTCAATGATTAACACTGAACCCTATGGGAGTCTCACTGATTAACACTGAACCCTGCGGGAGTCTCACTGATTAACACTGAACCCTGTGGGAGTCTCACTGATTAACACTGATCCCTGTGGGAGTCTCACTGCTTAACACTGAACCCTATGGGAGTCTCACTGATTAACACTGAACCCTATGGGAGTCTCACTGATTAACACTGAACCCTATGGGAGTCTCATTGATTAACACTGAACCCTATGGGAGTCTCACTGATTAACACTGAACCCTGTTGGAGTCTCACTAATTAACACTGAACCCTATGGGAGTCTCACTGATTAACACTGAACCCTGTGGAAGTCTCACTGATTAACAGTGAACCCTGTGGGGGTCTCAGTGATTAATACTGAACCCTGTGGGAGTCTCCCTGATTAACACTGAACCCTGTGGGAATCTCAATGATTAACACAGAACCCTATGGGAGTCTCACTGATTAAGTCTGAACCCTGTGGGAGTCTCACTGATTAACACTGAACCCTATGGGAGTCTCACTGATTAACACTGAACCCTATGGGAGTCTCACTGATTAACACTGAACCCTGTGGGAGTCTCACTGATTAACACTGAACCCTATGGGAGTCTCACTGATTAACACTGAACCCTATGGGAGTCTCACTTATTAACACTGAACCCTGTGGAAGTCTCACTGATTAACACTGAACCCTATGGGAGTCTCACTGATTAACACTGAACCTATGAGTCTCAGTATTTAACACTGAACCCTATGGGAGTCTCACTCATTAACACTGAACCCTGTTGGAGTCTAAATGATTAATACTGTACCCTATGGGAGTCTCAGTGATTAACACTGAACCCTGTGGGAGTCTCACTGATTAACACTGAACCCTGTGGGAGTCTCACTGATTAACACTGAACCCTATGGGAGTCTCACTGATTAACAATGAACCATGTGGGTGTCTCACTGATTAACACTGAACCCTATGGGAGTCTCACTTATTAACACTGAACCCTGTGGGAGTCTCCCTGATTAACAATGAACCCTGTGGGAGTCTCACTGATTAACACTGAACCCTATGGGAGTCTCACTGATTAACTCTGAACCATCTGGGAGGCTCACTGATTAACACTGAACCCTATGGGAGTCTCACTGATTAACACTGAATCATGTGGGTGTCTCACTGATTAACACTGAACCCTATGGGAGTCTCACTTATTAACACTGAACCCTGTGGGAGTCTCACTGATTAACACTGAACCCTGTGGGAGTCTCACTGATTAACACTGAACCCTATGGGAGTCTCACTGATTAACACTGAACCCTATGGGAGTCTCACTGATTAACAATTAACTCTGTGGGAGTCTCACTGATTAACACTGAACCCTATGGGAGTCTCACTGATTAACACTGAACCCTGTGGGAGTCTCACTAATTAACACTGAACCCTGTGGGAGTCTCACAGATTAACACTGAACACTATGGGAGTCTCACTGATTAACAATGAACCCTATGGGAGTCTCACTGATTAACACTGAACCCTGTGGAAGTCTCACTGATTAACAGTGAACCCTGTGGGAGTCTCAGTGATTAACACTGAACCCTGTGGGAGTCTCCCTGATTAACACTGAACCCTGTGGGAATCTCAATGATTAACACAGAACCCTATGGGAGTCTCACTGATTAACTCTGAACCCTGTGGGAGTCTCACTGATTAACACTGAACCCTATGGGAGTCTCACTGATTAACACTGAACCCTATGGGAGTCTCACTGATTAACACTGAACCCTGTGGGAGTCTCACTGATTAACACTGAACCCTATGGAAGTCTCACTGATTAACACTGAACCCTATGGGAGTCTCACTTACTAACACTGAACCCTGTGGGAGTCTCACTGATTAACACTGAACCCTATGGGAGTCTCACTGATTAACACTGAACCTATGAGTCTCAGTATTTAACACTGAACCCTATGGGAGTCTCACTCATTAACACTGAACCCTGTTGGAGTCTAACTGATTAATACTGTACCCTATGGGAGTCTCAGTGATTAACACTGAACCCTGTGGGAGTCTCACTGATTAACACTGAACCCTGTGGGAGTCTCACTGATTAACACTGAACCCTGTGGGAGTCTCACTGATTAACACTGAACCCTATGGGAGTCTCACTGATTAACAATGAACCATGTGGGTGTCTCACTGATTAACACTGAACCCTATGGGAGTCTCACTTATTAACACTGAACCCTGTGGGAGTCTCACTGATTAACACTGAACCCTGTGGGAGTCTCACTGATTAACACTGAACCCTATGGGAGTCTCACTGATTAACACTGAACTCTGTGGGAGTCTCACTGATTAACACTGAACCCTATGGTAGTCTCACTGATTAACACTGAACCCTGTGGGAGTCTCACTAATTAACACTGAACCCTGTGGGAGTCTCACAGATTAACACTGAACCCTATGGGAGTCTCACTGATTAACAATGAACCCTATGGGAGTCTCACTGATTAACACTGAACCCTGTGGAAGTCTCACTGATTAACACTGAACCCTGTGGGAGTCTCAGTGATTAACACTGAACCCTGTGGGAGTCTCCCTGATTAACACTGAACCCTGTGGGAGTCTCAATGATTAACACTGAACCCTATGGGAGTCTCACTGATTAACACATGAACCCTGTGGGAGTACCTCACTGATTTACACTGAACACTGTGGGAGTCCCACTGATTAACACTGAACCCTGTGGGAGTCTCACTGATTAACACTGAACACCGTGGGAGTCTCACTGATTAACACTGAACCCTCTGGGTGTCTCACTGATTAACACTGATCCCTATGGGAGTCTCATTGATTAACACTGAACCCTATGGGAGTCTCACTGATTAACACATGAACCCTGTGGGAGTACCTCACTGATTTACACTGAACCCTGTGGGAGTCCCACTGATTAACACTGAACCCTGTGGGAGTCTCACTGATTAACACTGAACACTGTGGGAGTCTCACTGATTAACACTGAACCCTGTGGGAGTCTCACTGATTACCCCTGAACCCTGTGGGAGTTTCACTGATTAACACGGAACCCTTTGGGAGTCTCACTGATTAACACTTAACCCTATGGGAGTCTCATTGATTAACACTGAACCCTGTGGGAGTCTCAATGATTAACACTGAACCCTATGGGAGTCTCACTGATTAACACTGAACCCTGTGGGAGTCTCACTGATTAACACTGAACCCTGTGGGAGTCTCACTGATTAACACTGATCCCTGTGGGAGTCTCACTGCTTAACACTGAACCCTATGGGAGTCTCACTGATTAACACTGAACCCTATGGGAGTCTCACTGATTAACACTGAACCCTATGGGAGTCTCACTGATTAACACTGAACCCTATGGGAGTCTCACTGATAAACACTGAACCTTGTTGGAGTCTCACTAATTAACACTGAACCCTATGGGAGTCTCACTGATGAAGACTGAACCAAATGGGAGTCTCATTGATTTACACTGAACCCTATTGGCGTCTCACTGATTAACACTGAACCCTATGGGAGTCTCACTGATTAACACTGAACCCTGTAGGAGTCTCACTAATTAACACTGCACCCTATGGGAGTCTCACTGATGAACACTGAACCCAATGGGAGTCTCGGTGATTTACACTGAACACTATGGGAGTCTCACTGATTAACACTGAACCCAATGGGAGTCTCACTGATTAACACTGAAGCCTGTGGGAGTCTCACTGATTAACACTGAACCCTATGGGAGTCTCACAGATTAACGCTGAACCCTATGGGAGTCTCACTGGTTAACAATGAACACTATGGGAGTCTCACTGATTAAAACTGAAATCGATGGGATTCTCACTGATTAACAGTGAACACTATGGGAGTCTCACTGATTAACACTGAACCCAGTGGGAGTCTCAGTGATTAATACTGAACCCTATGGGAGTCTCACTGATTAACACTTAACCCTATGGGAGTCTCATTGATTAACACTGAACCCTGTGGGAGTCTCAATGATTAACACTGAACCCTATGGGAGTCTCACTGATTAACACTGAACCCTGTGGGAGTCTCACTGATTAACACTGAACCCTGTGGGAGTCTCACTGATTAACACTGATCCCTGTGGGAGTCTCACTGCTTAACACTGAACCCTATGGGAGTCTCACTGATTAACACTGAACCCTATGGGAGTCTCACTGATTAACACTGAACCCTATGGGAGTCTCATTGATTAACACTGAACCCTATGGGAGTCTCACTGATTAACACTGAACCCTGTTGGAGTCTCACTAATTAACACTGAACCCTATGGGAGTCTCACTGATTAACACTGAACCCTGTGGAAGTCTCACTGATTAACAGTGAACCCTGTGGGGGTCTCAGTGATTAACACTGAACCCTGTGGGAGTCTCCCTGATTAACACTGAACCCTGTGGGAATCTCAATGATTAACACAGAACCCTATGGGAGTCTCACTGATTAACTCTGAACCCTGTGGGAGTCTCACTGATTAACACTGAACCCTATGGGAGTCTCACTGATTAACACTGAACCCTATGGGAGTCTCACTGATTAACACTGAACCCTGTGGGAGTCTCACTGATTAACACTGAACCCTATGGGAGTCTCACTGATTAACACTGAACCCTATGGGAGTCTCACTTATTAACACTGAACCCTGTGGAAGTCTCACTGATTAACACTGAACCCTATGGGAGTCTCACTGATTAACACTGAACCTATGAGTCTCAGTATTTAACACTGAACCCTATGGGAGTCTCACTCATTAACACTGAACCCTGTTGGAGTCTAAATGATTAATACTGTACCCTATGGGAGTCTCAGTGATTAACACTGAACCCTGTGGGAGTCTCACTGATTAACACTGAACCCTGTGGGAGTCTCACTGATTAACACTGAACCCTATGGGAGTCTCACTGATTAACAATGAACCATGTGGGTGTCTCACTGATTAACACTGAACCCTATGGGAGTCTCACTTATTAACACTGAACCCTGTGGGAGTCTCCCTGATTAACAATGAACCCTGTGGGAGTCTCACTGATTAACACTGAACCCTATGGGAGTCTCACTGATTAACTCTGAACCATCTGGGAGTCACACTGATTAACACTGAACCCTATGGGAGTCTCACTGATTAACACTGAATCATGTGGGTGTCTCACTGATTAACACTGAACCCTATGGGAGTCTCACTTATTAACACTGAACCCTGTGGGAGTCTCACTGATTAACACTGAACCCTGTGGGAGTCTCACTGATTAACACTGAACCCTATGGGAGTCTCACTGATTAACACTGAACCCTATGGGAGTCTCACTGATTAACAATTAACTCTGTGGGAGTCTCACTGATTAACACTGAACCCTATGGGAGTCTCACTGATTAACACTGAACCCTGTGGGAGTCTCACTAATTAACACTGAACCCTGTGGGAGTCTCACAGATTAACACTGAACACTATGGGAGTCTCACTGATTAACAATGAACCCTATGGGAGTCTCACTGATTAACACTGAACGCTGTAAAAGTCTCACTGATTAACAGTGAACCCTGTGGGAGTCTCAGTGATTAACACTGAACCCTGTGGGAGTCTCCCTGATTAACACTGAACCCTGTGGGAATCTCAATGATTAACACAGAACCCTATGGGAGTCTCACTGATTAACTCTGAACCCTGTGGGAGTCTCACTGATTAACACTCAACCCTATGGGAGTCTCACTGATTAACACTGAACCCTATGGGAGTTTCACTGATTAACACTGAACCCTGTGGGAGTCTCACTGATTAACACTGAACCCTATGGAAGTCTCACTGATTAACACTGAACCCTATGGGAGTCTCACTTACTAACACTGAACCCTGTGGGAGTCTCACTGATTAACACTGAACCCTATGGGAGTCTCACTGATTAACACTGAACCTATGAGTCTCAGTATTTAACACTGAACCCTATGGGAGTCTCACTCATTAACACTGAACCCTGTTGGAGTCTAACTGATTAATACTGTACCCTATGGGAGTCTCAGTGATTAACACTGAACCCTGTGGGAGTCTCACTGATTAACACTGAACCCTGTGGGAGTCTCACTGATTAACACTGAACCCTATGGGAGTCTCACTGATTAACAATGAACCATGTGGGTGTCTCACTGATTAACACTGAACCCTATGGGAGTCTCACTTATTAACACTGAACCCTGTGGGAGTCTCACTGATTAACACTGAACCCTGTAGGAGTCTCACTGATTAACACTGAACCCTATGGGAGTCTCACTGATTAACACTGAACTCTGTGGGAGTCTCACTGATTAACACTGAACCCTATGGTAGTCTCACTGATTAACACTGAACCCTGTGGGAGTCTCACTAATTAACACTGAACCCTGTGGGAGTCTCACAGATTAGCACTGAACCCTATGGGAGTCTCACTGATTAACAATGAACCCTATGGGAGTCTCACTGATTAACACTGAACCCTGTGGAAGTCTCACTGATTAACACTGAACCCTGTGGGAGTCTCAGTGATTAACACTGAACCCTGTGGGAGTCTCCCTGATTAACACTGAACCCTGTGGGAGTCTCAATGATTAACACTGAACCCTATGGGAGTCTCACTGATTAACACATGAACCCTGTGGGAGTACCTCACTGATTTACACTGAACCCTGTGGGAGTCCCACTGATTAACACTGAACCCTGTGGGAGTCTCACTGATTAACACTGAACACTGTGGGAGTCTCACTGATTAACACTGAACCCTCTGGGTGTCTCACTGATTAACACTGATCCCTATGGGAGTCTCATTGATTAACACTGAACCCTATGGGAGTCTCACTGATTAACACATGAACCCTGTGGGAGTACCTCACTGATTTACACTGAACCCTGTGGGAGTCCCACTGATTAACACTGAACCCTGTGGGAGTCTCACTGATTAACACTGAACACTGTGGGAGTCTCACTGATTAACACTGAACCCTGTGGGAGTCTCACTGATTACCCCTGAACCCTGTGGGAGTTTCACTGATTAACACGGAACCCTTTGGGAGTCTCACTGATTAACACTTAACCCTATGGGAGTCTCATTGATTAACACTGAACCCTGTGGGAGTCTCAATGATTAACACTGAACCCTATGGGAGTCTCACTGATTAACACTGAACCCTGTGGGAGTCTCACTGATTAACACTGAACCCTGTGGGAGTCTCACTGATTAACACTGATCCCTGTGGGAGTCTCACTGCTTAACACTGAACCCTATGGGAGTCTCACTGATTAACACTGAACCCTATGGGAGTCTCACTGATTAACACTGAACCCTATGGGAGTCTCACTGATTAACACTGAACCCTATGGGAGTCTCACTGATAAACACTGAACCTTGTTGGAGTCTCACTAATTAACACTGAACCCTATGGGAGTCTCACTGATGAAGACTGAACCAAATGGGAGTCTCATTGATTTACACTGAACCCTATTGGCGTCTCACTGATTAACACTGAACCCTATGGGAGTCTCACTGATTAACACTGAACCCTGTAGGAGTCTCACTAATTAACACTGCACCCTATGGGAGTCTCACTGATGAACACTGAACCCAATGGGAGTCTCGGTGATTTACACTGAACACTATGGGAGTCTCACTGATTAACACTGAACCCAATGGGAGTCTCACTGATTAACACTGAAGCCTGTGGGAGTCTCACTGATTAACACTGAACCCTATGGGAGTCTCACAGATTAACGCTGAACCCTATGGGAGTCTCACTGGTTAACAATGAACACTATGGGAGTCTCACTGATTAACACTGAAATCGATGGGATTCTCACTGATTAACAGTGAACACTATGGGAGTCTCACTGATTAACACTGAACCCAGTGGGAGTCTCAGTGATTAATACTGAACCCTATGGGAGTCTCACTGATTAACACTTAACCCTATGGGAGTCTCATTGATTAACACTGAACCCTGTGGGAGTCTCAATGATTAACACTGAACCCTATGGGAGTCTCACTGATCAACACTGAACCCTGTGGGAGTCTCACTGATTAACACTGAACCCTGTGGGAGTCTCACTGATTAACACTGATCCCTGTGGAAGTCTCACTGCTTAACACTGAACCCTATGGGAGTCTCACTGATTAACACTGAACCCTATGGGAGTCTCACTGATTAACACTGAACCCTATGGGAGTCTCACTGATTAACACTGAACCCTATGGGAGTCTCACTGATTAACACTGAACCCTGTTGGAGTCTCACTAATTAACACTGAACCCTATGGGAGTCTCACTGATTAGCACTGAACCCTGTGGAAGTCTCACTGATTAACACTGAACCCTGTGGGAATCTCAATGATTAACACAGAACCCTATGGGAGTCTCACTGATTAACTCTGAACCCTGTGGGAGTCTCACTGATTAACACTGAACCCTATGGGAGTCTCACTGATTAACACTGAACCCTATGGGAGTCTCACTGATTAACACTGAACCCTGTGGGAGTCTCACTGATTAACACTGAACCCTATGGGAGTCTCAATGATTAACACTGAACCCTATGGGAGTCTCACTTATTAACACTGAACCCTGTGGAAGTCTCACTGATTAACACTGAACCCTATGGGAGTCTCACTGATTAACACTGAACCTATGAGTCTCAGTATTTAACACTGAACCCTATGGGAGTCTCACTCATTAACACTGAACCCTGTTGGAGTCTAAATGATTAATACTGTACCCTATGGGAGTCTCAGTGATTAACACTGAACCCTGTAGGAGTCTCACTGATTAACACTGAACCCTGTGGGAGTCTCACTGATTAACACTGAACCCTATGGGAGTCTCACTGATTAACAATGAACCATGTGGGTGTCTCACTGATTAACACTGAACCCTATGGGAGTCTCACTTATTAACACTGAACCCTGTGGGAGTCTCCCTGATTAACAATGAACCCTGTGGGAGTCTCACTGATTAACACTGAACCCTATGGGAGTCTCACTGATTAACTCTGAACCATCTGGGAGTCTCACTGATTAACACTGAACCCTATGGGAGTCTCACTGATTAACACTGAACCATGTGGGTGTCTCACTGATTAACACTGAACCCTATGGGAGTCTCACTTATTAACACTGAACCCTGTGGGAGTCTCACTGATTAACACTGAACCCTGTGGGAGTCTCACTGATTAACACTGAACCCTATGGGAGTCTCACTGATTAACACTGAACCCTATGGGAGTCTCACTGATTAACACTGAACTCTGTGGGAGTCTCACTGATTAACACTGAACCCTATGGGAGTCTCACTGATTAACACTGAACCCTATGGGAGTCTCACTGATTAAAACTGAACCCTGTGGGAGTCTCACTGATTAACACTGAACCCTATGGAAGTCTCACTGATTAACACTGAACCCTATGGGAGTCTCACTTACTAACACTGAACCCTGTGGGAGTCTCACTGATTAACACTGAACCTTATGGGAGTCTCACTGATTAACACTGAACCTATGAGTCTCAGTATTTAACACTGAACCCTATGGGAGTCTCACTCATTAACACTGAACCCTGTTGGAGTCTAACTGATTAATACTGTACCCTATGGGAGTCTCAGTGATTAACACTGAACCCTGTGGGAGTCTCACTGATTAACACTGAACCCTGTGGGAGTCTCATTGATTAACACTGAACCCTATGGGAGTCTCACTGATTAACAATGAACCATGTGGGTGTCTCACTGATTAACACTGAACCCTATGGGAGTCTCACTTATTAACACTGAACCCTGTGGGAGTCTCACTGATTAACACTGAACCCTGTGGGAGTCTCACTGATTAACACTGAACCCTATGGGAGTCTCACTGATTAACACTGAACTCTGTGGGAGTCTCACTGATTAACACTGAACCCTATGGTAGTCTCACTGATTAACACTGAACCCTGTGGGAGTCTCACTAATTAACACTGAACCCTGTGGGAGTCTCACAGATTAACACTGAACCCTATGGGAGTCTCACTGATTAACAATGAACCCTATGGTAGTCTCACTGATTAACACTGAACCCTGTGGAAGTCTCACTGATTAACACTGAACCCTGTGGGAGTCTCAGTGATTAACACTGAACCCTGTGGGAGCCTCCCTGATTAACACTGAACCCTGTGGGAGTCTCAATGATTAACACTGAACCCTATGGGAGTCTCACTGATTAACTCTGAACCCTGTGGGAGTCTCACTGATTAACACTGAACCCTATGGGAGTCTCACTGATTAACACTGAACCCTATGGGAGTCTCACTGATTAACACTGAACCCTGTGGGCGTCTCACTGATTAACACTGAACCCTATGGGAGTCTCACTTATTAACACTGAACCCTGTGGGAGTCTCACTGATTAACACTGAACCCTGTGGGAGTCTCACTGATTAACACTGAACCCTATGGGAGTCTCACTGATTAACACTGAACTCTGTGGGAGTCTCACTGATTAACACTGAACCCTATGGGAGTCTCACTGATTAACACTGAACCCGGTGGGAGTCTCACTAATTAACACTGAACCCTGTGGGAGTCTCACAGATTAACACTGAACCCTATGGGAGTCTCACTGATTAACAATAAACCCTATGGGAGTCTCACTGATTAACACTGAACCATGTGGAAGTCTCACTGATTAACACTGAACCCTGTGGGAGTCTCACTGATTAACACTGAACCCTGTGGGAGTCTCACTGATTAACACTGAACCCTGTGGGAGTTTCACTGATTAACACTGAACCCTATGGGAGTCTCACTGATTAACATTGCACCCTGTGGGAGTCTCACTGATTCACACAGAACCCTATGAGTCTCAGTAATTAACACTGAACCCTATGGGAGTCTCACTGATTAACACTGACCCCTGTTGGAGTCTCACTGATTAATACTGTACCATATGGGAGTCTCAGTGATTAACACTGAACCCTGTGGGAGTCTCCCTGATTAACAATGAACCCTGTGGGAGTCTCACTGATTAACACTGAACCCTATGGGAGTCTCACTGATTAACTCTGAACCCTGTGGGAGTCTCACTGATTAACACTGAACCCTATGGGAGTCTCACTGATTAACTCTGAACCCTCTGGGAGTCTCCCTGATTAACAATGAACCCTGTGGGAGTCTCACTGATTAACACTGAACCCTATGGGAGTCTCACTGATTAACTCTGAACCCTCTGGGAGTCTCACTGATTAACACTGAACCATGTGGGTGTCTCACTGATTAACACTGAACCCTAAGGGAGTCTCACTTATTAACACTGAACCCTGTGGGAGTCTCACTGATTAACACTGAACCCTGTGGGAGTCTCACTGATTAACACTGAACCCTATGGGAGTCTCACTGATTAACACTGAACTCTGTGGGAGTCTCACTGATTAACACTGAACCCTATGGGAGTCTCACTGATTAACACTGAACCCTGTGGGAGTCTCACTGATTAACACTGAACCCTGTGGGAGTCTCACTGATTAACACTGAACCCTATGGGAGTCTCACTGATTAACACTGAACCCTATGGGAGTCTCACTTATTAACACTGAACCCTGTGGAAGTCTCACTGATTAACACTGAACCCTATGGGAGTCTCACTGATTAACACTGAACCTATGAGTCTCAGTATTTAACACTGAACCCTATGGGAGTCTCACTCATTAACACTGAACCCTGTTGGAGTCTAAATGATTAATACTGTACCCTATGGGAGTCTCAGTGATTAACACTGAACCCTGTAGGAGTCTCACTGATTAACACTGAACCCTGTGGGAGTCTCACTGATTAACACTGAACCCTATGGGAGTCTCACTGATTAACAATGAACCATGTGGGTGTCTCACTGATTAACACTGAACCCTATGGGAGTCTCACTTATTAACACTGAACCCTGTGGGAGTCTCCCTGATTAACAATGAACCCTGTGGGAGTCTCACTGATTAACACTGAACCCTATGGGAGTCTCACTGATTAACTCTGAACCATCTGGGAGTCTCACTGATTAACACTGAACCCTATGGGAGTCTCACTGATTAACACTGAACCATGTGGGTGTCTCACTGATTAACACTGAACCCTATGGGAGTCTCACTTATTAACACTGAACCCTGTGGGAGTCTCACTGATTAACACTGAACCCTGTGGGAGTCTCACTGATTAACACTGAACCCTATGGGAGTCTCACTGATTAACACTGAACCCTATGGGAGTCTCACTGATTAACACTGAACTCTGTGGGAGTCTCACTGATTAACACTGAACCCTATGGGAGTCTCACTGATTAACACTGAACCCTATGGGAGTCTCACTGATTAAAACTGAACCCTGTGGGAGTCTCACTGATTAACACTGAACCCTATGGAAGTCTCACTGATTAACACTGAACCCTATGGGAGTCTCACTTACTAACACTGAACCCTGTGGGAGTCTCACTGATTAACACTGAACCTTATGGGAGTCTCACTGATTAACACTGAACCTATGAGTCTCAGTATTTAACACTGAACCCTATGGGAGTCTCACTCATTAACACTGAACCCTGTTGGAGTCTAACTGATTAATACTGTACCCTATGGGAGTCTCAGTGATTAACACTGAACCCTGTGGGAGTCTCACTGATTAACACTGAACCCTGTGGGAGTCTCATTGATTAACACTGAACCCTATGGGAGTCTCACTGATTAACAATGAACCATGTGGGTGTCTCACTGATTAACACTGAACCCTATGGGAGTCTCACTTATTAACACTGAACCCTGTGGGAGTCTCACTGATTAACACTGAACCCTGTGGGAGTCTCACTGATTAACACTGAACCCTATGGGAGTCTCACTGATTAACACTGAACTCTGTGGGAGTCTCACTGATTAACACTGAACCCTATGGTAGTCTCACTGATTAACACTGAACCCTGTGGGAGTCTCACTAATTAACACTGAACCCTGTGGGAGTCTCACAGATTAACACTGAACCCTATGGGAGTCTCACTGATTAACAATGAACCCTATGGGAGTCTCACTGATTAACACTGAACCCTGTGGAAGTCTCACTGATTAACACTGAACCCTGTGGGAGTCTCAGTGATTAACACTGAACCCTGTGGGAGCCTCCCTGATTAACACTGAACCCTGTGGGAGTCTCAATGATTAACACTGAACCCTATGGGAGTCTCACTGATTAACTCTGAACCCTGTGGGAGTCTCACTGATTAACACTGAACCCTATGGGAGTCTCACTGATTAACACTGAACCCTATGGGAGTCTCACTGATTAACACTGAACCCTGTGGGCGTCTCACTGATTAACACTGAACCCTATGGGAGTCTCACTTATTAACACTGAACCCTGTGGGAGTCTCACTGATTAACACTGAACCCTGTGGGAGTCTCACTGATTAACACTGAACCCTATGGGAGTCTCACTGATTAACACTGAACTCTGTGGGAGTCTCACTGATTAACACTGAACCCTATGGGAGTCTCACTGATTAACACTGAACCCGGTGGGAGTCTCACTAATTAACACTGAACCCTGTGGGAGTCTCACAGATTAACACTGAACCCTATGGGAGTCTCACTGATTAACAATAAACCCTATGGGAGTCTCACTGATTAACACTGAACCATGTGGAAGTCTCACTGATTAATACTGTACCCTATGGGAGTCTCAGTGATTAACACTGAACCCTGTGGGAGTCTCCCTGATTAACAATGAACCCTGTGGGAGTCTCACTGATTAACACTGAACCCTATGGGAGTCTCACTGATTAACTCTGAACCCTCTGGGAGTCTCACTGATTAACACTGAACCCTATGGGAGTCTCACTGATTAACACTGAACCATGTGGGTGTCTCACTGATTAACACTGAACCCTAAGGGAGTCTCACTTATTAACACTGAACCCTGTGGAAGTCTCACTGATTAACACTGAACCCTGTGGGAGTCTCACTGATTAACACTGAACCCTATGGGAGTCTCACTGATTAACACTGAACTCTGTGGGAGTCTCACTGATTAACACTGAACCCTATGGGAGTCTCACTGATTAACACTGAACCCTGTGGGAGTCTTACTAATTAACAATGCACCCTGTGGGAGTCTCACAGATTAACACTGAACACTATGGGAGTCTCACTGATTAACAATGAACCCTATGGGAGTCTCACTGATTAACACTGAACCCTGTGAAAGTCTCACTGATTAATACTGTACCCTATGGGAGTCTCAGTGATTAACACTGAATCCTGTGGGAGTCTCCCTGATTAACAATGAACCCTGTGGGAGTCTCACTGATTAACACTGAACCCTATGGGAGTCTCACTGATTAACTCTGAACCCTCTGGGAGTCTCACTGATTAACACTGAACCCTATGGGAGTCTCACTGATTAACACTGAATCATGTGGGTGTCTCACTGATTAACACTGAACCCTAAGGGAGTCTCACTTATTAACACTGAACCCTGTGGGAGTCTCACTGATTAACACTGAACCCTGTGGGAGTCTCACTGATTAACACTGAACCCTATGGGAGTCTCACTGATTAACACTGAACTCTGTGGGAGTCTCACTGATTAACACTGAACCCTATGGGAGTCTCACTGATTAACACTGAACCCTGTGGGAGTCTTACTAATTAACAATGCACCCTGTGGGAGTCTCACAGATTAACACTGAACACTATGGGAGACTCACTGATTAACAATGAACCCTATGGGAGTCTCACTGATTAACACTGAACCCTAGGGCAGTCTCACTGATTAACACTGAACCCTGTGGGAGTCTCACTGATTAACACTGAACCCTGTGGGAATCTCAATGATTAACACGGAACCCTATGGGAGTCTCACTGATTAACTCTGAACCCTGTGGGAGTCTCACTGATTAACACTGAACCCTATGGGAGTCTCACTGATTAACACTGAACCCTATGGGAGTCTCACTGATTAACACTGAACCCTGTGGGAGTCTCACTGATTAACACTGAACCCTATGGGAGTCTCACTGATTAACACTGAACCCTAGGGCAGTCTCACTGATTAACACTGAACCCTGTGGGAGTCTCACTGATTAACACTGAACCCTATGGGAGTCTCACTGATTAACACTGAACCTATGAGTCTCATTATTTAACACTGAACCCTATGGGAGTATCACTCATTAACACTGAACCCTGTTGGAGTCTAACTGATTAATACTGTACCCTATGGGAGTCTCAGTGATTAACACTGAACCCTGTGGGAGTCTCACTGATTAACACTGAACCCTGTGGGAGTCTCACTGATTAACACTGAACCCTATGGGAGTCTCACTGATTAACAATGAACCCTGTGGGAGTCTCACTGATTAACACTGAACCATGTGGGTGTCTCACTGATTAACACTGAACCCTATGGGAGTCTCACTTATTAACACTGAACCCTGTGGGAGTCTCACTGATTAACACTGAACCCTGTGGGAGTCTCACTGATTAACACTGAACCCTATGGGAGTCTCACTGATTAACACTGAACTCTGTGGGAGTCTCACTGATTAACACTGAACCCTATGGGAGTCTCACTGATTAACACTGAACCCTGTGGGAGTCTCACTAATTAACACTGAACCCTGTGGGAGTCTCACAGATTAACACTGAACCCTATGGGAGTCTCACTGATTAACACTGAACCCTATGGAAGTCTCACTGATTAACACTGAACCCTGTGGAAGTCTCACTGATTAACACTGAACCCTGTTGGAGTCTCAGTGATTAACACTGAACCCTGTGGGAGTCTCACTGATTAACACTGAACCCTATGGGAGTCTCACTGATTAACACTGAACCCTATGGGAGTCTCACTGATTAACACTGAACCCTGTGGAAGTCTCACTGATTAACACTGAACCCTATGGGAGTCTCACTGATTAACACTGAACCCTGTGGGAGTCTCACTGATTAACACTGAACCCTATGGGAGTCTCACTGATTAACACTGAACCCTGTTGGAGTCTAACTGATTAATACTGTACTCTATGGGAGTCTCAGTGATTAACACTGAACCCTGTGGGAGTCTCACTGATTAACACTGAACCCTGTGGGAGTCTCACTAATTAACACTGAACCCTATGGGAGTCTCACTCATTAACACTGAACCCTGTTGGAGTCTAACTGATTAATACTGTACCCTATGGGAGTCTCACTGATTAACACTGAACCTTGTGGGAGTCTCACTGATTAACACTGAACTCTGTGGGAGTCTCAGTGATTAACACTGAACCCTGTGGGAGTCTCACTGATTAACACTGAACCCTATGGGAGTCTCACTGATTAACACTGAACCCTATGGGAGTCTCACTGATTAACACTGAACCCTGTGGAAGTCTCACTGATTAACACTGAACCCTATGGGAGTCTCACTGATTAACACTGAACCCTGTGGGAGTCTCACTGATTAACACTGAACCCTGAGGAAGTCTCACTGATTAACACTGAACCCTATGGGAGTCTCACTGATTAACACTGAACCCTGTGGGAGTCTCACTGATTAACACTGAACCCTATGGGAGTCTCACTGATTAACACTGAACCCTATGGGAGTCTCACTGATTAACACTGAACCCTGTGGGAGTCTCACTGATTAACACTGAACCCTATGGGAGTCTCACTGATTAACACTGAACCTATGAGTCTCAGTATTTAACACTGAACCCTATGGGAGTCTCACTCATTAACACTGAACCCTGTTGGAGTCTAACTGATTAATACTGTACCCTATGGGAGTCTCAGTGATTAACACTGAACCCTGTGGGAGTCTCACTGATTAACACTGAACCCTGTGGGAGTCTCACTAATTAACACTGAACCCTGTGGGAGTCTCACAGATTAACACTGAACCCTATGGGAGTCTCACTGATTAACAATGAACCCTATGGGAGTCTCACTGATTAACACTGAACCCTGTGGAAGTCTCACTGATTAACACTGAACCCTGTTGGAGTCTCAGTGATTAACACTGAACCCTGTGGGAGTCTCACTGATTAACACTGAACCCTATGGGAGTCTCACTGATTAACACTGAACCCTATGGGAGTCTCACTGATTAACACTGAACCCTGTGGAAGTCTCACTGATTAACACTGAACCCTATGGGAGTCTCACTGATTAACACTGAACCCTGTGGGAGTCTCACTGATTAACACTGAACCCTATGGGAGTCTCACTGATTAACACTGAACCCTATGGGAGTCTCACTGATAAACACTGAACCCTGTGGGAGTCTCACTGATTAACACTGAACCCTATGGGAGTCTCACTGATTAACACTGAACCTATGAGTCTCAGTATTTAACACTGAACCCTATGGGAGTCTCACTCATTAACACTGAACCCTGTTGGAGTCTAACTGATTAATACTGTACCCTATGGGAGTCTCAGTGATTAACACTGAACCCTGTGGGAGTCTCCCTGATTAACACTGAACCCTATGGGAGTCTCACTGATTAACACTGAACCATGTGGGTGTCTCACTGATTAACACTGAACCCTATGGGAGTCTCACTTATTAACACTGAACCCTGTGGGAGTCTCACTGATTATCACTGAACCCTGTGGGAGTCTCACTGATTAACACTGAATCCTATGGGAGTCTCACTGATTAACACTGAACTCTGTGGGAGTCTCACTGATTAACACTGAACCCTATGGGAGTCTCACTGATTAACACTGAACCCTGTGGGAGTCTCACTAATTAACACTGAACCCTGTGGGAGTCTCACAGATTAACACTGAACCCTATGGGAGTCTCACTGATTAACAATGAACCCTATGGGAGTCTCACTGATTAACACTGAACCCTGTGGAAGTCTCACTGATTAACACTGAACCCTGTGGGAGTCTCACTGATTAACACTGAACCCTGTGGGAGTCTCACTGATTAACACTGAACCCTGTGGGAGTTTCACTGATTAACACTGAACCCTATGGGAGTCTCACTGATTAACATTGAACCCTGTGGGAGTCTCACTGATTAACACAGAACCCTATGAGTCTCAGTTATTAACACTGAACCCTAAGGGAGTCTCACTGATTAACACTGACCCCTGTTGGAGTCTCACTGATTAATACTGTACCCTATGGGAGTCTCAGTGATTAACACTGAACCCTGTGGGAGTCTCCCTGATTAACAATGAACCCTGTGGGAGTCTCACTGATTAACACTGAACCCTATGGGAGTCTCACTGATTAACACTGAACCCTGTGGGAGTCTCACTAATTAACACTTAACCCTGTGGGAGTCTCACAGATTAACACTGAACCCTATGGGAGTCTCACTGATTAACACTGAACCCTGTGGGAGTCTCACTAATTAACACTGAACCCTGTGGGAGTCTCACAGATTAACACTGAACCCTATGGGAGTCTCACTGATTAACAATGAACCCTATGGGAGTCTCACTGATTAACAATGAACCCTATGGGAGTCTCACTGATTAACACTGAACCCTGTGGGAGTCTCACTGATTAACACTGAATCCTATGGGAGTCTCACTGATTAACACTGAACTCTGTGGGAGTCTCACTGATTAACACTGAACCCTATGGGAGTCTCACTGATTAACACTGAACCCTGTGGGAGTCTCACTAATTAACACTGAACCCTGTGGGAGTCTCACAGATTAACACTGAACCCTATGGGAGTCTCACTGATTAACAATGAACCCTATGGAAGTCTCATTGATTAACACTGAACCCTGTGGAAGTCTCACTGATTAACACTGAACCCTGTGGGAGTCTCACTGATTAACACTGAACCCTGTGGGAGTCTCACTGATTAACACTGAACCCTGTGGGAGTTTCACTGATTAACACTGAACCCTATGGGAGTCTCACTGATTAACATTGAACCCTGTGGGAGTCTCACTGATTAACACAGAACCCTATGAGTCTCAGTTATTAACACTGAACCCTATGGGAGTCTCACTGATTAACACTGACCCCTGTTGGAGTCTCACTGATTAACACTGAACCCTATGGGAGTCTCAGTGATTAACACTGAACCCTGTGGGAGTCTCCCTGATTAACAATGAACCCTGTGGGAGTCTCACTGATTAACACTGAACCCTATGGGAGTCTCACTGATTAACACTGAACCCTGTGGGAGTCTCACTAATTAACACTGAACCCTGTGGGAGTCTCACAGATTAACACTGAACCCTATGGGAGTCTCACTGATTAACACTGAACCCTGTGGAAGTCTCACTGATTAACACTGAACCCTGTTGGAGTCTCAGTGATTAACACTGAACCCTGTGGGAGTCTCACTGATTAACACTGAACCCTATGGGAGTCTCACTGATTAACACTGAACCCTATGGGAGTCTCACTGATTAACACTGAACCCTGTGGAAGTCTCACTGATTAACACTGAACCCTATGGGAGTCTCACTGATTAACACTGAACCCTGTGGGAGTCTCACTGATTAACACTGAACCCTATGGGAGTCTCACTGATTAACACTGAACCCTATGGGAGTCTCACTGATTAACACTGAACCCTGTGGGAGTCTCCCTGATTAACACTGAACCCTATGGGAGTCTCACTGATTAACACTGAACCTATGAGTCTCAGTATTTAACACTGAAACCTATGGGAGTCTCACTCATTAACACTGAACCCTGTTGGAGTCTAACTGATTAATACTGTACCCTATGGGAGTCTCAGTGATTAACACTGAACCCTGTGGGAGTCTCCCTGATTAACACTGAACCCTATGGGAGTCTCACTGATTAACACTGAACCATGTGGGTGTCTCACTGATTATGAACCCTATGGGAGTCTCACTTATTAACACTGAACCCTGTGGGAGTCTCACTGATTAACACTGAACCCTGTGGGAGTCTCACTGATTAACACTGAATCCTATGGGAGTCTCACTGATTAACACTGAAGTCTGTGGGAGTCTCACTGATTAACACTGAACCCTATGGGAGTCTCACTGATTAACACTGAACCCTGTGGGAGTCTCACTAATTAACACTGAACCCTGTGGGAGTCTCACAGATTAACACTGAACCCTATGGGAGTCTCACTGATTAACAATGAACCCTATGGGAGTCTCACTGATTAACACTGAACCCTGTGGAAGTCTCACTGATTAACACTGAACCCTGTGGGAGTCTCACTGATTAACACTGAACCTTGTGGGAGTCTCACTGATTAACACTGAACCCTGTGGGAGTTTCACTGATTAACACTGAACCCTATGGGAGTCTCACTGATTAACATTGAACCCTGTGGGAGTCTCACTGATTAACCCAGAACCCTATGAGTCTCAGTTATTAACACTGAACCCTATGGGAGTCTCACTGATTAACACTGACCCCTGTTGGAGTCTCACTGATTAATACTGTACCCTATGGGAGTCTCAGTGATTAACACTGAACCCTGTGGGAGTCTCCCTGATTAACAATGAACCCTGTGGGAGTCTCACTGATTAACACTGAACCCTATGGGAGTCTCACTGATTAACACTGAACCCTGTGGGAGTCTCACTAATTAACACTGAACCCTGTGGGAGTCTCACAGATTAACACTGAACCCTATGGGAGTCTCACTAATTAACACTGAACCCTGTGGGAGTCTCACAGATTAACACTGAACCCTATGGGAGTCTCACTGATTAACACTGAACTCTGTGGGAGTCTCACTGATTAACACTGAACCCTATGGGAGTCTCACTGATTAACACTGAACCCTGTGGGAGTCTCACTAATTAACACTGAACCCTGTGGGAGTCTCACAGATTAACACTGAACCCTATGGGAGTCTCACTGATTAACAATGAACCCTATGGGAGTCTCACTGATTAACACTGAACCCTGTGGAAGTCTCACTGATTAACACTGAACCCTTTGGGAGTCTCACTGATTAACACTGAACCCTGTGGGAGTCTCACTGATTAACACTGAACCCTGTGGGAGTTTCACTGATTAACACTGAACCCTATGGGAGTCTCACAGATTAACATTGAACCCTGTGGGAGTCTCACTGATTAACACAGAACCCTATGAGTCTCAGTTATTAACACTGAACCCTATTGGAGTCTCACTGATTAACACTGACCCCTGTTGGAGTCTCACTGATTAATACTGTACCCTATGGGAGTCTCATGATTAACACTGAACCCTGTGGGAGTCTCCCTGATTAACAATGAACCCTGTGGGAGTCTCACTGATTAACACTGAACCCTATGGGAGTCTCACTGATTAACACTGAACCCTGTGGGAGTCTCACTAATTAACACTGAACCCTGTGGGAGTCTCAAAGATTAACACTGAACCCTATGGGAGTCTCACTGATTAACACTGAACCCTGTGGGAGTCTCACTAATTAACACTGAACCCTGTGGGAGTCTCACAGATTAACACTGAACCCTATGGGAGTCTCACTGATTAACAATGAACCCTATGGGAGTCTCACTGATTAACAATGAACCCTATGGGAGTCTCACTGATTAACACTGAACCTTGTGGGAGTCTCACTGATTAACACTGAATCCTATGGGAGTCTCACTGATTAACACTGAACTCTGTGGGAGTCTCACTGATTAACACTGAACCCTATGGGAGTCTCACTGATTAACACTGAACCCTGTTGGAGTCTCACTAATTAACACTGAACCCTGTGGGAGTCTCACTGATTAACAATGAACCCTGTGGGAGTCTCACTGATTAACACTGAACCCTGTGGGAGTTTCACTGATTAACCCTGACCCCTGTTGGAGTCTCACTGATTAATACTGTACCCTATGGGAGTCTCAGTGATTAACACTGAACCCAGTGGGAGTCTCCCTGATTAACAATGAACCCTGTGGGAGTCTCACTGATTAACATTGAACCCTATGGGAGTCTCACTGATTAACACTGAACCCTGTGGGAGTCTCACTAATTAACACTGAACCCTGTGGGAGTCTCACAGATTAACACTGAACCCTATGGGAGTCTCACTGATTAACACTGAACCCTGTGGAAGTCTCACTGATTAACACTGAACCCTGTTGGAGTCTCAGTGATTAACACTGAACCCTGTGGGAGTCTCACTGATTAACACTGAACCCTATGGGAGTCTCACTGATTAACACTGAACCCTATGGGAGTCTCACTGATTAACACTGAACCCTGTGGAAGTCTCACTGATTAACACTGAACCCTATGGGAGTCTCACTGATTAACACTGAACCCTGTGGGAGTCTCACTGATTAACACTGAACCCTATGGGAGTCTCACTGATTAACACTGAACCCTATGGGAGTCTCACTGATTAACACTGAACCCTGTGGGAGTCTCCCTGATTAACACTGAACCCTATGGGAGTCTCACTGATTAACACTGAACCTATGAGTCTCAGTATTTAACACTGAAACCTATGGGAGTCTCACTCATTAACACTGAACCCTGTTGGAGTCTAACTGATTAATACTGTACCCTATGGGAGTCTCAGTGATTAACACTGAACCCTGTGGGAGTCTCCCTGATTAACACTGAACCCTATGGGAGTCTCACTGATTAACACTGAACCATGTGGGTGTCTCACTGATTATGAACCCTATGGGAGTCTCACTTATTAACACTGAACCCTGTGGGAGTCTCACTGATTAACACTGAACCCTGTGGGAGTCTCACTGATTAACACTGAATCCTATGGGAGTCTCACTGATTAACACTGAAGTCTGTGGGAGTCTCACTGATTAACACTGAACCCTATGGGAGTCTCACTGATTAACACTGAACCCTG
This sequence comes from Petromyzon marinus, assembly GCF_048934315.1. Taxonomy (NCBI): domain Eukaryota; kingdom Metazoa; phylum Chordata; class Hyperoartia; order Petromyzontiformes; family Petromyzontidae; genus Petromyzon; species Petromyzon marinus. Next base: position 3,426,198 of record NW_027423501.1, read on the forward strand.
TGGGAGTCTCACTAATTAACACTGAACCCTGTGGGAGTCTCACAGATTAACACTGAACCCTATGGGAGTCTCACTGATTAACAATGAACCCTATGGGAGTCTCACTGATTAACACTGAACCCTGTGGAAGTCTCACTGATTAACACTGAACCCTGTGGGAGTCTCACTGATTAACACTGAACCCTGTGGGAGTCTCACTGATTAACACTGAACCCTGTGGGAGTTTCACTGATTAACACTGAACCCTATGGGAGTCTCACTGATTAACATTGAACCCTGTGGGAGTCTCACTGATTAACCCAGAACCCTATGAGTCTCAGTTATTAACACTGAACCCTATGGGAGTCTCACTGATTAACACTGACCCCTGTTGGAGTCTCACTGATTAATACTGTACCCTATGGGAGTCTCAGTGATTAACACTGAACCCTGTGGGAGTCTCCCTGATTAACAATGAACCCTGTGGGAGTCTCACTGATTAACACTGAACCCTATGGGAGTCTCACTGATTAACACTGAACCCTGTGGGAGTCTCACTAATTAACACTGAACCCTGTGGGAGTCTCACAGATTAACACTGAACCCTATGGGAGTCTCACTAATTAACACTGAACCCTGTGGGAGTCTCACAGATTAACACTGAACCCTATGGGAGTCTCACTGATTAACACTGAACTCTGTGGGAGTCTCACTGATTAACACTGAACCCTATGGGAGTCTCACTGATTAACACTGAACCCTGTGGGAGTCTCACTAATTAACACTGAACCCTGTGGGAGTCTCACAGATTAACACTGAACCCTATGGGAGTCTCACTGATTAACAATGAACCCTATGGGAGTCTCACTGATTAACACTGAACCCTGTGGAAGTCTCACTGATTAACACTGAACCCTTTGGGAGTCTCACTGATTAACACTGAACCCTGTGGGAGTCTCACTGATTAACACTGAACCCTGTGGGAGTTTCACTGATTAACACTGAACCCTATGGGAGTCTCACAGATTAACATTGAACCCTGTGGGAGTCTCACTGATTAACACAGAACCCTATGAGTCTCAGTTATTAACACTGAACCCTATTGGAGTCTCACTGATTAACACTGACCCCTGTTGGAGTCTCACTGATTAATACTGTACCCTATGGGAGTCTCATGATTAACATTGAACCCTGTGGGAGTCTCCCTGATTAACAATGAACCCTGTGGGAGTCTCACTGATTAACACTGAACCCTATGGGAGTCTCACTGATTAACACTGAACCCTGTGGGAGTCTCACTAATTAACACTGAACCCTGTGGGAGTCTCAAAGATTAACACTGAACCCTATGGGAGTCTCACTGATTAACACTGAACCCTGTGGGAGTCTCACTAATTAACACTGAACCCTGTGGGAGTCTCACAGATTAACACTGAACCCTATGGGAGTCTCACTGATTAACAATGAACCCTATGGGAGTCTCACTGATTAACAATGAACCCTATGGGAGTCTCACTGATTAACACTGAACCTTGTGGGAGTCTCACTGATTAACACTGAATCCTATGGGAGTCTCACTGATTAACACTGAACTCTGTGGGAGTCTCACTGATTAACACTGAACCCTATGGGAGTCTCACTGATTAACACTGAACCCTGTGGGAGTCTCACTAATTAACACTGAACCCTGTGGGAGTCTCACTGATTAACAATGAACCCTGTGGGAGTCTCACTGATTAACACTGAACCCTGTGGGAGTTTCACTGATTAACACTGACCCCTGTTGGAGTCTCACTGATTAATACTGTACCCTATGGGAGTCTCAGTGATTAACACTGAACCCAGTGGGAGTCTCCCTGATTAACAATGAACCCTGTGGGAGTCTCACTGATTAACATTGAACCCTATGGGAGTCTCACTGATTAACACTGAACCCTGTGGGAGTCTCACTAATTAACACTGAACCCTGTGGGAGTCTCACAGATTAACACTGAACCCTATGGGAGTCTCACTGATTAACACTGAACCCTGTGGGAGTCTCACTAATTAACACTGAACCCTGTGGGAGTCTCACAGATTAACACTGAACCCTATGGGAGTCTCACTGATTAACAATGAACCCTATGGGAGTCTCACTGATTAACACTGAACCCTGTGGAAGTCTCACTGATTAACACTGAACCCTGTTGGAGTCTCAGTGATTAACACTGAACCCTGTGGGAGTCTCACTGATTAACACTGAACCCTATGGGAGTCTCACTGATTAACACTGAACCCTATGGGAGTCTCACTGATTAACACTGAACCCTGTGGAAGTCTCACTGATTAACACTGAACCCTATGGGAGTCTCACTGATTAACACTGAACCCTGTGGGAGTCTCACTGATTAACACTGAACCCTATGGGAGTCGCACTGATTAACACTGAACCCTATGGGAGTCTCACTGATTAACACTGAACCCTGTGGGAGTCTCACTGATTAACACTGAACCCTATGGGAGTCTCACTGATTAACACTGAACCTATGAGTCTCAGTATTTAACACTGAACCCTGTGGGAGTCTCACTGATTAACACTGAACCCTATGGGAGTCTCACTGATTAACACTGAACCCTGTGGGAGTCTCACTAATTAACATTGAACCCTGTGGGAGTCTCAAAGATTAACACTGAACCCTATGGGAGTCTCACTGATTAACACTGAACCCTGTGGGAGTCTCACTAATTAACACTGAACCCTGTGGGAGTCTCACAGATTAACACTGAACCCTATGGGAGTCTCACTGATTAACAATGAACCCTATGGGAGTCTCACTGATTAACAATGAACCCTATGGGAGTCTCACTGATTAACACTGAACCTTGTGGGAGTCTCACTGATTAACACTGAATCCTATGGGAGTCTCACTGATTAACACTGAACTCTGTGGGAGTCTCACTGATTAACACTGAACCCTATGGGAGTCTCACTGATTAACACTGAACCCTGTGGGAGTCTCACTAATTAACACTGAACCCTGTGGGAGTCTCACTGATTAACAATGAACCCTGTGGGAGTCTCACTGATTAACACTGAACCCTGTGGGAGTTTCACTGATTAACACTGACCCCTGTTGGAGTCTCACTGATTAATACTGTACCCTATGGGAGTCTCAGTGATTAACACTGAACCGTCTCCCTGATTAACAATGAACCCTGTGGGAGTCTCACTGATTAACACTGAACCCTATGGGAGTCTCACTGATTAACACTGAACCCTGTGGGAGTCACAATAATTAACACTGAACCCTGTGGGAGTCTCACAGATTAACACTGAACCCTATGGGAGTCTCACTGATTAACACTGAACCCTGTGGGAGTCTCACTAATTAACACTGAACCCTGTGGGAGTCTCACAGATTAACACTGAACCCTATGGGAGTCTCACTGATTAACAATGAACCCTATGGGAGTCTCACTGATTAACAATGAACCCTATGGGAGTCTCACTGATTAACACTGAACCCTGTGGAAGTCTCACTGATTAACACTGAACCCTTTGGGAGTCTCACTGATTAACACTGAACCCTGTGGGAGTCTCACTGATTAACACTGAACCCTGTGGGAGTTTCACTGATTAACACTGAACCCTATGGGAGTCTCACAGATTAACATTGAACCCTGTGGGAGTCTCACTGATTAACACAGAACCCTATGAGTCTCAGTTATTAACACTGAACCCTATTGGAGTCTCACTGATTAACACTGACCCCTGTTGGAGTCTCACTGATTAATACTGTACCCTATGGGAGTCTCATGATTAACACTGAACCCTGTGGGAGTCTCCCTGATTAACAATGAACCCTGTGGGAGTCTCACTGATTAACACTGAACCCTATGGGAGTCTCACTGATTAACACTGAACCCTGTGGGAGTCTCACTAATTAACACTGAACCCTGTGGGAGTCTCAAAGATTAACACTGAACCCTATGGGAGTCTCACTGATTAACACTGAACCCTGTGGGAGTCTCACTAATTAACACTGAACCCTGTGGGAGTCTCACAGATTAACACTGAACCCTATGGGAGTCTCACTGATTAACAATGAACCCTATGGGAGTCTCACTGATTAACAATGAACCCTATGGGAGTCTCACTGATTAACACTGAACCTTGTGGGAGTCTCACTGATTAACACTGAATCCTATGGGAGTCTCACTGATTAACACTGAACTCTGTGGGAGTCTCACTGATTAACACTGAACCCTATGGGAGTCTCACTGATTAACACTGAACCCTGTGGGAGTCTCACTAATTAACACTGAACCCTGTGGGAGTCTCACTGATTAACAATGAACCCTGTGGGAGTCTCACTGATTAACACTGAACCCTGTGGGAGTTTCACTGATTAACACTGACCCCTGTTGGAGTCTCACTGATTAATACTGTACCCTATGGGAGTCTCAGTGATTAACACTGAACCCAGTGGGAGTCTCCCTGATTAACAATGAACCCTGTGGGAGTCTCACTGATTAACATTGAACCCTATGGGAGTCTCACTGATTAACACTGAACCCTGTGGGAGTCTCACTAATTAACACTGAACCCTGTGGGAGTCTCACAGATTAACACTGAACCCTATGGGAGTCTCACTGATTAACACTGAACCCTGTGGGAGTCTCACTAATTAACACTGAACCCTGTGGGAGTCTCACAGATTAACACTGAACCCTATGGGAGTCTCACTGATTAACAATGAACCCTATGGGAGTCTCACTGATTAACACTGAACCCTGTGGAAGTCTCACTGATTAACACTGAACCCTGTTGGAGTCTCAGTGATTAACACTGAACCCTGTGGGAGTCTCACTGATTAACACTGAACCCTATGGGAGTCTCACTGATTAACACTGAACCCTATGGGAGTCTCACTGATTAACACTGAACCCTGTGGAAGTCTCACTGATTAACACTGAACCCTATGGGAGTCTCACTGATTAACACTGAACCCTGTGGGAGTCTCACTGATTAACACTGAACCCTATGGGAGTCGCACTGATTAACACTGAACCCTATGGGAGTCTCACTGATTAACACTGAACCCTGTGGGAGTCTCACTGATTAACACTGAACCCTATGGGAGTCTCACTGATTAACACTGAACCTATGAGTCTCAGTATTTAACACTGAACCCTGTGGGAGTCTCACTGATTAACACTGAACCCTATGGGAGTCTCACTGATTAACACTGAACCCTGTGGGAGTCTCACTAATTAACATTGAACCCTGTGGGAGTCTCAAAGATTAACACTGAACCCTATGGGAGTCTCACTGATTAACACTGAACCCTGTGGGAGTCTCACTAATTAACACTGAACCCTGTGGGAGTCTCACAGATTAACACTGAACCCTATGGGAGTCTCACTGATTAACAATGAACCCTATGGGAGTCTCACTGATTAACAATGAACCCTATGGGAGTCTCACTGATTAACACTGAACCTTGTGGGAGTCTCACTGATTAACACTGAATCCTATGGGAGTCTCACTGATTAACACTGAACTCTGTGGGAGTCTCACTGATTAACACTGAACCCTATGGGAGTCTCACTGATTAACACTGAACCCTGTGGGAGTCTCACTAATTAACACTGAACCCTGTGGGAGTCTCACTGATTAACAATGAACCCTGTGGGAGTCTCACTGATTAACACTGAACCCTGTGGGAGTTTCACTGATTAACACTGACCCCTGTTGGAGTCTCACTGATTAATACTGTACCCTATGGGAGTCTCAGTGATTAACACTGAACCGTCTCCCTGATTAACAATGAACCCTGTGGGAGTCTCACTGATTAACACTGAACCCTATGGGAGTCTCACTGATTAACACTGAACCCTGTGGGAGTCACAATAATTAACACTGAACCCTGTGGGAGTCTCACAGATTAACACTGAACCCTATGGGAGTCTCACTGATTAACACTGAACCCTGTGGGAGTCTCACTAATTAACACTGAACCCTGTGGGAGTCTCACAGATTAACACTGAACCCTATGGGAGTCTCACTGATTAACAATGAACCCTATGGGAGTCTCACTGATTAACACTGAACCCTGTGGAAGTCTCACTGATTAACACTGAACCCTGTTGGAGTCTCAGTGATTAACACTGAACCCTGTGGGAGTCTCACTGATTAACACTGAACCCTATGGGAGTCTCACTGATTAACACTGAACCCTATGGGAGTCTCACTGATTAACACTGAACCCTGTGGAAGTCTCACTGATTAACACTGAACCCTATGGGAGTCTCACTGATTAACACTGAACCCTGTGGGAGTCTCACTGATTAACACTGAACCCTATGGGAGTCGCACTGATTAACACTGAACCCTATGGGAGTCTCACTGATTAACACTGAACCCTGTGGGAGTCTCACTGATTAACACTGAACCCTATGGGAGTCTCACTGATTAACACTGAACCTATGAGTCTCAGTATTTAACACTGAACCCTATGGGAGTCTCACTCATTAACACTGAACCCTGTTGGAGTCTAACTGATTAATACTGTACCCTATGGGAGTCTCAGTGATTAACACTGAACCCTGTGGGAGTCTCCCTGATTAACACTGAACCCTATGGGAGTCTCACTGATTAACACTGAACCATGTGGGTGTCTCACTGATTAACACTGAACCCTATGGGAGTCTCACTTATTAACACTGAACCCTGTGGGAGTCTCACTGATTAACACTGAACCCTGTGGGAGTCTCACTGATTAACACTGAATCCTATGGGAGTCTCACTGATTAACACTGAACTCTGTGGGAGTCTCACTGATTAACACTGAACCCTGTGGGAGTCTCACTAATTAACACTGAACCCTGTGGGAGTCTCACAGATTAACACTGAACCCTATGGAAGTCTCACTGATTAACAATGAACCCTATGGGAGTCTCACTGATTAACACTGAACCCTGTGGAAGTCTCACTGATTAACACTGAACCCTATGGGAGTCTGACTGATTAACACTGAACCCTGTGGAAGTCTCACTGATTAACACTGAACCCTATGGGAGTCTCACTGATTAACACTGAACCCTGTGGGAATCTCACTGATTAACACTGAACCCTATGGGAGTCTCACTGATTAACACTGAACCCTATGGGAGTCTCACTGATTAACACTGAACCCTGTGGGAGTCTCACTGATTAACACTGAACCCTATGGGAGTCTCACTGATTAACACTGAACCTATGAGTCTCAGTATTTAACACTGAACCCTATGGGAGTCTCACTCATTAACACTGAACCCTGTTGGAGTCTAACTGATTAATACTGTACCCTATGGGAGTCTCAGTGATTAACACTGAACCCTATGGGAGTCTCACTGATTAACACTGAACCATGTGGGTGTCTCACTGATTAACACTGAACCCTATGGGAGTCTCACTTATTAACACTGAACCCTGTGGGAGTCTCACTGATTAACACTGAACCCTGTGGGAGTCTCACTGATTAACACTGAATCCTATGGGAGTCTCACTGATTAACACTGAACTCTGTGGGAGTCTCACTGATTAACACTGAACCCTATGGGAGTCTCACTGATTAACACTGAACCCTGTGGGAGTCTCACTAATTAACACTGAACCCTGTGGGAGTCTCACAGATTAACACTGAACCCTATGGGAGTCTCACTGATTAACAATGAACCCTATGGGAGGCTCACTGATTAACACTGAACCCTGTGGAAGTCTCACTGATTAACACTGAACCCTGTGGGAGGTCTCACTGATTAACACTGAACCCTGTGGGAGTCTCACTGATTAACACTGAACCCTGTGGGAGTTTCACTGATTAACACTGAACCCTATGGAAGTCTCACTGATTAACATTGAACCCTGTGGGAGTCTCACTGATAAACACAGAACCCTATGAGTCTCAGTTATTAACACTGAACTCTATGGGAGTCTCACTGATTAACACTGACCCCTGTTGGAGTATCACTGATTAATACTGTACCCTGTGGGAGTCTCACTGATTAACACTGAATCCTATGGGAGTCTCACTGATTAACACTGAACTCTGTGGGAGTCTCACTGATTAACACTGAACCCTATGGGAGTCTCACTGATTAACACTGAACCCTGTGGGAGTCTCACAGATTAACACTGAACCCTATGGGAGTCTCACTGATTAACAATGAACCCTATGGGAGTCTCACTGATTAACACTGAACCCTGTGGAAGTCTCACTGATTAACACTGAACCCTGTGGGAGTCTCACTGATTAACACTGAACCCTGTGGGAGTCTCACTGATTAACACTGAACCCTGTGGGAGTTTCACTGATTAACACTGAACCCTATGGGAGTCTCACTGATTAACATTGAACCCTGTGGGAGTCTCACTGATTAACACAGAACCCTATGAGTCTCAGTTATTAACACTGAACCCTATGGGAGTCTCACTGATTAACACTGACCCCTGTTGGAGTCTCACTGATTAATACTGTACCCTATGGGAGTCTCAGTGATTAACACTGAACCCTGTGGGAGTCTCCCTGATTAACAATGAACCCTGTGGGAGTCTCACTGATTAACACTGAACCCTATGGGAGTCTCACTGATTAACACTGAACCCTGTGGGAGTCTCACTAATTAACACTGAACCCTATGGGAGTCTCACTGATTAACACTGAACTCTGTGGGAGTCTCACTGATTAACACTGAACCCTATGGGAGTCTCACTGATTAACATTGAACCCTGTGGGAGTCTCACTAATTAACACTGAACCCTGTGGGAGTCTCACAGATTAACATTGAACCCTATGGGAGTCTCACTGATTAACAATGAACCCTATGGGAGTCTCACTGATTAACACTGAACCCTGTGGGAGTCTCACTGATTAACAATGAACCCTGTGGGAGTCTCACTGATTAACACTGAACCCTGTGGGAGTCTCACTGATTAACACTGAACCCTGTGGGAGTCTCACTGATTAACACTGAACCCTGTGGGAGTTTCACTGATTAACACTGAACCCTATGGGAGTCTCACTGATTAACATTGAACCCTGTGGGAGTCTCACTGATTAACACAGAACCCTATGAGTCTCAGTTATTAACACTGAACCCTATGGGAGTCTCACTGATTAACACTGACCCCTGTTGGAGTCTCACTGATTAATACTGTACCCTATGGGAGTCTCAGTGATTAACACTGAACCCTGTGGGAGTCTCCCTGATTAACAATGAACCCTGTGGGAGTCTCACTGATTAACACTGAACCCTATGGGAGTCTCACTGATTAACACTGAACCCTGTGGGAGTCTCACTAATTAACACTGAACCCTGTGGGAGTCTCACAGATTAACACTGAACCCTATGGGAGTCTCACTGATTAACACTGAACCCTATGGGAGTCTCACTGATTAACACTGAACCCTGTGGGAGTCTCACTAATTAACACTGAACCCTATGGGAGTCTCACTGATTAACACTGAACTCTGTGGGAGTCTCACTGATTAACACTGAACCCTTTGGGAGTCTCACTGATTAACACTGAACCCTGTGTGAGTCTCACTAATTAACACTGAACCCTGTGGGAGTCTCACAGATTAACATTGAACCCTATGGGAGTCTCACTGATTAACAATGAACCCTATGGGAGTCTCACTGATTAACACTGAACCCTGTGGAAGTCTCACTGATTAACACTGAACCCTGTGGGCGTCTCACTGATTAACACTGAACCCTGTGGGAGTCTCACTGATTAACACTGAACCCTGTGGGAGTTTCACTGATTAACACTGAACCCTATGGGAGTCTCACTGATTAACATTGAACCCTGTGTGAGTCTCACTGATTAACACAGAACCCTATGAGTCTCAGTTATTAACACTGAACCCTATGGGAGTCTCACTGATTAACACTGACCCCTGTTGGAGTCTCACTGATTAATACTGTACCCTATGGGAGTCTCAGTGATTAACACTGAACCCTGTGGGAGTCTCCCTGATTAACAATGAACCCTGTGGGAGTCTCACTGATTAACACTGAACCCTATGGGAGTCTCAATGATTAACACTGAACCCTGTGGGAGTCTCACTAATTAACACTGAACCCTGTGGGAGTCTCACAGATTAACACTGAACCCTATGGGAGTCTCACTGATTAATACTGTACCCTATGGGAGTCTCAGTGATTAACACTGAACCCTGTGGGAGTCTCCCTGATTAACAATGAACCCTGTGGGAGTCTCACTGATTAACACTGAACCCTATGGGAGTCTCAATGATTAACACTGAACCCTGTGGGAGTCTCACTAATTAACACTGAACCCTGTGGGAGTCTCACAGATTAACACTGAACCCTATGGGAGTCTCACTGATTAACACTGAACCCTGTGGGAGTCTCACTAATTAACACTGAACCCTGTGGGAGTCTCACAGATTAACACTGAACCCTATGGGAGTCTCACTGATTAACAATGAACCCTATGGGAATCTCACTGATTAACACTGAACCCTGTGGAAGTCTCACTGATTAACACTGAACCCTGTTGGAGTCTCAGTGATTAACACTGAACCCTGTGGGAGTCTCACTGATTAACACTGAACCCTATGGGAGTCTCACTGATTAACACTGAACCCTATGGGAGTCTCACTGATTAACACTGAACCCTGTGGAAGTCTCACTGATTAACACTGAACCCTATGGGAGTCTCACTGATTAACACTGAACCCTGTGGGAGTCTCACTGATTAACACTGAACCCTATGGGAGTCTCACTGATTAACACTGAACCCTATGGGAGTCTCACTGATTAACACTGAACCCTGTGGGAGTCTCACTGATTAACACTGAACCCTATGGGAGTCTCACTGATTAACACTGAACCTATGAGTCTCAGTATTTAACACTGAACCCTATGGGAGTCTCACTCATTAACACTGAACCCTGTTGGAGTCTAACTGATTAATACTGTACCCTATGGGAGTCTCAGTGATTAACACTGAACCCTGTGCGAGTCTCCCTGATTAACACTGAACCCTATAGGAGTCTCACTGATTAACACTGAACCATGTGGGTGTCTCACTGATTAACACTGAACCCTGTGGGAGTCTCACTGATTAACACTGAACCCTATGGGAGTCTCACTTATTAACACTGAACCCTGTGGGAGTCTCACTGATTAACACTGAACCCTGTGGGAGTCTCACTGATTAACACTGAATCCTATGGGAGTCTCACTGATTAACACTGAACTCTGTGGGAGTCTCACTGATTAACACTGAACCCTATGGGAGTCTCACTGATTAACACTGAACCCTGTGGGAGTCTCACTAATTAACACTGAACCCTGTGGGAGTCTCACAGATTAACACTGAACCCTATGGGAGTCTCACTGATTAACAATGAACCCTATGGGAGTCTCACTGATTAACACTGAACCCTGTGGAAGTCTCACTGATTAACACTGAACCCTATGGGAGTCTGACTGATTAACACTGAACCCTGTGGAAGTCTCACTGATTAACACTGAACCCTATGGGAGTCTCACTGATTAACACTGACCCCTGTTGGAGTATCACTGATTAATACTGTACCCTGTGGGAGTCTCACTGATTAACACTGAATCCTATGGGAGTCTCACTGATTAACACTGAACTCTGTGGGAGTCTCACTGATTAACACTGAACCCTATGGGAGTCTCACTGATTAACACTGAACCCTGTGGGAGTCTCACAGATTAACACTGAACCCTATGGGAGTCTCACTGATTAACAATGAACCCTATGGGAGTCTCACTGATTAACACTGAACCCTGTGGAAGTCTCACTGATTAACACTGAACCCTGTGGGAGTCTCACTGATTAACACTGAACCCTGTGGGAGTCTCACTGATTAACACTGAACCCTGTGGGAGTTTCACTGATTAACACTGAACCCTATGGGAGTCTCACTGATTAACATTGAACCCTGTGGGAGTCTCACTGATTAACACAGAACCCTATGAGTCTCAGTTATTAACACTGAACCCTATGGGAGTCTCACTGATTAACACTGACCCCTGTTGGAGTCTCACTGATTAATACTGTACCCTATGGGAGTCTCAGTGATTAACACTGAACCCTGTGGGAGTCTCCCTGATTAACAATGAACCCTGTGGGAGTCTCACTGATTAACACTGAACCCTATGGGAGTCTCACTGATTAACACTGAACCCTGTGGGAGTCTCACTAATTAACACTGAACCCTATGGGAGTCTCACTGATTAACACTGAACTCTGTGGGAGTCTCACTGATTAACACTGAACCCTATGGGAGTCTCACTGATTAACATTGAACCCTGTGGGAGTCTCACTAATTAACACTGAACCCTGTGGGAGTCTCACAGATTAACATTGAACCCTATGGGAGTCTCACTGATTAACAATGAACCCTATGGGAGTCTCACTGATTAACACTGAACCCTGTGGGAGTCTCACTGATTAACAATGAACCCTGTGGGAGTCTCACTGATTAACACTGAACCCTGTGGGAGTCTCACTGATTAACACTGAACCCTGTGGGAGTCTCACTGATTAACACTGAACCCTGTGGGAGTTTCACTGATTAACACTGAACCCTATGGGAGTCTCACTGATTAACATTGAACCCTGTGGGAGTCTCACTGATTAACACAGAACCCTATGAGTCTCAGTTATTAACACTGAACCCTATGGGAGTCTCACTGATTAACACTGACCCCTGTTGGAGTCTCACTGATTAATACTGTACCCTATGGGAGTCTCAGTGATTAACACTGAACCCTGTGGGAGTCTCCCTGATTAACAATGAACCCTGTGGGAGTCTCACTGATTAACACTGAACCCTATGGGAGTCTCACTGATTAACACTGAACCCTGTGGGAGTCTCACTAATTAACACTGAACCCTGTGGGAGTCTCACAGATTAACACTGAACCCTATGGGAGTCTCACTGATTAACACTGAACCCTATGGGAGTCTCACTGATTAACACTGAACCCTGTGGGAGTCTCACTAATTAACACTGAACCCTATGGGAGTCTCACTGATTAACACTGAACTCTGTGGGAGTCTCACTGATTAACACTGAACCCTTTGGGAGTCTCACTGATTAACACTGAACCCTGTGTGAGTCTCACTAATTAACACTGAACCCTGTGGGAGTCTCACAGATTAACATTGAACCCTATGGGAGTCTCACTGATTAACAATGAACCCTATGGGAGTCTCACTGATTAACACTGAACCCTGTGGAAGTCTCACTGATTAACACTGAACCCTGTGGGCGTCTCACTGATTAACACTGAACCCTGTGGGAGTCTCACTGATTAACACTGAACCCTGTGGGAGTTTCACTGATTAACACTGAACCCTATGGGAGTCTCACTGATTAACATTGAACCCTGTGGGAGTCTCACTGATTAACACAGAACCCTATGAGTCTCAGTTATTAACACTGAACCCTATGGGAGTCTCACTGATTAACACTGACCCCTGTTGGAGTCTCACTGATTAATACTGTACCCTATGGGAGTCTCAGTGATTAACACTGAACCCTGTGGGAGTCTCCCTGATTAACAATGAACCCTGTGGGAGTCTCACTGATTAACACTGAACCCTATGGGAGTCTCAATGATTAACACTGAACCCTGTGGGAGTCTCACTAATTAACACTGAACCCTGTGGGAGTCTCACAGATTAACACTGAACCCTATGGGAGTCTCACTGATTAACACTGAACCCTGTGGGAGCCTCACTAATTAACACTGAACCCTGTGGGATTCTCACAGATTAACACTGAACCCTATGGGAGTCTCACTGATTAACAATGAACCCTATGGGAGTCTCACTGATTAACACTGAACCCTGTGGAAGTCTCACTGATTAACACTGAACCCTGTTGGAGTCTCAGTGATTAACACTGAACCCTGTGGGAGTCTCACTGATTAACACTGAACCCTATGGGAGTCTCACTGATTAACACTGAACCCTATGGGAGTCTCACTGATTAACACTGAACCCTGTGGAAGTCTCACTGATTAACACTGAACCCTATGGGAGTCTCACTGATTAACACTGAACCCTGTGGGAGTCTCACTGATTAACACTGAACCCTATGGGAGTCTCACTGATTAACACTGAACCCTATGGGAGTCTCACTGATTAACACTGAACCCTGTGGGAGTCTCACTGATTAACACTGAACCCTATGGGAGTCTCACTGATTAACACTGAACCTATGAGTCTCAGTATTTAACACTGAACCCTATGGGAGTCTCACTCATTAACACTGAACCCTGTTGGAGTCTAACTGATTAATACTGTACCCTATGGGAGTCTCAGTGATTAACACTGAACCCTGTGCGAGTCTCCCTGATTAACACTGAACCCTATAGGAGTCTCACTGATTAACACTGAACCATGTGGGTGTCTCACTGATTAACACTGAACCCTGTGGGATTCTCACTGATTAACACTGAACCCTATGGGAGTCTCACTTATTAACACTGAACCCTGTGGGAGTCTCACAGATTAACACTGAACCCTATGGGAGTCTCACTGATTAATACTGTACCCTATGGGAGTCTCAGTGATTAACACTGAACCCTGTGGGAGTCTCCCTGATTAACAATGAACCCTGTGGGAGTCTCACTGATTAACACTGAACCCTATGGGAGTCTCAATGATTAACACTGAACCCTGTGGGAGTCTCACTAATTAACACTGAACCCTGTGGGAGTCTCACAGATTAACACTGAACCCTATGGGAGTCTCACTGATTAACACTGAACCCTGTGGGAGTCTCACTAATTAACACTGAACCCTGTGGGAGTCTCACAGATTAACACTGAACCCTATGGGAGTCTCACTGATTAACAATGAACCCTATGGGAATCTCACTGATTAACACTGAACCCTGTGGAAGTCTCACTGATTAACACTGAACCCTGTTGGAGTCTCAGTGATTAACACTGAACCCTGTGGGAGTCTCACTGATTAACACTGAACCCTATGGGAGTCTCACTGATTAACACTGAACCCTATGGGAGTCTCACTGATTAACACTGAACCCTGTGGAAGTCTCACTGATTAACACTGAACCCTATGGGAGTCTCACTGATTAACACTGAACCCTGTGGGAGTCTCACTTATTAACACTGAACCCTATGGGAGTCTCACTGATTAACACTGAACCCTATGGGAGTCTCACTGATTAACACTGAACCCTGTGGGAGTCTCACTGATTAACACTGAACCCTATGGGAGTCTCACTGATTAACACTGAACCTATGAGTCTCAGTATTTAACACTGAACCCTATGGGAGTCTCACTCATTAACACTGAACCCTGTTGGAGTCTAACTGATTAATACTGTACCCTATGGGAGTCTCAGTGATTAACACTGAACCCTGTGCGAGTCTCCCTGATTAACACTGAACCCTATAGGAGTCTCACTGATTAACACTGAACCATGTGGGTGTCTCACTGATTAACACTGAACCCTGTGGGAGTCTCACTGATTAACACTGAACCCTATGGGAGTCTCACTTATTAACACTGAACCCTGTGGGAGTCTCACTGATTAACACTGAACCCTGTGGGAGTCTCACTGATTAACACTGAATCCTATGGGAGTCTCACTGATTAACACTGAACTCTGTGGGAGTCTCACTGATTAACACTGAACCCTATGGGAGTCTCACTGATTAACACTGAACCCTGTGGGAGTCTCACTAATTAACACTGAACCCTGTGGGAGTCTCACAGATTAACACTGAACCCTATGGGAGTCTCACTGATTAACAATGAACCCTATGGGAGTCTCACTGATTAACACTGAACCCTGTGGAAGTCTCACTGATTAACACTGAACCCTATGGGAGTCTGACTGATTAACACTGAACCCTGTGGAAGTCTCACTGATTAACACTGAACCCTATGGGAGTCTCACTGATTAACACTGAACCCTATGGGAGTCTCACTGATTAACACTGAACCTATGAGTCTCAGTATTTAACACTGAACCCTATGGGAGTCTCACTCATTAACACTGAACCCTGTTGGAGTCTAACTGATTAATACTGTACCCTATGGGAGTCTCAGTGATTAACACTGAACCCTGTGCGAGTCTCCCTGATTAACACTGAACCCTATAGGAGTCTCACTGATTAACACTGAACCATGTGGGTGTCTCACTGATTAACACTGAACCCTGTGGGAGTCTCACTGATTAACACTGAACCCTATGGGAGTCTCACTTATTAACACTGAACCCTGTGGGAGTCTCACTGATTAACACTGAACCCTGTGGGAGTCTCACTGATTAACACTGAATCCTATGGGAGTCTCACTGATTAACACTGAACTCTGTGGGAGTCTCACTGATTAACACTGAACCCTATGGGAGTCTCACTGATTAACACTGAACCCTGTGGGAGTCTCACTAATTAACACTGAACCCTGTGGGAGTCTCACAGATTAACACTGAACCCTATGGGAGTCTCAATGATTAACAATGAACCCTATGGGAGTCTCACTGATTAACACTGAACCCTGTGGAAGTCTCACTGATTAACACTGAACCCTATGGGAGTCTGACTGATTAACACTGAACCCTGTGGAAGTCTCACTGATTAACACTGAACCCTATGGGAGTCTCACTGATTAACACTGAACCCTGTGGGAATCTCACTGATTAACACTGAACCCTATGGGAGTCTCACTGATTAACACTGAACCCTATGGGAGTCTCACTGATTAACACTGAACCCTGTGGGAGTCTCACTGATTAACACTGAACCCTATGGGAGTCTCACTGATTAACACTGAACCTATGAGTCTCAGTATTTAACACTGAACCCTATGGGAGTCTCACTCATTAACACTGAACCCTGTTGGAGTCTAACTGATTAATACTGTACCCTATGGGAGTCTCAGTGATTAACACTGAACCCTGTGGGAGTCTCCCTGATTAACACTGAACCCTATGGGAGTCTCACTGATTAACACTGAACCATGTGGGTGTCTCACTGATTAACACTGAACCCTATGGGAGTCTCACTTATTAACACTGAACCCTGTGGGAGTCTCACTGATTAACACTGAACCCTGTGGGAGTCTCACTGATTAACACTGAATCCTATGGGAGTCTCACTGATTAACACTGAACTCTGTGGGAGTCTCACTGATTAACACTGAACCCTATGGGAGTCTCACTGATTAACACTGAACCCTGTGGGAGTCTCACTAATTAACACTGAACCCTGTGGGAGTCTCACAGATTAACACTGAACCCTATGGGAGTCTCACTGATTAACAATGAACCCTATGGGAGTCTCACTGATTAACACTGAACCCTGTGGAAGTCTCACTGATTAACACTGAACCCTGTGGGAGTCTCACTGATTAACACTGAACCCTGTGGGAGTCTCACTGATTAACACTGAACCCTGTGGGAGTTTCACTGATTAACACTGAACCCTATGGGAGTCTCACTGATTAACATTGAACCCTGTGGGAGTCTCACTGATTAACACAGAACCCTATGAGTCTCAGTTATTAACACTGAACCCTATGGGAGTCTCACTGATTAACACTGACCCCTGTTGGAGTATCACTGATTAATACTGTACCCTATGGGAGTCTCAGTGATTAACACTGAACCCTGTGGGAGTCTCCCTGATTAACAATGAACCCTGTGGGAGTCTCACTGATTAACACTGAACCCTATGGGAGTCTCACTGATTAACACTGAACCCTGTGGGAGTCTCACTAATTAACACTGAACCCTGTGGGAGTCTCACAGATTAACACTGAATCCTATGGGAGTCTCACTGATTAACACTGAACCCTGTGGGAGTCTCACTAATTAACACTGAACCCTGTGGGAGTCTCACAGATTAACACTGAACACTATGGGAGTCTCACTGATTAACAATGAACCCTATGGGAATCTCACTGATTAACAATGAACCCTATGGGAGTCTCACTGATTAACACTGAACCCTGAGGGAGTCTCACTGATTAACACTGAATCCTATGGGAGTCTCACTGATTAACACTGAACTCTGTGGGAGTCTCACTGATTAACACTGAACCCTATGGGAGTCTCACTGATTAACACTGAACCCTGTGGGAGTCTCACTAATTAACACTGAACCCTGTGGGAGTCTCACAGATTAACACTGAACCCTATGGGAGTCTCACTGATTAACAATGAACCCTATGGGAGTCTCACTGATTAACACTGAACCCTGTGGAAGTCTCACTGATTAACACTGAACCCTGTGGGAGTCTCACTGATTAACACTGAACCCTGTGGGAGTCTCACTGATTAACCCTGAACCCTGTGGGAGTTTCACTGATTAACACTGAAATCTATGGGAGTCTCACTGATTAACATTGAACCCTGTGGGAGTCTCACTGATTAACACAGAACCCTATGAGTCTCAGTTATTAACACTGAACCCTATGGGAGTCTCACTGATTAACACTGACCCCTGTTGGAGTCTCACTGATTAATACTGTACCCTATGGGAGTCTCAGTGATTAACACTGAACCCTTTGGGAGTCTCCCTGATTAACAGTGAACCCTGTGGGAGTCTCACTGATGAACACTGAACCCTATGGGAGTCTCACTGATTAACACTGAACCCTGTGCGAGTCTCACTAATTAACACTGAACCCTGTGGGAGTCTCACAGATTAACACTGAACCCTATGGGAGTCTCACTGATTAACACTGAACCCTGTGGAAGTCTCACTGATTAACACTGAACCCTGTTGGAGTCTCAGTGATTAACACTGAACCCTGTGGGAGTCTCACTGATTAACACTGAACCCTATGGGAGTCTCACTGATTAACACTGAACCCTATGGGAGTCTCACTGATTAACACTGAACCCTGTGGAAGTCTCACTGATTAACACTGAACCCTATGGCAGTCTCACTGATTAACACTGAACCCTGTGGGAGTCTCACTGATTAACACTGAACCCTATGGGAGTCTCACTGATTAACACTGAACCCTATGGGAGTCTCACTGATTAACACTGAACCCTGTGGGAGTCTCACTGATTAACACTGAACCCTATGGGAGTCTCACTGATTAACACTGAACGTATGAGTCTCAGTATTTAACACTGAACCCTATGGGAGTCTCACTCATTAACACTGAACCCTGTTGGAGTGTAACTGATTAATACTGTACCCTATGGGAGTCTCAGTGATTAACACTGAACCCTGTGGGAGTCTCCCTGATTAACACTGAACCCTATAGGAGTCTCACTGATTAACACTGAACCATGTGGGTGTCTCACTGATTAACACTGAACCCTATGGGAGTCTCACTTATTAACACTGAATCCTGTGGGAGTCTCACTGATTAACACTGAACCCTGTGGGAGTCTCACTGATTAACACTGAATCCTATGGGAGTCTCACTGATTAACACTGAACTCTGTGGGAGTCTCACTGATTAACACTGAACCCTATGGGAGTCTCACTGATTAACACTGAACCCTGTGGGAGTCTCACTAATTAACACTGAACCCTGTGGGAGTCTCACAGATTAACACTGAACCCTATGGGAGTCTCACTGATTAACAATGAACCCTATGGGAGTCTCACTGATTAACACTGAACCCTGTGGAAGTCTCACTGATTAACACTGAACCCTGTGGGAGTCTCACTGATTAACACTGAACCCTGTGGGAGTCTCACTGATTAACACTGAACCCTGTGGGAGTTTTACTGATTAACACTGAACCCTATGGGAGTCTCACTGATTAACATTGAACCCTGTGGGAGTCTCACTGATTAACACAGAACCCTATGAGTCTCAGTTATTAACACTGAACCCTATGGGAGTCTCACTGATTAACACTGACGCCTGTTGGAGTCTCACTGATTAATACTGTACCCTATGGGAGTCTCAGTGATTAACACTGAACCCTGTGGGAGTCTCCCTGATTAACAATGAACCCTGTGGGAGTCTCACTGATTAATACTGAACCCTATGGGAGTCTCACTGATTAACACTGAACCCTGTGGGAGTCTCACTAATTAACACTGAAACCTGTGGGAGTCTCACAGATTAACACTGAACCCTAAGGGAGTCTCACTAATTAACACTGAACCCTGTGGGAGTCTCACAGATTAACACTGAACCCTATGGGAGTCTCACTGATTAACACTGAACTCTGTGGGAGTCTCACTGATTAACACTGAACCCTATGGGAGTCTCACTGATTAACACTGAACCCTGTGGGAGTCTCACTAATTAACACTGAACCCTGTGGGAGTCTCACAGATTAACACTGAACCCTATGGGAGTCTCACTGATTAACAATGAACCCTATGGGAGTCTCACTGATTAACACTGAACCCTGTGGAAGTCTCACTGATTAACACTGAACCCTGTGGGAGTCTCACTGATTAACACTGAACCCTGTG
Organism: Petromyzon marinus; assembly: GCF_048934315.1. Taxonomy (NCBI): domain Eukaryota; kingdom Metazoa; phylum Chordata; class Hyperoartia; order Petromyzontiformes; family Petromyzontidae; genus Petromyzon; species Petromyzon marinus. Next base: position 3,446,649 of record NW_027423501.1, read on the forward strand.
GGAGTCTCACTGATTAACACTGAACCCTGTGGGAGTTTCACTGATTAACACTGAACCCTATGGGAGTCTCACTGATTAACACTGAACCCTGTGGGAGTCTCACTGATTAACACTGAACCCTGTGGGAGGCTCACTAATTAACACTGAACCCTGTGGGAGTCTCACAGATTAACACTGAACCCTATGGGAGTCTCACTGATTAACAATGAACCCTATGGGAGTCTCACTGATTAACACTGAACCCTGTGGAAGTCTCACTGATTAACACTGAACCCTGTGGGAGTCTCACTGATTAACACTGAACCCTGTGGGAGTCTCACTGATTAACACTGAACCCTGTGGGAGTTTTACTGATTAACACTGAACCCTATGGGAGTCTCACTGATTAACATTGAACCCTGTGGGAATCTCACTGATTAACACAGAACCCTATGAGTCTCAGTTATTAACACTGAACCCTATGGGAGTCTCACTGATTAACACTGACGCCTGTTGGAGTCTCACTGATTAATACTGTACCCTATGGGAGTCTCAGTGATTAACACTGAACCCTGTGGGAGTCTCCCTGATTAACAATGAACCCTGTGGGAGTCTCACTGATTAACACTGAACCCTATGGGAGTCTCACTGATTAACACTGAACCCTGTGGGAGTCTCACTAATTAACACTGAAACCTGTGGGAGTCTCACAGATTAACACTGAACCCTAAGGGAGTCTCACTAATTAACACTGAACCCTGTGGGAGTCTCACAGATTAACACTGAACCCTATGGGAGTCTCACTGATTAACACTGAACTCTGTGGGAGTCTCACTGATTAACACTGAACCCTATGGGAGTCTCACTGATTAACACTGAACCCTGTGGGAGTCTCACTAATTAACACTGAACCCTGTGGGAGTCTCACAGATTAACACTGAACCCTATGGGAGTCTCACTGATTAACAATGAACCCTATGGGAGTCTCACTGATTAACACTGAACCCTGTGGAAGTCTCACTGATTAACACTGAACCCTGTGGGAGTCTCACTGATTTACACTGAACCCTGTGGGAGTCTCACTGATTAACACTGAACCCTGTGGGAGTTTCACTGATTAACACTGAACCCTATGGGAGTCTCACTGATTAACAATGAACCCTGTGGGAGTCTCACTGATTAACACAGAACCCTATGAGTCTCAGTTATTAACACTGAACCCTATGGGAGTCTCACTGATTAACACTGACCCCTGTTGGAGTCTCACTGATTAATACTGTACCCTATGGGAGTCTCAGTGATTAACACTGAACCCTGTGGGAGTCTCCCTGATTAACAATGAACCCTGTGGGAGTCTCACTGATTAACACTGAAACCTATGGGAGTCTCACTGATTAACACTGAACCCTGTGGGAGTCTCACTAATTAACACTGAACCCTGTGGGAGTCTCATAGATTAACACTGAACCCTATGGGAGTCTCACTGATTAACACTGAACCCTGTGGGAGTCTCATTAATTAACACTGAACCCTGTGGGATTCTCACAGATTAACACTGAACCCTATGGGAGTCTCACTGATTAACAATGAACCCTATGGGAGTCTCACTGATTAACAATGAACCCTATGGGAGTCTCACTGATTAACACTGAACCCTGTGGGAGTCTCACTGATTAACACTGAATCCTATGGGAGTGTCACTGATTAACACTGAACTCTGTGGGAGTCTCACTGATTAACACTGAACCCTATGGGAGTCTCACTGATTAACACTGAACCCTGTGGGAGTCTCACTAATTAACACTGAACCCTGTGGGAGTCTCACAGATTAACACTGAACCCTATGGGAGTCTCACTGATTAACAATGAACCCTATGGGAGTCTCACTGATTAACACTGAACCCTGTGGAAGTCTCACTGATTAACACTGAACCCTGTGGGAGTCTCACTGATTAACACTGAACCCTGTGGAAGTCTCACTGATTAACACTGAACCCTGTGGGAGTCTCACTGATTAACACTGAACCCTGTGGGAGTCTCACTGATTAACACTGAACCCTGTGGGAGTTTCACTGATTAACACTGAACCCTATGGGAGTCTCACTGATTAACACTGAACCCTGTGGGAGTCTCACTGATTAACACTGAACCCTGTGGGAGTTTCACTGATTAACACTGAACCCTATGGGAGTCTCACTGATTAACACTGAACCCTGTGGGAGTTTCACTGATTAACACTGAACCCTATGGGAGTCTCACTGATTAACATTGAACCCTGTGGGAGTCTCACTGATTAACACAGAACCCTATGAGTCTCAGTTATTAACACTGAACCCTATGGGATTCTCACTGATTAACACTGACCCCTGTTGGAGTCTCACTGATTAATACTGTACCCTATGGGAGTCTCAGTGATTAACACTGAACCCTGTGGGAGTCTCCCTGATTAAAAATGAACCCTGTGGGAGTCTCACTGATTAACACTGAACCCTATGGGAGTCTCACTGATTAACACTGAACCCTGTGGGAGTCTCAATAATTAACACTGAACCCTGTGGGAGTCTCACAGATTAACACTGAACCCTATGGGAGTCTCACTGATTAACACTGAACCCTGTGGGAGTCTCACTAATTAACACTGAACCCTGTGGGAGTCTCACAGATTAACACTGAACACTATGGGAGTCTCACTGATTAACAATGAACCCTATGGGAGTCTCACTGATTAACAATGAACCCTATGGGAGTCTCACTGATTAACACTGAACCCTGTGGGAGTCTCACTGATTAACACTGAATCCTATGGGAGTGTCACTGATTAACACTGAACTCTGTGGGAGTCTCACTGATTAACACTGAACCCTATGGGAGTCTCACTGATTAACACTGAACCCTGTGGGAGTCTCACTAATTAACACTGAACCCTGTGGGAGTCTCACAGATTAACACTGAACCCTATGGGAGTCTCACTGATTAACAATGAACCCTATGGGAGTCTCAATGATTAACACTGAACCCTGTGGAAGTCTCACTGATTAACACTGAACCCTGTGGGAGTCTCACTGATTAACACTGAACCCTGTGGGAGTCTCACTGATTAACACTGAACCCTGTGGGAGTTTCACTGATTAACACTGAACCCTATGGGAGTCTCACTGATTAACATTGAACCCTGTGGGAGTCTCACTGATTAACACAGAACCCTATGAGTCTCAGTTATTAACACTGAACCCTATGGGAGTCTCACTGATTAACACTGACCCCTGTTGGAGTCTCACTGATTAATACTGTACCCTATTGGAGTCTCAGTGATTAACACTGAACCCTGTGGGAGTCTCCCTGATTAACAATGAACCCTGTGGGAGTCTCACTGATTAACACTGAACCCTATGGGAGTCTCACTGATTAACACTGAACCCTGTGGGAGTCTCACTAATTAACACTGAACCCTGTGGGAGTCTCACAGATTAACACTGAACCCTATGGGAGTCTCACTGATTAACACTGAACCCTGTGGGAGTCTCACTAATTAACAGTGAACCCTGTGGGAGTCTCACAGATTAACACTGAACCCTATGGGAGTCTCACTGATTAACAATGAACCCTATGGGAGTCTCACTGATTAACACTGAACCCTGTGGAAGTCTCACTGATTAACACTGAAGCCTGTTGGAGTCTCAGTGATTAACACTGAACCCTGTGGGAGTCTCACTGATTAACACTGAAATCTATGGGAGTCTCACTGATTAACACTGAACCCTATGGGAGTCTCACTGATTAACACTGAACCCTGTGGAAGTCTCACTGATTAACACTGAACCCTATGGGAGTCTCACTGATTAACACTGAACCCTGTGGGAGTCTCACTGATTAACACTGAACCCTATGGGAGTCTCACTGATTAACACTGAACCCTGTGGGAGTCTCCCTGATTAACAATGAACCCTGTGGGAGTCTCACTGATTAACACTGAACCCTATGGGAGTCTCACTGATTAACACTGAACCCTGTGGGAGTCTCACTAATTAACACTGAACCCTGTGGGAGTCTCACAGATTAACACTGAACCCTATGGGAGTCTCACTGATTAACACTGAACCCTGTGGGAGTCTCACTAATTAACAGTGAACCCTGTGGGAGTCTCACAGATTAACACTGAACCCTATGGGAGTCTCACTGATTAACAATGAACCCTATGGGAGTCTCACTGATTAACACTGAACCCTGTGGAAGTCTCACTGATTAACACTGAAGCCTGTTGGAGTCTCAGTGATTAACACTGAACCCTGTGGGAGTCTCACTGATTAACACTGAAATCTATGGGAGTCTCACTGATTAACACTGAACCCTATGGGAGTCTCACTGATTAACACTGAACCCTGTGGAAGTCTCACTGATTAACACTGAACCCTATGGGAGTCTCACTGATTAACACTGAACCCTGTGGGAGTCTCACTGATTAACACTGAACCCTATGGGAGTCTCACTGATTAACACTGAACCCTATGGGAGTCTCACTGATTAACACTGAACCCTGTGGGAGTCTCACTGATTAACACTGAACCCTATGGGAGTCTCACTGATTAACACTGAACCTATGATTCTCAGTATTTAACACTGAACCCTATGGGAGTCTCACTCATTAACACTGAACCCTGTTGGAGTCTAACTCATTAATACTGTACCCTATGGGAGTCTCAGTGATTAACACTGAACCCTGTGGGAGTCTCCCTGATTAACACTGAACCCTATGGGAGTCTCACTGATTAACACTGAACCATGTGGGTGTCTCACTGATTAACACTGAACCCTATGGGAGTCTCACTTATTAACACTGAACCCTGTGGGAGTCTCACTGATTAACACAGAACCCTATGAGTCTCAGTTATTAACACTGAACCCTATGGGAGTCTCACTGATTAACACTGACCCCTGTTGGAGTATCACTGATTAATACTGTACCCTATGGGAGTCTCAGTGATTAACACTGAACCCTGTGGGAGTCTCCCTGATTAACAATGAACCCTGTGGGAGTCTCACTGATTAACACTGAACCCTATGGGAGTCTCACTGATTAACACTGAACCCTGTGGGAGTCTCACTAATTAACACTGAACCCTGTGGGAGTCTCACAGATTAACACTGAACCCTATGGGAGTCTCACTGATTAACACTGAACCCTGTGGGAGTCTCACTAATTAACACTGAACCCTGTGGGAGTCTCACAGATTAACACTGAACCCTATGGGAGTCTCACTGATTAACAAAGAACCCTATGGGAGTCTCACTGATTAACAATGAACCCTATGGGAGTCTCACTGATTAACACTGAACCCTGAGGGAGTCTCACTGATTAACACTGAATCCTATGGGAGTCTCACTGATTAACACTGAACTCTGTGGGAGTCTCACTGATTAACACTGAACCCTATGGGAGTCTCACTGATTAACACTGAACCCTGTGGGATTCTCACTAATTAACACTGAACCCTGTGGGAGTCTCACAGATTAACACTGAACCCTATGGGAGTATCACTGATTAACAATGAACCCTATGGGAGTCTCACTGATTAACACTGAACCCTGTGGAAGTCTCACTGATTAACACTGAACCCTGTGGGAGTCTCACTGATTAACACTGAACCCTGTGGGAGTCTCACTGATTAACCCTGAACCCTGTGGGAGTTTCACTGATTAACACTGAAATCTATGGGAGTCTCACTGATTAACATTGAACCCTGTGGGAGTCTCACTGATTAACACAGAACCCTATGAGTCTCAGTTATTAACACTGAACCCTATGGGAGTCTCACTGATTAACACTGACCCCTGTTGGAGTCTCACTGATTAATACTGTACCCTATGGGAGTCTCAGTGATTAACACTGAACCCTGTGGGAGTCTCCCTGATTAACAATGAACCCTGTGGGATTCTCACTGATTAACACTGAACCCTATGGGATTCTCACTGATTAACACTGAACCCTGTGGGAGTCTCACTAATTAACACTGAACCCTGTGGGAGTCTCACAGATTAACACTGAACCCTATGGCAGTCTCACTGATTAACACTGAACCCTGTGGAAGTCTCACTGATTAACACTGAACCCTGTTGGAGTCTCAGTGATTAACACTGAACCCTGTGGGAGTCTCACTGATTAACACTGAACCCTATGGGAGTCTCACTGATTAACACTGAACCCTATGGGAGTCTCACTGATTAACACTGAACCCTGTGGAAGTCTCACTGATTAACACTGAACCCTATGGCAGTCTCACTGATTAACACTGAACCCTGTGGAAGTCTCACTGATTAACACTGAACCCTATGGGAGTCTCACTGATTAACACTGAACCCTATGGGAGTCTCACTGATTAACACTGAACCCTGTGGGAGTCTCACTGATTAACACTGAACCCTATGGGAGTCTCACTGATTAACACTGAACGTATGAGTCTCAGTATTTAACACTGAACCCTATGGGAGTCTCACTCATTAACACTGAACCCTGTTGGAGTGTAACTGATTAATACTGTACCCTATGGGAGTCTCAGTGATTAACACTGAACCCTGTGGGAGTCTCCCTGATTAACACTGAACCCTATGGGAGTCTCACTGATTAACACTGAACCATGTGGGTGTCTCACTGATTAACACTGAACCCTATGGGAGTCTCACTTATTAACACTGAACCCTGTGGGAGTCTCACTGATTAACACTGAACCCTGTGGGAGTCTCACTGATTAACACTGAATCCTATGGGAGTCTCACTGATTAACACTGAACTCTGTGGGAGTCTCACTGATTAACACTGAACCCTATGGGAGTCTCACTGATTAACACTGAACCCTGTGGGAGTCTCACTAATTAACACTGAACCCTGTGGGAGTCTCACAGATTAACACTGAACCCTATGGGAGTCTCACTGATTAACAATGAACCCTATGGGAGTCTCACTGATTAACACTGAACCCTGTGGAAGTCTCACTGATTAACACTGAACCCTGTGGGAGTCTCACTGATCAACACTGAACCCTGTGGGAGTCTCACTGATTAACACTGAACCCTGTGGGAGTTTTACTGATTAACACTGAACCCTATGGGAGTCTCACTGATTAACATTGAACCCTGTGGGAGTCTCACTGATTAACACAGAACCCTATGAGTCTCAGTTATTAACACTGAACCCTATGGGAGTCTCACTGATTAACACTGACGCCTGTTGGAGTCTCACTGATTAATACTGTACCCTATGGGAGTCTCAGTGATTAACACTGAACCCTGTGAGAGTCTCCCTGATTAACAATGAACCCTGTGGGAGTCTCACTGATTAACACTGAACCCTATGGGAGTCTCACTGATTAACACTGAACCCTGTGGGAGTCTCACTAATTAACACTGAAACCTGTGGGAGTCTCACAGATTAACACTGAACCCTAAGGGAGTCTCACTAATTAACACTGAACCCTGTGGGAGTCTCACAGATTAACACTGAACCCTATGGGAGTCTCACTGATTAACACTGAACTCTGTGGGAGTCTCACTGATTAACACTGAACCCTATGGGAGTCTCACTGATTAACATTGAACCCTGTGGGAGTCTCACTGATTAACACAGAACCCTATGAGTCTCAGTTATTAACACTGAACCCTATGGGAGTCTCACTGATTAACACTGACCCCTGTTGGAGTCTCACTGATTAATACTGTACCCTATGGGAGTCTCAGTGATTAACACTGAACCCTGTGGGAGTCTCCCTGATTAACAATGAACCCTGTGGGAGTGTCACTGATTAACACTGAACCCTATGGGAGTCTCACTGATTAACACTGAACCCTGTGGGAGTCTCACTAATTAACAATGAACCCTGTGGGAGTCTCACAGATTAACACTGAACCCTATGGGAGTCTCACTGATTAACACTGAACCCTGTGGGAGTCTCACTAATTAACACTGAACCCTGTGGGATTCTCACAGATTAACACTGAACCCTTTGGGAGTCTCACTGATTAACAATGAACACAATGGGAGTCTCACTGATTAACAATGAACCATTTGGGAGTCTCACTGATTAACACTGAACCCTGTGGGAGTCTCACTGATTAACACTGAATCCTATGGGAGTGTCACTGATTAACACTGAACTCTGTGGGAGTCTCACTGATTAACACTGAACCCTATGGGAGTCTCACTGATTAACACTGAACCCTGTGGGAGTCTCACTAATTAACACTGAACCCTGTGGGAATTTCACAGATTAACACTGAACCCTATGGGAGTCTCACTGATTAACAATGAACCCTATGGGAGTCTCACTGATTACCACTGAACCCTGTGGAAGTCTCACTGATTAACACTGAACCCTGTGGGAGTCTCACTGATTAACACTGAACCCTGTGGGAGTCTCACTGATTAACACTGAACCCTGTGGGAGTTTCACTGATTAACACTGAACCCTATGGGAGTCTCACTGATTAACACTGAACCCTGTGGGAGTCTCACTGATTAACACTGAACCCTGTGGGAGTTTCACTGATTAACACTGAACCCTATGGGAGTCTCACTGATTAACACTGAACCCTGTGGGAGTTTCACTGATTAACACTGAACCCTATGGGAGTCTCACTGATTAACATTGAACCCTGTGGGAGTCTCACTGATTAACACAGAACCCTATGAGTCTCACTTATTAACACTGAACCCTATGGGAGTCTCACTGATTAACACTGACCCCTGTTGGAGTCTCACTGATTAATACTGTACCCTATGGGAGTCTCAGTGATTAACACTGAACCCTGTGGGAGTCTCCCTGATTAACAATGAACCCTGTGGGAGTCTCACTGATTAACACTGAACCCTATGGGAGTCTCACTGATTAACACTGAACCCTGTGGGAGTCTCACTAATTAACACTGAACCCTGTGGGAGTCTCACAGATTAACACTGAACCCTATGGGAGTCTCACTGATTAACACTGAACCCTGTGGGAGTCTCACTAATTAACACTGAACCCTGTGGGAGTCTCACAGATTAACACTGAACACTATGGGAGTCTCACTGATTAACAATGAACCCTATGGGAGTCTCACTGATTAACAATGAACCCTATGGGAGTCTCACTGATTAACACTGAACCCTGTGGGAGTCTCACTGATTAACACTGAATCCTATGGGAGTGTCACTGATTAACACTGAACTCTGTGGGAGTCTCACTGATTAACACTGAACCCTATGGGAGTCTCACTGATTAACACTGAACCCTGTGGGAGTCTCACTAATTAACACTGAACCCTGTGGGAGTCTCACAGATTAACACTGAACCCTATGGGAGTCTCACTGATTAACAATGAACCCTATGGGAGTCTCACTGATTAACACTGAACCCTGTGGAAGTCTCACTGATTAACACTGAACCCTGTGGGAGTCTCACTGATTAACACTGAACCCTGTGGGAGTCTCACTGATTAACACTGAACCCTGTGGGAGTTTCACTGATTAACACTGAACCCTATGGGAGTCTCACTGATTAACATTGAACCCTGTGGGAGTCTCACTGATTAACACAGAACCCTATGAGTCTCAGTTATTAACACTGAACCCTATGGGAGTCTCACTGATTAACACTGACCCCTGTTGGAGTCTCACTGATTAATACTGTACCTTATGGGAGTCTCAGTGATTAACACTGAACCCTGCGGGAGTCTCCCTGATTAACAATGAACCCTGTGGGAGTCTCACTGATTAACACTGAACCCTATGGGAGTCTCACTGATTAACACTGAGCCCTGTGGGAGTCTCACTAATTAACACTGAACCCTGTGGGAGTCTCACAGATTAACACTGAACCCTATGGGAGTCTCACTGATTAACACTGAACCCTGTGGGAGTCTCACTAATTAACACTGAACCCTGTGGGAGTCTCACAGATTAACACTGAACCCTATGGGAGTCTCACTGATTAACAATGAACCCTATGGGAGTCTCACTGATTAACACTGAACCCTGTGGAAGTCTCACTGATTAACACTGAAGCCTGTTGGAGTCTCAGTGATTAACACTGAACCCTGTGGGAGTCTCACTGATTAACACTGAAATCTATGGGAGTCTCACTGATTAACACTGAACTCTATGGGAGTCTCACTGATTAACACTGAACCCTGTGGAAGTCTCACTGTTTAACACTGAACCCTATGGGAGTCTCACTGATTAACACTGAACCCTGTGGGAGTCTCACTGATTAACACTGAACCCTATGGGAGTCTCACTGATTAACACTGAACCCTATGGGAGTCTCACTGATTAACACTGAACCCTGTGGGAGTCTCACTGATTAACACTGAACCCTATGGGAGTCTCACTGATTAACACTGAACCTATGAGTCTCAGTATTTAACACTGAACTCTATGGGAGTCTCACTCATTAACACTGAACCCTGTTGGAGTCTAACTCATTAATACTGTACCCTATGGGAGTCTCAGTGATTAACACTGAACCCTGTGGGAGTCTCCCTGATTAACACTGAACCCTATGGGAGTCTCACTGATTAACACTGAACCATGTGGGTGTCTCACTGATTAACACTGAACCCTATGGGAGTCTCACTTATTAACACTGAACCCTGTGGGAGTCTCACTGATTAACACTGAACCCTGTGGGAGTCTCACTGATTAACACTGAATCCTATGGGAGTCTCACTGATTAACACTGAACTCTGTGGGAGTCTCACTGTTTAACACTGAACCCTATGGGAGTCTCACTGATTAACACTCAACCCTGTGGTAGTCTCACTAATTAACACTGAACCCTGTGGGAGTCTCACAGATTAACACTGAACCCTATGGGAGTCTCACTGATTAACAATGAACCCTATGGGAGTCTCACTGATTAACACTGAACCCTGTGGAAGTCTCACTGATTAACACTGAACCCTGTGGGAGTCTCACTGATTAACACTGAACCCTGTGGGAGTCTCACTGATTAACACTGAACCCTGTGGAAGTTTCACTGATTAACACTGAACCCTATGGGAGTCTCACTGATTAACATTGAACCCTGTGGGAGTCTCACTGATTAACACAGAACCCTATGAGTCTCAGTTATTAACACTGAACCCTATGGGAGTCTCACTGATTAACACTGACCCCTGTTGGAGTCTCACTGATTAACACTGAACCCTATGGGAGTCTCACTGATTAACACTGAACCCTGTGGGAGTCTCACTAATTAACACTGAACCCTGTGGGAGTGTCACAGATTAACACTGAACCCTATGGGAGTCTCACTGATTAACAATGAACCCTATGGGAGTCTCACTGATTAACACTGAACCCTGTGGAAGTCTCACTGATTAACACTGAACCCTGTTGGAGTCTCAGTGATTAACACTGAACCCTGTGGGATTCACTGATTAACACTGAACCCTATGGAAGTCTCACTGATTAACACTGAACCCTATGGGAGTCTCACTGATTAACACTGAACCCTGTGGAAGTCTCACTGATTAACACTGAACCCTATGGGAGTCTCACTGATTAACACTGAACCATGTGGGAGTCTCACTGATTAACACTGAACCCTATGGGAGTCTCACTGATTAACACTGAACCCTATGGGAGTCTCACTGATTAACACTGAATCCTGTGGGAGTCTCACTGATTAACACTGAACCCTATGGGAGTCTCACTGATTAACACTGAACCTATGAGTCTCAGTATTTAACACTGAACCCTATGGGAGTCTCACTCATTAACACTGAACCCTGTTGGAGTCTAACTGATTAATACTGTACCCTATGGGAGTCTCAGTGATTAACACTGAACCCTGTGGGAGTCTCCCTGATTAACACTGAACCCTATGGGAGTCTCACTGATTAACACTGAACCATGTGGGTGTCTCACTGATTAACACTGAACCCTATGGGAGTCTCACTTATTAACACTGAACCCTGTGGGAGTCTCACTGATTAACACTGAACCCTGTGGGAGTCTCACTGATTAACACTGAATCCTATGGGAGTCTCACTGATTAACACTGAACTCTGTGGGAGTCTCACTGATTAACACTGAACCGTATGGGAGTCTCACTGATTAACACTGAACCCTGTGGGAGTCTCACTAATTAACACTGAACCCTGTGGGAGTCTCACAGATTAACACTGAACCCTATGGGAGTCTCACTGATTAACAATGAACCCTATGGGAGTCTCACTGATTAACACTGAACCCTGTGGAAGTCTCACTGATTAACACTGAACCTTGTGGGAGTCTCACTGATTAACACTGAACCCTGTGGGAGTCTCACTGATTAACACTGAACCCTGTGGGAGTTTCACTGATTAACACTGAACCCTATGGGAGTCTCACTGATTAACATTGAACCCTGTGGGAGTCTCACTGATTAACACAGAACCCTATGAGTCTCAGTTATTAACACTGAACCCTATGGGAGTCTCACTGATTAACACTGACCCCTGTTGGAGTCTCACTGATTAATATTGTACCCTATGGGAGTCTCAGTGATTAACACTGAACCCTGTGGGAGTCTCCCTGATTAACAATGAACCCTGTGGGAGTCTCACTGATTAACACTGAACCCTATGTGATTCTCACTGATTAACACTGAACCCTGTGGGAGTCTCACTAATTAACACTGAACCCTGTGGGAGTCTCACAGATTAACACTGAACCCTATGGGAGTCTCACTGATTAACAATGAACCCTATGGGAGTCTCACTGATTAACACTGAACCCTGTGGAAGTCTCACTGATTAACACTGAACCCTGTTGGAGTCTCAATGATTAACACTGAACCCTGTGGGAGTCTCACTGATTAACACTGAACCCTATGGGAGTCTCACTGATTAACACTGAACCCTATGGGAGTCTCACTGATTAACACTGAAACCTGTGGAAGTCTTACTGATTAACACTGAACCCTATGGGAGTCTCAATGATTAACACTGAACCCTGTGGGAGTCTCACTGATTAACACTGAACCCTATGGGAGTCTCACTGATTAACACTGAACCCTATGGGAGTCTCACTGATTAACACTGAACCCTGTGGGAGTCTCACTGATTAACACTGAACCCTATGGGAGTCTCACTGAATAACACTGAACCTATGAGTCTCAGTATTTAACACTGAACCCTATGGGAGTCTCACTCATTAACACTGAACCCTGTTGGAGTCTAACTGATTAATACTGTACCCTATGGGAGTCTCAGTGATTAACACTGAACCCTGTGGGAGTCTCCCTGATTAACACTGAACCCTATGGGAGTCTCACTGATTAACACTGAACCATGTGGGTGTCTCACTGATTAACACTGAACCCTATGGGAGTCTCACTTATTAACACTGAACCCTGTGGGAGTCTCACTTATTAACACTGAACCCTGTGGGAGTCTCACTGATTAACACTGAACCCTCTGGGAGTCTCACTGATTAACACTGAATCCTATGGGAGTCTCACTGATTAACACTGAACTCTGTGGGAGTCTCAATGATTAACACTGAACCCTATGGGAGTCTCACTGATTAACACTGAACCCTGTGGGAGTCTCACTAATTAACACTGAACCCTGTGGGAGTCTCACAGATTAACACTGAACCCTATGGGAGTCTCACTGATTAACAATGAACCCTATGGGAGTCTCACTGATTAACACTGAACCCTGTGGAAGTCTCACTGATTAACACTGAACCCTGTGGGAGTCTCACTGATTAACACTGAACCCTGTGGGAGTCTCACTGATTAACACTGAACCCTGTGGGAGTTTCACTGATTAACACTGAACCCTATGGGAGTCTCACTGATTAACATTGAACCCTGTGGGAGTCTCACTGATTAACACAGAACCCTATGAGTCTCAGTTATTAACACTGAACCCTATGGGAGTCTCACTGATTAACACTGACCCCTGTTGGAGTCTCACTGATTAATACTGTACCCTATGGGAGTCTCAGTGATTAACACTGAACCCTGTGGGAGTCTCCCTGATTAACAATGAACCCTGTGGGAGTCTCACTGATTAACACTGAACCCTATGGGAGTCTCACTGATTAACTCTGAACCTTGTGGGAGTCTCACTGATTAACACTGAACCCTATGTGATTCTCACTGATTAACAATGAACCCTGTGGGTGTCTCACTGATTAACACTGAACTCTATGGGAGTCTCACTTATTAACACTGAACCCTGTGGGAGTCTCACTGATTAATACTGAACCCTGTGGGAGTCTCACTGATTAAACACCGAACCCTATGGGAGTCTCACTGATTAACACTGTATCCTGTGGGAGTCTCACTGATTAACACTGAACCCAATGGGAGTCTCACTGATTAACACTGAACCCTGTGGGAGTCTCACTGATTAACACTGAACCCTGAGGGAGTTTCACAGACTAACACTGAACCCTATGGGAGTCTCACTGATTAACAATGAACCCTATGGGAGTCTCACTGATTAACACTGAACCCTGTGGAAGTCTCACTGATTAACACTGAGCCCTGTGGGAGTCTCACTGATTAACACTGAACCCCCTGGGAGTCTCACTGATTAACACTGAACCCTGTGGGAGTTTCACTGATTAACACTGAACCCTATGGGAGTCTCACTGATTAACAATGAACCCTGTGGGAGTCTCACTGATTAACAATGAACCCTAAGGGAGTCTCACTGATTAACACTGAACCCTGTGGGAGTCTCACTGATTAACAATGAACCCTATGGGAGTCTCACTGATTAACACTGAACCCTGTGGGGGTCTCACTGATTAGCACTGAACCCTGTGGGAGTCTCACTGATTAACACTGAACCCTGTGGGAGTCTCTCTGATTAACACTGAACCCTATAGGAGTCTCACTTATTAACACTCAACCCTGTGGGAGTCTCACTGATTAACACTGAACCCTGTGGGAGTCTCACTGATTAAAACTGAACCCTATGGGAGTCTTACTGATTAACACTGAACCCTGTGGGAGTCTCACGGATTAACACTGAACCCTATGGGAGTCTCACTAATTAACACTGAACCCTATGAGTCTCAGTAATTAACACTGAACCCTATGGGAGTCTCACTCATTAACACTGAACCCTGTTGGAGTCTCACTGATTAATACTGTACCCTAAGGGAGTCTCAGTGATTAACACTGAACCCTGTGCGAGTCTCCCTGATTAACACTGAACCCTGTGGGAGTCTCACTGATTAACACTGAACCCTATGGGAGTCTCACTGATTAACACTGAAGCCTGTGGACGTCTCACTGATTAACACTGAACCCTATGGGAGTCTCACTGATTAACACTGAACCCTGTGGGTGTCTCATTGATTAACACTGAACCCTATGGGAGTCTCACTTATTAACACTGAACCCTGTGGGAGTCTCACTGATTAACACTGAACCCTGTGGGAGTCTCACTGATTAACACTGAACCCTATGGGAGTCTCACTGATTAACACTGAACCCTGTGGGAGTCTCACTGATTAACACTGAACCCTATGGGAGTAAAACTGATTAACACTGAACCCTGTGGGAGTCTCACTGATTAACACTGAACCCTGTGGGAGTCTCACAGATTAACACTGAACCCTATGGGAGTCTCACTTATTAACAATGAACCCTATGGGAGTCTCACTGATTAACACTGAAGCCTGTGGACGTCTCACTGATTAACACTGAACCCTGTGGGAGTCTCACTGATTAACAATGAACCCTGTGGGAGTCTCACTGATTAACACTGAACCCTATGAGTATCAGTAATTAACACTGAACCCTATAGGAGTCTCACTGATTAACACTGAACCCTGTTGGAGTCTCACTGATTAATACAGTACCCTATGGGAGTCTCAGTGATTAACACCGAACCCTGTGGGAGTCTCTCTGATTAACACTGAACCCTATAGGAGTCTCACTTATTAACACTGAACCCTGTGGGAGTCTCACTGATTAACACTGAACCCTGTGGGAGTCTCACTGATTAAAACTGAACCCTATGGGAGTCTTATTGATTAACACTGAACCCTGTGGGAGTCTCACGGATTAACACTGAACCCTATGGGAGTCTCACTGATTAACACTGAACCCTATGAGTCTCAGTAATTAACACTGAACCCTATGGGAGTCTCACTCATTAACACTGAACCCTGTTGGAGTCTCACTGATTAATACTGTACCCTAAGGGAGTCTCACTGATTAACACTGAACCCTGTGGGAGTCTCCCTGATTAACACTGAACCCTGTGGGAGTCTCACTGATTAACACTGAACCCTATGGGAGTCTCACTGATTAACACTGAAGCCTGTGGACGTCTCACTGATTAACACTGAACCCTATGGGAGTCTCACTGATTAACACTGAACCCTGTGGGTGTCTCATTGATTAACACTGAACCCTATGGGAGACTCACTTATTAACACTGAACCCTGTGGGAGTCTCACTGATTAACACTGAACCCTGTGGGAGTCTCACTGATTAACACTGAACCCTATGGGAGTCTCACTGATTAACACTGAACCCTGTGGGAGTCTCACTGATTAACACTGAACCCTATGGAAGTCTCACTGATTAACACTGAACCCTGTGGGAGTCTCACTGATTAACACTGAACCCTGTGGGAGTCTCACAGATTAACACTGAACCCTGTGGGAGTCTCACTGATTAACACTGAACCCTGTGGGAGTCTCACTGATTAACACTGAACCCTGTGGGAGTTTCACTGATTAACACTGAACCCTATGGGAGTCTCACTGATTAACATTGAACCCTGTGGGAGTCTCACTGATTAACACAGAACCCTATGAGTCTCAGTTATTAACACTGAACCCTATGGGAGTCTCACTGATTAACACTGACCCCTGTTGGAGTCTCACTGATTAATACTGTACCCTATGGGAGTCTCAGTGATTAACACTGAACCCTGTGGGAGTCTCCCTGATTAACAATGAACCCTGTGGGAGTCTCACTGATTAACACTGAACCCTATGGGAGTCTCACTGATTAACTCTGAACCTTGTGGGAGTCTCACTGATTAACACTGAACCCTATGTGATTCTCACTGATTAACAATGAACCCTGTGGGTGTCTCACTGATTAACACTGAACCCAATGGGAGTCTCACTGATTTACACTGAACCCTGTGGGAGTCTCACTGATTAACACTGAACCCTGAGGGAGTTTCACAGACTAACACTGAACCCTATGGGAGTCTCACTGATTAACAATGAACCCTATGGGAGTCTCACTGATTAACACTGAACCCTGTGGAAGTCTCACTGATTAACACTGAACCCTGTGGGAGTCTCACTGATTAACACTGAACCCTCTGGGAGTCTCACTGATTAACACTGAACCCTGTGGGAGTTTCACTGATTAACACTGAACCCTATGGGAGTCTCACTGATTAACAATGAACCCTGTGGGAGTCTCACTGATTAACAATGAACCCTAAGGGAGTCTCACTGATTAACACTGAACCCTGTGGGAGTCTCACTGATTAACAATGAACCCTATGGGAGTCTCACTGATTAACACTGAACCCTGTGGGGGTCTCACTGATTAGCACTGAACCCTGTGGGAGTCTCACTGATTAACACTGAACCCTGTGGGAGTCTCTCTGATTAACACTGAACCCTATAGGAGTCTCACTTATTAACACTGAACCCTGTGGGAGTCTCACTGATTAACACTGAACCCTGTGGGAGTCTCACTGATTAAAACTGAACCCTATGGGAGTCTTACTGATTAACACTGAACCCTGTGGGAGTCTCACGGATTAACACTGAACCCTATGGGAGTCTCACTAATTAACACTGAACCCTATGAGTCTCAGTAATTAACACTGAACCCTATGGGAGTCTCACTCATTAACACTGAACCCTGTTGGAGTCTCACTGATTAATACTGTACCCTAAGGGAGTCTCAGTGATTAACACTGAACCCTGTGGGAGTCTCCCTGATTAACACTGAACCCTGTGGGAGTCTCACTGATTAACACTGAACCCTATGGGAGTCTCACTGATTAACACTGAAGCCTGTGGACGTCTCACTGATTAACACTGAACCCTATGGGAGTCTCACTGATTAACACTGAACCCTGTGGGTGTCTCATTGATTAACACTGAACCCTATGGGAGTCTCACTTATTAACACTGAACCCTGTGGGAGTCTCACTGATTAACACTGAACCCTGTGGGAGTCTCACTGATTAACACTGAACCCTATGGGAGTCTCACTGATTAACACTGAACCCTGTGGGAGTCTCACTGATTAACACTGAACCCTATGGGAGTCTCACTGATTAACACTGAACCCTGTGGGAGTCTCACTGATTAACACTGAACCCTGTGGGAGTCTCACAGATTAACACTGAACCCTATGGGAGTCTCACTTATTAACAATGAACCCTATGGGAGTCTCACTGATTAACACTGAAGCCTGTGGACGTCTCACTGATTAACACTGAACCCTGTGGGAGTCTCACTGATTAACAATGAACCCTGTGGGAGTCTCACTGATTAACACTGAACCCTATGAGTATCAGTAATTAACACTGAACCCTATAGGAGTCTCACTGATTAACACTGAACCCTGTTGGAGTCTCACTGATTAATACAGTACCCTATGGGAGTCTCAGTGATTAACACCAAACCCTGTGGGAGTCTCTCTGATTAACACTGAACCCTATAGGAGTCTCACTTATTAACACTGAACCCTGTGGGAGTCTCACTGATTAACACTGAACCCTGTGGGAGTCTCACTGATTAAAACTGAACCCTATGGGAGTCTTATTGATTAACACTGAACCCTGTGGGAGTCTCACGGATTAACACTGAACCCTATGGGAGTCTCACTGATTAACACTGAACCCTATGAGTCTCAGTAATTAACACTGAACCCTATGGGAGTCTCACTCATTAACACTGAACCCTGTTGGAGTCTCACTGATTAATACTGTACCCTAAGGGAGTCTCACTGATTAACACTGAACCCTGTGGGAGTCTCCCTGATTAACACTGAACCCTGTGGGAGTCTCACTGATTAACACTGAACCCTATGGGAGTCTCACTGATTAACACTGAAGCCTGTGGACGTCTCACTGATTAACACTGAACCCTATGGGAGTCTCACTGATTAACACTGAACCCTGTGGGTGTCTCATTGATTAACACTGAACCCTATGGGAGACTCACTTATTAACACTGAACCCTGTGGGAGTCTCACTGATTAACACTGAACCCTGTGGGAGTCTCACTGATTAACACTGAACCCTATGGGAGTCTCACTGATTAACACTGAACCCTGTGGGAGTCTCACTGATTAACACTGAACCCTATGGGAGTCTCACTGATTAACACTGAACCCTGTGGGAGTCTCACTGATTAACACTGAACCCTGTGGGAGTCTCACAGATTAACACTGAACCCTATGGGATTCTCACTGATTAACAATGAACCCTATGGGAGTCTCACTGATTAACACTGAAGCCTGTGGACGTCTCACTGATTAACACTGAACACTGTGGGAGTCTCACTGATTAACACTGAACCCTGTGGGAGTCTCACTGATTAACACTGAACCCTATGGGAGTCTCACTGATTAACACTGAACCCTGTGGGAGTCTCACAGATTAACACTGAACCCTATGGGAGTCTCACTGATTAACAATGAACCCTATGGGAGTCTCACTGATTAACTCTGAACCCTGTGGGAGTCTCACTGATTAACACTGAACCATGTGGGAGTCTCACTGATTAACACTGAACCCTATGGGAGTCTCACTGATTAACACTGAACCCTATGGGAGTCTCACTGATTAACACTGAAGCCTGTGGACGTCTCACTGATTAACACTGAACCCTATGGGAGTCTCACTGATTAACACTGAACCCTGTGGGTGTCTCATTGATTAACACTGAGCCCTATGGGAGTCTCACTTATTAACACTGAACCCTGTGGGAGTCTCACTGATTAACACTGAACCCTGTGGGAGTCTCACTGATTAACACTGAACCCTATGGGAGTCTCACTGATTAACACTGAACCCTGTGGGAGTCTCACTGATTAACACTGAACCCTATGGGAGTCTCACTGATTAACACTGAACCCTGTGGGAGTCTCACTGATTAACACTGAACCCTGTGGGAGTCTCACAGATTAACACTGAACCCTATGGGAGTCTCACTGATTAACAATGAACCCTATGGGAGTCTCACTGATTAACACTGAAGCCTGTGGACGTCTCACTGATTAACACTGAACACTGTGGGAGTCTCACTGATTAACACTGAACCCTGTGGGAGTCTCACTGATTAACACTGAACCCTATGGGAGTCTCACTGATTAACACTGAACCCTGTGGGAGTCTCACAGATTAACACTGAACCCTATGGGAGTCTCACTGATTAACAATGAACCCTATGGGAGTCTCACTGATTAACACTGAAGCCTGTGGACGTCTCACTGATTAACACTGAACCATGTGGGAGTCTCACTGATTAACACTGAACCCTATGGGAGTCTCACTGATTAACACTGAACCCTATGGGAGTCTCACTGATTAACACTGAACCCTGTGGGAGTCTCACTGATTAACAATGAACCCTGTGGGAATCTCACTGATTAACACTGAACCCTATGAGTATCAGTAATTAACACTGAACCCTATGGGAGTCTCACTGATTAACACTGAACCCTGTTGGAGTCTCACTGATTAATACGGTACCCTATGGGAGTCTCAGTGATTAACACTGAACCCTGTGGGAGTCTCACTGATTAACACTGAACCCTATGGGAGTCTCACTTATTAACACTGAACCCTGTGGGAGTCTCACTGATTAACACTGAACCCTGTGGGAGTCTCACTGATTAACACTGAACCCTATGGGAGTCTCACTGATTAACACTGAACCCTGTGGGAGTCTCACTGATTAACACTGAACCCTATGGGAGTCTCACTGATTAACACTGAACCCTGTGGGAGTCTCACTGATTAACAATGAACCCTGTGGGAGTCTCACTGATTAACACTGAACCCTATGAGTATCAGTAATTAACACTGAACCCTATGGGAGTCTCACTGATTAACACTGAACCCTGTTGGAGTCTCACTGATTAATACGGTACCCTATGGGAGTCTCAGTGATTAACAGTGAACCCTGTGGGAGTCTCACTGATTAACACTGAACCCTATGGGAGTCTCACTTATTAACACTGAACCCTGTGGGAGTCTCACTGATTAACACTGAACCCTGTGGGAGTCTCACTGATTAACACTGAACCCTGTGGGAGTCTCACTGATTAACACTGAACCCTGTGGGAGTCTCACTGATTAACACTGAACCCTATGGGAGTCTCACTGATTAACACTGAACCCTGTGGGAGTCTCACTGATTAACACTGAACCCTGTGGGAGTCTCACAGATTAACACTGAACCCTATGGGAGTCTCACTGATTAACAATGAACCCTATGGGAGTCTCACTGATTAACACTGAAGCCTGTGGAAGTCTCACTGATTAACACTGAACCCTGTGGGAGTCTCACTGATTAACACTGAACCCTGTGGGAGTCTCACTGATTAACACTGAACCCTGTGGGAGTTTCACTGATTAACACTGAACCCTATGGGCGTCTCACTGATTAACAATGAACCCTGTGGGAGTCTCACTGATTAACAATGAACCCTATGGGAGTCTCACTGATTAACACTGAAGCCTGTGGACGTCTCACTGATTAACACTGAACCCTGTGGGAGTCTCACTGATTAACACTGAACCCTATGGGAGTCTCACTGTAACAATGAACCCTGTGGGAGTCTCACTGATTAACACTGAACCCTGTGGGAGTCTCACTGATTAACAATGAACCCTGTGGGAGTCTCACTGATTAACACTGAACCCTATGAGTATCAGTAATTAACACTGAACCCTATGGGAGTCTCACTGATTAACACTGAACCCTGTTGGAGTCTCACTGATTAATACGGTACCCTATGGGAGTCTCAGTGATTAACACTGAACCCTGTGGGAGTCTCACTGATTAACACTGAACCCTGTGGGTGTCTCACTGATTAACACTGAACCCTATGGGAGTCTCACTTATTAACACTGAACCCTGTGGGAGTCTCACTGATTAACACTGAACCCTGTGGGAGTCTCACTGATTAACACTGAACCCTATGGGAGTCTTACTGATTAACACTGAACCCTGTGGGAGTCTCACTGATTAACACTGAACCCTATGGGAGTCTCACTGATTAACACTGAACCCTATGAGTCTCAGTAATTAACACTGAACCCTGTGGGAGTCTCACTCATTAACACTGAACCCTGTTGGAGTCTCACTGATTAATACTGTACCCTAAGGGAGTCTCAGTGATTAACACTGAACCCTGTGGGAGTCTCCCTGATTAACACTGAACCCTGTGGGAGTCTCACTGATTATCACTGAACCATGAGGGAGTCTCACTGATTAACACTGAAGCCTGTGGACGTCTCACTGATTAACACAGAACCCTATGGGAGTCTCACTGATTAACACTGAACCCTGTGGGAGTCTCACTGATTAGCACTGAACCCTGTGGGAGTCTCACTGATTAACACTGAACCCTATGGGAGTCTCACTGATTAACAATGAACCCTGTGGGAGTCTCACTGATTAACAATGAACTCTATGGGAGTCTCACTGATTAACACTGCAACCCTGTGGGATTCTCACTGATTAACAATGAACCCTATGGGAGTCTCACTGATTACCACTGAACCCTGTGGGAGTCTCACTGTAACAATGAACCCTGTGGGAGTCTCACTGATTAACACTGAACCCTATGAGTATCAGTAATTAACACTGAACCCTATGGGAGTCTCACTGATTAACACTGAACCCTGTTGGAGTCTCACTGATTAATACAGTACCCTATGGGAGTCTCAGTGATTAACACTGAACCCTGTGGGAGTCTCCCTGATTAATACTGAACCCTGTGGGAGTCTCACTGATTAACACTGAACCCTATGGGAGTCTCACTGATTAACTCTGAACCCTGTGGGAGTCTCACTGATTAACACTGAACCCTATGGGAGTCTCACTGATTAACACTGAACCCTGTGGGTGTCTCACTGATTAACACTGAACCCTATGGGAGTCTCACTTATTAACACTGAACCCTGTGGGAGTCTCACTGATTAACACTGAACCCTGTGGGAGTCTCACTGATTAACACTGAACCCTATGGGAGTCTTACTGATTAACACTGAACCCTGTGGGAGTCTCACTGATTAACACTGAACCCTATGGGAGTCTCACTGATTAACACTGAACCCTATGAGTCTCAGTAATTAACACTGAACCCTATGGGAGTCTCACTCATTAACACTGAACCCTGTTGGAGTCTCACTGATTAATACTGTACCCTAAGGGAGTCTCAGTGATTAACCCTGTGGGAGTCTCCCTGATTAACACTGAACCCTGTGGGAGTCTCACTGATTAACACTGAACCCTATGGGAGTCTCACTGATTAACACTGAAGCCTGTGGACGTCTCACTGATTAACACTGAACCCTATGGGAGTCTCACTGATTAACACTGAACCCTGTGGGTGTCTCACTGATTAACACTGAACCCTATGGGAGTCTCACTTATTAACACTGAACCCTGTGGGAGTCTCACTGATTAACACTGAACCCTGTGGGAGTCTCACTGATTAACACTGAACCCTATGGGAGTCTCACTGATTAACACTGAACCCTGTGGGAGTCTCACTGATTAACACTGAACCCTATGGGAGTCTCACTGATTAACACTGAACCCTGTGGGAGTCTCACTGATTAACACTGAACCCTGTGGGAGTCTCACAGATTAACACTGAACCCTATGGGAGTCTCGCTGATTAACAATGAACCCTATGGGAGTCTCACTGATTAACACTGAAGCCTGTGGGAGTCTCACTGATTAACACTGAACCCTGTGGGAGTTTCACTGATTAACACTGAACCCTATGGGAGTCTCACTGATTAACAATGAACCCTGTGGGAGTCTCACTGATTAACAATGAACCCTATGGGAGTCTCACTGATTAACACTGAACCCTGTAGGAGTCTCACTGATTACCAATGAACCCTATGGGAGTCTCACTGATTAACAATGAACCCTATGGGAGTCTCACTCATTAACACTGAACCCTGTTGGAGTCTCACTGATTAATACTGTACCCTAAGGGAGTCTCAGTGATTAACACTGAACCCTGTGGGAGTCTCCCTGATTAACACTGATCCCTGTGGGAGTCTCACTGATTAACACTGAACCCTATGGGAGCCTC
The DNA here is from genome assembly GCF_048934315.1 of Petromyzon marinus. Taxonomy (NCBI): domain Eukaryota; kingdom Metazoa; phylum Chordata; class Hyperoartia; order Petromyzontiformes; family Petromyzontidae; genus Petromyzon; species Petromyzon marinus. Next base: position 3,470,945 of record NW_027423501.1, read on the forward strand.
ATTGATTAATGCTGGACCCTATGGGAGTGTCACTGACTAACACTGAACCGTGTAGGAGTCCCACTGATTAACACTGAACACTGTGGGAGTATCACTGATTAACACTGAATCCTATTGGAGTCTCACTGATTAACACTGAACCCTATGGGAGTGTCACTGATTAAAACTGAACCGTGTAGGAGTCCCACTGATTAACACTGAACACTGTGGGAGTATCACTGATTAACGCTGAACCCTATTGGAGTCTCACTGATTAACACTGAACCCTATGGGAGTCTCACTGATTAACACTGAACCCTGTGGGTGTCTCACTGATTAACACTGAACCCTATGGGAGTCTCACTTATTAACACTGAACCCTGTGGGAGTCTCACTGATTAACACTGAACCCTGTGGGAGTCTCACTGATTAACACTGAACCCTATGGGAGTCTTACTGATTAACACTGAACCCTGTGGGAGTCTCACTGATTAACACTGAACCCTATGGGAGTCTCACTGATTAACACTGAACCCTATGAGTCTCAGTAATTAACACTGAACCCTGTGGGAGTCTCACTCATTAACACTGAACCCTGTTGGAGTCTCACTGATTAATACTGTACCCTAAGGGAGTCTCAGTGATTAACACTGAACCCTGTGGGAGTCTCCCTGATTAACACTGAACCCTGTGGGAGTCTCACTGATTAACACTGAACCATGAGGGAGTCTCACTGATTAACACTGAAGCCTGTGGACGTCTCACTGATTAACACAGAACCCTATGGGAGTCTCACTGATTAACACTGAACCCTGTGGGAGTCTCACTGATTAGCACTGAACCCTGTGGGAGTCTCACTGATTAACACTGAACCCTATGGGAGTCTCACTGATTAACAATGAACCCTGTGGGAGTCTCACTGATTAACAATGAACTCTATGGGAGTCTCACTGATTAACACTGCAACCCTGTGGGATTCTCACTGATTAACAATGAACCCTATGGGAGTCTCACTGATTACCACTGAACCCTGTGGGAGTCTCACTGTAACAATGAACCCTGTGGGAGTCTCACTGATTAACACTGAACCCTATGAGTATCAGTAATTAACACTGAACCCTATGGGAGTCTCACTGATTAACACTGAACCCTGTTGGAGTCTCACTGATTAATACAGTACCCTATGGGAGTCTCAGTGATTAACACTGAACCCTGTGGGAGTCTCCCTGATTAATACTGAACCCTGTGGGAGTCTCACTGATTAACACTGAACCCTATGGGAGTCTCACTGATTAACTCTGAACCCTGTGGGAGTCTCACTGATTAACACTGAACCCTATGGGAGTCTCACTGATTAACACTGAACCCTGTGGGTGTCTCACTGATTAACACTGAACCCTATGGGAGTCTCACTTATTAACACTGAACCCTGTGGGAGTCTCACTGATTAACACTGAACCCTGTGGGAGTCTCACTGATTAACACTGAACCCTATGGGAGTCTTACTGATTAACACTGAACCCTGTGGGAGTCTCACTGATTAACACTGAACCCTATGGGAGTCTCACTGATTAACACTGAACCCTATGAGTCTCAGTAATTAACACTGAACCCTATGGGAGTCTCACTCATTAACACTGAACCCTGTTGGAGTCTCACTGATTAATACTGTACCCTAAGGGAGTCTCAGTGATTAACCCTGTGGGAGTCTCCCTGATTAACACTGAACCCTGTGGGAGTCTCACTGATTAACACTGAACCCTATGGGAGTCTCACTGATTAACACTGAAGCCTGTGGACGTCTCACTGATTAACACTGAACCCTATGGGAGTCTCACTGATTAACACTGAACCCTGTGGGTGTCTCACTGATTAACACTGAACCCTATGGGAGTCTCACTTATTAACACTGAACCCTGTGGGAGTCTCACTGATTAACACTGAACCCTGTGGGAGTCTCACTGATTAACACTGAACCCTATGGGAGTCTCACTGATTAACACTGAACCCTGTGGGAGTCTCACTGATTAACACTGAACCCTATGGGAGTCTCACTGATTAACACTGAACCCTGTGGGAGTCTCACTGATTAACACTGAACCCTGTGGGAGTCTCACAGATTAACACTGAACCCTATGGGAGTCTCACTGATTAACAATGAACCCTATGGGAGTCTCACTGATTAACACTGAAGCCTGTGGGAGTCTCACTGATTAACACTGAACCCTGTGGGAGTTTCACTGATTAACACTGAACCCTATGGGAGTCTCACTGATTAACAATGAACCCTGTGGGAGTCTCACTGATTAACAATGAACCCTATGGGAGTCTCACTGATTAACACTGAACCCTGTAGGAGTCTCACTGATTACCAATGAACCCTATGGGAGTCTCACTGATTAACAATGAACCCTATGGGAGTCTCACTCATTAACACTGAACCCTGTTGGAGTCTCACTGATTAATACTGTACCCTAAGGGAGTCTCAGTGATTAACACTGAACCCTGTGGGAGTCTCCCTGATTAACACTGATCCCTGTGGGAGTCTCACTGATTAACACTGAACCCTATGGGAGCCTCATTGATTAATGCTGGACCCTATGGGAGTGTCACTGACTAACACTGAACCGTGTAGGAGTCCCACTGATTAACACTGAACACTGTGGGAGTATCACTGATTAACACTGAATCCTATTGGAGTCTCACTGATTAACACTGAACCCTATGGGAGTGTCACTGATTAAAACTGAACCGTGTAGGAGTCCCACTGATTAACACTGAACACTGTGGGAGTATCACTGATTAACGCTGAACCCTATTGGAGTCTCACTGATTAACACTGAACCCTATGGGAGTCTCACTGATTAACACTGAACCCTTTGGGAGTCTCACTGATGAACACTGAATCCTATGGGAGTCTCAATGATTAACACTGAACCCTATGGGAGTGTCACTGATTAAAACTGAACCGTGTAGGAGTCCCACTGATTAACACTGAACACTGTGGGAGTATCACTGATTAACGCTGAACCCTATTGGAGTCTCACTGATTAACACTGAACCCTATGGGAGTCTCACTGATTAACACTGAACCCTTTGGGAGTCTCACTGATGAACACTGAATCCTATGGGAGTCTCAATGATTAACACTGAACCCAATGGGAGTCTTACTGATTAACACTGAACCCTGTGGGAGTCTCACTGATTAACAGTGAACCCTGGGGGAGTCTAACTGATTAACACTGAACCCTGTGGGAGTCTGACTGATTAACACTGAACCATGTGGAAGTCTGACTGATTAACACTGAACCCTGTGGGAGTCTCACTTATTAAAACTGAACCCTGTGGGAGACTCACTGATTAACACTGAACCCTATTGGAGTCTCACTGATTAACACTGAACCCTATGGGAGTCTCACTGATTGACACTGAACCCAGTAGGAGTCTCACTGATTAACACTGAACCCTGTGCGAGTCTCACTGATTAACACTGAACCCTATGGGAGTCTCACTGATTAACGCTGAACCCTATGGGAGTGTCACTGATTAACACTGAACCGTGTAGGAGTCCCACTGATTAACACTGAACACTGTGGGAGTATCACTGATTAACACTGAACCCTATGGGAGTCTCACTGATTAACACTGAACCCTATGGGAGGCTCACTGATTAACACTGAACCCTGTGGGAGTCTCACTGATTAACACTGAACCCTGTGAGAGTCTCACTGATTAACACTGAACCCTATGGTAGTCTCACTGATTAACACTGAACCCTATGGGAGTCTCAATGATTAACAATGAAACCTATGGGAGTCTCACTTATTAACACTGAACCCTGTGGGAGTCTCACTGATTAACACTGAACCCTATGGGAATCTCAATGATTAACACTGAACCCTATGGGAGTCTCACTGATTAACACTTAACCCTGTGAGAGTCTTACTGATTATAACTGAACCTTATGGGAGTCTCACTGATTAACACTGAACCCTGTGGGAGTCTCACTGATTAACAGTGAACCCTGGGGGAGTCTAACTGATTAACACTGAACCCTGTGGGAGTCTCACTGATTAACACTGAACCCTGTGGAAGTCTGAATGATTAACACTGAACCCTGGGGGAGTCTCACTTATTAACACTGAACCCTGTGGGAGACTCAATGATTAACACTGAACCCTGTGGGAGTCTCACTGATTAACACTGAACCCTATGGGAGTCTCACTGATTAACACTGAACCCTATGGGAGTCTCACTGATTAACGCTGAACCCTATGGGAGTGTCACTGATTAACACTGAACCATGTGGGAGTCTCACTGATTAACACTGAACACTGTGGGAGTCTCACTGATTAACAATGAACCCTATTGGAGTCTCACTGATTAACACTGAACCCTATGGGAGTCTCACTGAGTGACACTGAACCCTGTAGGAGTCTCACTGATTAACACTGAACCCTGTGAGAGTTTCACTGATTAACACTGAACCCTATGGGAGTCTCACTGATTAACGCTGAACCCTATGGGAGTGTCACTGATTAACACTGAACCGTGTAGGAGTCCCACTGATTAACACTGAACACTGTGGGAGTATCACTGATTAACACTGAACCCTATTGGAGTCTCACTGATTAACACTGAACCCTATGGGAGTCTCACTGATTAACACTGAACACTGTGAGAGTCTCACTGATTAACACTGAACCCTATGGTAGTCTCACTGATTAACACTGAACCCTATGGGAATCTCAATGATTAACACTGAACCCTATGGGAGTCTCACTGATTAACACTGAACCCTGTGGGAGTCTCACTGATTAACAGTGAACCCTGGGGGAGTCTAACTGATTAACACTGAACCCTGTGGGAGTCTCACTGATTAACACTGAACCCTGTGGAAGTCTGACTGATTAACACTGAACCCTGTGGGAGTCTCACTTATTAACACTGAACCCTGTGGGAGACTCACTGATTAACACTGAACCCTATTGGAGTCTCACTGATTAACACTGAACCCTATGGGAGTCTCACTGATTGACACTGAACCCAGTAGGAGTCTCACTGATTAACACTGAACCCTGTGCGAGTCTCACTGATTAACACTGAACCCTATGGGAGTCTCACTGATTAACGCTGAACCCTATGGGAGTGTCACTGATTAACACTGAACCGTGTAGGAGTCCCACTGATTAACACTGAACACTGTGGGAGTATCACTGATTAACACTGAACCCTATGGGAGTCTCACTGATTAACACTGAACCCTATGGGAGGCTCACTGATTAACACTGAACCCTGTGGGAGTCTCACTGATTAACACTGAACCCTGTGAGAGTCTCACTGATTAACACTGAACCCTATGGTAGTCTCACTGATTAACACTGAACCCTATGGGAGTCTCAATGATTAACAATGAAACCTATGGGAGTCTCACTTATTAACACTGAACCCTGTGGGAGTCTCACTGATTAACACTGAACCCTATGGGAATCTCAATGATTAACACTGAACCCTATGGGAGTCTCACTGATTAACACTGAACCCTGTGAGAGTCTTACTGATTAACACTGAACCTTATGGGAGTCTCACTGATTAACACTGAACCCTGTGGGAGTCTCACTGATTAACAGTGAACCCTGGGGGAGTCTAACTGATTAACACTGAACCCTGTGGGAGTCTCACTGATTAACACTGAACCCTGTGGAAGTCTGACTGATTAACACTGAACCCTGGGGGAGTCTCACTTATTAACACTGAACCCTGTGGGAGACTCAATGATTAACACTGAACCCTGTGGGAGTCTCACTGATTAACACTGAACCCTATGGGAGTCTCACTGATTAACACTGAACCCTATGGGAGTCTCACTGATTAACGCTGAACCCTATGGGAGTGTCACTGATTAACACTGAACCATGTGGGAGTCTCACTGATTAACACTGAACACTGTGGGAGTCTCACTGATTAACAATGAACCCTATTGGAGTCTCACTGATTAACACTGAACCCTATGGGAGTCTCACTGAGTGACACTGAACCCTGTAGGAGTCTCACTGATTAACACTGAACCCTGTGAGAGTCTCACTGATTAACACTGAACCCTATGGGAGTCTCACTGATTAACGCTGAACCCTATGGGAGTGTCACTGATTAACACTGAACCGTGTAGGAGTCCCACTGATTAACACTGAACACTGTGGGAGTATCACTGATTAACACTGAACCCTATTGGAGTCTCACTGATTAACACTGAACCCTATGGGAGTCTCACTGATTAACACTGAACCCTGTGAGAGTCTCACTGATTAACACTGAACCCTATGGTAGTCTCACTGATTAACACTGAACCCTATGGGAATCTCAATGATTAACACTGAACCCTATGGGAGTCTCACTGATTAACACTGAACCCTGTGGGAGTCTCACTGATTAACAGTGAACCCTGGGGGAGTCTAACTGATTAACACTGAACCCTGTGGGAGTCTCACTGATTAACACTGAACCCTGTGGAAATCTGACTGATTAACACTGAACCCTGTGGGAGTCTCACTTATTAACACTGAACCCTGTGGGAGACTCAATGATTAACACTGAACCCTGTGGGAGTCTCACTGATTAACACTGAACCCTGTGAGAGTCTTACTGATTAACACTGAACCTTATGGGAGTCTCACTGATTAATGCTGGACCCTATGGGAGTGTCACTGATTAACACTGAACCGTGTAGGAGTCCCACTGATTAACACTGAACACTGTGGGAGTATCACTGATTAACACTGAACCCTATTGGAGTCTCACTGATTAACACTGAACCCTATGGGAGTGTCACTGATTAAAACTGAACCGTGTAGGATTCCCACTGATTAACACTGAACACTGTGGGAGTATCACTGATTAACAATGAACCCTATTGGAGTCTCACTGATTAACACTGAACCCTATGGGAGTCTCACTGATTAACACTGAACCCTTTGGGAGTCTCACTGATGAACACTGAATCCTATGGGAGTCTCAATGATTAACACTGAACCCTATGGGAGTCTCACTTATTAACACTGAACCCTGTGGGAGTCTCACTGATTAACACTGAACCCTATGGGAATCTCAATGATTAACACTGAACCCTATGGGAGTCTCACTGATTAACACTGAACCCTATGGGAATCTCAATGATTAACACTGAACCCTATGGGAGTCTCACTGATTAACACTGAACCCTGTGGGAGTCTCACTGATTAACAGTGAACCCTGGGGGAGTCTAACTGATTAACACTGAACCCTGTGGGAGTCTCACTGATTAACACTGAACCCTGTGGAAGTCTGACTGATTAACACTGAACCCTGGGGGAGTCTCACTTATTAACACTGAACCCTGTGGGAGACTCAATGATTAACACTGAACCCTGTGGGAGTCTCACTGATTAACACTGAACCCTATGGGAGTCTCACTGATTAACACTGAACCCTATGGGAGTCTCACTGATTAACGCTGAACCCTATGGGAGTGTCACTGATTAACACTGAACCATGTGGGAGTCTCACTGATTAACACTGAACACTGTGGGAGTCTCACTGATTAACAATGAACCCTATTGGAGTCTCACTGATTAACACTGAACCCTATGGGAGTCTCACTGAGTGACACTGAACCCTGTAGGAGTCTCACTGATTAACACTGAACCCTGTGAGAGTCTCACTGATTAACACTGAACCCTATGGGAGTCTCACTGATTAACGCTGAACCCTATGGGAGTGTCACTGATTAACACTGAACCGTGTAGGAGTCCCACTGATTAACACTGAACACTGTGGGAGTATCACTGATTAACACTGAACCCTATTGGAGTCTCACTGATTAACACTGAACCCTATGGGAGTCTCACTGATTAACACTGAACCCTGTGAGAGTCTCACTGATTAACACTAAACCCTATGGTAGTCTCACTGATTAACACTGAACCCTATGGGAATCTCAATGATTAACACTGAACCCTATGGGAGTCTCACTGATTAACACTGAACCCTGTGGGAGTCTCACTGATTAACAGTGAACCCTGGGGGAGTCTAACTGATTAACACTGAACCCTGTGGGAGTCTCACTGATTAACACTGAACCCTGTGGAAATCTGACTGATTAACACTGAACCCTGTGGGAGTCTCACTTATTAACACTGAACCCTGTGGGAGACTCAATGATTAACACTGAACCCTGTGGGAGTCTCACTGATTAACACTGAACCCTGTGAGAGTCTTACTGATTAACACTGAACCTTATGGGAGTCTCATTGATTAATGCTGGACCCTATGGGAGTGTCACTGATTAACACTGAACCGTGTAGGAGTCCCACTGATTAACACTGAACACTGTGGGAGTATCACTGATTAACACTGAACCCTATTGGAGTCTCACTGATTAACACTGAACCCTATGGGAGTGTCACTGATTAAAACTGAACCGTGTAGGATTCCCACTGATTAACACTGAACACTGTGGGAGTATCACTGATTAACACTGAACCCTATTGGAGTCTCACTGATTAACACTGAACCCTATGGGAGTCTCACTGATTAACACTGAACCCTTTGGGAGTCTCACTGATGAACACTGAATCCTATGGGAGTCTCAATGATTAACACTGAACCCTATGGGAGTCTCACTTATTAACACTGAACCCTGTGGGAGTCTCACTGATTAACACTGAACCCTATGGGAATCTCAATGATTAACACTGAACCCTATGGGAGTCTCACTGATTAACACTGAACCCTATGGGAATCTCAATGATTAACACTGAACCCTATGGGAGTCTCACTGATTAACACTGAACCCTGTGGGAGTCTCACTGATTAACAGTGAACCCTGGGGGAGTCTAACTGATTAACACTGAACCCTGTGGGAGTCTCACTGATTAACACTGAACCCTGTGGAAGTCTGACTGATTAACACTGAACCCTGGGGGAGTCTCACTTATTAACACTGAACCCTGTGGGAAACTCAATGATTAACACTGAACCCTGTGGGAGTCTCACTGATTAACACTGAACCCTATGGGAGTCTCACTGATTAACACTGAACCCTATGGGAGTCTCACTGATTAACGCTGAACCTTATGGGAGTGTCACTGATTAACACTGAACCATGTGGGAGCCTCACTGATTAACACTGAACACTGTGGGAGTCTCACTGATTAACAATGAACCCTATTGGAGTCTCACTGATTAACACTGAACCCTATGGGAGTCTCACTGAGTGACACTCAACCCTGTAGGAGTCTCACTGATTAACACTGAACCCTGTGAGAGTCTCACTGATTAACACTGAACACTATGGGAGTCTCACTGATTAACGCTGAACCCTATGGGAGTGTCACTGATTAACACTGAACCGTGTAGGAGTCCCACTGATTAACACTGAACACTGTGGGAGTATCACTGATTAACACTGAACCCTATTGGAGTCTCACTGATTAACACTGAACCCTATGGGAGTCTCACTGATTAACACTGAACCCTGTGAGAGTCTCACTGATTAACACTGAACCCTATGGTAGTCTCACTGATTAACACTGAACCCTATGGGAATCTCAATGATTAACACTGAACCCTATGGGAGTCTCACTGATTAACACTGAACCCTGTGGGAGTCTCACTGATTAACAGTGAACCCTGGGGGAGTCTAACTGATTAACACTGAACCCTGTGGGAGTCTCACTGATTAACACTGAACCCTGTGGAAATCTGACTGATTAACAATGAACCCTGTGGGAGTCTCACTTATTAACACTGAACCCTGTGGGAGACTCAATGATTAACACTGAACCCTGTGGGAGTCTCACTGATTAACACTGAACCCTATGGGAGTCTCACTGATTAACACTGAACCCTATGGGAGTCTCACTGATTAACGCTGAACCCTATGGGAGTGTCACTGATTAACACTGAACCATGTGGGAGTCTCACTGATTAACACTGAACACTGTGGGAGTCTCACTGATTAACACTGAACCCTATTGGAGTCTCACTGATTAACACTGAACCCTATGGGAGTCTCACTGATTGACACTGAACCCTGTAGGAGTCTCACTGATTAACACTGAACCCTGTGAGAGTCTCACTGATTAACACTGAACCCTATGGGAGTCTCACTGATTAACGCTGAACCCTATGGGAGTGTCACTGATTAACACTGAACCGTGTAGGAGTCCCACTGATTAACACTGAACACTGTGGGAGTATCACTGATTAACACTGAACCCTATGGGAGTCTCACTGATTAACACTGAACCATATGGGAGGCTCACTGATTAACACTGAACCCTGTGGGAGTCTCACTGATTAACACTGAACCCTGTGAGAGTCTCACTGATTAACACTGAACCCTATGGTAGTCTCACTGATTAACACTGAACCCTATGGGAGTCTCAATGATAAACACTGAAACCTATGGGAGTCTCACTTATTAACACTGAACCCTGTGGGAGTCTCACTGATTAACACCGAACCCTATGGGAATCTCAATGATTAACACTGAACCCTATGGGAGTCTCACTGATTAACACTGAACCCTGTTAGAGTCTCACTGATTAACACTGAACCCTATGGGAGTCTCACTGATTAATGCTGGACCCTATGGGAGTGTCACTGATTAACACTGAACCGTGTAGGAGTCCCACTGATTAACACTGAACACTGTGGGAGTATCACTGATTAACACTGAATCCTATTGGAGTCTCACTGATTAACACTGAACCCTATGGGAGTGTCACTGATTAAAACTGAACCGTGTAGGAGTCCCACTGATTAACACTGAACACTGTGGGAGTATCACTGATTAACGCTGAACCCTATTGGAGTCTCACTGATTAACACTGAACCCTATGGGAGTCTCACTGATTAACACTGAACCCTTTGGGAGTCTCACTGATGAACACTGAATCCTATGGGAGTCTCACTTATTAACACTGAACCCTGTGGGAGTCTCACTGATTAACACTGAACCCTATGGGAATCTCAATGATTAACACTGAACCCAATGGGAGTCTCACTGATTAACACTGAACCCTGTGGGAGTCTCACTGATTAACAGTGAACCCTGGGGGAGTCTAACTGATTAACACTGAACCCTGTGGGAGTCTGACTGATTAACACTGAACCATGTGGAAGTCTGACTGATTAACACTGAACCCTGTGGGAGTCTCACTTATTAACACTGAACCCTGTGGGAGACTCACTGATTAACACTGAACCCTGTGGGAGTCTCACTGATTAACACTGAACCCTATGGGAGTCTCACTGATTAACACTGAACCCTGTAGGAGTCTCACTGATTAACACTGAACCCTGTGAGAGTCTCACTGATTAACACTGAACCCTATGGGAGTGTCACTGATTGACACTGAACCCTGTAGGAGTCTCACTGATTAACACTGAACCCTGTGAGAGTCTCACTGATTAACACTGAACCCTATGGGAGTCTCACTGATTAACGCTGAACCCTATGGGAGTGTCACTTATTAACACTGAACCATGTAGGAGTCCCACTGATTAACACTGAACACTGTGGGAGTATCACTGATTAACACTGAACCCTATGGGAGTCTCACTGATTAACACTGAACCATATGGGAGGCTCACTGATTAACACTGAACCCTGTGGGAGTCTCAATGATTAACACTGAAACCTATGGGAGTCTCACTTATTAACACTGAACCCTGTGGGAGTCTCACTGATTAACACCGAACCCTATGGGAATCTCAATGATTAACACTGAACCCTATGGGAGTCTCACTGATTAACACTGAACCCTGTGAGAGTCTCACTGATTAACACTGAACCCTATGGGAGTCTCACTGATTAATGCTGGACCCTATGGGAGTGTCACTGATTAACACTGAACCGTGTAGGAGTCCCACTGATTAACACTGAACACTGTGGGAGTCTCACTGATTAACACTGAACCCTATGGGAGTGTCACTGATTAAAACTGAACCGTGTAGGAGTCCCACTGATTAACACTGAACACTGTGGGAGTATCACTGATTAAAGCTGAACCCTATTGGAGTCTCACTGATTAACACTGAACCCTATGGGAGTCTCACTGATTAACACTGAACCCTTTGGGAGTCTCACTGATGAACACTGAATCCTATGGGAGTCTCACTTATTAACACTGAACCCTGTGGGAGTCTCACTGATTAACACTGAACCCTATGGGAATCTCAATGATTAACACTGAACCCAATGGGAGTCTCACTGATTAACACTGAACCCTGTGGGAGTCTCACTGATTAACAGTGAACCCTGGAGGAGTCTAACTGATTAACACTGAACCCTGTGGGAGTCTGACTGATTAACACTGAACCATGTGGAAGTCTGACTGATTAACACTGAACCCTGTGGGAGTCTCACTTATTAACACTGAACCCTGTGGGAGACTCACTGATTAACACTGAACCCTGTGGGAGTCTCACTGATTAACACTTAACCCTATGGGAGTCTCACTGATTAACACTGAACCCTATGGGAGTCTCACTGATTAACGCTGAACCCTATGGGAGTGTCACTGATTAACACTGAACCATGTGGGAGTCTCACTGATTAACACTGAACACTGTGGGAGTCTCACTGATTAACACTGAACCCTATTGGAGTCTCAATGATTAACACTGAACCCTATGGAGTCTCACTGATTAACACTGAACCCTGTGGGAGTCTCACTGATGAACACTGAACCCTGTGAGAGTCTCACTGATTAACACTGAACCCTATGGGAGTCTCACAGATTAACACTGAACCCTATGGGAGTCTCACTGATTATCGCTGAACCTTATGGGAGTGTCACTGATTAATACTGAACCGTGTGGGAGTCCCACTGATTAACACTGAACACTGTGGGTGTCTCACTGATTAACACTGAACCCTATTGGAGTCTCACTGATTAACACTGAACCCTATGGGAGTCTCACTGATTAACACTGAACGCTGTGGGAGTCTCACTGATTAACACTGAACCCTATTGGAGTCTCAATGATTAACACCGAACCTTATGGGAGTCTCACTGATTAACACTGAACCCTGTGGGAGTCTCACTGATGAACACTGAATCCTATGGGAGTCTCAATGATTAACACTGAACCCTATGGGAGTCTCACTGATTAACACTGAACCCTGTGGGAGTCTCACTGATTAACACTGAACCCTATTGGAGTCTCACTGATTAACACTGAACCCTGTCGGAGTCTCACTGATTAACACTGAACCCTGTGAGAGTCTCACTGATTAACACTGAACCCTATGGGAGTCTCACTGATTAACACTGAACCCTATGGGAGTCTCAATGATTAACACTGAACCCTATGGGAGTCTCACTGATTAACACTGAACCCTGTGGGAGTCTCACTGATGAACACTGAATCCTATGGGAGTCTCAATGATTAACACTAAACCCTATGGGATTCTCACTGATTAACACTGAACCCTATGGGAGTCTCACTGATTAACACTGAACCCTGTGGGAGCCTCACTGATTAACACTGAACCCTATGGGAGTCTCACTGATTAACACTGAACCCTGTGCTAGTCTCACTGATTAACACTGGACCCTGTGGGAGTCTCACTGATTAACATTGAACCCTATGGGAGTCTCAATGATTAACAGTGAACCCTATGGGAGTCTCAGTGATTAACACTGAACCCTGTGGGAGTCTCACTGATTAACACTGAACCCTGTGGGAGTCTCACTGATTAACAGTGAACCCTGGGGGAGTCTAACTGATTAACACTGAACCCTGTGGGAGTCTCACTGATTAACACTGAACCATGTGGAAGTCTGACTGATTAACACTGAACCCTGTGGGAGTCTCACTTATTAACACTGAACTCTGTGGAGACTCACTGATTAACACTGAACCCTGTGGGAGTCTCACTGATTAACACTGAACCCTATGGGAGTCTCACTGATTAACGCTGAACCCTATGGGAGTGTCACTGATTAACACTGAACCATGTGGGAGCCTCACTGATTAACACTGAACACTGTGGGAGTCTCACTGATTAACACTGAACCCTATTGGAGTCTCAATGATTAACACTGAACCCTATGGAGTCTCACTGATTAACACTGAACCCTGTGGGAGTCTCACTGATGAACACTGAACCCTGTGAGAGTCTCACTGATTAACACTGAACCCTATGGGAGTCTCACAGATTAACACTGAACCCTATGGGAGGCTCACTAATTATCGCTGAACCTTATGGGAGTGTCACTGATTAACACTGAACCGTGTGGGAGTCCCACTGATTAACACTGAACACTGTGGGAGTCTCACTGATTAACACTGAACCCTATTGGAGTCTCACTGATTAACACTGAACCCTATGGGAGTCTCACTGATTAACACTGAACCCTATTGGAGTCTCAATGATTAACACCGAACCCTATGGGAGTCTCACTGATTAACACTGAACCCTGTGGGAGTCTCACTGATTAACACTGAACCCTGTGGGAGTCTCACTGATGAACACTGAATCCTATGGGAGTCTCAATGATTAACACTGAACCCTATGGGAGTCTCACTGATTAACACTGAACCCTGTGGGAGTCTCACTGATTAACACTGACCCCTATGGGAGTCTCAATGATTAACACTGAACCCTATGGGAGGCTCACTGATTAGCACTGAACCCTATGGGAGTCTCACTGATGAACACTGAATCCTATGGGAGTCTCAATGATTAACACTGAACCCTTTGGGATTCTCACTGATTAACACTGAACCCTGTGGGAGTCTCACTGATTAACACAGAACCCTGTTGGAGCCTCACTGATTAACACTGAACCCTATTGGAGTCTCACTGATTAACACTGAACCCTGTCGGAGTCTCACTGATTAACACTGAACCCTGTGAGAGTCTCACTGATTAACACTGAACCCTATGGGAGTCTCACTGATTAACACTGAACCCTATGGGAGTCTCAATGATTAACACTGAACCCTATGGGAGTCTCACTGATTAACACTGAACCCTGTGGGAGTCTCACTGATGAACACTGAATCCTATGGGAGTCTCAATGATTAACACTAAACCCTATGGGATTCTCACTGATTAACACTGAACCCTGTGGGAGTCTCACTGATTAACACTGAACCCTGTGCTAGTCTCACTGATTAACACTGGACCCTGTGGGAGTCTCACTGATTAACATTGAACCCTATGGGAGTCTCACTGATTAACACTGAACCCTGTCGGAGTCTCACTGATTAACACTGAACCCTGTGAGAGTCTCACTGATTAACACTGAACCCTATGGGAGTCTCACTGATTAACACTGAACCCTATGGGAGTCTCAATGATTAACACTGAACCCTATGGGAGTCTCACTGATTAACACTGAACCCTGTGGGAGTCTCACTGATGAACACTGAATCCTATGGGAGTCTCAATGATTAACACTAAACCCTATGGGATTCTCACTGATTAACACTGAACCCTGTGGGAGTCTCACTGATTAACACTGAACCCTGTGGGAGCCTCACTGATTAACACTGAACCCTATGGGAGTCTCACTGATTAACACTGAACCCTGTGCTAGTCTCACTGATTAACACTGGACCCTGTGGGAGTCTCACTGATTAACATTGAACCCTATGGGAGTCTCAATGATTAACAGTGAACCCTATGGGAGTCTCAGTGATTAACACTGAACCCTGTGGGAGTCTCACTGATTAACACTGAACCCTGTGGGAGTCTCACTGATTAACAGTGAACCCTGGGGGAGTCTAACTGATTAACACTGAACCCTGTGGGAGTCTCACTGATTAACACTGAACCATGTGGAAGTCTGACTGATTAACACTGAACCCTGTGGGAGTCTCACTTATTAACACTGAACCCTGTGGAGACTCACTGATTAACACTGAACCCTGTGGGAGTCTCACTGATTAACACTGAACCCTATGGGAGTCTCACTGATTAACGCTGAACCCTATGGGAGTGTCACTGATTAACACTGAACCATGTGGGATTCTCACTGATTAACACTGAACACTGTGGGAGTCTCACTGATTAACACTGAACCCTATTGGAGTCTCAATGATTAACACTGAACCCTATGGAGTCTCACTGATTAACACTGAACCCTGTGGGAGTCTCACTGATGAACACTGAACCCTGTGAGAGTCTCACTGATTAACACTGAACCCTATGGGAGTCTCACAGATTAACACTGAACCCTATGGGAGTCTCACTGATTATCGCTGAACCTTATGGGAGTGTCACTGATTAACACTGAACCGTGTGGGAGTCCCACTGATTAACACTGAACACTGTGGGAGTCTCACTGATTAACACTGAACCCTATTGGAGTCTCACTGATTAACACTGAACCCTATGGGAGTCTCACTGATTAACACTGAACGCTGTGGGAGTCTCACTGATTAACACTGAACCCTATTGGAGTCTCAATGATTAACACCGCACCCTATGGGAGTCTCACTGATTAACACTGAACCCTATTGGAGTCTCAATGATTAACACCGAACCCTATGGGAGTCTCACTGATTAACACTGAACCCTGTGGGAGTCTCACTGATGAACACTGAATCCTATGGGAGTCTCAATGATTAACACTGAACCCTATGGGAGTCTCACTGATTAACACTGAACCCTATTGGAGTCTCACTGATTAACACTGAACCCTGTCGGAGTCTCACTGATTAACACTGAACCCTGTGAGAGTCTCACTGATTAACACTGAACCCTATGGGAGTCTCACTGATTAACACTGAACCCTATGGGAGTCTCAATGATTAACACTGAACCCTATGGGAGTCTCACTGATTAACACTGAACCCTGTGGGAGTCTCACTGATGAACACTGAATCCTATGGGAGTCATAATGATTAACACTAAACCCTATGGGATTCTCACTGATTAACACTGAACCCTGTGGGAGTCTCACTGATTAACACTGAACCCTGTGGGAGCCTCACTGATTAACACTGAACCCTATGGGAGTCTCACTGATTAACACTGAACCCTGTGCTAGTCTCACTGATTAACACTGGACCCTGTGGGAGTCTCACTGATTAACATTGAACCCTATGGGAGTCTCAATGATTAACACTGAACCCTATGGGAGTCTCACTGATTAACACTGAACCCTGTGAGAGTCTCACTGATTAATACTGAACCCTATGGGAGTCTCACTGATTAACGCTGATCCCTATGGGAGTGTCACTGATTAACACTGAACCGTGTAGGAGTCCCACTGATTAACACTGAACACTGTGGGAGTATCACTGATTAACACTGAACCCTATAGGAGTCTCACTGATTAACACTGAACCCTATGGGAGTCTCACTGATTAACACTGAACCCTGTGAGAGTCTCACTGATTAACACTGAACCCTATGGTAGTCTCACTGATTAACACTGAACCCTATGGGAATCTCAATGATTAACACTGAACCCTATGGGAGTCTCACTGATTAACACTGAACCCTGTGGGAGTCTCACTGATTAACAGTGAACCCTGGGGGAGTCTAACTTATTAACACTGAACCCTGTGGGAGTCTCACTGATTAACACTGAACCCTGTGGAAATCTGACTGATTAACACTGAACCCTGTGGGAGTCTCACTTATTAACACTGAACCCTGTGGGAGACTCAATGATTAACACTGAACCCTGTGGGTGTCTCACTGATTAACACTGAACCCTATGGGAGTCTCACTGATTAACACTGAACCCTATGGGAGTCTCACTGATTAACGCTGAACCCTATGGGAGTGTCACTGATTAACACTGAACCATGTGGGAGTCTCACTGATTAACACTGAACACTGTGGGAGTCTCACTGATTAACACTGAACCCTATTGGAGTCTCACTGGTAAACACTGAACCCTATGGGAGTCTCACTGATTGACACTGAACCCTGTCGGAGTCTCACTGATTAACACTGAACCCTGTGAGAGTCTCACTGATTAACACTGAACCCTATGGGAGTCTCACTGTTTAACGCTGAACCCTATGGGAGTGTCACTGATTAACACTGAACCGTGTATGAGTCCCACTGATTAACACTGAACACTGTGGGAGTATCACTGATTAACACTGAACCCTATGGGAGTCTCACTGATTAACACTGAACCCTATGGGAGGCTCACTGATTAACACTGAACCCTGTGGGAGTCTCACTGATTAACACTGAAACCTATGGGAGTCTCACTTATTAACACTGAACCCTGTGGGAGTCCCACTGATTAACACTGAACCCTATGGGAATCTCAATGATTAACACTGAACCCTATGGGAGTCTCACTGATTAACACTGAACCCTGTGAGAGTCTCACTGATTAACACTGAACCCTATGGGAGTCTCACTGATTAATGCTGGACCCTATGGGAGTGTCACTGATTAACACTGAACCGTGTAGCAGTCCCACTGATTAACACTGAACACTGGGGGAGTATCACTGATTAACACTGAACCCTATTGGAGTCTCACTGATTAACACTGAACCCTATGGGAGTGTCACTGATTAAAACTGAACTATGTAGGAGTCCCACTAATTAACACTGAACACTGTGGGAGTATCACTGATTAACACTGAACCCTATTGGAGTCTCACTGATTAACACTGAACCCTATGGGAGTCTCACTGATTAACACTGAACCCTTTGGGAGTCTCACTGATGAACACTGAATCCTATGGGAGTCTCAATGATTAACACTGAACCCTATGGGAGTCTCACTTATTAACACTGAACCCTGTGGGAGTCTCACTGATTAACACTGAACCCTATGGGAATCTCAATGATTAACACTGAACCCAATGGGAGTCTCACTGATTAAAACTGAACCCTGTGGGAGTCTTTCTGATTAACAGTGAACCCTGGGGGAGTCTAACTGATTAACACTGAACCCTGTGGGAGTCTCACTGATTAACACTGAACCATGTGGAAGTCTGACTGATTGACACTGAACCCTGTGGGAGTCTCACTTATTAACACTGAACCCTGTGGGAGACTCACTGATTAACACTGAACCCTGTGGGAGTCTCACTGATTAACACTGAACCCTATGGGAGTCTCACTGATTAACACTGAAGCCTATGGGAGTCTCACTGATTAACGCTGAACCCTATGGGAGTGTCACTGATTAACACTGAACCATGTGGGAGTCTCACTGATTAACACTGAACACTGTGGGAGTCTCACTGATTAACACTGAACCCTATTGGAGTCTCAATGATTAACACTGAACCCTATGGAGTCTCACTGATTAACACTGAACCCTGTGGGAGTCTCACTGATGAACACTGAACCCTGTGAGAGTCTCACTGATTAACACTGAACCCTATGGGAGTCTCACAGATTAACACTGAACCCTATGGGAGTCTCACTGATTATCGCTGAACCTTATGGGAGTGTCACTGATTAACACTGAACCGTGTGGGAGTCCCACTGATTAACACTGAACACTGTGGGAGTCTCACTGATTAACACTGAACCCTATTGGAGTCTCACTGATTAACACTGAACCCTATGGGAGTCTCACTGATTAACACTGAACCCTGTGGGAGTCTCACTGATTAACACTGACCCCTATGGGAGTCTCAATGATTAACACTGAACCCTAGGGGAGTCTCACTGATAAACACTGAACCCTATGGGAGTCTCACTGATGAACACTGAATCCTATGGGAGTCTCAATGATTAACACTGAACCCTTTGGGATTCTCACTGATTAACACTGAACCCTGTGGGAGTCTCACTGATTAACACAGAACCCTGTTGGAGCCTCACTGATTAACACTGAACCCTATTGGAGTCTCACTGATTAACACTGAACCCTGTCGGAGTCTCACTGATTAACACTGAACCCTGTGAGAGTCTCACTGATTAACACTGAACCCTATGGGAGTCTCACTGATTAACACTGAACGCTATGGGAGTCTCAATGATTAACACTGAACCCTATGGGAGTCTCACTGATTAACACTGAACCCTGTGGGAGTCTCACTGATGAACACTGAATCCTATGGGAGTCTCAATGATTAACACTAAACCCTATGGGATTCTCACTGATTAACACTGAACCCTGTGGGAGTCTCACTGATTAACACTGAACCCTGTGGGAGCCTCACTGATTAACACTGAACCCTATGGGAGTCTCACTGATTAACACTGAACCCTGTGCTAGTCTCACTGATTAACACTGGACCCTGTGGGAGTCTCACTGATTAACATTGAACCCTATGGGAGTCTCAATGATTAACAGTGAACCCTATGGGAGTCTCAGTGATTAACACTGAACCCTGTGGTAGTCTCACTGATTAACACGGAACCATGGCGGAGTCTAACTGATTAACACTGAACCCTGTGGGAGTCTCACTGATTAACACTGAACCCTGTAGGAGTCTGACTGATTAACACTGAACCCTGTGGGAGTCTCACTTATTAACACTGAACCCTGTGGGAAACTCACTGATTAACACTGAACCCTGTGGGAGTCTCACTGATTAACACTGAACCCTATGGGAGTCTCACTGATTAACAATGAACCCTATGGGAGTCTCAATGATTAACACTGAACCCTGTGGGAATCTCACTGATTGACATTGAACCCTATGGGAGTCTCACTGATTACCACTGAACTCTATGGGAGTCTCAGTGATTAACACTGAACCCTGTGGGAGTCTCAGTGATTAACACTGAACCCTGTGGGAGTCTCACTGATTAACACTGAACCCTGTGGGAATCTCACTGATTAACATTGAGCCCTGTGGGAGTCTGACTGATTAACACTGAACCCTGTGGGAGTCTCACTGATTAACACTGAACCCTGTGGGAGTCTCACTGATTAACACTGAACCCTGTGGAAGTCTCACTGATTAACAATGAACCCTGTGGGAGTCTCAGTGATTAACACTGAACCCTATGGGAGTGTCACTGATTAACACTGAACCCTATGGGAGTCTCACTTATTAACACTGAACCCTGTGGGAGTCTCACTGATTAATACTGAACCCTATGGGAGCCTTACTGATTAACACTGAACCCTGTGGGAGTATCACTGATTAACACTGAACACTATGGAAGTGTCACTGATTAACACTGAACCATGTGGGAGTCTCACTGATTAACACTGAACCCTTTGGGAGCCTCACTGAATAACGCTGAACCCTATGGGAGTGTCACTGATTAACACTGAACCATGTGGGAGTCTCACTGATTAACACTGAACACTGTGGGAGTCTCACTGATTAACACTGAACCCTATTGGAGTCTCACTGATTAACACTGAACCCTATGGGAGTCTCACTGATTAACACTGAGCCCTGTGGGAGTCTCACTGATTAACACTGAACCCTGTAAGAGTCTCATTGATTAACATTGAACCCTATGGGAGTCTCACTGATGAAGACTGAATCCTATGGGAGTCTCAATGATTAACACTGAACCCTATGGGATTCTCACTGATTAACATTGAACCCTTTGGGAGTCTCACTGATTAACACTGAACCCTGTGGGAGCCTCACTGATTAACACTGAACCCTGTGGGAGTCTCACTGATTAACACGGAACCATGGCGGAGTCTAACTGATTAACACTGAACCCTGTGGGAGTCTCACTGATTAACACTGAACCCTGTAGGAGTCTGACTGATTAACACTGAACCCTGTGGGAGTCTCACTTATTAACACTGAACCCTGTGGGAGACTCAATGATTAACACTGAACGCTATGGGAGTCTCAATGATTAACACTGAACCCTATGGGAGTCTCACTGATTAACACTGAACCCTGTGGGAGTCTCACTGATGAACACTGAATCCTATGGGAGTCTCAATGATTAACACTAAACCCTATGGGATTCTCACTGATTAACACTGAACCCTGTGGGAGTCTCACTGATTAACACTGAACCCTGTGGGAGCCTCACTGATTAACACTGAACCCTATGGGAGTCTCACTGATTAACACTGAACCCTGTGCTAGTCTCACTGATTAACACTGGACCCTGTGGGAGTCTCACTGATTAACATTGAACCCTATGGGAGTCTCAATGATTAACAGTGAACCCTATGGGAGTCTCAGTGATTAACACTGAACCCTGTGGGAGTCTCACTGATTAACACGGAACCATGGCGGAGTCTAACTGATTAACACTGAACCCTGTGGGAGTCTCACTGATTAACACTGAACCCTGTGGGAGTCTCACTTATTAACACTGAACCCTGTGGGAGACTCACTGATTAACACTGAACCCTATGGGAGTCTCACTGATTAACACTGAACCCTGTGGGAGTCTCACTGATGAACACTGAATCCTATGGGAGTCATAATGATTAACACTAAACCCTATGGGATTCTCACTGATTAACACTGAACCCTGTGGGAGTCTCACTGATTAACACTGAACCCTGTGGGAGCCTCACTGATTAACACTGAACCCTATGGGAGTCTCACTGATTAACACTGAACCCTGTGCTAGTCTCACTGATTAACACTGGACCCTGTGGGAGTCTCACTGATTAACATTGAACCCTATGGGAGTCTCAATGATTAACACTGAACCCTATGGGAGTCTCACTGATTAACACTGAACCCTGTGAGAGTCTCACTGATTAATACTGAACCCTATGGGAGTCTCACTGATTAACGCTGATCCCTATGGGAGTGTCACTGATTAACACTGAACCGTGTAGGAGTCCCACTGATTAACACTGAACACTGTGGGAGTATCACTGATTAACACTGAACCCTATAGGAGTCTCACTGATTAACACTGAACCCTATGGGAGTCTCACTGATTAACACTGAACCCTGTGAGAGTCTCACTGATTAACACTGAACCCTATGGTAGTCTCACTGATTAACACTGAACCCTATGGGAATCTCAATGATTAACACTGAACCCTATGGGAGTCTCACTGATTAACACTGAACCCTGTGGGAGTCTCACTGATTAACAGTGAACCCTGGGGGAGTCTAACTTATTAACACTGAACCCTGTGGGAGTCTCACTGATTAACACTGAACCCTGTGGAAATCTGACTGATTAACACTGAACCCTGTGGGAGTCTCACTTATTAACACTGAACCCTGTGGGAGACTCAATGATTAACACTGAACCCTGTGGGTGTCTCACTGATTAACACTGAACCCTATGGGAGTCTCACTGATTAACACTGAACCCTATGGGAGTCTCACTGATTAACGCTGAACCCTATGGGAGTGTCACTGATTAACACTGAACCATGTGGGAGTCTCACTGATTAACACTGAACACTGTGGGAGTCTCACTGATTAACACTGAACCCTATTGGAGTCTCACTGGTAAACACTGAACCCTATGGGAGTCTCACTGATTGACACTGAACCCTGTCGGAGTCTCACTGATTAACACTGAACCCTGTGAGAGTCTCACTGATTAACACTGAACCCTATGGGAGTCTCACTGTTTAACGCTGAACCCTATGGGAGTGTCACTGATTAACACTGAACCGTGTATGAGTCCCACTGATTAACACTGAACACTGTGGGAGTATCACTGATTAACACTGAACCCTATGGGAGTCTCACTGATTAACACTGAACCCTATGGGAGGCTCACTGATTAACACTGAACCCTGTGGGAGTCTCACTGATTAACACTGAAACCTATGGGAGTCTCACTTATTAACACTGAACCCTGTGGGAGTCCCACTGATTAACACTGAACCCTATGGGAATCTCAATGATTAACACTGAACCCTATGGGAGTCTCACTGATTAACACTGAACCCTGTGAGAGTCTCACTGATTAACACTGAACCCTATGGGAGTCTCACTGATTAATGCTGGACCCTATGGGAGTGTCACTGATTAACACTGAACCGTGTAGCAGTCCCACTGATTAACACTGAACACTGGGGGAGTATCACTGATTAACACTGAACCCTATTGGAGTCTCACTGATTAACACTGAACCCTATGGGAGTGTCACTGATTAAAACTGAACTATGTAGGAGTCCCACTAATTAACACTGAACACTGTGGGAGTATCACTGATTAACACTGAACCCTATTGGAGTCTCACTGATTAACACTGAACCCTATGGGAGTCTCACTGATTAACACTGAACCCTTTGGGAGTCTCACTGATGAACACTGAATCCTATGGGAGTCTCAATGATTAACACTGAACCCTATGGGAGTCTCACTTATTAACACTGAACCCTGTGGGAGTCTCACTGATTAACACTGAACCCTATGGGAATCTCAATGATTAACACTGAACCCAATGGGAGTCTCACTGATTAAAACTGAACCCTGTGGGAGTCTTTCTGATTAACAGTGAACCCTGGGGGAGTCTAACTGATTAACACTGAACCCTGTGGGAGTCTCACTGATTAACACTGAACCATGTGGAAGTCTGACTGATTGACACTGAACCCTGTGGGAGTCTCACTTATTAACACTGAACCCTGTGGGAGACTCACTGATTAACACTGAACCCTGTGGGAGTCTCACTGATTAACACTGAACCCTATGGGAGTCTCACTGATTAACACTGAAGCCTATGGGAGTCTCACTGATTAACGCTGAACCCTATGGGAGTGTCACTGATTAACACTGAACCATGTGGGAGTCTCACTGATTAACACTGAACACTGTGGGAGTCTCACTGATTAACACTGAACCCTATTGGAGTCTCAATGATTAACACTGAACCCTATGGAGTCTCACTGATTAACACTGAACCCTGTGGGAGTCTCACTGATGAACACTGAACCCTGTGAGAGTCTCACTGATTAACACTGAACCCTATGGGAGTCTCACAGATTAACACTGAACCCTATGGGAGTCTCACTGATTATCGCTGAACCTTATGGGAGTGTCACTGATTAACACTGAACCGTGTGGGAGTCCCACTGATTAACACTGAACACTGTGGGAGTCTCACTGATTAACACTGAACCCTATTGGAGTCTCACTGATTAACACTGAACCCTATGGGAGTCTCACTGATTAACACTGAACCCTGTGGGAGTCTCACTGATTAACACTGACCCCTATGGGAGTCTCAATGATTAACACTGAACCCTATGGGAGTCTCACTGATAAACACTGAACCCTATGGGAGTCTCACTGATGAACACTGAATCCTATGGGAGTCTCAATGATTAACACTGAACCCTTTGGGATTCTCACTGATTAACACTGAACCCTGTGGGAGTCTCACTGATTAACACAGAACCCTGTTGGAGCCTCACTGATTAACACTGAACCCTATTGGAGTCTCACTGATTAACACTGAACCCTGTCGGAGTCTCACTGATTAACACTGAACCCTGTGAGAGTCTCACTGATTAACACTGAACCCTATGGGAGTCTCACTGATTAACACTGAACGCTATGGGAGTCTCAATGATTAACACTGAACCCTATGGGAGTCTCACTGATTAACACTGAACCCTGTGGGAGTCTCACTGATGAACACTGAATCCTATGGGAGTCTCAATGATTAACACTAAACCCTATGGGATTCTCACTGATTAACACTGAACCCTGTGGGAGTCTCACTGATTAACACTGAACCCTGTGGGAGCCTCACTGATTAACACTGAACCCTATGGGAGTCTCACTGATTAACACTGAACCCTGTGCTAGTCTCACTGATTAACACTGGACCCTGTGGGAGTCTCACTGATTAACATTGAACCCTATGGGAGTCTCAATGATTAACAGTGAACCCTATGGGAGTCTCAGTGATTAACACTGAACCCTGTGGTAGTCTCACTGATTAACACGGAACCATGGCGGAGTCTAACTGATTAACACTGAACCCTGTGGGAGTCTCACTGATTAACACTGAACCCTGTAGGAGTCTGACTGATTAACACTGAACCCTGTGGGAGTCTCACTTATTAACACTGAACCCTGTGGGAAACTCACTGATTAACACTGAACCCTGTGGGAGTCTCACTGATTAACACTGAACCCTATGGGAGTCTCACTGATTAACAATGAACCCTATGGGAGTCTCAATGATTAACACTGAACCCTGTGGGAATCTCACTGATTGACATTGAACCCTATGGGAGTCTCACTGATTACCACTGAACTCTATGGGAGTCTCAGTGATTAACACTGAACCCTGTGGGAGTCTCAGTGATTAACACTGAACCCTGTGGGAGTCTCACTGATTAACACTGAACCCTGTGGGAATCTCACTGATTAACATTGAGCCCTGTGGGAGTCTGACTGATTAACACTGAACCCTGTGGGAGTCTCACTGATTAACACTGAACCCTGTGGGAGTCTCACTGATTAACACTGAACCCTGTGGAAGTCTCACTGATTAACAATGAACCCTGTGGGAGTCTCAGTGATTAACACTGAACCCTATGGGAGTGTCACTGATTAACACTGAACCCTATGGGAGTCTCACTTATTAACACTGAACCCTGTGGGAGTCTCACTGATTAATACTGAACCCTATGGGAGCCTTACTGATTAACACTGAACCCTGTGGGAGTATCACTGATTAACACTGAACACTATGGAAGTGTCACTGATTAACACTGAACCATGTGGGAGTCTCACTGATTAACACTGAACCCTTTGGGAGCCTCACTGAATAACGCTGAACCCTATGGGAGTGTCACTGATTAACACTGAACCATGTGGGAGTCTCACTGATTAACACTGAACACTGTGGGAGTCTCACTGATTAACACTGAACCCTATTGGAGTCTCACTGATTAACACTGAACCCTATGGGAGTCTCACTGATTAACACTGAGCCCTGTGGGAGTCTCACTGATTAACACTGAACCCTGTAAGAGTCTCATTGATTAACATTGAACCCTATGGGAGTCTCACTGATGAAGACTGAATCCTATGGGAGTCTCAATGATTAACACTGAACCCTATGGGATTCTCACTGATTAACATTGAACCCTTTGGGAGTCTCACTGATTAACACTGAACCCTGTGGGAGCCTCACTGATTAACACTGAACCCTGTGGGAGTCTCACTGATTAACACGGAACCATGGCGGAGTCTAACTGATTAACACTGAACCCTGTGGGAGTCTCACTGATTAACACTGAACCCTGTAGGAGTCTGACTGATTAACACTGAACCCTGTGGGAGTCTCACTTATTAACACTGAACCCTGTGGGAGACTCAATGATTAACACTGAACGCTATGGGAGTCTCAATGATTAACACTGAACCCTATGGGAGTCTCACTGATTAACACTGAACCCTGTGGGAGTCTCACTGATGAACACTGAATCCTATGGGAGTCTCAATGATTAACACTAAACCCTATGGGAGTCTCACTGATTAACACTGAACCCTGTGGGAGTCTCACTGATTAACACTGAACCCTGTGGGAGCCTCACTGATTAACACTGAACCCTATGGGAGTCTCACTGATTAACACTGAACCCTGTGCTAGTCTCACTGATTAACACTGGACCCTGTGGGAGTCTCACTGATTAACATTGAACCCTATGGGAGTCTCAATGATTAACAGTGAACCCTATGGGAGTCTCAGTGATTAACACTGAACCCTGTGGGAGTCTCACTGATTAACACGGAACCATGGCGGAGTCTAACTGATTAACACTGAACCCTGTGGGAGTCTCACTGATTAACACTGAACCCTGTGGGAGTCTCACTTATTAACACTGAACCCTGTGGGAGACTCACTGATTAACACTGAACCCTGTGGGAGTCTCACTGATTAACACTGAACCCTATGGGAGTCTCACTGATTAACAATGAACCCTATGTGAGTCTCAATGATTAACACTGAACCCTGTGGGAATCTCACTGATTGACATTGAACCCTATGGGAGTCTCACTGATTACCACTGAACTCTATGGGAGTCTCAGTGATTAACACTGAACCCTGTGGGAGTCTCAGTGATTAACACTGAACCCTGTGGGAGTCTCACTGATTAACACTGAACCCTGTGGGAATCTCACTGATTAACATTGAGCCCTGTGGGAGTCTGACTGATTAACACTGAACCCTGTGGGAGTCTCACTGATTAACACTGAACCCTGTGGGAGTCTCACTGATTAACACTGAACCCTGTGGAAGTCTCACTGATTAACAATGAACCCTGTGGGAGTCTCAGTGATTAACACTGAACCCTATGGGAGTGTCACTGATTAACACTGAACCCTATGGGAGTCTCACTTATTAACACTGAACCCTGTGGGAGTCTCACTGATTAATACTGAACCCTATGGGAGCCTTACTGATTAACACTGAACCCTGTCGGAGTATCACTGATTAACACTGAACACTATGGAAGTGTCACTGATTAACACTGAACCATGTGGGAGTCTCACTGATTAACACTGAACCCTTTGGCAGCCTCACTGAATAACGCTGAACCCTATGGGAGTGTCACTGATTAACACTGAACCATGTGGGAGTCTCACTGATTAACACTGAACACTGTGGGAGTCTCACTGATTAACACTGAACCCTATTGGAGTCTCACTGATTAACACTGAACCCTATGGGAGTCTCACTGATTAACACTGAGCCCTGTGGGAGTCTCACTGATTAACACTGAACCCTGTAAGAGTCTCATTGATTAACATTGAACCCTATGGGAGTCTCACTGATGAAGACTGAATCCTATGGGAGTCTCAATGATTAACACTGAACCCTATGGGATTCTCACTGATTAACACTGAACCCTTTGGGAGTCTCACTGATTAACAATGAACCCTGTGGGAGCCTCACTGATTAACACTGAACCCTGTGGGAGTCTCACTGATTAACACGGAACCATGGCGGAGTCTAACTGATTAACACTGAACCCTGTGGGAGTCTCACTGATTAACACTGAACCCTGTAGGAGTCTGACTGATTAACACTGAACCCTGTGGGAGTCTCACTTATTAACACTGAACCCTGTGGGAGACTCACTGATTAACACTGAACCCTGTGGGAGTCTCACTGATTAACACTGAACCCTATGGGAGTGTCACTGATTAACACTGAACCCTATGGGAGTCTCACTTATTAACACTGAACCCTGTGGGAGTCTCACTGATTAATACTGAACCCTATGGGAGCCTTACTGATTAACACTGAACCCTGTCGGAGTATCACTGATTAACACTGAACACTATGGAAGTGTCACTGATTAACACTGAACCATGTGGGAGTCTCACTGATTAACACTGAACCCTTTGGCAGCCTCACTGAATAACGCTGAACCCTATGGGAGTGTCACTGATTAACACTGAACCATGTGGGAGTCTCACTGATTAACACTGAACACTGTGGGAGTCTCACTGATTAACACTGAACCCTATTGGAGTCTCACTGATTAACACTGAACCCTATGGGAGTCTCACTGATTAACACTGAGCCCTGTGGGAGTCTCACTGATTAACACTGAACCCTGTAAGAGTCTCATTGATTAACATTGAACCCTATGGGAGTCTCACTGATGAAGACTGAATCCTATGGGAGTCTCAATGATTAACACTGAACCCTATGGGATTCTCACTGATTAACACTGAACCCTTTGGGAGTCTCACTGATTAACAATGAACCCTGTGGGAGCCTCACTGATTAACACTGAACCCTGTGGGAGTCTCACTGATTAACACGGAACCATGGCGGAGTCTAACTGATTAACACTGAACCCTGTGGGAGTCTCACTGATTAACACTGAACCCTGTAGGAGTCTGACTGATTAACACTGAACCCTGTGGGAGTCTCACTTATTAACACTGAACCCTGTGGGAGACTCACTGATTAACACTGAACCCTGTGGGAGTCTCACTGATTAACACTGAACCCTATGGGAGTCTCACTGATTAACAATGAACCCTATGGGAGTCTCAATGATTAACACTGAACCCTGTGGGAATCTCACTGATTGACATTGAACCCTATGGGAGTCTCACTGATTACCACTGAACTCTATGGGAGTCTCAGTGATTAACACTGAACCCTGTGGGAGTCTCAGTGATTAACACTGAACCCTGTGGGAGTCTCACTGATTAACACTGAACCCTGTGGGAATCTCACTGATTAACATTGAGCCCTGTGGGAGTCTGACTGATTAACACTGAACCCTGTGGGAGTCTCACTGATTAACACTGAACCCTGTGGGAGTCTCACTGATTAACACTGAACCCTGTGGAAGTCTCACTGATTAACAATGAACCCTGTGGGAGTCTCAGTGATTAACACTGAACCCTATGGGAGTGTCACTGATTAACACTGAACCCTATGGGAGTCTCACTTATTAACACTGAACCCTGTGGGAGTCTCACTGATTAATACTGAACCCTATGGGAGCCTTACTGATTAACACTGAACCCTGTGGGAGTATCACTGATTAACACTGAACACTATGGAAGTGTCACTGATTAACACTGAACCATGTGGGAGTCTCACTGATTAACACTGAACCCTTTGGGAGCCTCACTGAATAACGCTGAACCCTATGGGAGTGTCACTGATTAACACTGAACCATGTGGGAGTCTCACTGATTAACACTGAACCCTGTGGGAATCTCACTGATTAACATTGAGCCCTGTGGGAGTCTGACTGATTAACACTGAACCCTGTGGGAGTCTCACTGATTAACACTGAACCCTGTGGGAGTCTCACTGATTAACACTGAACCCTGTGGAAGTCTCACTGATTAACAATGAACCCTGTGGGAGTCTCAGTGATTAACACTGAACCCTATGGGAGTGTCACTGATTAACACTGAACCCTATGGGAGTCTCACTTATTAACACTGAACCCTGTGGGAGTCTCACTGATTAATACTGAACCCTATGGGAGCCTTACTGATTAACACTGAACCCTGTGGGAGTATCACTGATTAACACTGAACACTATGGAAGTGTCACTGATTAACACTGAACCATGTGGGAGTCTCACTGATTAACACTGAACCCTTTGGGAGCCTCACTGAATAACGCTGAACCCTATGGGAGTGTCACTGATTAACACTGAACCATGTGGGAGTCTCACTGATTAACACTGAACACTGTGGGAGTCTCACTGATTAACACTGAACCCTATTGGAGTCTCACTGATTAACACTGAACCCTATGGGAGTCTCACTGATTAACACTGAGCCCTGTGGGAGTCTCACTGATTAACACTGAACCCTGTAAGAGTCTCATTGATTAACATTGAACCCTATGGGAGTCTCACTGATGAAGACTGAATCCTATGGGAGTCTCAATGATTAACACTGAACCCTATGGGATTCTCACTGATTAACATTGAACCCTTTGGGAGTCTCACTGATTAACACTGAACCCTGTGGGAGCCTCACTGATTAACACTGAACCCTGTGGGAGTCTCACTGATTAACACGGAACCATGGCGGAGTCTAACTGATTAACACTGAACCCTGTGGGAGTCTCACTGATTAACACTGAACCCTGTAGGAGTCTGACTGATTAACACTGAACCCTGTGGGAGTCTCACTTATTAACACTGAACCCTGTGGGAGACTCAATGATTAACACTGAACGCTATGGGAGTCTCAATGATTAACACTGAACCCTATGGGAGTCTCACTGATTAACACTGAACCCTGTGGGAGTCTCACTGATGAACACTGAATCCTATGGGAGTCTCAATGATTAACACTAAACCCTATGGGAGTCTCACTGATTAACACTGAACCCTGTGGGAGTCTCACTGATTAACACTGAACCCTGTGGGAGCCTCACTGATTAACACTGAACCCTATGGGAGTCTCACTGATTAACACTGAACCCTGTGCTAGTCTCACTGATTAACACTGGACCCTGTGGGAGTCTCACTGATTAACATTGAACCCTATGGGAGTCTCAATGATTAACAGTGAACCCTATGGGAGTCTCAGTGATTAACACTGAACCCTGTGGGAGTCTCACTGATTAACACGGAACCATGGCGGAGTCTAACTGATTAACACTGAACCCTGTGGGAGTCTCACTGATTAACACTGAACCCTGTGGGAGTCTCACTTATTAACACTGAACCCTGTGGGAGACTCACTGATTAACACTGAACCCTGTGGGAGTCTCACTGATTAACACTGAACCCTATGGGAGTCTCACTGATTAACAATGAACCCTATGTGAGTCTCAATGATTAACACTGAACCCTGTGGGAATCTCACTGATTGACATTGAACCCTATGGGAGTCTCACTGATTACCACTGAACTCTATGGGAGTCTCAGTGATTAACACTGAACCCTGTGGGAGTCTCAGTGATTAACACTGAACCCTGTGGGAGTCTCACTGATTAACACTGAACCCTGTGGGAATCTCACTGATTAACATTGAGCCCTGTGGGAGTCTGACTGATTAACACTGAACCCTGTGGGAGTCTCACTGATTAACACTGAACCCTGTGGGAGTCTCACTGATTAACACTGAACCCTGTGGAAGTCTCACTGATTAACAATGAACCCTGTGGGAGTCTCAGTGATTAACACTGAACCCTATGGGAGTGTCACTGATTAACACTGAACCCTATGGGAGTCTCACTTATTAACACTGAACCCTGTGGGAGTCTCACTGATTAATACTGAACCCTATGGGAGCCTTACTGATTAACACTGAACCCTGTCGGAGTATCACTGATTAACACTGAACACTATGGAAGTGTCACTGATTAACACTGAACCATGTGGGAGTCTCACTGATTAACACTGAACCCTTTGGCAGCCTCACTGAATAACGCTGAACCCTATGGGAGTGTCACTGATTAACACTGAACCATGTGGGAGTCTCACTGATTAACACTGAACACTGTGGGAGTCTCACTGATTAACACTGAACCCTATTGGAGTCTCACTGATTAACACTGAACCCTATGGGAGTCTCACTGATTAACACTGAGCCCTGTGGGAGTCTCACTGATTAACACTGAACCCTGTAAGAGTCTCATTGATTAACATTGAACCCTATGGGAGTCTCACTGATGAAGACTGAATCCTATGGGAGTCTCAATGATTAACACTGAACCCTATGGGATTCTCACTGATTAACACTGAACCCTTTGGGAGTCTCACTGATTAACAATGAACCCTGTGGGAGCCTCACTGATTAACACTGAACCCTGTGGGAGTCTCACTGATTAACACGGAACCATGGCGGAGTCTAACTGATTAACACTGAACCCTGTGGGAGTCTCACTGATTAACACTGAACCCTGTAGGAGTCTGACTGATTAACACTGAACCCTGTGGGAGTCTCACTTATTAACACTGAACCCTGTGGGAGACTCACTGATTAACACTGAACCCTGTGGGAGTCTCACTGATTAACACTGAACCCTATGGGAGTCTCACTGATTAACAATGAACCCTATGGGAGTCTCAATGATTAACACTGAACCCTGTGGGAATCTCACTGATTGACATTGAACCCTATGGGAGTCTCACTGATTACCACTGAACTCTATGGGAGTCTCAGTGATTAACACTGAACCCTGTGGGAGTCTCAGTGATTAACACTGAACCCTGTGGGAGTCTCACTGATTAACACTGAACCCTGTGGGAATCTCACTGATTAACATTGAGCCCTGTGGGAGTCTGACTGATTAACACTGAACCCTGTGGGAGTCTCACTGATTAACACTGAACCCTGTGGGAGTCTCACTGATTAACACTGAACCCTGTGGAAGTCTCACTGATTAACAATGAACCCTGTGGGAGTCTCAGTGATTAACACTGAACCCTATGGGAGTGTCACTGATTAACACTGAACCCTATGGGAGTCTCACTTATTAACACTGAACCCTGTGGGAGTCTCACTGATTAATACTGAACCCTATGGGAGCCTTACTGATTAACACTGAACCCTGTGGGAGTATCACTGATTAACACTGAACACTATGGAAGTGTCACTGATTAACACTGAACCATGTGGGAGTCTCACTGATTAACACTGAACCCTTTGGGAGCCTCACTGAATAACGCTGAACCCTATGGGAGTGTCACTGATTAACACTGAACCATGTGGGAGTCTCACTGATTAACACTGAACACTGTGGGAGTCTCACTGATTAACACTGAACCCTATTGGAGTCTCACTGATTAACACTGAACCCTATGGGAGTCTCACTGATTAACACTGAGCCCTGTGGGAGTCTCACTGATTAACACTGAACCCTGTAAGAGTCTCATTGATTAACATTGAACCCTATGGGAGTCTCACTGATGAAGACTGAATCCTATGGGAGTCTCAATGATTAACACTGAACCCTATGGGATTCTCACTGATTAACACTGAACCCTTTGGGAGTCTCACTGATTAACACTGAACCCTGTGGGAGCCTCACTGATTAACACTGAACCCTATGGGAGTCTCACTGATTAACACTGAACCCTGTGGGAGTCTCACTGATTAACACTGAACCCTGTGGGAGTCTCACTGATTAACATTGAACCCTATGGGAGTCTGACTGATTAACACTGAACCCTGTGGGAGTCTCAATTATTAACACTGAACCCTGTGGGAGACTCAATGATTAACACTGAACGCTGTGGGAGTCTCACTGATTAACACTGAACCCTATGGGAGTCTCACTGATTAACACTGAACCCTATGGGAGTCTCACTGATTAACGCTGAACCCTATGGGAGTGTCACTGATTAACACTGAACCGTGTGGGAGTCTCACTGATTAACACTGAACACTGTGGTAGTCTCACTGATTAACACTGAACCCTATTGGAGTCTCACTGATTAACACTGAACCCTATGGGAGTCTCACTGATTGACACTGAACCCTGTAGGAGTCTCACTGATTAACACTGAACCCTGTGAGAGTCTCACTGATTAACACTGAACCCTATGGGAGTCTCACTGATTAACACTGAACCCTATGGGAGTCTCAATGATTAACACTGAACCCTGTGGGAGTCTCACTGATTAACACTGAACCCTGTGGGAGTCTCACTGATGAACACTGAATCCTATGGGAGTCTCACTGATTGACACTGAACCCTATGCGAGTATCACTGATTAACACTGAACCCTGTGGGAGTCTCACTGATTAACACTGAACCCTGTGGGAGTCTCACTGATTAACAATGAACACTATGGAAGTGTCACTGATTAACACTGAACCCTGTGGGAGTCTCACTGATTAACACTGAACCCTATGGGAGTCTCATTGACACTGAACCCTATGGGAGTCTCACTGATTAACACTGAACCCTGTGGGAGTCTCACTGATTAACACTGAACCCCGTGGGAGTCTCACTGATTAACACTGAACCCTGTGGGAGTCTAACTGATTAACACTGAACACTATGGAAATGTCACTGATTAACACTGAACCCTGTGGGAGTCTCACTGTTTAACACTGAACCCTATGGAGTCTCACTGATTAACACTGAACCCTATTGGAGTCTCACTGATTAACACTGAACCCTGTAGGTATCTCTTTGTCTGGCTCTGTGAGCCATCTCACCGCTCAGTGCTGAGGTAGGCTGTGACGTCATGCGGCGGGGCACGTGACACCAGGCAGGGAGGCGTCTGATTGGCCACCTGGCGGCTCACGCTGGGACCCGGGCGCGTGGTGAAGCCGCCGACATGCCTAAGGGGGGGGGGGGGGGGAGCCACGCCCATCATGAACCCAAACCACTAACTCACTCACTCACCCACTCACTCACCCACTCACTCACTTACTCACCCACTCACTCACTGACCTACTCACTCACTCACCCACTCACTCACTCACCCACTCACTCACTCACCTACTCACTCACCCACTCAATCACTCACCCACTGACTCACTCACCTACTCACCCACCCACCCACTCACCCACCCACCCACTCACTCACCCACTCACCTAATCACTCCCTCACCCACTCACCACTCACTCACTCACTCACCCACTCACTCACTCACCCACTCACTCACCCACTCACTCACTCACTCACCTACTCACCCACTCACTCACTCACCTACTCACTCACCCACTCACTCACTCACCTACTCACTCACTCACCCACTCAATCACTCACCCACTGACTCACTCACCTACTCACCCACCCACCCACTCACCCACCCACCCACTCACTCACCCACTCACCTCATCACTCCCTCACCCACTCACCACTCACTCACTCGCCCACTCACTCACCCACTCACTCACTCACTCACCTACTCAACCACTCACTCACCTACTCAACCACTCACTCACCCACTCACTCACTCACCCACTCACCCACTCACACACCCATTCACCCATTCACCCACTCACCCACTCACCCACCCACTCACTCACTCACCCACTCA
Organism: Petromyzon marinus; assembly: GCF_048934315.1. Taxonomy (NCBI): domain Eukaryota; kingdom Metazoa; phylum Chordata; class Hyperoartia; order Petromyzontiformes; family Petromyzontidae; genus Petromyzon; species Petromyzon marinus. The sequence goes on from NW_027423501.1 coordinate 3,507,241, forward strand.
CCCACCCACCCACTCACCCACTCACTCACCCACCCACTCACTCACCCACTCACTCACCCACCCTACTCACTCACCCACTCACCCATCCACTCACCCAACAACTCACTCAACCACCCACCCACTCACTCACACAACCACTCACTCACCCACCCACCCACTCACTAAGTCACCCAGTCACCCACTCACCCACTCACTCACCCACTCACCCAACCACTCACCCAACCACTCACTCACCCACCCACTCACTCACTCACCCACCCACTCACTCACCCACCCACTCACTCACCCAACCACTCACTCACCCACCCACACACTCACCCAACCACTCACATACTCACTCACCCACCCACCCACTCACCCCCTCACTCACTCACCCACTCACCCACTCACACACTCACCCAACCACTCACCCACCCACACACTCACCCAACCACTCACACACTCACCCACCCACTCACCCCCTCACTCACTCACCCACTCACTCACTCACCCACTCAGCCCCTCATTCACTCACTCACCCACCCATTCACTCACCCACCCACTCACCCACTCACTCACCCACTCACCCACTCACACACTCACCCAACCACTCACCCACCCACACACTCACCCAACCACTCACACACTCACCCACCCACTCACCCCCTCACTCACTCACCCACTCACTCACTCACCCACTCAATCACCCACTCACCCACTCACTCAATCACCCACTCACCCACTCACTCACTCTCACCCACCCACTCACTCTCACCCACCCACTCATCCACCCACCCACTCACCCACTCACTCACTCCCCCACTTACCCTCCCACCCACTCACTCACCCACCCACTCACCCACTCAGGGGGAGGGGCGAGGGGAGGGAGGGGCGAGGGGAGGGAGGGGTAGCGGCGAGGGGAGGGAGGGGGAGGGAAGGGGGAGGAGTCAATGTCTCCCTACTCCCCATCAACCGAGCAAGCAACACACAGAAAAAGTTCCCCAGGTAGCCTCTAGCAGGGCTGTAGGGGCAAGTGCTGTTGCATGAACAATGACAAATCTCCTCCAGGTAGCCTGTACGAGGACTGTCGGGGCAAGTGCTGCTGCTAGTAGCGAGTAACAGCAGCAGCAGCAGCCACGGCTACCGGCACCACCAACACCACCACCACCACCACCACGCCCGTCCGCCTTTGTCTCTCCCCTAACCAAGTGACACTCAGACGCGGTGTGCACTAACCGTTGCACCACCGCTCCCCTCCCACCCCACCCACACCCACCACACCTCCCCCCAATACCCACCCAACCACTCACCCACTCACCCAACCACTCACCCAACTACTCACTCACTCACCCACTCACTCACTCACCCACTCACTCACCCACTCACTCACCCAACCACCCACCCAACCACTCACCCACTCACTCACCCACTCACTCACCCAACCACTCACTCACTGACCCACTCATTCAACTACCCACCCACTCACTCACCCACTCACTCACCCACTCACCCACCCACTCACCCACCCACTCACCTACCCACTCACCACCCACTCACCCACACACTCACCCACACACTCACCCACCCACACACACCCACACACTCACCCACACGGCCATCGTGAACCCCATCCACCCACCCACACTCACCCACCTACCTATTCACCCACCCACACCTCCATCGTAAACCCCACCCACATACTCACCCACTCACCCACTCCCCCACCCACACACATCACTACAATCACCTCCACCATCACCATCACCACCACCATCACCACCATCAGCACCATCTCCACCACCATCACCACCACCATCACCACCATCACCACCATCATCATCACCACCACCATCACCACCATCATCATCACCACCATCACCATCACCACCATCACCATCGCCACCATCACCACCACCACCATCACCACCACCATCACCACCATCACCATCACCACCATCACCACCACCACCATCACCACCATCACCATCACCACCACCATCATCATCACCACCACCACCATCACCACCATCACCACCACCATCACCACCACCATCACCACCACCATCATCACCACCACCATCATCACCATCACCACCATCACCACCGTCATCATCACCATCACCACCATCACCACCGTCATCATCACCATCACCACCACCATCACCACCATCACCACGGCAAGAACTATTCTTTCCACAACAATATCCAAGACTGATCGATTTAGCGATAATAAATAACTGCACAACAATACAAATACATTACACGATCGATTCACTGCGCGAGAGAGGGAGGGGAGGGGGAGGGGCGAGGGAGGGGTGAGGGGAGGGAGGGGGAGGGGCGAAGGGAGGGAGGGGGAGGGGCGTGGGGAGGGAGGGGGAGGGGCAGGGGAGGGGAGGGAGGGGGAGGGAGGGGGAGGGGCGAGGGGGGGAGGGGCGAGGGGGGAGGGGCGAGGGGGGAGGGGGAGGGGCGATAGGAGGGAGTGGGAGGGACGGGGAAGGGAGAGGCGAGGGGAGGGAGGGAGAGGGAAGGGGGAGGAGTCAATGTCTCCCTCTCCCCATCAACACGAGCAAGCAACACACAGACAAAGATCCCCCATGTAGCCTCTAGCAGGGCTGTAGGGGCAAGTGCTGTTAGATGAACAATGACAAAGCTCCTCCAGGTAGCCTGTACGAGGACTGTCGGGGCAAGTGCTGCTGCTAGTAGCGAGTAGCAGCAGCAGCAACAGCTACCACGTCTACCGGCTCCACCACCACGCTCGTCCGCCTTTGTCTCTCCCCTAACCAAGTGACAATCAGACGCGGTGTGCGCTAACCGTTGCACCACCGCTCCCCTCCAACCCCACCCACACCCACCACACCTCCTCCCAATACCCACCCAACTACTCACCCACTCACCCAACCACTCACCCACTCACCCACCCAACCACTCACTCACCCACACACTCACCCACCCACACACACCCACACACCCACCCACACACCCACCCACACGTCCATCGTAAATCCCACCCACATACTCACCCACTCACCCACTCCCCCACCCACACACATCACTACCATCAGCTCCACCATCACCACCACCATCACCACCACCATCACCACCACCATCACCACCACCATCACCACCACCATCACCACCACCACCATCACCACCACCATCACCACCACCATCACCACCACCATCACCACCATCATCACCATCACCATCACCAACATCATCACCACCACCATTACCAACACCACCATCACCACCATCACCATCACCACCATCACCACCACCACCATCACCACCACCACCATCACCACCACCATCACCATCATCACCATCACCACCACCATCACCACCATCACCACCGTCATCATCACCATCACCACCACCATCACCATCATCACCACCACCATCAGCACCACCACCACCATCACCACCACCCCCACCATCATCACCACCACCATCATCACCACCACCATCACCACCATCATCACTACCACTACCACCACCATCATAACCATCACCACCACCATCACCACCACCATCACCACGGCAAGAACTATTCTTTCCACAACAATATCCAAGACTGATCGATTTAGCGATATAAAATAATTGCACAACAATACAAATACATTACACGATCGATTCACTGCGCGAGAGAGGGAGGGGAGGGGGAGGGGCGAGGGAGGGGGAGGGGTGAGGGGAGGGAGGGGGAGGGGCGAGGGGAGGGAGGGGGGTGGGGAGGGAGGGGGAGGGGCGGGGGGAGGGAGGGGGAGGGGCGGGAGGAGGGAGGGGGAGGGGCAGGGGAGGGGAGGGAGGGGGAGGGGCGAGGGGGGAGGGGGAGGGGCGAGGGGGGAGGGGCGATAGGAGGGAGTGGGAGGGACGGAGAAGGGAGGGGCGATGGGAGGGAGGGTGAGGGAAGGGGAGGAGTCAATGTCTCCCTCTCCCCATCAACACGAGCAAGCAACACACAGACAAAGTTCCCCCAGGTAGCCTCTAGCAGGGCTGTAGGGGCAAGTGCTGTTAGATGAACAATGACAAAGCTCCTCCAGGTAGCCTGTACGAGGACTGTCGGGGCAAGTGCTGCTGCTAGTAGCGAGTAGCAGCAGCAGCAACAGCTACCACGTCTACCGGCTCCACCACCACCACCACGCCCGTCCGCCTTTGTCTCTCCCCTAACCAAGTGACAATCAGACGCGGTGTGCGCTAACCGTTGCACCACCGCTCCCCTCCAACCACACCCACACCCACCACACCTCCTCCCAATACCCACCCAACTACTCACCCACTCACCCAACCACTCACCCACTCACTCACCCACTCACTCACCCACTCACTCACCCACTCACCCACCCACTCACCCACCCACTCACCCACCCACTCACCCACCCACTCACCCACCCACTCACCCACCCACTCACCCACCCACTCACCCACCCACTCACCCACTCATTCACCCAACCACTCACTCACCCACCCACACACTCACCCACCCACACACACCTACACACCCACCCACACGTCCATCGTAAACCCCACCCACATACTCACCCACTCACCCACTCCCCCACCCACACACATCACTACCATCAGCTCCACCATCAGCTCCACCATCACCACCACCACCATCACCACCATCATCACCACCACCATCACCACCATCACCACCATCACCACCACCATCACCACCATTATCACCATCATCTTCATCATCACCACCATCACCATCACCACCATCACCATCACCACCATCACCACCATCACCACCATCACCACCACCACCACCATCACCACCATCACCACCACCACCATCACCACCATCACCACCACCATCACCATCATCACCATCACCACCACCATCACCATCATCATCACCACCACCATCACAACCATCACAACCATCACCACCATCACCACCACCATCACCACCACCATCACCATCATCACCACCATCACCATCATCACCACCACCATCATCACCATCACCACCACCATCACCACCATCACCACCATCACCACCGTCATCATCACCATCACCACCACCATCACCACCACCATCACCACCACCATCACCACCACCATCACCACCACCACCATCACGACCACCACCACCATCATCACCACCACCATCACCACCATCATCACTACCACCACCACCACCATCATAACCATCACCACCACCATCACCACCACCATCACCACGGCAAGAACTATTCTTTCCACAACAATATCCAAGACTGATCGATTTAGCGATAATAAATAACTGCACAACAATACAAATACATTACACGATCGATTCACTGCGCGAGAGAGGGAGGGGAGGGGGAGGGGCGGGGGAGGGGCGAGGGAGGGGTGAGGGGAGGGAGGGGTGAGAGGAGGGAGGGGGAGGGGCGAGGGGAGGGGAAGCGTGGGGAGGGAGGGGGAGGGGCGGGAGGAGGGAGGGGCAGGGGAGGGGAGGGGAGGGAGGGGGAGGGGCGGGAAGAGGGAGGGGGAGGGGCGAGGGGGGAGGGGCGATGGGAGGGAGTGGGAGGGAGGGGCGAGGGGAGGGAGGGGGAGGGGTCCAGTTTCCAGTGTCATTTTGGCGCAGCGAGCTTTTGTATAATTATTAAGTGCGTTGGTGAATGTTGTACCGGTTAAACCCCGTTGAATGTGGCTGATAAGGAGGAAAAAGACACACGGGCAAGCGACGCGTCTACTGTTTCTGCCATTTATGGGAGAATAAAAGGTATCCGATTTGCGAGGCCGGGGTTTTCCAGGAGCGCATCCGTGACATTGTGAAAGCAGCCGGGACGCGCCTGTGACGTCATATCCGGGCGGCGCGGAAGCCACCTACTTTTGGTTCTCCTTAGACTTGACCAAATACCCGTTGGGATATAATTTTTTTGTTATTCCGAGAGAAAGTATTGGGCTAGGGTGTTTGAAGGGCCCGCCGCCCCCTCCCTTTGAGACGTCGCGCGCGTGCGCGGGTGCAATACGTGCCCCAGCGGCGCGTGGAGCTGCAATTCGGCCGAGTGCCCTGGCACGTGCCGCATGTACGGGGACAGCCACTACGTCACCTTCGACGGCAAGAGGTTCGTCTTCGACGGGAACTGCGACTCCAGCATCGTGCAGGTGGGCACCAGAACGGACGCGCCCTGCTCACGCACGCCACGGACTAACGTCGGGCGAGTGAATTCATTAATTCATAATTAATCCGTAACAATAATTTGTGACTATCAGGCGCCTTTCGCGATAAAATCTCAAGGCGCCACGCACAAAGAAGAATAAGCATGAACCGGGGGGGGGGGGCAGAAGAAGAGCCAGAGGATCAAAGTGCATGAGAGGAAACTGGTTTTGGTGATATGTGTTTTAGTCGGGACTTACAAATATCGACATTTCTACATGTATGTTGAACTTCTTTCGCACCGTACTTAGCCAACCGTGCTAATCGGAGGTGCAGGGTAAGGACAACAAACTAAACACAACAAGCAGTTCAAAAGAAATGTAGTATAGTGGTGTAGTGTATAGTAGTGTATAGTGTAGCGTATAGTGGTGTAGTGTATAGTAGTGTTTAGTAGTGTAGTGTATAGTAGTGTAGCGTATAGTGTAGTGTATTACATAGTGTAAAGTGTAGTATAGTGGTGTAGTGTATAGTAGTGTAGTGTGTAGTGTAGTGTATAGTAGTGTTTAGTGTAGTGTATTGTAGTGTAGTGTATAGTAGTGTAATGTTTAGCAGTGTAGTGTATAGCGTAGTGTATAGTAGTGTCGTGTATAGTGGTGTAGTGTATAGTAGTGTAGTGTATAGTAGTGTAGTATATAGTGTAGTGTATAGTAGTGTAGTATATAGTGTAGTGTAGTACATAGCGTAAAGTGTAGTATAGTGGTGTAGTGTATAGTAGTGTTTAGTGTAGTGTATAGTAGTGTAGTGTTTAGTAGTGTAGTGTATAGTAGTGTAGTGTATCGTGTAGTGTATAGTAGTGTAGTATATAGTGTAGTGTAGTACATAGTGTAAAGTGTAGTATAGTTGTGTAGTGTATAGCAGTGTTAAGTGTAGTGTATAGTAGTGTAGTGTTTAGTAGTGTAGTGTATAGTAGTGGAGTGTATAGTGTAGTGAATAATAGTGTAGTATATAGTGTAGTGTAGTATGTAGTGTAGTATATAATGTAGTGTAGTACATAGTGTAAAGTGTAGTATGTAGTGTAGTATATAGTGTAGTACATAGTGTAAAGTGTAGTATGTAGTGTAGTGTATAGTGTAAAGTGTAGTATAGTAGTGTAGTGTATAGCAGTGTAGTACAGTAGTGTATAGTGTAGTATATAGTGTAGTATGTAGTGTAGTATACTAGTGTAGTGTATAATAGTACAAGGCAGTGTGTACTGGTAGTATAAGGTAGTGTATACTGTATTGATGTATAGTAGTGTATAGTAGTGTAGTGTATAGTAGTGTATAGTATAGTGTGTAGTGTAGTGTATAGTGGTGTATAGTAATGTTTACTGTATAGTGTAGTATGTAGTGTATAGTGTAGTGTATAGTGGTGTATAGTAATGTATAGTGTATAGTGTAGTGTATAGTGTAGCGTATAGTGTAGTGTATAGTAGTGTATAGTATAGTGAATAGTATAGTGTCTAGTATAGTGTGTAGTGTAGTGTATAGTGGTGTATAGTGTAGTGTATAGTGTGTAGTGTAGTGTATAGTGGTGTATAGTAATGTTTACTGTATAGTGTATAGTACACTATACACTATACAGCAGGCAGCGCCACAACTGGGTGGGGGAGAATGATCGCACAAAATGGACGGATTTACCTATGGACGAACGGAGGGATGCACGACGGTTGGATGGATGGATCACCAAATTGCGCTCGCTTTGTGCCGACCAGGACTACTGCTCCACAGCCGAGGGCAACTTTCAGATCATCACCGGCAAGGACTGCAGCGCTGTGGACTCGAGCTGCTCCAAGGCGATCCGCTTCTACATCAAGGTGAAGTCAAGAGCCACTCCAGTGGCCGGCTGACCGCGCTGCGACGTGGGCTGGGTTAAACGCGACCTTTCCAAGCGCTGCGAATTGATGAGCTTGTGCGTCTCGGTGTACGTGCGAGTCGATTGGTTCCTTCGATAAGTCTATGCTGTTCTAGATTTGAAGCTTTCGTGACTGCAAGGATCCATACTCTTTGGTTCTATTCGGTAAAGTCACGTAGGTAAAAAATAAAACAACAAAAATCACGACGTTTCGGCCACAAAACAAGCGGCCTTCATCACCAGAACACAAGCGGCCTTCATCACCTGATGAAGGCCGCTTGTGTTGTGGCCGAAACGTCGTGATTTTTGTTGTTTTATTTTTTACCTACGTGACTTTACCGAATAGAACCAAAGAGTAAGTCTACGCTGGCTCTTTGTTCTTGGCATAGCAATTGAGTGTGCAAACGAGGGAGTGCAAAAGTTTGCGGTGTCCACGGGCCAGGAGAGGTCCAGGAAGTTTAGACGACAGGTTCCCTCACCCCCATCGCCAGTTTAGTTTATTCCCTGGCATCAGGGTCCATGCCGAATGTGCTTGGCCACTGGGGTCTTTCTGTCGTCTCCCTCACCTCCCTCTGTAACCCCCCCCCTCACCTCCCTCCGTCTTCTCCCTCCCTCTCTCCCTTCCTCGTCCACTACAGGATTACAACGTGGAGGTTCACATGGTGGCCGGGGAGGTGATGGTGGTGCCCGTGGCCGGAAAGATCCCGGCGATGGTGGATGACCTGAGCATCCACTCGGTGGGGCTCTACCGCATCGTGCAGACCGGCATCGGCATCATGGTCATGTGGGACCGGCGCACGAGCATCTTCGTCAAGGTCGACTCCAAGTACAAGGTCAGCGTCGCGGTGGTGGTGTTGGTGGTGATTTTGGTGGTGGTTGGTGGTGATGGTGATGGTGCTGGAGGTGGTGGTGGCGTCATGGTCACGTGGGACGAGTGCACAAGCATCTTCGTCACAGGTCGACTCCAAGTACACCGTCAGGGCCAAAGCCAAGGTGGTGCAATGTGCAGGAGATAGAAATGGATGGTGGTTGCTATGCTGCTGCTGGACGTGGCTGCCTCCCCCGCGGTGCGATCAAGCTCCGTGGAGGCAGCAGCGAGGGTTCGGCGGATCACCGCACAGATGTTGCGAATATCCCTTCCCCCAGCGTACGGCGTTGAGGAGGATCCACACCCTGGCTCGCCAGGAGTTGGCAGTGGAGCACGTGGATTAATAGCCATCTGTTTCAATCTGCATGGAGTACTGGTGTTGTTGTTGCCCTCTCGGGCACATGGGTTGTCTTTGTGTATATGTGTAAAAGCACTTAATAATAAGCTAAAAAACATTAACACATCGAGGTCCGTAGGGCTTGGGCAGCTGTTGGCACCGGGATCATTTTCCTACTCCCTTTCCCACTCTGGTGAGTCAGGCTATGACCTTCTTATCAGAAGCTCATAGCCTCAGGGAAAGTGGTTTGTCTGCCAGACTCACCAGTGCAAAACATTGAATGCAAAGCAGAGAGATTCCCTAATACCCCATGGCAGAAATTGGGCCAGACAATCACTTGTGACAAGAATAAAGGACTGAAATGTGTCAATGAGGATCAAGGAGGACTGCCATGTTACAACTACAAGGTCAGATTCTGCTGCTCCAAATCAGGTGGCCCCCCTCCACCACCCAATACTCAGGCCCCAACCAAAGGGGCCCCTGAGAAACCACCAACAGCAGCTGCTCCGGAAACAACGAAAAGGAAGCCAAAGTCCCCACCAGTGCCTAAAGAGACCACTATCAGTGAAGGTAACTATGACAATGGTAATATGAACATCAATTATGTACTAGTTAAAATAAATCACGTCAGTAACATTACCGACCTTCACCTTGTAAACATTCCACCAATCAGAAGAATTGTATCTGTATTGGCATCAAAGACAGCTTTTACTCAACAATGAAAACTGATACTTTGGGAAGTAATAATCATGTTTGGGCACTTTTTCTAATATTTGACTTATGAATATATTCGAAACACGTGAGATCAAAAATATTTAAAATTACATTAAACACGTTTTGTGACGTCACATGATAGGTTATCATCCACTTTTAAATAATGGACGTTTGAAAAGTAAACAAAATCAAGTAAAATACATTGCCCGTGTATGCAAGCTATATAGATAAACATCATGCTACAGGTATACACGTATTTAATACACACACTACACCTGGCTAATTTCCCAATTGCTGATGTTAACACAGTGCTCCAGATACTAATTTTCTGAAGTTAATGTTCCCCATTCCACTAAACAAAAATCAAACGTTGTAAAAAGGCAGCTATTTGGTCAAATGATGCAGTCATCCATTTCCATTTGTAAACCCAACATTTGGATGGGTCCACTTCAATGCAATCAATAGAAACTCAAAACTACTTACCTGTCCTAACAAACATTATTTTGAGAGATATAATATTCAGTGATGATGATGTGTATTATTTTATGCGATGCACACACCATAATTCACATATATTTTTGCAGAATGGATTGTTCCTGCAACTCGGCAACCAATTGAGGCTACAAAACCAAATGAAACACCCACCAACCAAGGTAAGGATTGGAGTGTGGTAACATAGTCTTGAGGCCTGTTTTAATGCATACCAATGGTTTCAATATTTTCCAAAATCTGTTTGAATTTCATCACCGATTAATGTTATATGTTTGCAGGAGATTGTGCTTTAGGCTGGTCTGACTGGTACGATGATCAATATCCTGATGAAGAAAATTGCGGAGATGAGGAATCCTACGAAAAGATTGTAGACTCGGGAAGAGAGGTCTGTCTGCCTCACTCATCAGTGGAAAAATTGACTGCAAAGCAGAGAAATTTCCGAATACACCATGGGAGAAATTGGGCCAAATAATTACTTGTGACCAGAGCACAGGCTTGAAATGCTCTAATGACGATCAGGACTTTTTGCCATGTTACAACTACAAGGTGAGATTCTGCTGCTCCAAATCAGGTGGCCCCCCTCCACCACCCAATACTCAGGCCCCAACCAAAGGGGCCCCTGAGAAACCAACGACAGCAGCAGCTCCAGAAACAACGAAAAGGAAACCGGAGCCCCCACCAGTGCCTGAAGAGACAACTTCAGCTAAAGATAAAGTAAGGATAGCAATCAAAGTTGAATTGAATGCTGACCAAACATTTTTCTAAAGAAATATACTTCAAAGCCTTTAGCATGAGAAAATGTTTACTTTAATCACCTTTAATAAATATATATACTTTGGTATTAATTTGAGATCTGTCTTTTTATATGCAGGCGGCAGTGTTTCAGTGACACAAGCAACGGTAATTCATGAATGTGATTGCAGTGTTAAAAGTCTAACGTCATATATTCATATATTTTTCCAAGGCCGTATCATCAGTTATAGATATGGAAATGATGGGACGTGTCTTTCATTTCGAAGAAAGAATGCATTTGACAGATTTGCTCACTGCAGACTTCCATGTTTACCGCACCTCCAACTTCCATAAATGAGCCAGAACAACCATCTACCCCAGGCTCAGGTATCATGGTGGAATTAGTTACAAAATCTCGAAAGGATAATGTTGAATTATATCATATAGTTAAAGGAACAAATGTTCTGGTTTGGCAGGGGCGAGTCCTGGTTTCAGAAAAAGTTATCCTGGTGTGCGGAAGCATTGGCAAAATTGTGATGTTTTCCTGCTTTAAAGTCTTCTGGTCGAATATTATATGTACAATTATAATTTTCTATTAATTATTTTTTATTCATTTGTACCTATCTACGTGACTTTACTGAAAGATACAAAGAATATCTAAACTACATGTTATAGACTACAAAGAGCCGAATGCCACATCCCCTTTATTGTGCTGTACGTCCATGCTCCCCCATCCCACTTTCACAAACCACATTGAAGAGCATGATGAAGCACGGTCAAATAACCCACGCAACTCAAACAGAGTGGGGAGGCTTCAATAAAGCAGTGTATTGGCAAAGAGATGTACGTTATTTTGTATTACTTTCTAGTAACCCATTCATAATGCAATATTAAAGTATCGTCTGAAGGTTGCTTACGACATTTTACGTGGTTAACCTGAGAATGGATGAGCAATCTCCATTCTGTTAACATCTATCCCTTGATTTTCTTTCAAAGTGACACCTAAACCCCCAGTTGAGAAAAAGCCAACAAAGCCAGCTCCAGAAGAGAGTGCCGCTCCTCTTCAAGAACCAACTGGATCGAAGGACAAGACACCCGCACCTCCAACCTCCGGCAACAAGGAGCCAGAACCATCACCCCCAAGTCCAGGCCCAGGTACAATGGTGAAATTAGTTGCAAAATCACATGTGCATAATATATTACATGCAATCATATGTTCAATAAAAGCAACCATATGCTCTGGTAGGGTCAGGTCATTGCCAGTTACTTAAGGCTATCCTAGGATCCTGAAGAATTGCAAAAGTGTGATTTTGTCCTGCTCTATAGTCTTCTGGTCCCATACTGGGCTCATTTTACTGGAACAGGGTGGGACTAACGGACTCTAGGCTGGATTCATAGCGGAATAGGAGTAACTTACCGAGCAGTAGATCAGCTTGTTTCAGAGTGACACTACCAGCTATGTGGGCAGTGCTGGTGATTAAGGCAGCATAACTATGTAAAAGTGGGCCATGCTAACAGACGGGGTTGGCAGCTCACTGTGCTTTAGCTTTAAACCTCGACAACATTCTGAAGCGTTTTGTACAGTTACTTTGGGATTAAGATACTCATTTTATACTTCCTGTGCGTAATGATATACAAAGTTTGTTCCATGCTCAGGTGTGTTAATGTTGCTTGTTTTTAATTAATATATCTTTATACCAGCTGTATAATATTATTGATCAAATAGCACAGAATACGCATACATTCATCAGATCTCAGAAACGAAATATGGTTGCCCTGGAAGGCAGGCATGGGTTACCACTTCTGTAACATGCGTTATATATTGCATGTTATAGGCTGCAGCGGAAAGGATAACACATTCCTTTATTTTGCTGTACTTACATTGTCGCATGTCAGTGCAATGTACATTCTGTCAAAACCCAATCCCTGGCTTTTCTTCCAAAGTGACACCGAAACCCCAGGTTGAGGAAAAGCCAACAAAGCCAGCTCCTGAAGAGAGTGGCGCTCCTCCTCAAGAACCAACTGCACCGAAGGACAAGACACCCCCACCTCCAACCTCCGGCATCAAGGAGCCAGAACCCTCACCCCCAGAAGGGACAGGTGTGTTCATTTTGTAAGATTATATATATACAGGAAGTATACTGCTTAGGATCAAATCAAACAATGTGACTTCATTTGTTAGATCTCTGAAACTAATTAAGACTTGCTCAAGGATAGGTGTTGGATAGGTGACAATCTGTGTAACAGATGTCATAGGCTGAATATTTACAATATGGACTGCACAGAGCAGAATGCCACACCTCTTTATTGTGATGTACTTCCATGCCGACCCATACCACGTTGACTAACCCGCACTGAAGAGCATGATGAAGCATCGTCAAATAACCCCCCCAAACGCAGACACCATAGGGAGGATTTAATTGAGCAGTGTATTGGCAAACAGCTATACATTATTTAGTATAACATTCAGGTAAATTATTCGTAATGCAAACTGAAAGTATTGCCTGAAGGTTGCTTACAACATTTTACGAGGTTCAACTGAAAATGCATGAGTAATCTGAATTCTGTCAACATCCATCCCTTGCCTTTTCTTTCAAAGTGACACCGAAACCCCCGGTTGAGGAAAAGCCAACAAAGCCAGCTCCAGAAGAGAGTGGCGCTGCTCCTCAAGAACCAACTAGATCGAAGGACAAGACACCCCCACCTCCAACCTCCGGCATCAAGGAGCCAGAACCATCACCCCCAAGTCCAGGCCCAGGTACAATGGTGAAATTAGTTGCAAAATCACATGTGCATAATATATTATATGCAATCATATGTTCAATGAACACAACCATATGCTCTGGTAGGGTCAGGTCATTGCCAGTTACAAAAGGCTATCCTAGGATCCTGAAGAATTGCAAAAGTGTGATTTTGTCCTGCTTTATAGTCTTCTGGTCCCATACTGGGCTCATTTTACTGGAACAGGGTGGGACTAACGGACTCTAGGCTGGATTCATAGCGGAATAGGAGTAACTTACCGAGCAGTAGATCAGCTTGTTTCAGAGTGACACTACCAGCTATGTGGGCAGTGCTGGTGATTAAGGCAGCATAACTACGTAAAAGTGGGCTGTGCTAACAGACGGGGTTGGCAGCTCACTGTGCTTTAGCTTTAAACCTCGACAACATTCTGAAGCGTTTCGTACAGTTAATTCGGGATTAAGATACTCATTTTATACTTCCTGTGCGTAATGATGTACAAAGTTTGTTCCATGCTCAGGTGTGTTAATGTTGCTTGTTTTTAATTAATATATCTTTATACCAGCTGTATAATATTATTGATAAAATAGCACAGAATACGCATACATTCATCAGATCTCAGAAATGAAATATGGTTGCCCTGGAAGGCAGGCATGGGCAACCACTTCTGTAACATGCGTTATATATTGCATGTTATAGGCTGCAGTGGAAAGGATAACACATTCCTTTATTTTGCTGTACTTACATTGTCGCATGTCAGTGCAATGTACATTCTGTCAAAACCCAATCCCTGGCTTTTCTTCCAAAGTGACACCGAAACCCCAGGTTGAGGAAAAGCCAACAAAGCCAGCTCCTGAAGAGAGTGGCGCTCCACCTCAAGAACCAACTGCACCGAAGGACAAGACACCCCCACCTCCAACCTCTGGCATCAAGGAGCCAGAACCCTCACCCCCAGAAGGGACAGGTGTGTTCATTTTGTAAGATTATATATATACAGGAAGTAAACTGCTTAGGATCAAATCAAACAACGGGACTCAATTTGTTAGATCTCAGAAACTAAATAAGACTTGCTCAAGGATAGGTGTTGGATAGGTGACAATCTGTGTAACAGATGTCGTAGGCTGAATTTTTACAATATAGACTTCACAGAGCAGAATGCCACACCTCTTAATTGTGATGTACTTCCATGCTCCCTCATCAGATGTTCACTAAACCCCACTGAAGAGCATGATGAAGGATGGTAAAATAAACCCCCCAACGCAGACACCGTGGGGAGGATTTAATTGAGCAGTGTATTGGCAAACAGCTATACATGATTTAGAATAAATTTCAAGTCAATTATTCGTAATGCAAATTGAAAGTATCGACTGAAGGTTGCTTACAACATTTTAAAAGGTTCAACTGAAAATTCATGAGCAATCTAAATTCTGTCAACATCCATCCCTTGCTTTTCTTTCAAAGTGACACCCAAACCCACGGTTGAGGAAAAGCCAACAAAGCCAGCTCCAGAAGAGATTGGCGCTCCTCCTCAAGAACCAACTGAAACGAAGGACAAGACACCCCCACCTCCAACCTCCAGCAACACGGAGCCAGAACCATCACCCCCAACTCCAGGCCCAGGTACATTATTGGAATTAGTTGCAAAATCAAATGTGGATAATATATTAAATGCAATCATATGTTCAATTCAAGCCACCATATGCTCCGGTAGGGTCAGGACATTGCCAGTTAAAAAAGTCTATCGTACAGTCCTGAAGAATTGTAAAAGTGTGATTTTGTCCTGCTTTATAGTCTTCTGGTTCCATACTTGGCTCATTTTTACTGGAACAGGGTGGGACTAATGAACTCTAGGCTGGGTTCATAGCGGAATAGGAGTAACTTACCGAGCAGTAGGCTAAGCACACCCGAGGATTGCATTTTTGTAAAAAAAAATCTTAAAATTTGGCCAACATTGGCCAAAACGGCATAGGTTAGTATGGCCATTTTCTTTTTGTGGGACATGAACATTTCATAGTTAAATGTTCCACGTTTTATCTAATACATAGCATACTAATGTAATGAGAGAGCACGCCGATATACGGAGGGCTGCATAGGCATTGCCGCATCGGTCACAGCCAATCAGCGCTACGGGTTCGATCTGGGCCAAAGTTCATGGGCGGAGCTCAGGGGCACACGCGGGACCGATCGAGAAGGTTCTGAAGGGGGCGTGGTTAGCTGCGGAGCGAAGACCCGCCTCTAACCACGCCCCCTTCAAGGAGGATATAAGGAGAGGCAGGAAGAGGACTCGGGGTCGGTGTGAAAGCCTGGGTCCGGACTGCACCTCGTCAGCCCCCGACCACGTGGCAGCCTCGAGCGAAGCTCTCCTGACTCATCTCGCTGAGACGCGTTTAAAGGCATATTTGAGGCATCTCACTTGCAACCCTAAGAAGTCCTAATTTCAAAGCAGGAGTCTCAATTCCAAATCTTGAAGTTCCGATTCCTCATCCGGGAATGTGAATACCAAGGAAGTGGTTGTGGGGCTCCCGGAAATCGAATAGGGACTCTCAAAATAATCCATATACCTTGTTAGCCGATTTAGGGTTATGGTTAACGATTAGGGTTATGGGTCAATGAGAAGTGAATTCCTCCATTGAATTTAATCTTACAATGCTGTATATAAAAGAAAAACTGGGGAATTTAACATGTCGATTTTTTCACCTGAAACTCTAATCCCTAAACCTAATCCCTAATGCTAATCCATATGCCTTTAAACGCGTCTCAGCGAGATGAGTTGAATCGTATATGGCTCGACTCTGTTGAGTAGAGTCGAAGGGCAAACACCACTTGCTTGTGTGACTTGTGGAACCGGGGCGGCATTTTGCATTGAAGTCAATGAAGGGTGTGACCGTTGCCGATTTGAAGCGCACTGTTTGGGAATGCAGTGTGTTTCACTATTTCAGCACCGACGTTCACCAAATATTCAACGGTGTAAACGTATGGGCAGTTGGGATGTCAATTCAGTAGTTTGTTACTTGAAAATCCGTGAAGAAATAAAGAATTGCGGTGCAAATCGGCCGTAGAGTTTCATTTTTTAACCGGCGCTTGACGTGTTACGTGTGCCCTCGGGTGGACAAGTGCAGTACCACAAGTACTCAATTCGTGGTTACTTCTGCTATGTGGTGGACATGTGTAGTACAGGCCAACACAGTAGGCCAATAGTTGCCGCTGTCAGGCGTCACCCGCGCATTCCCCGCAGTTGTGAGTCGCTGGAGCTGCGGCGTCCTGGCGTTAGTCTGAAGCGCGGTTGGCTGCAATGAAGATGAATCCTTGCAGTCACGAAAGCTTTAAATCGAAATTTAACCGCCTCTACGGGGAGGTTTTCCACACAACCTTAAGATCATTCAACAGACTCCGGGATAAGAAGGCTCAACTAATCGAGTCTCTCACCTTTCTGAAAAAATGCCGCGACTCTAAGGTAATACCAACCGCATTTACACTAACCTCTGCTGCTGCAACTTCTCTCAATGCAAAACGAATTCTAACTAGAACTAGCTTCGCTCTTATCTCGGAAAAAATCAGACTTACACGCACCGAACTCGATCAGTTAGACAAGACACTCTACAAATCACACTTAACATTGACAGCAACAATGTCTACATCGGATTGGGAACATGTAGACAATATGACTACCTCTTCGGCTGCCACTATGTCGACCAAATGTAGGGACAATTTGATTTCCAAATTCAATCACCTCTCCAACAAAAAATCGGATCCACACACCGAAAAGATAGACGTCAACAAAGTCGTAATTAATCGCAGTAACAGTTCCATTTCTGATGGTCTGAAATCCGTTTTAGCTAAAGGTCTAAACTTTGCTGTCACACCGAGACACATACCGGTTAATGATATCATTGCCCATGTCGACGTTGCACTCAAGGGCTTGAGTCACATCTCTGCAGACGTAGCAAGATCTGAAATCGCTGCAACCCTCAAAAACGCTAAGTTGCCACCTAGTAACATCAGCAAAGATGAACGCTTTAAATTATCTCAATTAAAAAAGAGAGATGATATTGTTGTCCTCTCAGCCGACAAGGGCAATGCCACTGTCATCATGGACAAAACAGAATATAACAACAAAATTCAAGAACTACTCAACGATGGCAGCTATACAAAAATAAAAAGAGATCCCGCCAACAGCCTGGTTACCAAAACGAACAAAATCATCTCTGATTCAACAGCATTAATTGATCAGTCCAAACAGTTCTCGTTGAAACCCTCTGCTGCCAGACCACCAAGATTATATGGCCTTCCAAAGATACACAAAGAAGATACACCACTTCGTCCCATCGTCTCTACTATCAACTCCCCCACCTATAAACTGGCACGTTTTCTTGCTGATATACTGCGACCTTTCACTGGAAAAAACACCTCTGCGGTACTAAATTCTACTCACCTGGTATCGACAATCAAAGGCATTTCCCTGTCCCCAGACGACATGCTTGTCAGTTTTGATGTGATGTCCTTGTTCACCAAAGTCCCGGTACCTGACACCATCGCTATCATTGAAGACCTGGTTCATCAAGGACTGCATACTGATGTACCCCCCTGGTGAGACATTGCTTAACCTTTCTACAAACAAACTGAGGGCACCCCAATGGGCTCCCCCCTATTTCTGGTTGTAGCCAACGTATTCATGGAAAAAATTGAAACTGACGCCATCCAGACTGCCACTCTACGCCCAACCTTATGGAAGAGGTACGTGGATGACACTTTTGTCATCTGGCCACATGGCCAGCCTGCTCTAGACCAATTCCGCGACCACATCAATTCCATACACCCAGCCATCAGGTTTACCATGGAGGTCGAAAAAGATGGCAAACTACCCTTTTTGGATGTCTTAATTAAAAGGAGACATGATGGTTCAATGAGCCACTCTGTCTACAGGAAAGCTACCCATACAGATGCTTACTTGAAACCGGATTCCCACCACCATCCATCCCAGAAGAACTCCCTCATCAAGACTCTATACCATAGAGCCCAATGCATTTCCGACCAGGAACACATTACCAGTGAACTCAAGCACGTACACCAGGCGCTCAGGGCTAATGGTTACTCCGACTACACAATCCGCAAAGCCATCACTCCAGTCATGAAGAAGGATCCTCTTGTGGAGCCACTCAAAACCATCACCTTACCCTACATTGCAGGGGTCACTAAAAATATCTCCAAAATCCTGAATAAACACAAGATCCAGGTCCGATTCAACACAGAACATAAAATCTGTGATCTGGTTCCATCTGTAAAAGATGCTGTTCCAGACATACAGTACCCGGGCGTTTACAAACTAAAGTGCTTCTGTGGTAGCAGCTACATTGGAGAAATCAAACGACATATCTCGGACCGCATCCGCGAACATAAAGCAGACTTTAAACACGATAGAACGAACTCCTCTGCCGTGGCAGATCACTGTTATAATTCAGTGGGCCCACATGACATTGACTTCTCCAAGACGGAGGTTCTTTGCAAACCAACCGGCTACCATGAGAGATTCGTTCATGAGGCCATTCACATATACAAGCACAGAGACAAATTCAACCGAAAAGATGGATTCTGGCTTAGTAACTATTGGAAAGATGTTTTAAACCATTTCCGTTCTTAATTAATTGTATTTTTACGATGACCTTCAGACCGCAGCTGTTTCGCTGGCATTGACTCTTAATACCTCTCACACCACGGTTAATGGTATGGTTTAAAACATGGAGTATAACAGCGCCTCGCAGCTGTCTCTCTCCCCCTCCTACGTTCCGACCATGGATGAACTCGTCTGTCTGAACGGGGCTCGTAGCTATCCGTGGTGCTAAAGTTGAGGGTAAGAATCCACCCATTTTTTCGCCATATAGCATTGTGATATATAACGACTTATTGTTGGTAGCTTACCTGATTGGAGAATATATAGAGTTTATTGATAACATTGAGGTAATTTATATTTTAGTTTTTTTATTGGTTTACTATGTAGTATTCATTATATAGTGTAGTATATACCCAGTTACTGTTAATAGCTCAGATGTGTAGGCTTTGACTTTAACATAGCCATTTCTTTGACCAGTCACAAGCTAATCACTCAGTTATTTCAATGCTAAATTCTCCTGTTTGATTTTTACTAGGTGCTTCTGTAGATGTGTAGGCTTTGACTTTAACATAACTATTTCTATGACCAGTCACAAGCTAATCCCTCAGTTATTTCAATGCTAAATTCTCCTGTTTGATTTGGACTAGGTGCCTCTGTGAATGTGTATGCTTTGACTTTAACATAGCCATTTCTGTGACCAGTCACAAGCTAATCACTCAGCTATTTCAATGCTAAATTCTATGCTAATTCCTTTGTCAAGGGGCGCCTCTGTGGATGTGTATGCTATGACTTTAACATAGCCATTTCTGTGACCAGTCACAAGCTAATCACTCAGCTATTTCAATGCTAAATTCTATGCTAATTCCTTTGTCAAGGGGTGCCTCTGTGGATGTGTATGCTTTGACTTTAACATAGCCATTTCTGTGACCAGTCACAAGCTAATCACTCATCTATTTCAATGCTAAATTCTATGCTAATTCCTTTGTCAAGGCGCTCTGTTTCTTCTCACACAGCTTAAAGGTCGCGGTCTGAGCTTGGCTGTGTTCGCTCCAGCGCTGCCCTCCAGACAGTCTCGTCCCATCACCTGATGAAGGCCGCTTGTGTTGTGGCCGAAACGTCGTGAGATTTTATTGTGTTATTTTATTTTATCAATTTATTATTTTATTCTCATTCTACGTGACTTTACCGAAAGAACCAAAGAAGATGCAATGAAGCCGTGAAGACACCGCACAGTGCCACTGCTGCTGTTACCGCGCCAGGCACTGCAGTTGTACCATGTGACCACACGGTGGCGATACAGCACCACGTTGGCTAAGTTATTTTAGCGAGTGTCCATGTTGGTTTGGTTATTTAGCGAGTTTCCATGTTGGTTAGGTTATTTAGCGAGTGTCCATGTTGGTTAAGTTATTTAGCGAGTTTCCATGTTGGTTAGGTTATTTAGCGAGTGTCCATATTGGTTAGGTTACTTAGCGAGTGTCCATGATGGTTAGGTTATTTAGCGAGTGTCCATGTTGATTAGGTTATTGAGTGAGCGTCCATGATGGTTAGGTTAGTTTGCGAGTTTCCATGTTGGTTAGGTTATTTAGCGAGTGTCCATGTTGGTGTGTATGTTGAACTTCTTTCACACAGTAAATAGCCAACCATGCTCATCGGAGGTGTGGGGGAAGGACAACAAACTAAGCACAAAAAACAGTTCTAAAGAAAATGTATTTTCAATCTCGATCAAAAAAAATGCGTAGCTCCATTGACTTCCTAATATCGGAAGGAAGAACATTCCAGACGCCTGCAGAAGTGCATCTGACTCGCCAAAAGCTGCTGCGAGGATGACCAGAGTTTGCGTGATGGTTTACGCTTTTTGATGATATTAGCAAGGTTTTGAGGTTCATTTGTGGCAAGCGCTTTGTATGTGTGCTGGGGAAACTGCGCGAGTGTATTGATCACACGGACAGTGTGGGGTTTATCTGGGGTCAGCCTGAGGAGACGGCGGAAACAGTGGGGTCGTGTGAGGACAGCCAGGTGAAGAGGCTGGGGTGATGAGGTACCGGTCGGGCCAATTAAGCCAGAAGGGCTGTGATTGGTTGGTGCTGTTGCTGGGGCCGAGGAGGCGTCGAGGTGTCTGGAAAAAGGCAGGTGGTTGAAGACGCGAGGCGTGCGGAGGCACGCGGACCAATTAATTAGCGATAATGAAGAATGGGGATAAATTGGGGGGAGACAGAGAGAGAGGGGGAGATTGGAGTTGGGAGATGTGCGGTGAAGACGTGGAGTTCGGAAACAGAGTTTAGAACAGAGTGGAGCATCGTGATAGCGAAGCTGAATCAAGACGAAGCAGTTAGCAGTGGAGTGAGCATAGTGATAGCGAAGGCGAAGCAAGATGAAGCAGTTAGCAGTGGAGTGCGCATAGTGATAGCGAAGCAAGACGGAGCAGTTAGCAGTGGAGTGAGCATAGTGATAGCGAAACTGAAGAAGACGGAGCAGTTAGCAGTGGAGTGAGCATAGTGATAGCGAAGGCGAAGCAAGACGAAGCAGTTAGCAGTGGAGTGAGCATAGTGATGCCGAAGCAATATGAAGCAGTTAGCAGTGGAGTGAGCATGGTGATAGCGAAGCTGAAGAAGACGGAGCAGTTAGCAGTGGAGAGAGCGTAGTAATAGAGGAGCTGGAGACGAGGCGTGCGGAGACAGAGAAGTGAGATTGGGTTTCGCTGTGTGCGACGACGCTGTATAGCGGAGGAGCTGAGGAGGACAGCCAGCAGTGGAGAGAGCGTAGGAATAGAAGAGTTGAAGACGTGTGTGTGCGGAGCAAAGCGACGTGATACTGTGAACCAAGGTGGGGAGCGAGAGGGGCGAAGCACGGCGAGCGAGCCGCGGTGTCCAGGATACGGTGGAGTGTGGGGGACGTGTTAAACGATGAAAATAAAGTGGTTGAAGAAAGACAAAAGTTGTTCGTGTAAAGTTCAACCACTACATATGTAACGAGTGCAACCTTATAATGTATGAGTTCATACTCTTTGGTTCTTTCGGTAAAGTCATGGAGATATAAACGCAATGCAAGCGTCCGTCATCAGGTGGGAAAGCATAGTCTGCTGCTGAGGCAGACTGTTTTAAAAGTATGGATTTCTGCAGTCACGAAAGCTTCAAATCATGTATGAGTTCGGCAACAGGAAGCCAATGCAGTTCAGTGAGCACTGGACAAACATGGTCGGATTTTGCAGTACTCGTCATGACGCCTGCCATAGCATTTTGTACACGCTGCAGCTTAGTAATGTTTTCGCCAGATGTGCCGGAGAGTAGTGAGTTGGAATAATCGAGCCTTTTTTCTAACCTTAACTCCTAACCCTAACTCTAACCCCTAGCCCTAAACCCCAACCCTAACTCTAACCCATAACACTAACCTTATCAGCCTGGCACAGTAGGGGGTACAGCTGGTGGTGCATCTACCAGTGATCTCAGTCAGCATACCCATGGCACCTGCTGGGTCTGTCCCGAGACCTCCTGCCAGCAGCGAGCCTTCGACACTTCACGTGGTAGCCTCAAAGTGCACCTAGCCTGGCACAGGTGCCGTGGTGACATCGCCGTCACTTAGTGGCGAATGGCGAGTATTGGTATTCGTGGTCGTGGTGGTGGTGGTCGTGGTTGTTGTTAGTGATGGAGAGGAATTTACTTTTTCTTGGAGAATGTAGCTATGAAAATTTGTCTCATTTTGGCAAAAAACTGCATAGGAGCCCCTAACCCTTAACCCTAATCCAGAACCCTGACACTAACCCCTAACCCCTAAACCATAAACCCTAACCTGTAACCCTATCCCCTAACCAAAACCCTAACCCCTAACCCCCTAATCCTAACCCATAACCCTAACCCCTAACTCTAATCCCTAAACCTAATCCCTAATGCTAATCCATATGCCTTTAAACGCGTCTCAGCGAGATGAGTTGAATCGTATATGGCTCGACTCTGTTGAGTAGAGTCGAAGGGCAAACACCACTTGCTTGTGTGACTTGTGGAACCGGGGCGGCATTTTGCATTGAAGTCAATGAAGGGTGTGACCGTTGCCGATTTGGTGGTGGTCGTGGTTGTTGTTGTTAGTGATGGTGGTGATGGTGGTCGTGGTTGTTGTTGTTGGTGATGGTGGTCGTGGTTGTTGGTGGTAATGGTGGTGATGGTGGTGGTGATGGTGGTCGTGGTTGTTGGTGGTAATGGTGCTGATGGTGGTGGTGATGGTGGTCGTGGTTGTTGGTGGTGATGGTGGTGATGGTGGTCGTGGTTGTTTGTGGTGGTGATGGTGGTCGTGGTTGTTGGTGGTGATGGTGGTGGTGGTGGTAGTCGTGGTTGTTTGTGGTGATGGTGATGGTGGTGATGGTGGTCGTGGTTGTTGGTGGTGATGGTGGTGATGGTGGTCGTGGTTGTTGGTGGTAATGGTGGTGATGGTGGTGGTGATGGTGGTCGTGGTTGTTGGTGGTGATGGTGATGATGGTGGTCGTGGTTGTTTGTGGTGATGATGGTGGTCGTGGTTGTTGGTGATGATGGTGGTGATGGTGATCGTGGTTGTTGGTGGTGATGGTGGTCGTGGTTGTTGGTGGTGATGGTGGTGGTGATGGTGCTCGTGGTTGTTGGTGGTGATGGTGATGGTGGTCGTGGTTGTTGTTGTTGTTGTTGGTGATGGTGGTCGTGGTTGTTGGTGGTAATGGTGGTGATGGTGGTGGTGATGGTGGTCGTGGTTGTTGGTGGTGATGGTGGTGATGGTGGTCGTGGTTGTTTGTGGTGATGATGGTGATTGTGGTCGTGGTTGTTGGTGGTGATGGTGGTCGTGGTTGTTGGTGGTGA
Organism: Petromyzon marinus; assembly: GCF_048934315.1. NCBI lineage: Eukaryota > Metazoa > Chordata > Hyperoartia > Petromyzontiformes > Petromyzontidae > Petromyzon > Petromyzon marinus. The sequence goes on from NW_027423501.1 coordinate 3,531,511, forward strand.
TGGTGGTGATGGTGGTGGTGGTGATGGTGGTCGTGGTTGTTGGTGGTGATGGTGATGGTGGTCGTGGTTGTTGGTGGTGATGGTGGTGATGGTGGTCGTGGTTGTTGGTGGTGATGGTGGTGGTGATGGTGGTCGTGGTTGTTGGTGGTGATGGTGGTGGTGAATGGTGGTCGTGGTTGTTGGTGGTGATGGTGGTGGTGGTTGCTTTTTTTTGGTGGTCGTGATGGTGGCGATGTTATTGTTGATGTTGGTGGCGAAGTTGATGTTTTTGTGGATGTTGATGGTGTTATCGTTATTGGCGGTGGTGATGTTAATGTTGATGTAGCGTGCAGATGGAGCTCATTGAGGGCTACATCACCGCACAGCTGAGCGCGCGATTGCCCGGGTTCAGCATGGCCACCTTCATCCAGTCTCCACCGTGAGTTCACACGTCAACATCATCAGCAACATTATTGACAGTATCAACATTACCAATAACTTTACAAACTTCAATAACATACATCGTGAATAACATCACCATCAACAGCATGAACAACGTGAATAACATGAAACACATCATCAACAGCATTATCCAAAACATCATCATCATCAACAACATTTTCTTTGGTTCTTTCGGTAAAGTCACGTAGAATGAGAATAAAATAATAAAATAACACGATAAAATTCTCACGACGTTTCAGCCACAACGCAAGCGGCCATCTTCAGGTGGAAGGTACAGACCTGTCGGGACGACAGAGCTTCAGTTCTGTACCTTTCACCTGAAGACGGCCGCTTGCGTTGTGGCCGAAACATCGTGAGAATTTTATTGTGTTATTTTATTATTTTATTCTCATTCTACATGACTTTACCGAAATAACCAAAGAAGATGAATCCTTGCAGTCACGAAAGCTTCAAATCGAAAATCAACAACATTGTCAGCAACATTATCAATAACATCATCATCAATAACAACATTAAAAACATCATCAATACCATTATAAATATCAGCAACATCATTATCATCAACAACATTGTCAATAACATCAACATCATCGACAACAACAACGTCCGTGATGTAGCTCGGAGGTGATGACGGTGGTGCTAATGGTGATCGTGGTGATTGTGGTGATGGCGGTGGTGCTGGTGATGGTGGTGCTGGTGGTGATGGTGGTGGTGATGTTGATGTTTTGTGGATGTTGATGGTGTTATTGTTGATGTTGCGAACCGAGTCAGCTCATTGGGCTACCCTGGCACGGTAGTGGTGGTGTTGTTTCACGGGCCATACCCGAAACGAGCCAGCTTATGGGGTCCCCTGGCACGGTACGGGTGGTGTTTTTCCACTGGCCACACCCGAACCGAGGCACCTCATGGGGTCCCCTGACACGGTACGGGTGGTATTTTTCCACTGCCCATACCCGAACTGAGCCAGCTCATAGGGGCTACCCTGGCATGGCACAGGTCGAGTTTTCCTCTGGCCACACCCGAACCAAGCCAGCTGGTATGGTCTCTGGCATGGCATAAGTGGTATTTTTCCATTGGCAACACCTGAGACGAGCCAGCGCACCAGGCCTACTTACTGGCACAGTACGGGCGTTTTTTTTTTCCAACCAACGTGGATTGTTTGCTGAGCCAAGCTTGAACCAAACCATTGTCGATTCTCTACTGCTCCTACTGCCGGTTTCGTAAGACGATGACGACGACGTCTGAGTCTTGACTCAGGCGGCGGGGGGCCAAGCAGGGCCAGGGGCGCGGGAGGGGGCAAGCAGGGCCTGGGGCGCGGGGGGCCAAGCAGGGCCAGCGGCAGGGAGATGAGGGCGGCGCTCACTTCGCTGCGATGTTGCTACGCCCGGGCCGGCTCGGCACGCCTCGGATGTGCAGTTGGTTAAGAGAGGAATATTGGTGTGTGTGTGCGCGTGGTTACCGCTTTGACCACTGTTGTGTCAGCTACCACTGTTGAGAGTCCACGTGTCGTGGCGGCGGTGTTAGCTGCGACTTCGCGAAAAAACAATAAAAGCGTTTTTTGTAACACGTGGATGAGCGTTGAGTAAACGGTGGCGTCCGTTGGGATTCTCTGGATAGATGATTTCTGCTGCTGCTTCACAGCCACCAGCGGCATCGTCTCCAATATCACCAGCAGCACCAGGAGGTTTACCGGCATCAGCACTAGTAGCATCACAATCAATATCAGCATTATCAGCACCAGCAGCATCATCACCAGCATCATCATTAACACCACCATCAGTGTAATGTATTACATTATTTGAACTCTTTTTATTTTACCAGGTAAAGCCCACTGAGCTACGTTGCTAATTTGTAAAAAAATCAGCAGCCAACTACTCTATGAACGTGCGATGTTGATTCTAAATGTGGAGGGGAAAACCCCGGAGGGCCCAGAGAAAAATCTGCGTGACCACGGGGGGAGAGAGACGCAAACTCCAAATGTACAGCAGGCGAGATCACACACACAGCGGCAGCAGTCATCACCCCCTGCCTACTGGCAGCAGACTGATGCACAGGGACGGCTGCCACTAGGCTACACCACACAGCAGCAATCAATGCTCCCTACTGGCTTCTCTTTTTCAGTGAGGCTGCTGATGCAGGTGCAGAGACAACGACTACGATGTCACATCATCATCGCTGTGATGTCTCTGGGTCTATGAGTCTATGGATCCCTATGGATCTCTATGAGTCTATCAATCTCTATGGGTCTCTATGAGTCTATAGTTCTCTACGGGTCTCTATGAGTCTATGGATATCTACGGGTCTCTATGAGTCTATGGTTCTCTATGGGTCTCTATGAGTCCATGGATCTATATGGGTCTCTATGAGTCTATGGTTCTCTATGGGTCTCTATTAGTCCCTTCGTCCGCATGGCTGATGTAAATGCAGACAAAGACTGTAATCTCGCATTCAGCGCGTCAGAAGCCGCAGTGCAGTGGTGCATCATCACCATCACCACCATCATCACCATCATCACCACCACCACCACCATCATCGCCTTCACAAGGGGGCGCCACGGTGGCTAGGAGATGTTGACTACCTCGCCTGGTATACAGGAGGACGTGGGTTCGATCCCGACCCTGACTATGCCTGCTGCTGTATATCTGAAGTCTGTGTCTCTCTCTCTACCCGTGGATTTTTATCCGGGTCCTCCGGGGTTGAAAATAAAGCTGTGCAAATGTGGCTTATTTTGGCTAAAAACGGCATCGGTTAGGATGTCAATTTTTTTTTACTTGAACATTTCATCGTGAAATGTCCCATTTTTTATCTATATATATCATACTAACCCAAAGCCTATCCATAATCCCTAAACCCTCACCCTAATCTAACACTAACCCGAATCCCTAACCCTAAACCATAACCCAAATCCAACCCTAACCCCTAACCGCTAACCCTAACTACCCTAGCCATAACTGTAACCCGAACCCCTAACTCTAACCCCTAACCTCTAACCCTAACCCCTAACCCTTAATGTTTTTTGGGGTTTTTTCGTTATTTTGTAGTTTTCGGGTGTTTTCTTGTGTATTTAGTGTTATTTGCGTTTTTTTCTGTTTTTGGCGGTTTTGGGTTTTTCATCGGTTTTTCGTGTTTTGTGGGTATTTTTTCAGGTTTTTGGTTATTTTCTTCTGTTTTTAGTGTTTTTTGGGGGTTTTTCGTTTTTTGGGTGTTTTTGAGTTTTTTGGTGTTTTTTTGTTTTTTTTTTCATTTTTTTGTACTTTTTTCGGTTTTTAATGTTTTGGGTTTTTTTTCGGTTTTTAGTGGTTTTCGGGTGTTTTCTTCTGTTTTTAGTGTTTTTATTTTTTTCGGTTTTTGGGGGTTTTTTTCGTTTCTTGGTGTTTTTGGAGGTTTTTTTTGTGTTTTGTATTTTTTCTGTAGTTAGTGTTATTTACGTATTTTTTTAGTTTTCTTGGTGTTTTTTGTATTTTTTTCGTTTTTTTATGTTTTCATTCGTTTTTTAAATGTTTTTTGGGGGGTTTTTCGGTTTTTAGTGGTCTTCCGGTTTTTTCTTTTGTGCTTTTTTGCGGTTTTTTGTGGTATTTTTCATCTTTTTGTGTTTCTTGGGTATTTTTTCTATTTTCAGTGTTTTTTGGGGGGTTTCTTCTGTTTTTAGTGTTTTTTGGGGTTTTGGGGTTTTTTGTGTTTTTTTGGTTTTTGGTCTCTTTTGAGTTTTTTTTTCCATTTTTTTGTGTTTCTTGTGCTTTATTTCGGTGTTTAATGTTTTTGCGTTTTTTCGGTGTTTGGTGGTTTTTTGGTTATGTTTTCAGATTTTTGTGTTTTTTGGGTATTTTCTTCTGTTTTTAGTGTTATTAGCAAAACAAAAACCGAAAAAAATACAAAAACAAAACAAACCTCCAAAAACACCAAAAAACTAAAAAAGAAAAAACTAAAAACAGAAGAAAATACCCAAAAACCACAAAAAGCTGAAAAAAATACAAGAAAAAACACCAAATAACGAAATAAACCCCAAAAACAATTTAAAAACCAAAACCACTAAAAACAGAAAAAAATACCCGAAATCCACTAAAAACCGAAAAAACTTAAAACATCAAAAACCGAAAAAAACACCAAAAACTCAAAAAAACGCAAATAACACTAAAACAGAAGAAAACACCCGAAAATCACTAAAAAACTAAAAACATTAAAAACTGAAAAAATTAAAACCCAAAGAAAATAAAAAAAACCAACAAAAACTAAAAAAATACAAAACCACGTAAAAAAAACAGAAGAAAACACCCAAAAAACACCAAAAGCTGAAGCAAAATACAGTAAAAACCGAAAAAATACCCAAAAAAACACTAACAACCGAAAAAACCAAATGCCGTAAAAAACACAAGAAACGCAAAATAATTAAAAACACTAAAAACCGAAAAAAATATCCAAAAACCACCAATACTGAAAAAAAACTAAATCCACTAAAAACCGGAAATAAATACCCAAAAAACATGAAAAAACGAAAAAAACACTAAAAAAGGACAAAAACACCAAAAAACTTTAAAAAACCCCAAAACTACTAAAAACCAAAGCATATACCTAAAAAACACTAAAAATCGAAAAAAACGTAAGAACCCCAAGAAAACACCATGCGGTGATAAAAGCTCATTAACTTTGACATGCTATTCTTTCTCCCTAATCTCTCTCTCCATATTCTCTCTCTCTTTTATGATTCGCCACTGTTTTGTTTATATTACATTTCACGACTTTCCTAAGCCAAGCTTGTGAATCATTAACCTCCAGATGTATTTTATGTGGGCGAGGCAGAGGGGGGGGGGGTTCCTTTTGGCATTTTGTTGTCTCAAGGGAGGAGATGTCTCGCTAAATTCAGATCTATAACTTTTTACATTAAAAATAGGAAATATCGCTCTTAATATAAGTTTTCGGAAAAGGCATATATTCAACAGTGTATCGTAGAGTGTAGTGAATGGTGTAGTGTATGCAGCATCTGAAAGTGCTCTGATTATGACGAAAGTGCTCTCATCATCTTCAGGAAGCATCGAGTAGAGAGTCACCAAAATGCGCTTTCTGCGAGTCTCTGTGTATATCTTTATCTATCATAGAAGCAGGGGGATTTGGATTAGATCGCATAAATATTAGTTTCCCACTTCAGCACTAACCTGTTTGTGTCGGAGAGTAAACCCCACTACAACATTTACAGTTAGAGTTGTAACACACCAGTTAAGTTCTGAAAGTTGTAACTAATTGTGCACGTTTGTGTTTTTACGTGGCACAAACCTTCCTACTAATTGGCCTGTGTGTCGCATGGTGGCCGTAGCGGGTTTAATGACGCAACATATCGAGATGTGAAGTTTTCGTGACTGCAGGGATCCATCCTCTTTGGTTTTTCGGTAAAGTCACGTAGGTATAAAATAAAATAAATTAAATCACGATGTTTAGGGCGCAACACAAGCTTCTGTCATCAGGTGGGACAACCACAGCAAGAAACAATTGCTGAAGTGGGCAAAAGGGCTGCTTGTAACAAGAGGCTATATAGGTGAGAGGGGGGAGGAGCCAGGGAGGAGAGATAGAAAGAGTGGGGGTGTGGGGTAGGGAGAGTGGGGAGCTGCAAGCACGACAAAATGCGGGGCTGGAAAGTGAGCGGAGCTGGGGGTAGGAGGCGGAAGAAACTGGAGATGCGGATATGAAGGCAAACTATAAATCAGTTAAGGTTTTACCTGGTTAATAGCATCCTTCCAATGATTGCTCAATTTGTATCCATCTTCTCAGTTGAAGTTATGTCTATGTTTCTATATGTGGATGGCTTCATGAACAAACCTTTGATAGTAGCCCGAAGGTTTGCAGAGCACCTTGGTCTCGGAAAAAATAATATCATGAGAGCCCACAGCATTATAGCAATGGTCAGCCACGGCGGAGGAGTTAGTTCTGCCGTGTTTCAGATCTGATTTGTGCTCACGAACACAGTCCAAGATATGATGTTTCGTTTCCCCAACCTGTATTTGTTTAAGATGTTGTAAATCTTTTTGGTAATGCCTGCTATGTACGGTAACGTGATGGTTTTGATCGGCGTCTGAGGGTGTTGTTTCTCCATGGTTGGAGACAGCTTTGCGGATAATGCGGTCCGAATATCCATTCATCTTAACGGCCTGGTGTACGCGTTCCAGTTCACTGGCTAGGTGGTGTTGGTCAGAAATGCAGTAGGCCTTATGGTGTAGTGTTTTGATGAGGGAATTATTCTGTGCCGGATGGTGGTGGGAATCAGGTTTCAGATAGGAATCTGTGTGGGTGGCTTTCCTGTAGACAGTGTCACAAAGAGCCATCAGGTCTCTTCTCAAACAAAACATCCAGGAATGGTAGCTTACCATCCTCCACTTCCATGGTGAATTTGATGGATGGGTGTATGGAATTAATGTGGTTGAGAAATTGGTTCAGTGCTGGCAGGCCATGTAGCCAAATGACGAAAGTGTCATCCACATCTCTTCCACAAGGAAGGACGTAGGGTGGATGTCTGGATGGCATCTGTTTCAAATTTCTCCATGAAAAACTTGCTATCACTGGTGATAAGGGGAGACCCATGGGGGTACCTTCGTTTTGTTTGTACAAAGTACCATTCCAGGTGAAGTAAGTGTTGGTAAGGCAGTGCCTAATCAGAGTAGGAACATCAGGGTTCAGTCCATGTTGGACGAAATCTTCAATTATTGCTAAGGTGTCAGGCACAAGAACCTTGGTGAACAGAGAAACAACATCAAAGCTGATGAGAAAATCATCTGGGGACAGTGAAATGCCCTTGATTAGAGAGACCAAGTGAGCTGAGTTATGTCTTGCCAGTGAATGGAAGCAAGGTATCAGACAGAAAACGGGCCAGCTTGTAGGTAGGTGAGTTGAAAGTGGAAACGATGGGCCGAAGTGGATCTTAGGAAAACCATAGAATCTGGGTGGTCTAGCAGCGGAAGGTTTTAGGGAGAGCCGTTTGACTGGTTCGATTAGAGAAGTCGAACTGGTAATCATATTGTTGGTTTTTGTAGTCAGGCTGTTAGTAGGATCTTTATTGATTTTGGTGTAGCTGCCATCATTAAGAAGGTCCTGGATTTTGTTGTTGTATGTGATTTTATCCATGATGACAGTAGCATTGCCCTTGTCGGCCGAGAGGATGACTATATCATCCCTCTTTTTCAATTCTGCGAATTCAAAGCACTCGTCTTTGCTAATGTTACTAATGGGTTTCTTAGCATTTTTAAGGATGGTGGCAATTTCAGCTCTAGCAACGTCAGTCGGGATGTGTCCCAAGCCTTTGAGGGCTACGTCGACCTGGGAGATTTCTCATCCACTGGGATATGTTTAGGGGTGACTGCGAAATTCAACCATTTAGCTAGTACCGATTTTAGGCTGTCAGAAATTGGGATGTTACTCTGTACTCTTTGGTTCTATTCGGTAAAGTCACGTAGGTAAAAAATAAGACGACAAAAATCAGGACGTTTCGGCCACAACACAAGTGGCCTTCATCAGGTGAAGGGACCGTACTGTCCAGAGGACAGCGTTGGAGTGAAGACAGCCAAGCCCAGGTCGCGTCCTTTAAGCTGTGTGGGAGGAAACAAAAAACGCCTTGACAAAGGAATTAGCATAAAATGTTGTAGAGGACCGGCATGGGGGGGGGGGGGGGGGAGTTTCCAAATGTTGGTGTGAAGGGAAATAAGCTGCTGTATCCCAAACTTTCACAGCAGCTTATTTCCCTTCACACGAACATTTGTAAACTCCCCCCCCCCCCGTGCCGGTCCTCTACATCATTGTTATGCTAATTCCTTTGTCAAGGCGTTTTTTGTTTCCTCCCACACAGCTTAAAGGACACGACCTGGGGCCTGGCTGTCTTCACTCCAATGCTGTCCTCTGGACAGTACGGTCCCTTCACCTGATGAAGGCCACTTGTGTTGTGGCCGAAACGTCGTGAATTTCTGTTTTATTTTTTACCTACGTGACTTTACCGAATATAACCAAAGAGTATGGATCCTTGCAGTCACAAAAGCTTCAAATCTAGAGATGTTACTCTGATTGATGACAATCGTGTCGCTGGGCTTTGCCTGGTAGGATAGGGGGATATCATAGGACCTCCTTTGCCAGTACCAAAATACGAAAATAGGTTTTACCTTTTTTCTGGCAACGAAACAGGTGTTGAGATGTTAAAACACAAAACTCTGTATTAATCACAATACTTGTGGTCAGAATGCAAACAAAAAATACTGATAATATATGTATTGTCTTTGAAACTGATTGGTCCACACCACAGACAGCTCTGTTTTGAGCATAGTCCCAAACGGTGTTATACCAGAGGACGCCAAAAGGCATGATTTCTTGTAAAAGGTTTCAATTTGGTGTTTTAACATCTCAACACCTGTTTTGTTGCCAGAAAAAAGGGGAAACCCTATTCTCAGGATAGGGGAAAGTTTAGTTTCACAGTGGACTCTCTTTTATCTGCGCTAATAACGGGGAGGACGGTTGCGGATAGTTCAAAATCGCGGATAATCGAAAAATATAAACATTTTTCGAGCATCTCTATGCCAAAAAAGCACAAATGTAGATACATCAGACGATTTTAATTGCTTCTCTTTAGATTTAGAACTAAGACTGAATGATCGACTGATGAATGCGCGTGCTCCGTGATAATAACACTTTCCTGCTCCCGCGCAGCAAAATACTCGGCCCACTAAGTGGACAGCAGAGCCACGCCAATCAACATCAATCAAACTCTTTCCAACTGTTGTATAGATATGGCAACTATTGAACTGTAGTGGCGATCACGTGGATTTCGGATCAACCGGAGCAACATATTTGTTCAGTTTAAGCACGTGACGTGTAGTAAAGATTTCGATTAATAACAATGTATAACTGTTTTTAGATTATTAGTTTGGGCTTAAGAAAAAATAACATGAGTTTTTTCATTTATGCCAAAATCTCAGGTTCGCGGTTAATCCGCAAACCGTAGGCGGAGTATAGAGTCTTCTGTATTTGTATGTTCATTGGTGATTTGTTTACCTACCTTGTACTTTGCACTGCTATCGTGTTTGCGGTGTTGTGTGGTGTTGTTGTTGTGGCGTTCTGACCCCGTGGCCCCCACTGGACGTCTGTGACCAAAGAGCTTTATAGCTCATCAGATTCCTCCTGCAGCGTAAATAAATATTCTGATCATTCCCATTCACTGGCGCGCACCGTGCCACTCGCAGGCGGTGACACGCCAATGACATCACTGCAGGGACAACACAGTGGTGACGTGCCGACAAAACGATCGCTCAACAAAAATATAAATATTAACCAGCTAAATTATCTAAATGCGTGATGTGGATTCTTAATGTGTGGGGTGCGTGGGGGGTACAAGAGCACATGGAGAAAAAATGCACTTGACCATGGGGAGAACATGCATACTCTGTGGGGGCTGATGCCCACCTCCCCGCTCCCTGTGAGTGGGAGGGGCGCGACGTCCAAGCCCTCCACTCTCCCCTCCTTCTCGTCGGCCACCCCTTGACGGGCCCCCGCCGATCGGGTGACCGGCCCCCCCGCGCCAGCACCCTCTCTGAAGGACATCGCTAATTGGCTGGCTCACCGCCACCCGGGGTTATCTCCGAATCGCCCACATACACCACAAAAATGAACGAACGAGGTGGCGTGCACGCGCGCGCCCCTGCTGGCGCGTGTTTTACACAGAGGCCGGCGCTAATCAATCAATATAACGGACACGGCGGCGGTATCAATATGCACGCGTCCCCCCCAGGTGGTTAAGCTCTAATCCGCGTGCACACAAAGGCTAATGCTAAAGGGCTGTATGAATATGCACGCGTCCCCTCCCCGTGGCAAAGCCCTAATCCGCTTGCATACAAATGCTAACGCTAACGGAAAAGGAACGGTGGCAGTAGGACTATGTTTGCATGCCTCGCCGCACGCGTGCGCCCCTGCGGCGATCAATTTAACCCACACGCGTGCGCGTCGGCGGCTGTTCATGCTTTAATACACGCGCGCGCCTCACTGTTAATTCTATTTTTGATGTGTAAACGCGCAAGAGCCGGCGAGCAGGCGTATCACACCCCGCCCCCTGCCCTAATTACTCACGCGGCGCTGCAGGCATGCGTTTGCACACACACACACACGCGCGTAAACACGCGCAAACGATGGCGGCCGTATATCTTGCAATACACGCGCGTCCCACACACACGCTCAAATTATCAACCCCTCGCCGAGGTCGTAAACGCATGCAAACAACGGCGGCCATATGTGTTGTAATACACGCCCACAGAAATCACACTGCACCGATATTCTGAACTAAAGTTTATTAATGGCGCCAATACACACTACCTGGAGGAGGAATATTTCGCGAGGAGAGCCTGGCCTAACTCTGCCTATGAACCCAGTTACACAAACGTCCTACCACATATCTGGACTCGCAGCGTCCCAGGGATGCTGAGAGAGTCGGAGGGAGGAGGACGAGCGAAGACTTGACCAATCACTGTCTCGCAGCAGCACTCGCTGGCGGTCCGGTTGTCCCGGGGCCCCTACTTTTGTTCTTTAAACTTCAAAGGGGGACATCGCGCCGCACAGCCAATCATGCGCCTACCTTTCGACTTTTTTAAACCGATGCCCCGCCCTTACCTAGAGTGTTATTTTCCATTACGCCTCGACCCATTGTCTACGCGCCCGCCCTCCGTCCCCCCCCTCCACGAGTACTGCGCAGTGGCGGTTGCGGCGCAGCGGGTGGCGGCAACCCCCCGTTGCTTATTTGTCTGGAAGGGCTCCCACGCTATTCTTGCTCAATATTCCGTCCTCCGCTCTCCCCTCCGAGTTGTACCTCATTGCGGTTGGCCCAGGGAACCTTTTCTTTCTGCGCCCATACAATTTTAAGCCAATTTAGGGGCACCACAATGTAACCTGTCCTGTGAGGGTTGGCCAAATGTAAGATCGGATAAATCTTGACAAAGAGTATGAATAAGATCGGAGAGCTTATTCATACTCAATGGCCACCCCCACAACTTCGGCGTAATGTATATGGCTCAGCTCTCCGATCTTATTCATACACTGTCAAGATTTCTCCGATATTACATTTACATGCAAAATTCATCTCTAGCCCCGCCCACTGACCCTTGGGCTACACCCATCTCAAACCTTTATAACATCTTGCCTTAGCAGCTCTTCCACCATGTATTTTTCCTACCTCAGCAGCTTTCCCGCTGTATTTTTCACCTGATGACGATTGCTTGTGTTGCAATCGAAATGTCGTGATATTGTTATTATTTGTAATATTTTTTGTCTATCTATGTGGCTTTACCGAAAGACCCAAAGAATATGGTTGAAGTTTGTTCTTTCTCTCTACCTCGGTATCCACCTCCGCGACCTCGGTCCTGGCCCCCGGTTGAAATCTGTGATTTCCTGAATAGCCGCTACCATTCTCTCCATAGTTGCTCCCAATGTCGTCGCTGAGTCTGGCTCAGACGTTACGGAGGATCTGGTTCCCGGTGGTTCATGTCGTGGACTATCGGCCCATTTTCCACCTCTCCTACGCATGCAACCACTGCTGTTGAATGCTTCATATCCCCCTGGATCCTGATACACTTCACCATCCATAGCAACGTTTGAGCCTCCTCTGGTACTATCGGAAAATATATCTCCATCTGTTGAGTTAGCGCTAGCAGTCTCTCTGCTACCAAGGAGTCCCGGGCTGCATCATCCAGTCGTGGGAAGGTGGCTTGGGCGAGAGAAAGGAGTGCACTGCAGTACACTGAGGGAGACTCCAACTCCTTCCTTGATTAGTTCTGGAACTGGCGCTTCACACTGGATGGCGGGTCAAACACCTCGGCCATCTCCTTATAAGCGTCCATCAGCATTAATCTTTTTGCCTCTGGAACTGTTGAGAAGATGGGCAAGGCATTGTTATCGATGACAGTGGGGAGGGCCTTCAGTGGCTTCTCCTCTGACCAGTCTAGGTTCTTGTAGGATGCTTAAAATCGCCATACAAAGGCGCCCCAGTCGCCTCTCGCCGCCATAAACTCAAACTTGATTTGATATATCATAAACTCCTTCAGTGGACCCAGCTTGTGAGTCCGGGCCCTCCTTCCATGGTCTCCACGTTCTTCACTTGGAGATGGCTATCTCCTACTTGCCTCTCCTCTTTGTCCTTGTTTGCCCATCCTCTGTGACTGTTGTGGTGACTCCCTCTCTTCTTTCACAGGTATAATCACCTGCTGTGACTTGCTCTCTTCGAGGAAGAGACAGGGATTTCCCAGTTCTCCCTCCAATTGGGGATTCTCCCTGGGTAGCGCGGTAGCCTCTGTGGTTGGACCTGTGATGGTGGACACGATACCCCTTGCAAGGACCGCCCGACCAACGTGGTTCTTCTGGCAATCCTGGAGGTGGTTCTGGTTGTGGCGTCTCCTATCTGTGTCCCTTCGCCTCTAGAGGCAGTCCCCTTGCTTGACTGGTTCCCTTCTGTATCCAACGTATCTCTCTCTTTCTTTGGCTTGCCACCTCAGCCCTGCCCTTTCGTGGAATGTGGCCGCCAACGGGCTTCTTAATAGTCGGCCTTCCGGGCCATTTCAGCCCGGAGCACTTGGGGTGGCCGCTGCCCCATCCTCTTCTTCTGCTGGAGTCTCGGTGGGGTTTCGTTTACAACCAACGTGAGACATCTTGTAGTCGATCCCGCCGCTGCCACCACTGTAAGGTGTGAAAATATTTTATCTCCTGCAGAGTGCGTTCATGACAACTTCCACCATCAAAAGCACCCTGAGCCTTCCCCGATCCTCTTCTCTCTTTCTCATCCAATCACTTCTCTCCTCTCGTTCCTCGTCACACCTCTTCTCATCCCCCATTTGCTGCGCACACCTTCCGACACTCTTACCTTCTGCGTCGGGAGGTACGTTTGATGTCATTTGTCTCCCTCCACCAATGGCAAGTGAGCTTATTCGTCGGTGCACTCTTTCAGCCAATAGAGAGCCATCTTGCTCGTCGGCTCCGCGGTCAACCTCATGCTCACGCATGTGTCTGACTGCCTCTCCGTCTATACAGGTAAGTACACTATATATGTATATTGTATACACGTATGGTGTGTGGGGAATGACAACACAAAAAAACAGTTATAAAGAAATGAGTTTGTCAATCTAGATGATGATTTAAAAGTGCATAGCTCAAGCAGCTTCCTAATTCCGGGTGGAAGAGCGTTCCAGAAGGCCGCAGAAACGCACCTAAAAGCGCACAATGAGGTGACCGTCTTTGTTCGATGGCCAGCCAAGAAGCCGCCGTTGCTGCGTAGATGAGCAGAGTTCCCGTGATGATGGTTTATAGCTGCTTGACGAGATCAGAACAAGATATTGTGGTTCATTGAGGCGAAAACTTTGTGTGTGGTGAAGAGTGCCTTTAACAGTACTGTACTGTTTGTATAGAAATCCTCTGCTATGCTGATGGAAAGATCAAAGACAGACTAGTTTAACATGGAGGCTTTCGCGACCAATATCCATAATCCAGATTTTTTTGGGGGGTGTTAGATCGCGTAAATATAGCCTTAACAGACTGTTGGGGCAAGCGCTGTTAGCGAGCACCTATGAAAGCCAGAACAGCATACGGGAGGCTGGGTGGCCAGCACCACGCTCAGCCACCTTTGTCTCACGAGTGGCAATGTTTACACACCACACCAGGTACTCATTTGAGGCTGAGTCGACCTAGGGGAGGAGGTCCAGGACCGGTTTTGATAATCGTCACCGATGGTGTTGATGACCGTGAGCGGGAATCGAACTCGTGTGTCTGCCGGATTCTTAGCGCAGCGCTAACCACCACACTACCGCTCCCCTAGCACAGACATGCGCACGTTTCAGCAAATACGTCTCGTGGTCAAAATAAGTCCGAAAAACAAACAAGGAACGCACTGGGGAGCAGGAGGGAGTCGTGTTTGGTGTAATAATAAAGCATATTACTTCATGGCGACAGGCCACGTGTCACAGCCAGTTTGAGTCACGGGTGGCTGAAAGCCGGATTCTGAACCAGGATCTCAGCCACGATGGCTCAGAGGACAATGCTGTGGCTGTCAAGAAGCCCTATAAATTACCCAGCTACCTCACTGGAGGAGGAGGAATTGAAAGTATTGCAAATGTAATTCCCAGAAGGTAATATCGGTGAGAGGCCCGATTATCCCCGAGATACGAACGTCCGACTTACGAACATCCGCACTTAACAAAGTATTCAAGCTTTCGTGACTGCATAAAATTACTCATTGGTTTTTTCGGCAAAGTCACGTATGTAGACATAAATAAAATTATATTAAAACAAAAAAAAGAGGTGGTCATTTTTTGAGCTGCCGTTTTGTATTAACAAGAGGTGGTCTTTTTTGAGCTGCCGTTTTGTATGTGTAAGATGTGCGTGTTTGATTTGTCGCTCTCGCTCTGGCCCCTCCCCCCCTCCAACCGTATTTTCTATTTAAGCTTCTGTTCATCCCTCCGCCCCCCCCCCCTCTCTCTGCCTCCCTGTCCGTCTTTCCTCCCTCCTTCCCTCTTGGTGGACTTGTATATGTATTTCTACTGACCGTGTACCTCGTATTTTTCATTCTATCTATGCTGGTATGTGCAATCCAAAGGTTGAACACGAAATTTAACACTCTTCTGAAATTCGTGGTCCGCCAGGAAGTGTCTAACTGTGTTGTTGGCCTGACTGGATGTGCTTCACATAATGTTTTTTCAGGTTTGTTGAATTCTCATCTCTCATCTTTTGTTGTATTTACCTCCGTGATTTGTTCTTGACACCTGATGAAGATCGCTTGCGTTGTGATCGAAACGTCGTGATTGTTTTTTTTATATATAATTTTATTGTATTTCTACATACGTGACTTTTACCGAAAAAAACAATGAGTAATCCGCACTTAACGCCACGATTCACGCGCCCCATCCGCCGTACGTTCTTTCACTATTAACCGTCAACTCAACTTATCGATACCCAATCCCAGCACCACGTTACTGCACGGTAACCTCGCCGTGATGTTTCTGGTGATTAATGAACTCAAGCACTGGCACGCAGCGAACATTCATGCGCCAGATGGCAGCCCAAGCGTTTAGCGTCCCTGACTGGCTATAATCTATTTCACGTGCACTCAATACATAAATAATCCACAGATATCGTTTACAAATATGACTATTTTTTTCATATATATGATAAACAACTATTAAATACATTAAGAATAATGGACCAGGTGATCTATGATGGAAAATAATAGGCTTTTTTTACCCTTTCTGGCACTAAAACAGGCAGTTGTGTTGAGATGTTCTCAAACACCAAATAGAAACACGCTTTTTACAAGGCATCAAGTACTGCATTAAGCACACAAGTACGGTACTTGTGGCAAAACATACAAACAAACCCGCTCTGATGAAGGTATTCTGATGAAGGTATTTTGATGTTTTGCTGTTTTTAACATCTGAACACAACTCCTGTTTTCTTGACGGAAAATGGTAAACCCTATTTTTATTTTTTTATTTAAAGCTTTCGTGACTGCAGGGATTTATATTCTTGGTTCTTTTGGTAAAAATGTTTTATTTTTATTATTTTATTGTTTCCCTTCTACGTGACTTTACCTATTTTTTATTTTTCATAATTTTTGACTACTGGCAAAAAAGGGTCCCATAGATAAGGTGATATATGTTAATATATCAAGAACACCCACTTACTTTTCACACGGATGGTTGTACAGTCTAGATGCGCAATGGTCCCATCTCTAGTAGAAGTACTACTACTAGTAACACTACTAGTAGGAAGTTCTGTACCACATTACGATTCACTATCCCATTTCTAGTTGTAGTAACTACTACTAGTAGTTCTACTACTAGAAGTAGGTATTACTACTAGCAGTCGAGTAGGTAATACCTACACTACTGCTAGCAATAGTAGGTATTACTACTGCTAGTAGTAGGTAATACCTACTACTACTAGTAGTAGTTCTTCTAGTAGTAAGTATTACTACTTACTGCTAGTAGTAATACCTACTGCTAGTAGGTAATACCTACACTACTGCTAGCAATAGTAGGTATTACTACTGCTAGTAGTAGTAGGTAATACCTACTACTACTAGTAGTAGTTCTTCTAGTAGTAAGTATTACTTCTTACTGCTAGTAGTAATACCTACTGCTAGTAGGTAATATCTACTACTCCTGCTACTTACTACTAGTAGTACAACTCCTAGGTCTACGACTTTGATATCCAATCTTGGCTCACTCTCCCACTCTCTACCCACATACCTGCCCCCCCCACTGACCTCCCTCCACTGACCTCCCTCCCTCACCAGCCCCCACTCACCCCCCACTTACCCCCTTTATATCCCATTGCTGGCCTGGTCCCTCTGATCACCAATCGACTGCCGCTGTGAAGCAGCGAGAGACCTCCCTGTGCCTTCATTAGCACCGCAGCAGCGATCGTCACGCAGCCGTTGAGCATCCGTAGAGCGACAGTAGATCAGTAGAGCAGCAGTAGAACAGCAGTAGAGCAGGCTGCTGCTGCTACATTGTCACCGACACAGCCCCCAATTCACTCGCTACATTCACAGTGAACACGCAGACAAGTCTTCACAAATGTACGTACTTTAAGAAGAAGACAAAAACATTTTCAGAGATTTTGTTTATTTTCTATTCTGTAGCCGCTGCCCAGTTAATGGCCGAGTCGCATTGTTGGTCCTAAAACAAAACAATCAGCGTCTCGAAAGTTCAGTTGGGTGGGAGTACAGATTGGTTGTTGTTAGAGAGACAGAGACAGGGAGGGAGATAGATAGCCAGAGAGAGAGAGACAGAGGGACAGGGAGACAGACAGGCGGAGAGATAGACTGAGAGGGACAAGGAGACAGATAAAGAAAGATACAGGGAGAGAAAGATAGAAAGAGTCAGAGAGAGAGGAGAGATATGATGGCTGCGCTGATGAGCGTGGCTGTGGCGGTCTCCGCTCTCACACTCTGCATGGCCATTCAGGCTGCGCGTGCCCAGGATGTCTGCAGCAGCCTGAACATCAGCGGGAACGCGTCAAATGCGAGCACGAACCTCACCTACTCCATCACCACATCCGCCTTCAACTTCACCCGCAATTCGAGAATCGACGGTAAGCCGCATGGAGTCCTCAAGGCTAAATTTCACCATGTAAGGTGTGACACCTAATTGGGCCTCAATGGGGGGGTCGTGTTCCCTGCCGAACATTAAAAAGAAGGCCCAGTAGCCCGTGGATGCGTGAAGGGCCATCCGGTAGGCGGCGAGGACCCCGGGCACTTGCGAGTCCCAGTCAGTCTGCGCATGCACGCACAAAGACACACACACGGACACTCTCAGCGCGAGGCTGACTCGTTACATCTCGCGAAGGATCGCTCTGCTGAACAAAACAGTTCCGCAGTTTAGTTTGCAAGTGCGAGTAGCGTTTTAAGTCAATGAAAAAAATCATGGAAGCTGGTTCGTAAATGCGGGTGTTCGTAAGTCGAGAGTAAATATGAAAAAAATCATAGAAGCTGGTTCGTAAATCGATACATCGATGACCTCCTTATATTATCAAAGCATATGTGAGTTGGAGGGATATCTGTGGGGTCTTTGTGTGGGTCTGTGTGTGAGTCTTGGGTCTGTGTGAGTCTATGGGTCTCTGTGCTAGTCTACGATTCTCTGTGTGCCCTGTAGTCACTATCGAGGGGACGTTCGAGAACTTCCTGCTGCAGACGAGGGACGTGAGCTCCATGCTCCCAGTGGGCACCTTCGAGAAGCTTCCGGCGAACACCACGTTCCCCGCCAACGTAACGGGACTCGAACCTATACCCCAGCCACATCGTGGGCTCACGGCCTGGCCATTCATCCCGACTCGGAGAGTCCTCCCTCATCACTCCCTCCCTCCACCCTCCACTCACTCCACCTCCCACCCTCCCTCTCTCGATCCCCCACCCTCTGTTCACCCCCCCACCCTCCCCACCCTCCACCGACCACCCTCCCCTACACTCCACCCCTCCCCCCACCCTCCACTCACTCCACCTCCCCCTATTTATCTTAAGCCCTCTCCATTCTCCATCTTCCTCGCCCTCCCTTCTGCCCCTCCCTCCACCAACATTGCTGCTGATGATACACTGAATGTCGAAACCAGACCTTACCTATGAACATCTGGACAGTTCACCAGCATTGGTCCAAGCAGAGATTGATTCTGCTGCTGATGAGACACTACATGTCAAACCGGTCGCCAGCTCAGCAGCATAACCCCCTCCCCAACCCTCTTTGCGTTGCAGTGCACCACCAACACCACAGTGACGAAGGGCGATGCTGCCGGTAACCTCACGAACGCGACCTTCACCTGGGTCGCTCCACCCGCATCATCCGCGTCCTCCATGGTCTTTGTGTGAGTAACCCACCCAGAGCCATCCCTAGGTAAATACTAACCTCTTGGTCTCTGTGTGAGTACATCACCCAGAGCCATCCCTAGATAGAGACTCACCCCGTGGTGTCTGTGTGAGTACCTCACCTAGAGCCATCCCTAGGTAAAGACTCACCCCGTGGTGTCTGTGTGAGTACCTCACCCAGAGCCATCCCTAGGTAGAGGCTCACCCCATGGTCTCTGGGTGAGTACCTCACCCAGAGCCATCCCTAGGTAAATACTCACCCCGTGGTCTCTGTGTGAGTACCTCACCCAGAGCCATCCCTAGGTAAAGACTCACCCCGTGGTCTCTGTGTGAGTACCTCACCCAGAGCCATCCCTAGGTAAAGACTCACCCCGTGGTCTCTGTGTGAGTACCTCACCCAGAGCCATCCCTAGGTAAAGACTCACCCCGTGGTCTCTGTGTGAGTACCTCACTCAGAGCCATCCCTAGGTAGAGACTCACCCCGTGGTGTCTGTGTGAGTACCTCACCCAGAGCCATCCCTAGGTAGAGACTAACCCCTTGGTGTCTGTGTGAGTACCTCACCCAGAGCCATCCCTAGGTAGAGACTAATCCCTTGGTCTCTGTGTGAGTACCTCACCCAGAGCCATCCCTAGGTAAAGACTAACCCCGTGGTCTCTGTGTGAGTACCTCACCTAGAGCCATCCCTAGGTAGAGACTCACCCCGTGGTCTCTGTGTGAGTACCTCACCCAGAGCCATCCCTAGGTAGAGACTCACCCCTTGGTGTCTGTGTGAGTACCTCACCCAGAGCCATCCCTATGGAGAGACTAATCCCTTGGTCTCATGTGAAGGCGTCGGCAAGGCACGGTGGGGTTTGCCCCGGCCCCACACCCCGCCCCCCACCCCTATGGACGGCACTGGCTACTCTGTGTGAGTGTCCCTTGTAAGGCTACGCACACCTTACATACCCTTCTAAGATATTCAAACACCAAAATTGACGCCTATTGCCAAGCATCGTGTCTGTGTTGGAACATGCGAACCAACCACGCTTCGATGCTCCGTCCCTGAATTTGATTGGCACCAGAGACCCAGCAGCACCCTCCTCCTCTGTGGCTGTGTCTCACCGCTGCTGCTATAGGCCAGTGGTTCTCACCCGGTGGTTACCCGGACTCCTGGGGAGGGGTAATGTGACAATGTCCCAGAGGGGTTAATGTACACGAGGTGATTCATAAACGCGTGTGAAATTATATTGCGCATGAGAGTCATTGGTGAATAATCATGTTGCGTGAATCTGCCAATCTTCTTTCTCCTAACCTATAAAAGGCATTTTTTTGTCTGTCCATCTGTCTGTCTGTCCCTCTGCGTACGCTCGCCTGCGAGGGATTTGGCTCTCGGACCGTACGGTTAACGTCGAAAAAAATTTGCCGGGCGGCACACCCCGAGCCCCGCGGTGGGAATAGGCTATTCCGTCTTCCCATCTGTCACCTTTAAAGTGATTCAAATCGCGTTTTTGTGCAATTTGTCTTTATTTATTTACTTTTGCCGCCCGGCTCGCTGTTGCGCATGCGCGAAACGCTGACACGAGTTGCCCCTGGCAACGCACAGATGCCGGAGGGTGGGGGGAATTTCTCATTCACGTTGAAAATGCAAAAAAATGTACACGCAACGCTGACGTAAATTCATCAGTTTCACATCCTCTTCTCTCCCCCCCCACCCCAATATGTGCACTTACTATTATAGGGTCGGTAGATACAAAAATTATAGTGATCAGACAGTATTTTTGTTGCGTGGGGGGTGGGGGGGGGGGGTAAGCGGCCCAGCCCACAGCCTCGGCCGGCCGGGCAAGCTAGGCGAGGCCGGAGGCTCTGCACGGGACTAGGCCTCGCCACCCCACTCTGTCAGGTGAGGACTTTGTACTATAGAGTCGATATATACTGCTACTAGCGGGAAATATATTTGAAATCTTAAAAACATAACATACAAATGAAAAGATAACTCATTAATTTAAAATAAAATTAAACCCGAGCGCGCCAAGAATCGATTCTTTAATTCGCGCAAAGGAATCGAAACATCCTGGATAAACCAGCAAATCTTAAACAAAAACGTATTACAACGCTGTATGCTCAAATCCCAGTGTGATGCAAGTCAAACAATAACAACCATTAGATAGATTAACCATATGTTTTCTTAATCACCAAAATAAAACTATAAAAATAATGTAACAACAGTAATCATAGGAACTGTGATTCTCATTTAACAATAAATGATATAAATAACATCTACGACCAAACTTGCAGCCATAGCTGGCAGCATGACACTCCCAGTGTATGATCAGTGAGTGAGTCAGTTTATGATGAGTGAATGGGTCGGTGGTTGTGTGAGTGAGTGTATGATGTGTGAGTGAGTCAGCGTATGATGAGTGAGTGTATGATGAGGGAATTAGTGTATGATGAGTGAATGGGTTAGTGGTTGTGTGAGTGAGTGTATGATAATATAAGTTGGTTGCATGTCGGCAAGTATGCTAAACATTTTGAACAGACACATTCACAAATTTCCCTTTCATACATAAGATAGATAGTCAGCATGTACTACTGTACTGAAAGCTGTAATCATAGCAGGAACCACCATAGTCGGTATGCACTGCTGTAGTCATAGCAGGATACCACCACAGTCAGTATGCACTGTTTTAGTGATAGTAGATACTGCTATCGAGTGTGTAGATACTGCTATGTAAAGTTAGTAGATACTAAAACAGTATATACCACTACGGTCAGTAAATACTGCTACAGTCATCAAATACTACTACAAGTAGATACTACTACGGTCAGTAGCTACTGCTATAGAGTCAGTAGATACTACTATACAGTCAGTAGATACTGTTATAGAGTTAGTAGTTACTACTATAGTCAGTGGATACTATAGAGTCGGTAGATACTACTGTAGGGCCAGTAGATACTACTACGGTCAGTCGTTACTACAGTCACTAAATACTACTACACAGTCAGTAGCTACTACTGGCTCAGTAGATACTACTGTACAGTCAGTAGATACAACTACAGAGTCAATCGATACTACTTCCTCTGTTGTATGTAGGGTGTGTAGGTATATATACCTACGTGGGGGTATTTTTCACCCGGGCAACGCCGGGTACTTACCGCTAGTATATATAAAAGTGTCCACGCGCGCTTGCGGGGGATTTGGCTCTCAGACGGTGGGGTTTTTGTACTAAAAAAAATGATGGGTGGCACGCCCCAAGCCCCACGATGGGAATAGGCTATTCCGTTTTCCCATCCGTCAACTTTTAATTAGTTTAATTAGCCATTTAGTGACATTCTTATTTTAATTATTTACTTATTGCGCGAGCTCGACCGTACCAACTGACGACAATTGCGTGGGGGGAGCGGACCCTGCCAATTCATGCGCGTTCGGTCGAGCTCACGGCCACACCATGATACTCTGTCACTTGAGTACTTTGTGCTACAGAGTCACTATATATACTGCTAGAGAGTCAGCATGTACTACTGTAGAGTCGATATATACTGCTATAGAGTCAGCATGTACTACTGTACAGTCCATATATACTGCTATAGAGTCAGCATCTACTACTCTACTCATAGCAGGTACCACCACTGTCGCTTGCCCTGCTGTAATCATAGCAGCTTACACCATAGTATGCATGCACTGCTGCAGGGAAAGCAGGTACCACCACAGTATGCACTGCTGTAATAATAGCACGGACCACCACAGTCAATATTCATTGCTCTTGTGATACCAGCTACCACCACTGTCAGTATGCACTGCCTTTGTGATAGCAGGTTACACCACAGTCACTAGGCACTGCTGTAGTGATACCACAAACCACCATAGTCGGTTTGCACTGCTGTAGTTCAAGCAGGTACCACCACAGTCCGTGTGCACTGCTGTAGTGAAAGCAGGTATCACCACAGTCGGTATGCACTGCTGAAGTGATAGTGCATACCGTCTATGTGTGTGTGCGTAAGTCGATGTGTGTGTGCGTAAGTCCATGTGTGTGCGTCGTCTGCGTGTGTAGAAAACTACTCTTTTAATTAAGTTACTTATTTTCACAACAATAATGCGTGCTAAATTCTAAATTCGCCTAGTTATTTCAATGCTAAATTCTCCTGTTTTGATTTGTACTAAGTGCCTCGGTGAATGTGTATGCTCTGACTTCAACGTAACTATTTCTGTAGCAGTTACAAGCAAATGCCTTAATTTAGCTATTTCAATGCTAAATTCTATGCTAATTCCTTTTAACAATGGGTGCCTCTGCGGATGTGTATGCTTTAACTTTTAACATAGCTATTTCTGTGACCAGTCACAAGCTAATCATTCAGCCTTTTCAATGCTAAATTTTATGCTAATTCCTTCGTCAAGGCTCTTTGTTCCTCTCACACAGCTTAAAAGCCGTGATCTGAACGTGGCTCTCTCACTCCAGCGCTGTCCTACCAGACAGTCTCGCTCCCTTCACCTGATGAAGGCCGCTTGTGTTGTGGCCGAAACGTCGTGAGAATATTATTGTTATTTTATTTTATCAATTTATTATTTTATTCTCATTCTACGTGACTTTACCGAAAGAACCAAAGAAGATGAATCATTGCAGTCACGAAAGCTTTAAATCGAAAAATAATGCGTGCGTCTAAGTCCATGTGTGTGTGTGGGTCGATGTGCATGTCTGTGGCCATGTGTGTGTGAAAGTCCATGTTTTTGTATGTGTCAGTCGATATGTCTGTGTCTTTGTGTCAGTCAGTGTGCGTGTGTGTTAGTCGCTGTGTGTGCGTCGCTCCATGTCAGTCAGTGTAAGTACATTTCTTTCTGTGTGGGTCTTTTTTGGTCCATGTGTGCGTGTGAGTCCATGTGTGTGTGCCTCTATGTGCGTGTGTGAGTCCATTTATGTTCTGTGGGAGTCTGCGTGTCAGTCGATGTGTGTATGGCAATGTGTCTGTGTGACAGTCCATGTGTGTGTGTGCGTCGATATGTGTGTGTCATCCCACACCCGGGCGCGTATGACGTCACTTCCCGTGACACCATCACCCCCGGAGGCAAGCGTGACGTCATGTCCGCAACTACTCCTCTACACATGCACACCGCATGGTCTCACACCTACGAAGGGCTGCTCAGCTGCCCTCCCTTCTCGCCATGGGCCCTTCCGTCCCAAAAAGCCTCTCCTTAACCTCGCACCTACCACCAGCCAGAGACCAAACGGAACATCTTCAGCAAAAATCGAAAGCCTCTTTTTCTTAACCCAAACCGTCGCTAATATCCTAGCTGCGAGCCCATGTTTGGTAACAGGAGATTTGATGCGAGATCACAGTGCCAGTCTAGGTTCGCCTAGTTAAGGTGATGATGTTGATGATCTTTAATCTGATTTATCTACCCTTGTGACAGTGCGACCATTGTCCAGTCGAAAGGAGTGTGGGTTGGGAATGTGATATCGGCTCAAGTCATGACTGCAGGTGCGTGAACACACACATACACACGTCACACGCACGTTACACGTCACACACACGCGTCACACACACGCGTCACACACGCGTCACACACGCGTCACACACACGCATCACACGTCACACACACATCACACACACACGTCACAGACACACACACGTTCCGCGTTATAACGATGCGTCTTATCTTGGAACGACAGGATACAACCAAACGGCCATCACCGCCGTTACCACCAGTCCAACGAGTACCGCCAGCACCGCCGGCACTGCCGGCACCACGGGCACCACGATTACCACCAGTACCGCCAGCAGCACCAGTACCGCCAGCAGCACCAGTACCGCCAGCAGCACTAGCACCGCCAGCACCGCCAGCACCGACAGTACCGCAGACACTACGACTACCACGATTACCGCCAGTACCGCCAGTACCGCGAGCACCGCCAGCAGCGAAAGCACCAAAAGTGCTGCGAGTTCTGCCAGCACGGCCAGCACCGCCAGCACCGCCAGCATCGCGAGTACCACGGGTGCCACGACTACCACCAGCACCTCGAGTATCGCCAACACCACCATCACCGCCAGCAGCAGTGCCGGCACTGCGACGGCGAAGGGCGCGGCGATGGCGAGCCGCTCGCTGGCTCCCGTGCCGTGGTGCTCCCTCCTGCTCACGCTGCTCTTCGCTCGGGCGCTGGCGGTCGTCGCTACCTCTGGGTGATCAACGAGAAAACCGGAAACATCTCTCTTCTCTCTCTCTCTCTGTGAGCCTCCCGCCTCCTCCCTCCACATCCTCTTCCTCCTCCTTCCTCCTCCATTCACCTCCATCCTCATCCTCCGCCCCACCTCCTTATCTTCCTCCTGCCCCGTCCTCCTCCCTCCTCATCCTCCTCCCTCCTCATCCTCCTCCCTCCTCTTCATCATCCTCCTCCCTTGTCATCCTCCTCCTCCCTCTTCATCCCTCCTTCCTCATCCTCCTCCTCCCCCCTCCTCCTCCCTCCCCATCCTCCTCCCTCCTCCTCTTCATCCTACTCCTCCATCCTCCTCTTCATCCTCCTCTTCATCCTCCTCTTCATCCTCCTCCTCCCTCCTCCTCTTCATCCTCCTCTTCATCATCCTCCTTCCTCATCCTCCTCCCTCCTCCTCTTCATCCTCCTCTTCATCATCCTCCTCCCTTCTCATCCTCCTTCCTCCTCTCTCTTCATCCCTCCTCCTCCTTCCTCATCCTCCTCATCCTCCTCCCTTCTCCTCATCCCTGCTCATCCTCCTCCCTCTGCCTCCTCCCCCCTCCCCCACCCTCCTCATCCTCCCTCTTCTCTTGTTTTGTGTTGTTATTGGGCACCGTGGTGGTTAAGGAGATGTTAACTACCTCGCCTGGTATGCAGGAGGTTCGTGGGTTCCGATCCCGAACCCTGGCGACGCCTGCTCTATATTTGGAGTTTGCAGTGTCTCTCTCCCTGTAGGTCCTCCCAATTTTTTTTTCCATTCAACATTCATAATCAACGTCACACGTTTAAAGTATTTGGCTGATATACATTTCTACGTGGTGATGATGATGATGATAAGCCACTTCGTTGAGCTATCATTTGTGATAGCCAGGTCGCTTCTTTAAAAAACGTGGTGTACTAATTCACAGACACTAGTAGGCGGTACTCTCTTTTATTCCGGCCTTCACAGCCTTAGGGGATAACTATATACCGGGTCGGGACAGGCAACACGCTGCCAGACCCACTGCCAGACCCACAGCTTGAAGAGGGCGAAGATCACGACGACAACGGCACGACGAGTTCCACTCCAGACCGCAGCAGCCCCGACTGAGTCGGAGCTCGCCTTTTATCCTGCCCAGCATGGCCAGGCTCCACCCTCGGCCCCGCACGACCTCTGGATCCCCCAGAGGGCTCCGTGCCTTGCCCACAGGTCCAGCTGGTAGAACGGGCTGCTACCCCTCATTCCACTGTCGACCAATCTCCCAGCGGCACGCGCTACAGTGACTCATTCAATGTCACTACAAATTTATAGTTTAGTTTCAAGAACGTTGCATATTTGTTACTGCTTTTTAAACTATCAGAAGCACCTTGAACTAAGGCGCTGTCTGTAGATACAGCACACGAGATAAGATTCCCTGTTCCCTGATTAGAATTACGAAACGATTTTTTCTTCTTTCCCAATCGGCAGATCTGTAATTATTTAAAATACAAATTATAATATGAGTATATATACATTTTAATATGATTACAATAACATTATAATACGATTACAAAATATTGCAATATGATTACAATACATTGAATGTGAATACAGTAAACCCCCCTCTGTTGATCTGAAAAGCTCACAGTGATGATAAAGTCACCTTTACTCTATTTAAGACCGGAAGCAGGAAGACTTTCTTCACAATTCTGGCAATTCGCCTGATGAAGCTGGTTGTTCTAATCACCAACGGAAAAAAAACGTCGTACTCGAATTATAAACGTCGTGAGTTTACTCTCCAGACACACAACCGGTTTACTGCTGAAGCAGTAACTAATTGTGCACGTGACACATCCCTACTCATTGGCTGTATCTGGTGGTGATGGGTTTAACAACACAATATTTATATATTAATGCGATCTAAACCAAAATAAATACTTTATTACGAATAATATTGGTCGCAAAAGCCCTCCAAGTACTACTCTGCATTAAACAAGTTGGTCAATGCAGAAATACGGAGGAGGGTGGTGGTGGTGGTGGGATAGCGGTGGTATAGCGGTTTGCACTACGCTGTGCTGCGAACCCAAGTTCGACTCCCGCTCACGGCCTCCAACACCAATGACGATTATCTGAACCCATCCTGGGCCTCCCCTAGGTCGACTCAGCCTCAAACGAGTACCTGATGCAGCGGTGTGTAGTAAACATCACCCACTGGGGGAGACAGGCCATCGAGCTTGGTGCTGACCACCCACCCCCTTGTGTGCCGCCCTTCATAGCTGCTGCTATTCGCTAAGAGAACTTGTCCCAACAGTCTGTGAAAGCTACACGGAGGAGCTTTGTTTTGATGGTGGACCGCAAGGACTGTCTGGAAACCCTGAATTAAAGAATTATTCAAATCCTCCTGTCGAAATACCTTCGTGGTATGAGTTGTATCTTCCTTTTGAGCTGTTTCAAGCCAACCAGATGCTATGTACTTTTGATGCCGGGTGAGGGTTGAGACAGGTGAGGGCTAGACTTCAGGTGAGTGCTGAGACAGGTGAGGGTTGAGACAGGTAATGGCTAGACTTCAGGTGAGGATTGAGACAGGTGAGGGTTGAGACAGGTGAGGATTGAGACAGGTGAGGATTTAGACAGGTGAGGGCTAGACTTCAGGTGAGGATTGAGACAGGTGAGGATTGAGACGGGTGAGGATTGACAGGTGAGGGCTAGACTTCAGGTGAGGATTGAGACAGGTGAGGATTGAGACAGGTGAGGGTTGAGACAGATGAGGATTGAGACAGGTGAGGGCTAGACTTCAGGTGAGGATTGAGACAGGTGAGGATTGAGACAGGTGAGGGTTGAGACAGATGAGGATTGAGACAGGTGAGGGTTGAGACAAGTGAGGATTGAGACAGGTGAGGATTGAGACAGGTGAGGGCTATACTTCAGGTGAGGATTGAGACAGGTGAAGGTTGAGACAGGTGAGGATTGAGACAGGTGAGGATTGAGACAGGTGAGGGCAAGACTTCAGGTGAGGATTGAGACAGGTGAGGATTGCGACAGGTGAGCATTGAGACAGGTGAGGGCTAGACTTCAGGTGATGATTGAGACAGGTGAGGATTGAGACAGGTGAAGGTTGAGACAGGTGAGGATTGAGACAGGTGAGGATTGAGACAGGTGAGGGCTATACTTTATGTGAGGATTGAGACAGGTGAGGATTGAGACAGGTGAGGGTTGAGACAGATGAGGATTGAGACAGGTGAGGATTGAGACAGGTGAGGGCTAGACTTCAGGTGAGGATTGAGACAGGTGAGGATTGAGACAGGTGAGGGTTGAGACAGATGAGGATTGAGACAGGTGAGGATTGAGACAGGTGAGGGCTAGACTTCAGGTGAGTGCTGAGACAGGTGAAGGTTGAGACAGGTGAGTGCTGAGACAGGTGAGGATTGAGACAGGTGAGGATTGAGACAGGTGAGGGTTGAGACAGGTGAGGATTGAGACAGGTGAGGATTGAGACAGGTGAGGATTGAGACAGGTGAGGGTTGAGACAGGTGAGGGCTAGACTTCAGGTGAGGATTGAGACAGGTGAGGGTTGAGACAGGTGAGGATTGCGACAGGTGAGGGTTGAGACAGGTGAGGGCTAGACTTCAGGTGATGATTGAGACAGGTGAGGATTGAGACAGGTGAAGGTTGAGACAGGTGAGGATTGAGACAGGTGAGGATTGAGACAGGTGAGGGCTATACTTTATGTGAGGATTGAGACAGGTAAGGATTGAGACAGGTGAGGATTGAGACAGGTGAGGGCTAGACTTCAGGTGAGGATTGAGACAGGTGAGAATTGAGACAGGTGAGGGTTGAGACAGATGAGGATTGAGACAGGTGAGGATTGAGACAGGTGAGGGTTGAGACAGGTGAGGATTGAGACAGGTGAGGATTGAGACAGGTGAGGGCAAGACTTCAGGTGAGGATTGAGACAGGTGAGGATTGAGACAGGTGAGGATTGCGACAGGTGAGGATTGAGACAGGTGAGTGCTGAGACAGGTGAGGGTTGAGACAGGTGAGGGTTGAGACAGGTGAGGGTTGAGACAGGTGAGGGCTAGACTTCAGGTGAGGATTGAGACAGGTGAGGATTGAGACAGGTGAAGGTTGAGACAGGTGAGGATTGAGACAGGTGAGGATTGAGACAGGTGAGGGCTAGACTTCAGGTGAGGATTGAGACAGGTGAGAATTGAGACAGGTGAGGGTTGAGACAGATGAGGATTGAGACAGGTGAGGATTGAGACAGGTGAGGGTTGAGACAGGTGAGGATTGAGACAGGTGAGGGTTGAGACAGGTGAGGATTGAGACAGGTGAGGATTGAGACAGGTGAGGGCTAGACTTCAGGTGAGTGCTGAGACAGATGAGGATTGAGACAGGTGAGGGCTGAGACAGGTGAGGGCTGAGACAGGTGAGGGTTGAGACAGGTGAGGGCTAGACTTCAGGTGAGTGCTGAGACAGGTGAGGATTGAGACGTGTGAGGATTTAGACAGGTGAGGGCTGAGACAGGTGAGGGCTGAGACAGGTGAGGGTTGAGACAGGTGAGGGCTAGACTTCAGGTGAGTGCTGAGACAGATGAGGATTGAGACAGGTGAGGGCTGAGACAGGTGAGGATTGAGACAGGTGAGGATTGAGACAGGTGAGGGTTGAGACAGGTAAGGATTGAGACAGGTGAGGGTTGAGACAGGTGAGGATTGAGACAGGTGAGGATTGAGACAGGTGAGGGCTAGACTTCAGGTGAGTGCTGAGACAGATGAGGATTGAGACAGGTGAGGGCTGAGACAGGTGAGGGTTGAGACAGGTGAGGGCTAGACTTCAGGTGAGTGCTGAGACAGGTGAGGATTGAGACAGGTGAGGATTTAGACAGGTGAGGGCTGAGACAGGTGAGGGCTGAGACAGGTGAGGGTTGAGACAGGTGAGGGCTAGACTTCAGGTGAGTGCTGAGACAGGTGAGGATTGAGACAGGTGAGGATTTAGACAGGTGAGGGCTGAGACAGGTGAGGGCTGAGACAGGTGAGGGTTGAGACAGGTGAGGGCTAGACTTCAGGTGAGTGCTGAGACAGGTGAGGATTGAGACAGGTGAGGATTTAGACAGGTGAGGGCTGAGACAGGTGAGGGCTGAGACAGGTGAGGGTTGAGACAGGTGAGGGCTAGACTTCAGGTGAGTGCTGAGACAGATGAGGATTGAGACAGGTGAGGGCTGAGACAGGTGAGGATTGAGACAGGTGAGGATTGAGACAGGTGAGGGCTAGA
The DNA here is from genome assembly GCF_048934315.1 of Petromyzon marinus. Taxonomy (NCBI): domain Eukaryota; kingdom Metazoa; phylum Chordata; class Hyperoartia; order Petromyzontiformes; family Petromyzontidae; genus Petromyzon; species Petromyzon marinus. The sequence goes on from NW_027423501.1 coordinate 3,561,690, forward strand.
CTTCAGGTGAGTGCTGAGACACGTGAGGGTTGAGACAGGTGAGGATTGAGACAGGTGAGGATTGAGACAGGTGAGGGCTAGACTTCAGGTGAGTGCTGAGACAGATGAGGATTGAGACAGGTGAGGGCTGAGACAGGTGAGGGTTGAGACAGGTGAGGGCTAGACTTCAGGTGAGTGCTGAGACAGGTGAGGATTGAGACAGGTGAGGATTTAGACAGGTGAGGGCTGAGACAGGTGAGTGCTGAGACAGGTGAGGGTTGAGACAGGTGAGGGCTAGACTTCAGGTGAGTGCTGAGACAGATGAGGATTGAGACAGGTGAGGGCTGAGACACGTGAGGGCTGAGACAGGTGAGGATTGAGACAGGTGAGGATTGAGACAGGTGAGGGCTAGACTTCAGGTGAGTGCTGAGACACGTGAGGGTTGAGACAGGTGAGGATTGAGACAGGTGAGGATTGAGACAGGTGAGGGCTAGACTTCAGGTGAGTGCTGAGACAGATGAGGATTGAGACAGGTGAGGGCTGAGACAGGTGAGGGTTGAGACAGGTGAGTGTTAGATTTAAGGTGAGTGCTGAGACAGGTGAGGGTTGAGACAGGTGAGGGTTGAGACAGGTGAGGGCTAGACTTCAGGTGAGTGCTGAGACAGGTGAGGGTTGAGACAGGTGAGGGCTAGACTTCAGGTGAGTGCTGAGACAGGTGAGGGTTGAGACAGGTGAGGGTTGAGACAGGTGAGGGCTAGACTTAAGGTGAGTGCTGAGACAGGTGAGGGTTGAGACAGGTGAGGGCTAGACTTCAGGTGAGTGCTGAGACAGGTGAGGGTTGAGACCGGTGAGGGTTGACAGGTGAGGTAAACATAACACTTCAAACATGAATACAAATAAAACTAAACTATATTTTTTATCTTACCAGGTATGGCCCACTGAGCCATTAGATTTTATTTCAGAAGCGACCTGGCTATCACAAATAACAGTTCAACGAAGTGGCTTATCGTCACGTGGCCAAGGATCAGGTATCAGACCCGGTGCTGTTTGCTGAGTTGTGAATGCAGCGCATTCCACCTGTTGCACTTCATGGTGAGTGCGTGGTGAGTGCCAGGTGAAAGCAGGTGAGTGCGACGTCATTATAATTCCACTCGTCTCTCAATAATATAAATATTATATTCTTAGTTTTTTCGGTAAAGTCACGTTGAAGAGAAACAACAAAATAACAAAATATATATAAAACAATAAAAAATTCTCACGACGTTTCGACCATAACTCAAACGGTCATCACCTGATGATGACCGTTTGAGTTATGGTCGAAACGTCGTGAGAATTTTTTTATTGTTTTATATATATTTTGTTATTTTGTTGTTTCTCTTCAACGTGACTTTACCGAAAAAACTAAGAATATGAATTACTGCAGTCACGAAAGTTTTAAATCAAAATATAAATATTGTTTCTACAGTAGGGGGCGATGTTGCTTGCTAACGTCTGATCTCGACACCAAGCGATGTGTCGGTACATTTTTGAGCAGCTGGAATGCTTTGGCCAATACCGATGGTATGCAAAGGAATTTGTCTACATGCTTGGGAAGTCTGCTGACATGGGACAACGACTGCACGGAAGAAGTGAGAGGAGCGAGGATCGCAAAGGCAAATTGGAGTAGTGGCAGGATTCAATAACATTTGGAGACCATTATAAATGACCATATTTAAGAGCGAAACAGGAGGAGGATGTATCCACAACTTTGGCTGTCGCCTGACGAGGCTTGTTGCTGTTGTAATTACCGGCGAAACGTCACGGTGCTAGAATTGTGAATGTTGTAGTGGGTTTACTCTCCTACACAGCGGTGAGCTGAAGTAGTAACGAATTTTCATGTTGTATTTACGTGACACATTACTCATTGGCTCTGTCGGGTAGTGGTGGGTAACGACACATTTATATTTACGCGATCGAACCCAAACAATCCTCTTATGGATCGTGGAAGCCTACTACGTGTTACACTCATCTGGAGAAGCGAGCAAATCGGCTACAATGCCAAATTGAACATCTTAAGAACATGCGTGTTCAATACAGTTTCACGTATACCTGCGAGACTTGGACATTGAAAAGACCCACAGAGATAAGATATTGGCACTCAAAATGTATTGTTACTGAAGGATGCTGCTGCTGCATCTAAGCTGCACCCAGAAACTCACCAACGGTAAAATAAGAAAACTGTTGCACACAGAAGGCAACCTGGGTGATGGTGATGCTGCTGTTGGCAGTGATGAGAAAGGAAACTGGCAAATTATGGACATAAATGTGTAGTTGGATTCATAAAAAAGGAAGGAACCGGAAAGAGAGGAAGACCTCACAGAGAATAGCCTGACGACGACATCAGAAGAGATTGGTGCCAGGGAGATGTGACCACGACTTTAGCATATTGGTACTACAAGACAGAGCAAAGTGGAAAACAAATGACGAAATGTGCAGTGGGCATCTACTGCGGGTGAGATGCCCATAGATCGTGATGATGATGGCGTGATATTTGTTGCTATGTTTTTCTGCAATATATTGTCAATAATTAAAAGGTGCTGAATATGATAATTTCGTAATGTTTATGTAAGATATTGCTAATAATGACACACATGTTAAATGGCTTATTTATTAGATTGCTTAACATTAAACAAATATTCATGATCAAACAAAGCAACAAATATCGTGCTATGCAATACGAGTTACATTGATTGGCTTTGCGTTTAGCTATGAGAGGAGAAACCCAACGGCGTGAGAGGGGGCAACGCTCGATCCCGTACAGATGGAACAGATGGAGATTAGTCTACACATTCTGCTGTACAACCTCCTACCTGGCAGAGCCAGGGGTACGGCTCCTCGACGCACACCCGCGGGCAGGGAGGGAGTTTCACCACTGATCTCTGTGTGATCCACCAACCCTCGCTGCTCCCTCCACAACGCAGCCACCACCACTGCCCGGCTAACACAACCTTCAGGTTGGTAGTGGTAGTTCTGGTGGCCTCACAAAGTGCACACAGCCTGGCACAAGCGCCGTGGTGACGTCAACCACCACTTAGTGGCGAATGGCGATCGTCGTTGTTGGTTCTAATGAGGCGGTGAGCGCAACACTGCACTCCAAAATCAGCGATCCGAGTTCGATTCCCGCTCATGGCCACCAACACCAGTGATGATTATCTAAACCGGTCCTGGGCCTCTCCTAGGTCGACTCAGCCTCAAACGAGTACGAGGTATGGTTTGTAAACATCGCCACTGGGGGAGACAAAGGCGGGCCGGTTAGCGTGGTGCTGGCCACCCAACCCCTCGCGTGCCACCGTGCCGACCTTCATCGGTGCTGCTGCTGCTACTCGCTGCTCGTGCCACGGTGGCTGGGAGATGTTAACTACATCGCCGACATACAGGAGGTCGTGAGTCCGATCCCGACCCTGACGCCTGCTGCTGCTGCTGTATATTTGTAGTTTGCGTGTCTCTCTCCTCGTGGTCGCGTGGATTTTTCTCCGGGTGCTCCGGTTTTTTTCCCTTCGCATTTCGAAGCATGCATTTAGAGCAGTGGTTCTTACCCTGGGGTGCACGCTGTACCCCCTGAGGGTGCGAGATGCCCTTTCTGGGGGTGCGAGACATGGTCAGATTTTTTTTAGAAGGCAAATCGTCTAAAACACAAATTTAACATGGGCAGTAAGTAACAACTACTTTGTTTCATCAACCCTACATAACATTATAATAACATTTACGATTGAGAACCAAAGGGGTACAGGCTGCAGTAAAATGTTAAGAACCACTGGTTTAGAGTATTTGGCGGAAATACATTTCCACGTGATGATGGTGACGATGAGCCACTTTGTTGAGCTACCATTTGTGATGTCCAGGGTCGCTTCTGAAAAAGAACTGCATTGCTCAGTGGGCCTTACCTGGTGAAAGAAAATAAAATAGTAAAGAAAAATTGATTAACAGCACTTGCCCCAACAGTCTGTTAAGGCTATACGAGGAGGAAGCTTTGTGTGAGTTTGAGACGGGGTTTTGCACATGACACAGGCTGAGCAAACACCCCGTGTGGAAATCATTCCGTGACGTATTGTCCCCGCGGGTAGGAAAGCTCCTGCACCCCCTACCCCCATGCCCCCTCCCCCCATGCCCCCTCCCCCCACCCATGCCCCCTCCCCCCGTGTGTGCTTGTGCGAGGGGGGTGTAGAGTTACCTGCTGCGTCACGTCCAAAAATACTCGCAACACAATTCACCTGGACATGCTTGGGGCAGTAGTCGTCATAACTTACAATAACTTATAATAATTACACTGTGTAACAATTTCTTTTTTGTTCCTGGGTAGTAAGTATCGTTTCCTTATTGCTTAAGCCTCAAAAATACAGAAAATGGATATTATTCCCCACAAACCTTGCTTTTATGACCAGGACAGTGATATTTCGAAATTTACCTATTTTCCAGAACATTCCAGATAGATTCAGTGCTGAGTAAACTTGGAGTAACCTCTAGAACATTTTAGAACTTTCCAGTAATATAAATAGTAATATAAATACAGGGGCCTTAAGCCCACCAGTTCAGTTTAGTTCCAGTTGTCTAAGTGGATACATATCTGCATTTTTCTGAGATGGCATCAAGAGGCTACAAGCATCCGGCAGACGCATTTTGCGATGTCTGCGGCCAATTTCTCAAGACAAGAGCGAAAAAGTACTCTGTGGAAGCGTCTGCTAAGATGTGTGAGGCCTACAAGGCATATGTCGGCATTCCTGTCGGGGATCAAGACAAACTCTGGGCACCTCATTTCACCTGCGAGCAATGCAAAAAAACTCTAGAAGGTAAGATGGACAAATGTTGCTCCGAATTTTATGTGACAAAGTTTGTAAAAAAAAATATTGTAAAAAACATTTATTTTAAAATGTTTTACAATTTTCAATGTTATTGAAAAAATATATCATATATGAAAAATGTTGCCAGAATCTCTTACACATTAGTCATTGGTGAAATAAATTTATTTTTGTAGGATGGTACAGAGGGGAAAAGAGAGCCATACCGAAAGACCGAAAGAATATGAGAGCCATGAAGTTCGTTATCCAAAGAATTTGGCGGAAACCCACTGACCACTCAAGCAACTGCTACTTCTGCATAGTAGACCCTTCCAAACGTCGGACTGCAATGGGCTTCCCATACCCACTCCTCCGGAGAGAGAGCAGCCGTCTTTAGAAGAGAGCAGCAAGTCAGAGAGCGAGGACGACGTGCTGTAGATCCAGATGACAATTTCAGAGGTGGAGCTGAGGAAAGAAAACCATACTACCCCAACCAAAAAGACCTCAACGACGTGATCAGAGATCTTGATCTCACCAAGTCCAATGCCGAGCTTTTGACGTCTAGGCTCAAGCAGTGGAACTTGTGGGATAAAAGTGTGCAAGCCGCAGATCAGAGAAAGTGTCACCAACCTTTTTGCAGCTTCTTCACCAGTCAAGATGGGCTCTGCTTCTGCCACAATGTGATCAGTCTGTTCGAGGCAATGGGAATCGCCTGTAACCAGAATGAGTGACGCCTCATCATTGACAGCTCATCCAGGAGCCTCAAAGCCGTGCTGCTCCATAATGGTAATAAGTACCCGTCTCTTCCCCTGGCTCACTCGGTGCACCTAAAAGAGGATTACAACAGCATCAAGACCTTGCTGGACGCCTTGAAGTTTGATGAGTACGGCTGGGAGGTCATCGGAGACTTCAAAATGGTGGCATTCCTGATGGGTTTCCAAGGCGGGTTTACCAAGTTGCCCTGCTATCTTTGCCTTTGGGGACACCAAGGCGCACTACCATAGGCGGGACTGGCCACAGCGGACCGAGTTCTCTGTGGGGAGGAACAACGTCAAGTGGGAGTCACTGGCGGACCCCCGGAAGGTGCTGATGCCACCACTGCACATCAAATTGGGCCTCATGAAACAATTTATCAGAGCTGTAGATAAGGAGTCGACAGCCTTCAAGTACCTTCAATACTTCTTCCTTAAGCTATCTGAGGCAAAGGTCAAAGCCGGTGTCTTCGTCAGACCACAGATAAAGAAGATCCTGGAGTGCAATGATTCCCCAAGAAGCTCACTAGTAAGGAGAAAGCGGCTTGGAACAGCTTTGTCGCAGTGGTTCGTGGCTTCCTGGGCAATCACAAGGTCGAAAACTACGTGGAGCTGGTTGAGACTCTGGTGAAGAACTACGGCACAATGGGCTGTAGGATGTCCCTCAAAGTCCATATCCTTGATGCCCATCTTGATAAATTCAAGGAGAACATGGGAGCGTACTCGGAGGAGCAAGGCGAGCGCTTCCACGAGGATATACTCGACTTTGAACGCCGCTACCAAGGACAGTACAACGGGAACATAATGGGAGACTACATTTGCGGGCTGATTCGTGAAAATGGTTTACACGTATAATGGTAAATCTCGAAAAACTACTCACTTCTAAATCTTTTGTCGTAATTTTTGTATTATTTTAGTATAAATACATGTTCATTTTGATTCAAATATTGTTTTATGACTTTATGCGAACAAAAGACGCCAATTCACCCGTTTTCTCATTGAAAATAGGTAAATTTCAAAATATTACTGTCCTGGTCACAAAAGCAAAGTTTGTGGGGAATAATAGCTATTTTCTATACTTTTTAAGCATAAGAAATTACGAAATAACACTACCCAGGAACAAAAATTGTGTTACGTAGTGTCATTATAAATCATAATTATTGTTATTATTGTTTCGGCAGACTGCCTGATGGTAAAACTTTATTCTTTTACAAATTTAGCCTGAATGGTTGAGTTGTCGCAAATTATACACTTTTTTTATTTTAGAACAAGCGTAATCATTTTACATTTAATTTCTTCATCTTAAGATGTCCCTTCATTCGTGCCTCTTGCTTCTCTATTTGGACATCAGAGACCCATCTTACAACGTTGCTCCAATGTTGTGGCAAACTTTGGCCCAACATTGGCTTAACTTTTGTATAATGTTGGCCCAACGTTGGTGTCACGTTAGGTCCCAACGTTGTGCCAACATTGGACCAACGTTGGGCCCCAATCTTTCCATGTTTACCGCGAGTTCCCGGGGTGTGGTTGTGCTTTTTAGTGTTTGGCGCGTATGCACCAAGCGAAGTTGACGTGAGCGCGATGTTCATCTCAACCCCCGAGTTTTCCCTTCACCACGCTAGGCGTGTTGTTTGCTGTGCGCGTCTAGCCGGTAAACTCCGTCGCAAAACAATGGAGTGGGTCGCTCTGGGGCGAGAGAGAAGATTGTGAGATCAAAACATGGTCAGTAAGGAGGGGGCCCGCAATGTCTGTTTGCCGTTTACTTTAGAGGGTCAGATGTCCCCCGCTATTGCTTGTGTACCGTGTGTGTGTCGAACATGCGTAGCACCGAACGTAGCCAACCATGCCCATTGGAGGTGCGGCTATGTTGGCTTAACACACGATGGATGGTTTATATATACTATATATACACATATACATATCGCGTGGTGCTTTCAGATGCGTTGCTTCTGTGGCCGTCTGGAACGCTCTTCCTTCGGGGATCAGTGGTTCTTAAACTGGGGTGCACGCACCCCCTCGGGAGCAAGATGCCCTTTCTGAGAAGCAAAGGGGTACAAGGCTGCTGTAAGGGTTAAGAACCACTGGTCTAGATTGACAAACTCATTGCGTTTTGTGTTTAGTTTGTTTTTGGATAGAGAAGGGAGGGCATGACCATGGCCAAGAAGACCCAAAGCTTTGTGTGGAGTGACAGACCAGTTAATGCTACTCGATTGACTGGGAGTGAGACCGCTGCTGTCAACGTGGAGCCAGTCATGAGCACACTGCCCAGGTATAGAAAACTCTACACTTTCTTCACAACTACCCCATCGCCAATGGGGAATTGAAGGGGTAGAGTGTCTGATTGTACAACATTCCCAGGGATGTGCTTGGTTTTAGTTGGGCTGATGGTAAGGCCCCACCTCTTAGTGGCACACTCCAAGTTCAGCAGCAGTGCCTCCGACTCCTCCACTGAGTGAGCAACAATGACCAGATCATCACCATACGTAACATGGTTGACCAATAGGGAGCCATCCCTTGATCAGCCTTCCATTATATCTGTACCAGATGGAGATTCCTCCACTACAGTCATAGAAGGCTTCACGAACTATGTGGTAAAAAAAAGATGTTAAATAATGTGGGAGCCAGAGGATATCCCTGTTGCACCCAAGGTGAACAGGGAATAGCTCCAACTCTGAGCCATGTAGTTTTACCCAGGCCTGCCCATCATGATGAAGATCTTTAATGATTGTGAGCAGAGAGTCACGGACTCTGAAAGCAGGAAGAGCAACCCAGCCCTATTGATGGTAACATAGGCCTTGACCAGGTCAATAAAGCAGAGAAGTAGGTACTGTTGGAATTCCCTACACGTCTTCTGTAGCAGATAGAGAGAAAATATGGGATCTGTGCAAGACCGCCCTGGCCTGAAACCACATTGGGGCTCCGAAATCATCTCCTCAGCTTGCCTGGCAAGGCGATGTTGAATAATCTTTGCCAAGACCTGAGGAGGGAGATGCCCCTGTAGTTGTTATAATCTGTGCAGTCCCCCTTCTTACAGAGGGGGACCACCAAGGCATTCTTCCAATCCTACGGAACCAGTTCAGTGGTCCAGACTGTTGTTATGATGTCATGTAGGGCAGTCTGTGCACAAACGCCACCCTCCCTTAGCATTTCACTTGGGAGATCATCTCTGCCCGGCGCTTTCCCTGGTCTCAGACTCTGGATCGCCTTTTGTACTTCCTCAACAGATGGCACCTCAGCCAGCTACTCACAGGAGGTGACTTCTTCCAATATTTGAGGCACCGCAGCTTCAGCAAGGTCATCCCCACTTTTCCCCATGATGTTTTCGAGGCTGAGGGATTTCCCCTCCCCCAAGACCTCACAGAAATGATCAGAAAATCTGCAAACCTCTTCCTGGGGGTCAGAGATCGGATCACCATTATTCCCCTAATGATGGTGATAGGTGTGACACTACAAGTTACTCTTTTGATGGAGTTAACGAGTGATTTGTGATCGCGGGCTAATGAGGCAGATTTCAACTCCTCAGCAGCCCGCAACCACCACCCATCCTTGCAGTGCCGGACGGCTCTGTGAAACTCCGAGCGAATGCTGTGGTAAGCCTCCTCATTCTCTGACGTAGTATGTTGTAGATGATGGCAGTGGGCCTGTCGCTTTTTCTCAGCCAGTTGGAACACCTGCTCCGTCAACCAGGGTCTCGGGGGAGATTCGGACCGTAAACCCAAAGCAGCCATTGCAGCTGCATGAGCTACTATCCTAAACCTCACTCATTTCCCCTAGGCATCAGGAGAGGGGAACGATGCCAACCCGAGCCGCAAGCAATGATGAAATTCTCGCTTGCAACTTTCATCAGCTATCTGAGACCAGGCCATTGTGGGTTTGAATGGGGTCCTAGATGTACACCCACCACTGGAGTAAAATAATAGCAGGCGCATCTTTCAAATTACAAGCCAATGGTCAGTGAGAAGATCAGCTCCACGGTAGGTCCTGGTGTTAATGACATGGGCCTACATCTGCTGTTCCATCATTATATATAGTCCAGTTCTTGCTTGTACCTGACGTGCATCCATGATGTTGTGTGTATGTGCCGATGCCAGAAAAGCATGTTGGTAATTACAAGCCCATGGGCTGCACAAGTCTAGCAGCATCCTACCATTCATATTGAGCTGATCTGGCCCATGCCTTCCAATCACTCCAGTCCAGGTTCCAGCATCATGGCCCACTTGGGCATTGAAGTCACCCAAAATGATGACTCTATCCCGAGGGGCCACTTTTTCTAGCACCTGTGACAGGAGGTCTTCGACGACATCTGACTCATCAGCCGTGCCTGGATGCCTCCACTGATGTTCATCTTCGGTGGGGGCATAAGTAACCACTACCCCCACTCCTCACCTCTGGTTGAGCCAACAGTGGCCTAGGATGAACAGCTTCCCACACCTCAATGCCATGCTCCCACGCCCCCTTCATTATTTTGTTCAGAAGAGCCACTCCCTGTTATTTGGCAATATCCTGCCCCGAGTAGAGGACTGTCCACCCCTCATGGTGACTGGAGCCAGACCTAGTCCGCTAGACTTGAATACCGCAGAAATCCAGGCGGTCGCGCGCGGTCGGTCCAGCTCCCGACAGAGGAGCGGCAGCCTCTCCTCTACAGTGAGCATTTGAACATTCCACGTGGCCACTCTCAGTGGCTTTATGCTCTTTCTGGAGGAACCCCAAGGGTTCAGGTTCAGTCTTCTGGCTCCACCAAATGGGCTTTGGCCAGAAGACGTCATAGATGCCTGTCCCCCTGGGGCGTCCGGCACAAGCTTAGTTAATTTTCTTTCATGTAGTTTATCAGTACTTTCGTTGAAGGGGGAGGGGTTACCAGCCCCTCACACCCGTCCAGAGCCCCCATTTGGCCGCTGTGGTGGCTACAAACGTCATGAGGGGAATGGCCAATTGAAATTGGTCCTCCACCCGTGGCACTGCTCATCACAGAATTACCGTCCGGCACCACTGAGGAGGTAGAGGCTTGATAATTGTTTTTTTACCCTTTTATCTGGCAACAAAACTGACACCTTTTTTACAAGGAGCCATGTTTACATTGACAACAATACCTGCGGTCGGAACGCAAACAAAAAACAACAATTCTGATAATGTATGCACTGTCCTTGAAATTGATTGGTCCACACCCGAGACAGCTTTCTTTAGAGCCTCGTCTCACATGGTGTTGGACCAGAAGACGCCAAAAGGCGCACAACTCAAAGACAATGCACCACCAGAGTATGAGAGCTCGGGGTAAGCATTTCCACCAGGTGTCAGTTTTGTTGCCAGACAAAAAGGTAAAAAAAAATATTCATATTTTGTTACTGGCAAATGAGGTTTCCAATGGTGTAAATGAGGTAGAGGCTTGTTTTGTGTGTGTGCACGAACACACGCGTACAGATATCACACGTACAGCCTTACAAGACAAAGACCCCCCATCCCGTGTAGCCTTCGGAGACTGTTGGAGCAACTGCTTTAAGAATACACCTAATAAAGGCCGAAACTACTCACAATGGGGTGGGGTGCCAGCACCGCGCCTGCCCGGGGGCCCCTTTGTCTCCCCTTTGCCGATGTTTACTACACAACATATCAGGTACTAATTTGAGGCTAAGTCGACACGGGGGGGGACCCAGGACCGGTTCAGATAATCGTCACTGGCGTCAGCCGTCAGCAGGAATCGGAAACCCGGTGGGGAGTGGAGGGGGAGTCTCGACCAGCTTGTTAGGGCTAAGCGCGGTAACCGCTGTGCCACCACTCCCCAAACAGGCCAGGTGCATCTTCTTTGGTTCTTTCGGTAAAGTCACGTAGAATGAGAATAAAATAATAAAATAACACAATAAAATTCTCACGACGTTTCGGCCACAACGCAAGCGGCCGTCTTCATGTGAAAGGTACAGAACTGTCGGGACGACAGAGCTTCAGTTCTGTACCTTTCACCTGAAGACGGCCGCTTGCTTTGTGACCGAAACGTCGTGAGAATTTTACTGTGTTATTTTATTATTTTATTCTCATTCTACGTGACTTTACCGAAAGAACCAAAGAAGATGAATCCTTGCAGTCACGAAAGCTTCAAATCGAAAAGGCCAGGTGCACTTCAAGGCCACGTGAAGTGTCGAACGCCCCCTGGCAAGGAGGAGATCACAGGACTGAACCCAAGCAGGTGCAATGGGTTGACTGACATGTTTACACGCACACGCACCTTTCGTATCTCCTTCCCACCCGATAGCTATCTGAAATCAACAAGGAACTCAACCCTCCCCCACACCTCCACATTGAGTTCATTGTCTCATCCGTCCTATAAATAGTCCACCACCCTCATCCTCCACTTCCACCCCGCGGATCGCCCACAGATTCGTTCTCAGAGGCACTCCTCATCCTCCTTGTTGCCCTCCTTGGATATTGGAGTTGCATCGAGATCGGTGGGCACATCCACAGGGAAGGGACATCACGATAACTCTGTGGTGTATAGGTTTTTGTTGTTGTGCTAAATCCTAAGCTATAAATCTTACATCTCTGTTGGGTTTTTTTCAATTGAAATTAGATTTATATCCGGATGATTTAGATTTGTTTTCTCTCAAAAGATATTCATTGGCTTAAGAACCATTCGCGTATATATAGTCAAATAAAAACAAACATAAACCTCTACTTTATACCAAATCTTTAATTCAGCTACTTGGGCATCGGTGTTTAAAAAAGAGCTTAATAGTTTTTCGGATTCCTCCACTCAAGACAAAGATTCTGATCTCAGGTGTGCGCGTCCAACTTAGCATCGCATACCTCAGAGGCAGAACTTTCTCTCTCCCTCTCTATGTTTAACACGTAGTGGAGCTTTCGCGACCAAATTTAACCATAATAGAGGGCTTTTGGGGGGTTATGTCGCGTAAATATAAATGTCGTTAAATCGGCCACATCCACCCGACACAGCCAATGAGCAAGTGTTTGTCAAGTAGACAAAACTTGCACAATTAGTTACTAGTTCAGCACTAACCGGTTGTGTGTTGGAGAGTAAACTCACAATGTTTACAATTCGAGTACCGTCACGTTTTCGCTGTTGATTACAACAGCAACTACCAGCAGCCTCATCAGGTGATAGCCAGAATTGTGAATAAATTATTCTTCTCTCTCTGCTTTGCCTTCTCTATCCCTGTCTCTCTGTGTGTCTGTCCGTGTATACGTCCGTATCTCTCTCTGTGTCTCCGTCTGTGTATTTGTCTGTGTCTCTCTCTGTATATCTGTCTGTGCATCAATCTGCGTCTCTCCCTGTGTATCTGTCTGTGTCTCTCTCTCTGTATTTGTCTGTGTATCTCTCTGTGTATCAGTTTGTGTCTCTCCCTGTGTATCTGTCTGTGTCTCTCTCTGTGTATCTGTCTGTGTATCTCTCTGTGTATCTGTCTGTGTCTCTCTCTATGTATCAGTTTGTGTCTCTCCCTGTGTATCTGTCTGTGTCTCTCTTTGTGTATCTGTCTGTGTCTCTCCCTGTGTATCTGTCTGTGTCTCTCCCTGTGTATCTGTCTGCATATCTCTCTGTGTATCTGTCTGTGTCTCAATCTGTGTATCTGTCTGCGTATCTCTCTCTGTATCTGTCTGTGTCTCTCTCTGTGTATCTGTCTGTGTATCAATCTGTGTCTCTGTCTCTCTTTGAGTCTCTGTCCCCCCCCCACCCCCGTGTCTCTGGTCCCTCTTGGCCAGCTGGTCAGTTTTGCCTTCGCATGCCGCGATGAGGGCTCTCCTCGCTCTCTGCTTCTCCGCGCACCTGATCCGGCTCGACGGAGTTGAGGGCTACGCGGAGGGAGCTCCCAAAGATCAATGCGTGGGGATGACGCCGATGCACGGCGCCAACAACTTCAATAAATCTCTGTTCTCCGTGAGCACCGCCGACCACACCTTCAACGCCATCACCGCCGTGCAGGGTGAGTCGATGGACGAGTCGCGCAACCCTCGACTGCGCTTCGATGCGCACTCCTCGATTCTTATCTCTACACCACGACGACGACTCGGCCCGCACTGAGACATGGGCGACAAACTCATTCAGCACCGCACTTGCGTTCACCACACTCAATCGCTCACTCAACTCACTTATCCCACTCATTCACTCACCTCTCGACTCACTCATTCACTCACTCATCCACTCACTTATCCACTCATTCACCCACCTACTCACACACTCATTCATTCACCTATTAATGTATTCACTCATTCAAGCCAATTTCAACGTGAAATTCTGTCACTATCCTCCAATGTGAAATTCTGTCACGATCCTTCAATGTGAAATTCTGTAACGATCATCCAATGTGAAATTCTGTCATTATCCTCCAATGTGAAATTCTGTCACTATCCTCCAATGTGAAATTCTGTCACTATCCTCCAATGTGAAATTCTGCCACGATCCTCTAATGTGAAATTCTGTCATTATCCTCCAATGTGAAATTCTGTCACGATCCTCCAATGTGAAATTCTGTCACGATCCTCCAATGTGAAATTCTGTCACGATCCTCCAATGTGAAATTCTCTCACTATCCTCCAATGTGAAATTCTGTCACTCTCCTCCAATGTGAAATTCTGTCACGATCCTTCAATGTGAAATTCTGTCACGATCCTCCAATGTGAAATTCTGTCACGATCCTTCAATGTGAAATTCTGTTACAACTAAACTAAACAATGTTTTATATTACCAGGTAAGGCCCACTGAGCTCTGTAGCTCTTTTTCAGAAGCGACCTGGCCACAAATGATCGCTCAACGTAGTGGCTTATCACGTGCAAATGCATAGCAGCCAATTACTCGAAACGCGTGTTTCTAAATGTGGAGGGACAGAGATGCAAACTCCAAATAGACAGCAGGCGTTCGGGTCGGGATTTAACCCACGACTCCCTGTATACCAGGTGAGGTAGTTTACATCTTGCCACAACAAAGACAACGACCCCCCGCTTAGCCTTAACAGACGTTTGGAGCAAGTACTGTGAGCGAGCAGATGTAACACATTTGTTTGCGCATTAGCGAGATGTTATCTCCCTCGCCTTGTATGCAGGGGGTCGTGGTGCTCCAACCTCCAAGGCATTGAATGGTCCATCACGTGTCTACCTCAATTATCTTTCCCACACTCCTCCTACTCCTGCGCCTCGCACCTCCGATTAGCACGGGTTGCTACATACGGTGCGAAAGAAGGTCATCATTAAATTTCGATTTAAAGCTTTCGTGACTGCAAGGATTAATCTTCTTTGGTTCTTTCGGTAAAGTCACGTGACTTTACCGAAAGAACCAAAGAAGAAGGTCATCATTCATACATTAATACAAAGGATCCAATAGACTTCAGACTTCAATGTTAAATGTGCATGCTCCCTGGACTGATCGGACGTTACCTGTACTGCGAGGGTGATCGTTACCGTTGGCGAGATGTTAACTACTTCTCCTTGTATACAGGAGGCCGTGGGTTCGATCCCGACCCTGACGATGCCTGTTTTATATTCGTCTCTGTCCTCATGGTCGCGTGGATTTTTCTCTGGGTTTTCGCCTCCACAATTAGAAACGTGCGTTTAGAGTATTTGGCTACTGCTTTACATTTCCACGCGATGGTGATGGTGATAGGGGCCGTCCATAAATTACCTCACGCACCTAGGTGGGGGGGGGGGGATCAGACATTTGTGACGATGTGTGATGAAGGGGGGGGGGGGGTTTGAGAAATGTGACGTCACGTAAAAATGCACAACTTTAAATAAAAATAGACAACATATTCTACTTAATTAAATAGACGTTTTAATAAATGTTTTCTCTTACAACGTCAGTGCAGCGCCACATTAAATATGCACTATAATGACAATAGTTTAGAGCGATTTGAAGCTTGTTTTATTTGGGGGGGGGGGGGGGGGCAGAGCTTTGTGACGTCATATTTGAGGGGGGGTCTGAGTTTTTGTGACGTCATGTGACGAAGGGTGGGGGTAAAAAATCGTCCAAAATCGCATGACGTCATTTATGGACGGCCCCATAGGCCAATTCGCTATCACTTGTGATATCCAGGTCGCTTGCCTGAAAATGAGAGCGAAACAGCAGCTCCGTGGGGCCTTCTTAGTCGGCACGGTAACATGACTGGTGGCACAGTAACATGACTGGTGGCACAGTAACATGACTGGTGGCACGGTAACATGACTGATGGCACGGTAACATGACTGGTGGCACGGTAACATGACTGGTGGCACGGTAACATGACTGGTGGCACGGTAACATGACTGGTGGCACAGTAACATGACTGGTGGCACGGTAACATGACTGGTGCCACGATAACATGACTGGTGGCATGGTAACATGAATGGTGGCACGGTAACATGACTGGTGGCATGGTAACACGACTGGTGGCACGGTAACACGACTGGTGGCACGGTAACATGACTGGTGGCACAGTAACATGACTGGTGGCGCGGTAACATGACTGGTGGCACGGTAACATGACTGGTGACACGGTAACATGAATGGTGGCACGGTAACACGAATGGTGGCACGGTAACATGATTGGTGGCACGGTAACACGACTGGTGGCACGGTAACATGACTGGTGGCACGGTAACATGACTGGTGGCACGGTAACACGACTGGTGGCACGGTAACATGACTGGTGGCACGGTAACATGACTGGTGGCACGGTAACATGACTGGTGACACGGTAACATGACTGGTGGCACGGTAACATGACTGGTGGCACCATAACACGACTGGTGGCACGGTAACACGAATGGTGGCACGGTAACACGACTGGTGGCACGGTAACATGAATGGTGACACGGTAACATGAATGGTGGCAAGGTAACATTACTGGTGGCACGGTAACATGAATGGTGGCGAGGTAACATGACTGGTGGCACGGTAACATGACTGGTGGCACGGTAACATGACTGGCAGCACGGTAACATGACTGGTGGCACGGTAACATGACTGGTGGCACGGTAACATGACTGGTGGCACGGTAACATGACTGGTGGCACGGTAACATGAATGGTGGCACGTTAACGTGACTGGTGGCACGGTAACGTGACTGGTGGCACGGTAACATGACTGGTGGCACGGTAACATGACTGGTGGCACGGTAACACGAATGGTGGCACGGTAACATGACTGGTGGCACGGTAACATGACTGGTGGCACGGTAACATGAATGGTGGCACGGTAACATGAATGGTGGCACGTTAACATGAATGGTGGCAGGGTATCATGACTGGTGGCACGGTAACATGACTGGTGGCACGGTAACACGAATGGTGGCACGGTAACATGACTGGTGGCATGGTAACATGACTGGTGGCACGGTAACATGACTGGTGGCACGGTAACATGACTGGTGGCACGGTAACACGAATGGTGGCACGGTAACATGACTGGTGGCATGGTAACATGACTGGTGGCACAGTAACATGACTGGTGGCACGGTAACATGAATGGTGGCACGGTAACATGACTGGTGACACGGTAACATGACTGGTGGCACGGTAACATGACTGGTGGCACGGTAACATGAATGGTGGCACGGTAACATGACTGGTGGCACGGTAACATGACTGGTGGCACGGTAACATGAATGGTGGCACGGTAACATGACTGGTGGCACGGTAACATGACTGGTGGCACGGTAACATGACTGGTGGCACGGTAACATGACTGGTGGCACGGTAACACGAATGGTGACACGGTAACATGACTGGTGGCACGGTAACATGACTGGTGGCACAGTAACATGAATGGTGGCACGGTAACACGAATGGTGGCACAGTAACATGACTGGTGACACGGTAACATGACTGGTGGCACGGTAACATGAATGGTGGCATGGTTCGCCGTCTGAGTGAATGTCGCCTGCGCCGTAGTCACCATCAAGGGCGAGTTCACGGGTTTCCTGCTCCAGGCGCGCGAAACCGGCACGGCGAACATCGTGGGGACCTGGGGCACGCCACCCAATGGCACCAAGTACCTACAGGTACAAGTATACCTACACGTACAAGTACCTACAGGTACCTACAGGTACAAGTATACCTACACGTACAAGTACCTACAGGTACCTACAGGTACAAGTATACCTACACGTACAAGTACCTACAGGTACCTACAGGTACACGTATACCTACACGTACAAGTATCTACAGGTACCTACAGGTACAAGTATACCTACACGTACAAGTACCTACAGGTACCTACAGGTACAAGTCTACCTACACGTACAAGTACCTACAGGTACTTACAGGTAAAAGTATACCTACACGTACAAGTATCTACAGGTATCTACAGGTACAAGTATACCTACATGTACAAGTACCTACAGGTACTAATATACCTACACGTACTAGCACCTACAGGTACTAGTATACCTACACGTACAAGTACCTACAGGTACTAGTCTACCTACATGTACAAGTACCTACAGGTACTAGTATACCTACACGTACAAGTACCTACAGGTACTAGTATACCTACACGTACAAGTACCTACAGGTACTAGTATACCTATACCTACAAGTACCTACATGTAGAAGTATACCTACACGTACAAGTACCTGCATATCTCCGTGTCCTTGTATCTCCATATCCCCATGTCTCCGTGTCCCTGTGTCCCTGTGTCCCCGTGTTCCCCGTGTCCCCATGTCCCCGTGTCTCCGTGTCCCCATGTCCCCGTATTTCTATGTCCCCTGTGTCTCCGCATTTCTGTGTCCTCGTGTCTCCATGTCCCCGTGTCTCCGTGTCCCTGTGTCCCCATATTTCCATGTCCTCCGTGTCTCCGTGTCCCTGTGTCCCCCGTGTCTCCATGTCCCCGTGTCTCCGTGACCCAGTGTCCCCGTGTCTCCGTATTTCCTTTTTCCCGTATCTCTGTGTCTGTGTATTTCCATATCTTCGTGTCCCCGTGTCTCCGTGTCCCCGTGTTCCTGTGTATCTCCATGTACCCGTGTCTCTTTCTCCGCATGTCCCCATATCACCATGTCCCCGTGTCGTCTTGCAGTGCACGAACTCAAGAAACGACGCCATGACTCACACCTCCAATGACTCCAAGAGAGACCTGGTCTTTAATTGGATTCCACCGGGCTCAAATGCTCCTTCCTCCATAGAGTTCATGTGAGCATTTAATGTCTTTATATATGTCCATAGTTTGTTCTCTTTACATTACGAGTACCAATGGTTGTGTGATGAGGTGGTAACTCAAGAGACCCCAGGATTCACTCACTCACCCACTCACTCACCCACCCACTCACTAAATTACTCACTCAATAACTCATTCACCCACTCAATAACTTATTCACCCACTCACTCAATCACCCACTCACTCAATCAAACACTCGCGTACTCACCCACCCACTCAATAACGAATTAACCCACTCAATCAATTAATCACTCGCCCACACACTCACTCAATCACTCACTCAATTACTCATTCACCCACCCACCTATTCACTCAATCACTCACACACTCAATCACTCGATTTCTCAGCTGGTGACACCACAACATCAACTTGACTCACTCGTCCACTGTCATTCACCCACCCACTCACTTAATGAATGCGTGTTGACATAGAATCGGTCACTTAGCAGCATAGCGCTTGTTGCTGGCAGGGAAGAGCATCTGCAGTTGCAGCAGCCCAGCAGGTCACGTGATAGACCAGAGAGAGAGATGTAGGGGAAAGGTTATAGAAGGGGCACGTGAGGGAAGTCCGGGAACCCGCTCGTAGGTTCCGGAGAGGGGGCGTGGCTGGGCCGGAGCGAGGCTACGCTGGGAGGATAAAAGGGGGGGGGGGCTGAGCTAGAGCTCGGGGCTGTCGTTTGGAGTGGGATCCCCTCGTCGTGCTGCTGGAGTCTTCGTCGCCATCTTCGTCTTCACCATCTCGGCGTCGTCAGTCAGGCAGTCTGCCAGCTGTTCCTGACTGGGAGCTGTAGTTACTAAGTGTTAAGGCTGTTAATAAACAGAGTGCCTCCTACTCTTAGTGTCTGTGAGTCAGTCACTAAAATGTATGTATGTTGATCTCGCACCATACGTAGCCAACCACTCATTCACTCAATCACCCACTCAATCACTGACCCACTCAATCACTCACTCACTCGCTCATTGACTCACTCAATCCTGCAAATGAGACTTCGATCCCTCCTGCTCCCTTGAATCTTCACCCGGGCCTTTCGCTCCCCGCAGAGCGACCGTCGTGAAGCTGTACAACGAATGGCAGGGCAATGTGACGTCACAAACACTCAAACCCTCAGGTCCGTCCACACGCACAAAAACACCGCGTGCCTCACATCTAAAAACATAAAAGTGCATGGATTCGATTCGAGGCTACACGAGGGGACTTTTGTCTTTGGTGCTGGCCACTCATGCCGCCCTTCATAGGCGCTGCTGCTGCTACTCGCTACTAACAGCACTTGCCCCAACAGTCTCTTAGAGACGACACGGTAGAGGCCGACCGAAACTGAATTTCTGGTTTTGGCCGAAAACGCTACCAGACTGAAAGTTAAAAATTTACTTTTGGCCGAAACCGAAAGTAAACCGAAAGTTTACTTTTTGGCTTCGGCCGAAACAGAAACTATGCCGAAAGAGGCCATTTGCCAACTTTCGGCGCCGAAACCGAATTTCGGTCGGCCTCTACTACACGGGGGATCTTTGTCTGTGTCTACCTTCATAGGCGCTGCTGCTACTCGCTACTAACAGCACTAGCCCCTACAGTCTGTTAGAGGCTACACGGGGGATCTTTGTCTGTGTCTACCTTCATAGGTGCTGCTGCTACTCGCTACTCAGAGCACTTGCCCCAGAAGTCTGTTAGAGGCTACACGGGGGATCTTTGTCTGTGTCTACCTTCATAGATGCTGCTACTCGCTACTAACAGCACTTGCCCCAGCAGTCTTTTAGAGGCTACACGGGGGACCTTTGTCTGTGTCTATCTTCACAGATGCTGCTGCTACTCACTACTAACTGCACGTGCCCCTACATTGTGTTAGAGGCTACACGGGGGACCTTTGTCTGTCTACCTTAACAGGTGCTGCTGCTACTCGCTACTAACTGCACTTGCTCCAGCAGTCGGTTGAGGCTACATGGGGGGCGGGGGATCTTTCATTAATTCAATTTACTTTTTGAGTAAAAATAAACTCGTTCCCACTAAAGAGGGCATCGCAATACTTTACAGTATAACTTAAACGAAGGTAGTCCTCCTACCTATAAAATCACGACACAAAATATAAAAATGAGAGGACGTACTCAAGGAAAAGCTAAAAGGAAAAAATGAGTCTTGCAGAGTTTCCTGAACTGTTTGGTGCTCGGAGCCAATCTGAGGGCCGGCGTGTGCACGTTGTGTTTTTGCCCAGGTTATGGAAACCCAGCAAAGACCACGGCCAACGCAGCAGCAGGAGGAGGAGGCGGGGGAGCTCCAACCACGACCAATGCAGCAGCAGGAGGAGGAGGCGGGGGAGCTAAAACCACGACCAAGGCAGCAGCAGCAGGAGGAGGCGGGGGAGCTAAAACCACGACCAAGGCAGCGGCAGCAGGAGGAGGCGGGGGAGCTCAAACCACGACCAAGGCAGCGGCAGCAGCAGGAGGAGGCGGGGGAGCTAAAACCACGACCAAGGCAGCAGCAGGAGGAGGAGGCGGGGGAGCTAAAACCACGACCAAGGCAGCGGCAGCAGGAGGAGGCGGGGGAGCTAAAACCACGACCAAGGCAGCGGCAGCAGGAGGAGGCGGGGGAGCTCAAACCACGACCAAGGCAGCAGCAGGAGGAGCGGGAGGAGCTCAAACGACGGTTGGCAGTGACGGCGTGTGGTCAGGCGGGCATGCGGGGTACACGACCGCGGTGGGCAAGGGTGGCAGCTCCGCTGGGCGTTTGCTCTGCGCTGGGGTGTCGCTCTGCCTGGGCGCGACGCTGGCGGCCGTCGGAGCCACGTGCCGCGATTAGTTCGCACGGTCGCGGGATTTCGCCCCACCCACATGCCTGGCCACGTGTCCACTTGTCGGCACGTGTCTAACCACGTGTCCGGACACGTGACAACCACGTGCCAACCACGCGTCAAACGCGTGTCCAACACGTGCGTGGCACGTGTCCAACACATGTCAACCACGTGCGACAACCATGACTGTTTCACCATACCAACCGCGTCGCAAAGAGTAATCGTGCTGTATTAGCCATAGCACACGCCTATAGCAGCCATAACGCAGAGTTATTATGCTGTACCAGCCACAACACACAGAGTCATGAAGCAATACCAACCACAGCACACACAGTAATTGCAATACATAAGCCACAACACACAAGAGTAATACAATAAATCAGAAACAACACACAGTAATTACAATATATCAGCCACTGCACACAAAGTATACTATTGTAGCCCCAACACACAAGGTAATTACGCTATACTATCCACAACACACAGCTATACTAGCCTCAAATCACGAAGTAATTAAGCTATATCTTCCACAACACACAGACTAATTACGATATTCTCAGCCATAACACAGACTAATTATACTATACTGGCCCCAATTCACAAAGTATTTACGCTATACCAACCACAATACAAGGAGTAATGAGTATGTTATACCAACCACAACACACAACACTGCCCCCGCGGTACTCACAAATGATTAATTATTGGACGTCTCTCAGAATGGAGCAGTGACCTCGGATGAGAATGTCCCCCTGTGAAGGGTCTGCAAGTCACGTCGTGAGTTGCTCCGTGAGTTGCGTTGAGTTGCGCGTAACTCAGCGCGCCTTCTCACGCCCACCCCGCGTCGTTAGAAGAGATACAAGGTCGAGATGTCGTCTCGATCCCCAGCAGGGGCCGCTCCGGCAAGTGCACTTAGTCAGTCCTCGCTAACACGCCGGGTGGCAGTGCTGGCAGTAGACCCGTTCCTGAAAAAGTTCTGCGTTAAATGGAAAACGCGTTGCAAAAAAAGGATTTCCCATAACTGATTTAACGACAATAAAGTTTGGCGAGATACGGCATACTGCGATTGCTACTATGCACACACAAAGTAGTGAGATGGTGGGACAGATAACTGAGGGTACGCCGCCGCGTTACCGTATCATTCCACGTACCGTATCACCGTACCGCTCAGCCGCGTAGCTCAAGAAAGTTGTTCGTCACTGACTGGTCGTAAACTGTGTTATAATAGCGCACATTCCGCGTTACAACGGTGACCTATGCACAGGGACAGCTGCTACTGGGGGTGCCCCTAGGCTAGACCCACACAACAGCAACTGTTGCCACCCCACCTGCTGGGAGGCCACTACAGGCTGTGCCTGATGGCTCCAGCTGCACTATGAGAAGCACTTGTGCCCTCTGCCACGTGTTTCAGACGACATCACTGGACGCCTTTGTGATGTCATCCCTCGCCTTGACAATGTCTCCACGTCACTGGGTGGGTCTCTGCACATGTTAGTCCATCGTCCGGTGTAAAGCATGCATGTGTGTTTTTGAATATTTAACTTTTTTATATATATATGTTGACATATTTCGGGTGGACAGTGTTGGGTGGCAACACTTTGGCCCTCGCAACAACAAGAGCCTGGGTTCCATTCCCGATTAGGGCTCCGATTCTGTGTGTGTGCAGTTGGTGTGCTCCCTCCCTCTCTCCACTTGTCCTGCATTGGTTTACTCTGGATTCTTCAGTTTCTCCTCCTCCTGCTATAGCTCAACCCCATTCCCACAGTGGAACTGCTATCGCCCTAAAACCCCCACATGACCTCCCCCCCCCCCCCCCACCAATCAGTGCTGAGAAATCCCCTGCAGCAAAATCCCTCGACTGGGATCTCACAGCGGTAGCATCAGCAGCGGTAACATCGCCCCCCCCCCCCCCACTACCGCCACCAACTCTTGGCAAGAGCCTCCTGCCCAACGAGCCCTTGAGACTCGGCGAGACTCTAATGGGTAAACGACCATGAGTATATAATATTAAGTCGTAATAGGCCATATATTTTTAAGCTTGAATGTTGCCGTAATATTGAATATTTAACTCGAGTTTAAACAACCCATAACACGTTCGCTCTCTTGGAGTTTTACTTTCACCTGCTAACTGTAAGCGTCCAATCCTTCACAAACTACTTGGCTGTTGAACTCCTGTGTGCCTTTTAATGATTATTGTCGTTGTATTGTTTTGCTTTTCACGATGCTGTGAGTTAGATACACAGATACTACAATAAAGACCAATATAATACACGCACAAGTGCAGAGAGATTACATCGTTCCGGAGTTGATTCTGTGTGATCAGGTCAAAACTCAGGAGACCAGGGTAGGAGTCTCATTCGCAAGCGTGGCCCTGGGTCATTACCAAAATGCCATGAAGACCCATAGAGATACATAGATTTGCATAGGGACTCATAGGGATATAGAGAGATACATATGCAGTAGATTATCGATTATCCACGCTTATGACAGGGATGGCGGCCACAGATAAATCTAAATCACGGATAATCCAAACATCCATTTTCCGTGGATCTCTATACCAAAAACAACTAATAAATAGGTTTAAATTAAGTAAAGAAAGTTGATTTTGTTAATGCTCAGTGATAACTTTCTGGCTCCCGCCCAGCAGAAGACTCAGCTCACTAATTGGATGATAGCAGAGCCACAGACAATCAGCATCAATCAAACTCCACCCACTGTCGTAAAGATATGCAACTACTGTACTATAGAGGTAGTCACGTGGATTTCAGATTAACCGGAGCAACATATTTATTTGGTTTGGACGTTGCAGGAACGTTGGACCCAATTACATTCGTAATGATGAACGAAACAGAAGAATAGGCTTCATTACCGTTCTGGGCATTAACTACTACAGGAGTTGTGTTAAGATGTTAAAACAACCAATAGATTATCGCTAGGCACCGTCGTGTCTGCATTAAGGTCATGATTGTGGTAAAACATGCAAACAAACTTGCTTGATAATAAAAAATAATAATGTATGCATTTTCTTTCAAACTGATTGGCCTACACCACAGTTACAGCCAGCCTCCTTTATTTCCTTGACTAAACTATTTTAAAAAAATTACCAAACAATTTTTCTCTTACCAGGTCAGGCCCACTGAGCTGCGATGTAGCTCTTTTTCAGAAGCGACCTGACCATCACAAGTGGTAGCCCGACGAAGTGGCTGATATCATCATTACGTGGAGATTTTTAGCAGCAGGCAAATACCCTAAACGCGTGATTTTAAATGTGGAGCGAAAAACCGGAGGACCTGGAGAAAAATCAGCGCCACCACGGGGAGAAGAGAAACACCGAAAACTCCAAATATACAGCAAGCGTCAGGGTCGGGATCGAACCCACTACCTCCTGTACACCGGTAGAGGTGGTTAACATCTCCTCGCCACTGCGGCGCCCAGTGTTAGACCAAAAGACAACGCCAAAAAGTGAAGAGTACAAGGACAATGCAAATATTATTCATAATATTCCGAGCGGTGGTTGCTACGCTGCCCGTGATTGCTGTGTTGGGGCAGCAGTGGGTGGGCGCCGAGGATGAGCCGTACCCTTGGCACTGCCAGGTAGAAGGCGGTACAGCAGCAAAGTGTGTGGACTAATCTCCATCTGTTCCATCTCACTCCCTTCTACCCGTGGGTGGGTGTCTAGGAGGAGCCTTACCTCTGGCTCTGCCCCCTCCCCCATACCCCCTCCCCCCCCCGCTCCAACCCCGCTCCCCCGACAGTTACGCGCAACCAAATTCACAACCAATGCGGTCCTCTGACCAACCCCGCACTGCCACGATCGTCCTCTCGCTCGGAGGGAGGGGGGGGTCATTCAGGGTAAGCGACGTTCACTCCGAGTCCCCGCGGGACAGCGCTACGATGGGGGGAGGGGGAGAGCGTCCCTCCAACAATGAAGAGATAAGACCGCCACACCTCGCCCTGCAGAAGAATTCAGAAATTTTGGCGCAACATTGTGCGGCATTGCACAATGTCTCCCAATCGTCGTGGGTGCCCTCGAGCCAAATCCACCCCGGTGACCAATGTGGTCCCTGTGTTTGTCTGACCCCCCGTTGTGTGCCCCCCCCCGCCCTACCCCCCCATCTCTCTACTATAAGAAGCCCTGACGTCTACGCTGCTCCACCCTCCGCTTGAATTGCCAACTAATTTTTAGCCTTTTTTGTGTTGTTAACCTTCGCCGGCTTATATTTTCAAACTTTCGCAAGAGTTTTTTTTTTATCTGTGTTTAAAGTTATTTTAGCTTTGCCATCCGAAATAAATTAATACTGATCACCAACATTTGTCGTCAACTTAAACGCCGTGGCCTCGTCTCTCTCTCTGCGAATGATGGAGGCGCTGCTGGCTGTGTGGATGGTGGGGTTGGTGGGTCTGCACAGAACTCAGGGCTACCCTGGTGGAGCTCCATCATCTTCCTGCACCAACATGGTTCCACATCACAACCCCAACACACTGACTGGCACACCCTACTCCATCGTCACCAACAGCAGCACCTTCACCTCTGGCACCAAGGTTAAAGGTGAGTGAATGATCAACCCCCTCCGCTCGTCCATTCGTTCACCCGTATCGAAGACTCAGTCGACCAGACTATGTACAAAAACAAAGATCCCCCCATATAGCCCATAACAGACTGTTGGAGCAAGTGCTGTTAACACACGAGGGGGTAGGTGGCCAGCACTACGCCCGGTTGCCTTTGTTTACCTAGTGGCAATGCTTACACATCGCACTAGGTACTAATTTGAGTTCTAGATTTCAAGCTTTCGTGACTGCAAGGATTCATACTCTTTGTTTTTTTTCGGTAAAGTTACGTAGGTAAAATAAAATAAATAAAAACAACTAAATTAAATCACGACTTTTCGGAGGCAACACAAGCTTCCATCTTCAGGTTGGCTATCACTGGTGACAAGGGGAACCTATAGGGGTACCCTCATTTTTGTAGAAGGTACCATTCCAGGTAAAGTAAGTGTTGGTGAGGCAGTGCCTAACCAGCGCAGTGCTCATTTGAGGTTGAGTCGATCCAGGGAAAGCTCAGGATCGGTTCAGATAATCGTCACTGGTGTTGGCCGTGAGCGGGAATCTAACTAGGCACTACCGCTCGACATAGATAAACACACACGCACATAGACACACTCACATTCACGCACATACACACATACAAGAAATGGAGAGTGACTACAGCCAAATTACAAGGGTGGCAGTTCTTGTAGAACTGGTTAAACAAAGAGGGAGTGGGGTGATAATACTTCCGGAGTGACGAACACAACCCTCTTTCTTTGTCGAGCGCCGGTTTTGCCCAACACGGAGGTTTCCCAGGAGCGTAACCTTCCTCCCGCGTCCAGCGAGGCCTTGCCTGTGCCCTGCGCCTCTCCCCGCCACCCCACTCCGATGTCCCGTTTATGGCGATACAAATCGTGATGGACGGACATTTGCAAGTAATGACGACGATAGAAACGGCCGGAGTAGAACGCGGAACGCACGTGCCGTGACATCATCGACGCGGTTGCTGAGCGGTCGACGAGGTGCTCAGAACGATACGGCGACTTATCCGACGTCCCACGGCGTGCGCGTTCGTCATAGGAGTCACGTCGTATCTCGCCGAACTTTATCGATACGTCATTAATGGGCGGGGGGGGGGGGATTATTGTTCCGCTCAACGCGTTTTTCGCCTAACATGCTATTTTTCTGGGAAAGAATGGCCGGGGGTATCCTCCACGCTGGCTGAGGGAAATTCGTCCGTGCCTCATCCTCAGCGGCAAAGGCAACTTGTCCTGCAGAGAGAGTGATAGCCGGGCGTTTGAAATGACAAAAACAAACAATTTAAAACGTTATTCCGTTTTTTATCCACATTTACGGCGGTCACGTGGATCTTTTTTTACCTCGGGGTCTTCCGTTTCTCCCCCCCTCCGCATCATTTAGAAAAATCCATTGAGATTATTTCGATTATTCTTGGTGCTATAAATGTCCTAATTATGGGGCTACATGGTTGAGCTGCGATCAGTTGTGATGACCAGGTCGCTTCTGAAGAAACAAGTTATACCTCAGCGGGGCCTTGTCTGGTAGGATGGGGATGGTTTCGTTTTATTTGTATGTGTTTGGGTGATTTGTTTATCTTTCTTGTACTTTGTGCTCCGATCATGTTTTTCTATTGTTTGTTTTTGTAACTTTATTTCCCCGTGCTCTTACTGAACATCTGTGAAAAAGAGCTTTATAGCTCACCGGATTCCTCCCTCCCTTTTGTGTGCCCGGTCACCCGCAGTCACCATCCAGGGCACCTTCAGGGGCTACCTCCTGCAAGCGCGAGAACACAACACCACGACCATCGTGGGCACATGGGACACCCCACCTGCAGGCAACACAATTCTAAAGGTGACTTCACAAACCCGGGCTCACACAGGTGACCAGCACCTGGCTCACACAGGAGGCACCTGGCTCACACAGGTGACTCAGCACCTGGCTCACACAGGAGGCACCTGGCTCACACAGGTGACTCAGCACCTGGCTCACGCAGGAGGCAACTGGTTAACACGAGTGACAAAGAGGGGGATTTGGGAAAGTAAAAAAGCGTGAATAGAAGGTTGTGATGGGGGGAGGGTTAATGAGCGAATTCTTTCAGGTTGGACAGTGGCCCATTCTAAGCACGGCTGGGGCACGTGGTCACCCTGTGTGTGGGTTCACCATTGTCGAGCCAGCCTGGGCTGTACATCTGTCAACAGAGGTGCTCCCCGTGGGCTCGTCGGGTCAATTCCAGCCTCGATAACAACGTCCATTGTCGGTTTGTTTGTGTAGAGGTGTTACGGGAGGGTGACACGCGGTTGTGTAACGGTGGCCACAAACACGTCCACTACGGCCACCACCCTGGGGGGCTGTGGGGGACGCTGTGATCCCTCCCAGCCCCACCCCTCAGTGAGGGACAGTATAAAAGGTGGGACCCGGAGAGCTGAGGGGGAGTTCGACCCAGTCAAGATGAAGAGCCAGTGAAGAATGAAGATCGACTAGCCAGACCCTGGAACTCCTTTGGCCCGCTGTCCTTTTGAGGGCCGGGCAAAGCAAGCCAGGGTGCGACACCAGAGCCGCGAGGCCCGATGTCCTTCTGAGGGCCGGACTCGTGCGGCTGGTGATCGAGACCTGCGCCGAAGCTGGGCCAGGTCAGATAGCCTCCTGAGAGAGGACCAGGATAGAGGGAACCAGGGAGCTAGCATGGGCTAAAGCTCGGGGAACGTTCCCTCTATAGAGTACGGGTGAAGCGGCCATTACCTCTTCGAGTATCAGGGTCGCTACTGTAATTGAAGTATCTGTAATAAATACGTGTTGCCTCAAATAGACAGTCTCCGACGTCAATAAGGCCACTACATTTGCGTCTCTCTCTCTCTCGCAGTGCCGTGCCCTGGCAAACGACGCGGTGACACACTCCACCGGCGCCACCAAGGCTGACCTGAGCTTCTTTTGGATCCCACCGACTACAAATCCTCCCAGCTCCGTTGTGTTTGTGTGAGTTCACCCTCACAGGGACATGCTTACGGGCACAACCCACTGGATTATTATTATTAATAACTAGGGCGCCCCTGAACAAAAGCATTTCCGGCCTTCAGCCAGGAAAGTCACAAAATTAGCATACGAACGACGCATTCACGCAAGCACCCGATGCTCCGTTTAGAAGTTGTATCCTATATTATTATATTATTCATCATAGAAAGATAGATAAAGTAGTGCGCTTCCCAACGAAATCGAACGTCTCTCCCTGCAATTTGTTAATTGTGATAGCGTATACAGGGAGAATGGGAAATTATCGCAAAACAAATGGCAAAGTCGTGTCGGTGAGGGCCAAGTCGATTCTGGGAATCAATGCCGAATCGCCTCGTTCTGCAGATCGATTATTCCAATGTAATCGAACGTCTGTCCGTGCGCCTCCGTCGTTGAAACCTACGCGCCCCCTGCATGAAAACGACGGGAAGTGCAGCGTTCATCACAGAAAAAGTTGGGCGTTTATATATAGAAGAAACATAATTGGGCACCACGGTGGCTACGACATGTTAACTCCCTCGTCTGGTGTACAGGAGGTTGTGGGTTCGATCCCGACCCTGACGCCTACTGTATATTTGGAGCTTGCGTCTCTCTTTCTCTCTCTCGCTCTCTCTCTCTCTCTCTGGTCGCATGGATATTTTTCCGGGTCCTCCGGTTTTTTCCCTCCACATTCATAATCGACATCACGTGTTTAGAGTTATTTGGCTACTGCTATAAATTTCCACGTGATAATGATAAGCCGCTACATCGTTGAACTATCATTTGTGATGGCCAGGTCGCTTCTGAAAAAGAGCTACATGGCTCAGTGGGGCTTTACACCTGGTAAATAAAATATAATAGTTTAATAGTGTATTATTGGTGTCAGGAATGCCGAGAGGAGAACCCCTATGAAGGAATAGCGTGTCACCTCTTAACGGTGTTCACACTTCCACGCGTTTCCGCTATAACACGGTTCTTCCGTTTGTGGAACGCTGATCGCACAGCGTGGAATGTGCACCATCAAAACGCGTAGCGCGGCCCCCATTATAACGCATAACGTGCCCGTTATAACGCGCTCTGTTATAACGTGGAACGCGGCCCCTCATTCAAACGCACCCGGCTCTCCGTGGCAATTACCGCAACAGGTAAGCAGCAGAATGCACGATTGTGCATGCGCGTGATTCATCACGGGTAAGTTCACACACCGTCGGGTTGTTACACGCCTGACCTGGTGTGTTCACCCCTACAGAGCGACCGTGGTAAAGACGGAACCCGAATGGCAAATGAACGTGCGGTCGGCGAAGGTCAATGCCTCAGGTGAGTCCAACAAGCGCGGTGGTGGTGAACACCTGCGACCTCGCGGACGGACAGAAGTGTCTGGCTGAGTTCCATTCCCGACTTGGGCACCTTTCTGTACTTTGAGTTCGTATCTCCTCCGGGTTCTCCGGGTTTTCTTCCCACGTCTGAAAAATAAAACCACGTGACTGGTATTGGTCAAGCATCCGTTTGCAGAAAGAAAACTACCTGCAAAATGTACCCCCCCCCCCCCCCCAACTCAAAAACAAAGATCCCCCGTGCAGCCTTAACAGATTGTTGGGGCAAGTGCTGTTAGAGAACACCTCTGGGATAAAGATCCCCCATCTAGCCTTAGAACACTGTAGTGGCAAGTGCTGTTGCACCTTGTTGTGCCACCTTGTCCTGGCGAGCCAGGGATACGGGGGCACCTCCTCGACGCCCACGTGGAGGGAGTTTCACAATGTTTGTGTGTGACCCCGCACCTCCGATTAGCACGGTTACTATGTGCGGTGCGAAAGAAGTTCAACATACATACACACCTGATCTAAGAACTGTCATGGCCTCCACAACGCTGGATCACAGGCGTGCATAGCTAGGGTAGCAGGCCTTGTAATTGGTGTATAAGGCTTAACATGCAATCATTCTCTCTCTGTTTCGTGTTTGAGAGAGAGGGGCACGATGAAATTATATTTCCGTAAACCTCCTATTCCGTTGTGTGTGTTGCAGGTTATGTAACCACAACCAAGGCACCAACTAAGACCACAACCAAGGCACCAGCTAAAACCACAACCAAGGCACCAGCTAAAACCACAACCAAGGCACCAACTAAAACCACAACCAAGGCACCAGCTAAAACCACAACCAAGGCACCAGCTAAAACCACAAACAAGGCACCAACTAAGACCACAACCAAGGCCCAAACTAAAACCACAACTAAAGCACCAGCTAAAAATACAACCAAGGCACCAGCTAAACCCACAACTAAGGCACCAGCTAAAACCACGACAAGGGAACGTGAAGAAAATGAACCTGAAGAACCAGCCAAAACCACAACCAAGGCACCAACTAAAACCACAACCAAGGCACCAGCTAAAACCACAACCAAGGCACCAGCTAAAGCCACAACCAAGGCACCAGCTAAAACCACGACAAGAGAACGAGAAGAAAATGAACCTGAACAACCAACCAAAACCACAGCCAAGCCACCAGCTAAGACCACAGCCAAGCCACCACCTAAGACCACAGCCAAGCCATCAACTAAGACCACAGCCAAGCCATCAACTAAGACCACAGCCAAGCCACCAGCTAATACCACAGCCAAGCCACCAGCTAAGACCTCAACCAAGCCACCAGCTAAGACCTCAACCAAGCCACCAGCTAATTCCACAACCAAGCCAACAACTAAGACCACAACCAAGCCAGGCAACTCTGCCGGGCGTACGGCCTTCGCCATGTCTGGGTTCTCCCTGAGCCCACTGCTCGTGGTCGTCACAGCCACGTGCTGCCGTTGATTCCACCGGCGACGTCACAGAGTTCCTTCACTGCGTGCAACGACCGGTACGAGTAATGATCTCTTGGAGGGGTGGGAGGGGGGTCAGTGGGGGCGGAGGGGCAGTAGGCAGAGAGAGTGGGCAGTGGCCGGGTTTCCTAAAGTGTCCCCGATAACATTTTTAACAATCCAGCAAAGCAACTTGTCTCTAGAAGAGCAAATTGGTTGCGAGCTGCGACGCGACAATTCGTTTGCAATGGGCAGGCGGGGCGCCTTCCACTCGAATCGAGCGTCCAGCATGACCACAAGTCCCCCAGGCTCTCTGTTCACCCTACGCTGTCTCGCTCACTCCACTCGTGACCTGAGCCTAGCGATACGCACTGGGACTGAAAAATGGTCCCAGGCATTTTTGTAAACACACACAGAGCTGGGTCCAAAAATAGCTATGCCATCCTCATTGGCAACCACTTGGGGCTGAGTCCTAAGGCTCATGGGGGGGATGGGGGGGGGGGTATGGAAGACTCTTTCAGGGCTTCCAAATATGAGGGACTTGCCAACCGAGAGCGTAAACAAGCAACGTGAGCGTATATGAGAGGTACATTTAAATTAATAAAAAACGTGTTTTTTTACTCTGACCACATTTGCAATTTCCCCACATAGACTCAGCCCCATCCGACCCTCGGAATGGACCAGCCCTATTGGGCATATGACCCCGATGGCCAGTCCGGACCAGGCCCTGGACTGCTGCCCCTATGGCCAGTGGGGACCTGGCCCTGCCTCTCCCGTTCCTCTCTGCTCCAGCTCAACGACAAAGCTCCGCCGGCACAGAAGCTTATCTGTTGTTTGTTCCCCAACTGCATCTCCTTCTCTCCTCCCCTGTCCTCTATGCTTCTCTTCCCCCTTCTTACCCCCCGCCCCCCTCCGCACCTTCCTTCTCGAACCTTCTCTTGTCCCCGATTCGCCTGGTCGCCCCGTCCCCTTGACAACTGTTGCCACGGTGGCTCGGAGATGTTAACTACCTTGCAATTACTTCTTGTATACCCAAGAGGTATACAGGAGGTAGTGGGTACGATCCCAACCCTGACGCCTATAGATTTGGAGTGTGCATATCTCCCTCACCTATGGTCGAGTGGCTTTTTCTCCAGGTCCTCTGGTTTTTCCGCTCCACGTTTAGAATCAACATTACGTTTTCAGAGTATTTGGCTACAGCTATAAATAATTCAGATATCATTTGTGATAGCCAGGTAGCTTCCAAAAATTGAGCTATATAGCTCAGTGGGCCTTACCTGGTAAAATAAGAATACATTCGATTCTCGATTATCCACATGCGGTTTATCCGATTAACCACGCACCTGAGATTTTGACATCACTTAATAACTCATAGATGATCCCTTAAGCTCATATTATTCATCTAAAAACAGTTATAAATGGTTATTCTTGGAAGTGTGTATTACAAGTCACGTGCTTAAACCAACATGTGTAGTGTCAGTGAGTCGGAGACGAGGTTTGCAGAGGCACCTTCATTATTGAACACTCACAATCTCGCCTGCACACACTCTACAGTCGCTAGCATATACACAACACTAGCCGCCTACCACCGATGGCACTGACGGAGACAGCCAAAAACTATCTAGCAGCGCGAACGGAGACGGCAGCAACGATGGTGACAAGGCGGCAGTAACGACGAGAAGATCCAATCCCAAAACCCGGAGCCTCGAGCTCCTGCTCTCGGTCCCATTTATGACTTTACCGAAAGAGCCAAAGAGTACGTTATTTATTGTTGTTTATTTGTATATTTACGCCAATTTCATGCAGTAAACAAATTTAAACACTAAAAAAGCGTACACATAGAACACCTAAAAACATGTCATACGAAAATATGCAAAAATAAGCTATTTAAAATGATGATGATGAGTGATTATCAGACGTTTTTGAAAATCCGGTGCCCCCTCTCCTCCCCCAAAGTCGCCGGATAATCGATGATCTATTGTAATTAATTTATTTTTCTTGGTGGAAAAAGCAAAAACAAAATACCTCCAGTAAATGCACGTTATGTCGTTTGTCCATGCGTGTTTTTTTAGACCTCACTGCTCGTTGTTTTCGTTTACAAGCCGTATATTTCTGGTTGAGCCATGGGGCACAGCGATTGTGATGTCATCACCGCCGTGGAAAACGTGCGTGACGTATAAAAAAGCTCTGCATGCGTGACGTAATTTGTTTGTACTCGCTGGTTACTTTTGTTAACCACATTGTTTACGATCAATGAGTTTTGAAAGGTCCTTTATATCAGAAGAGGTTTTCCCCTTTTTTTCTGGAAACAAAACAGGTGTTAAGATGTTAAAACACCAAAATGAAACCTTTTACAACGCACACTCTGATAATATATGCATTGTCTTTTAAACTGATTGGTCCACACTAGAGACAGCTTTCTTTGGAGGCTAGTCTCAAAAGGCGGTGTTAGACCTCTTGAGACGAGCAGAATGATAACGGCGATGATGTTTAGACACTGCCACACTCACCTGCTTGTCACTGAGCACTCACCACTCACTCGTCATGAGGTGCAACAGGCAGATTGCTCCGCATTCACAACTCAGCAGGCAGCACCGGTCTGATACCTGATCCTTGTCACGTGATGATGAGAATGAGCCACTTCGTTGAACTGTTATTTGTGATAGCCAGGTCGCTTCCGAAAGAGAAGCTGATGGTTCAGTGGACCTTACCTGGTAAGATAAACAAATATGTAGTTTAGTTTTATTTGTATATATGTTTAGTGATTTGTTTACATTTCCTATGCTTTGCACGACTATCGTGCTTTTATATTGTTTGTTGTAACGTTCTTACCCCGTGTCCCGACTGGACATCTGTGATCAAAGAGCTTTATAGCTCATCGGATTCCTCCTCCTGCAGTATTAATACAATATTCGTATTATGAATGCTAAACCCACCACCAAATTTGAACCTCTATCGGCCAAAAAAACCCACATTCCCAGTTGGCGCTAAAGAGGAATACCCTGCAGAAAATCCTTCGCACTGTGATCGCACTGCAGCAGCAGCTACAGCAGCTGCGGCAGTGGCTGCGGCGGTAGCTGCAAGCTGCTGCAGCACCTGTAGGTGCTCCTGCAGTAGCATCTGCAGGAGCATCTGCAAGAGCAGCAGCAGCATCTGCAGCAGCAGCATCTGCAGCAGCAGCATCTGCAGGAGCAGCAGCAGCATCTGCAGGAGCAGCAGCAGCATCTGCAGGAGCAGCAGCAGCATCTGCAGGAGCAGCAGCAGCATCTGCAGGAGCAGCAGCAGCATTAATATCGCCCCCCACCTTCCACCTCCTGCAGAAACTTCACAAGGCCCTCCTGAAAGCAGACGTCTCGAGACTCCGTGAGACTTTCCTGGTTTAAAACAAAGTGGAAATCAAGACTCTGCTCGAAGCTTTCGTGACTGCAGGAATTACTCTTTGGTTTTCTCGGTAAAGTCACGTATAAATAAGAAATATTTATACGTGACTTTACCGAAAAAAAACAAAGAGTAAAGTGGAAATCATTATACAGTCGATCGTCGATTATATCCGGGCTGCTTGCAACATGCTGCAGTTGCGGTCCTGGGCCGATCCGGTAAAACTTCTCCAAAGGCTGTGAACCCAGGTTCCAGCGATCGGCATCACCGTGTGGGCGTGACTAAAAGAAAGCAGCTACGCTTGATTTCAGTGTTAAATATCATACAGTGAGGGAAAAGTATTTGATCCCCTGCTGATTTTGTACGTTTGCCCACTGACAAATAAATGATCAGTCTATAATTTTAATGGTATGTTTATTTGAACAGTGAGAGACAGAATAACAACAACAAAATCCAGAAAAACGCATGTCAAAAATGTTACAAATATATTTGCATTTTAATTAGGAAAATAAGTATTTGACCCCTCTGCAAAACATGACTTAGTACTTGGCAATCACAGAGGTCAGACGTATCTTGTAGTTGGCCACCAGGTTTGCTCACAACTCAGGATGGATTTTGTCCCACTCCTCTTTGCAGATCTTCTCCAAGTCATTAAGGTTTCGAGGCTGACGTTTGGCAACTCGAACCTTCAGCTCCCTCCACAGATTTTCTATGGGATTAAGGTCTGGAGAGTGGCTAGGCCACTCCAGGACCTTAATGTGCTTCTTCTTGAGCCACTCCTTTGTTGCCTTGGCCGTGTGTTTTGGGTCGTTTTCATGCTGGAATACCCATCCACGACCCATTTTCAATGCCCTGGCTAAGGGAAGGAGGTTTTCACCCAAGATTTGACGGTACATGGCCCCGTCCATCGTCCCTTTGATGCGGTGAAGTTGTCCTGTCCCCTTAGCAGAAAAACACCCCCAAAGCATAATGTTTCCACCTCCATGTTTGACGGTGGGGATGGTGTTATTGGGGTCATAGGCAGCATTCCTCCTCCTCCAAACACGGTGAGTTGAGTTGATGCCAAAGAGCTCCATTTTGGTCTCATCTGACCACAACACTTTCACCCAGTTGTCCTCTGAATCATTCAGATGTTCATTGGCAAACTTCAGACGGGCATGTAAATGTGCTTTCTTGAGCAGGGGGACCTTGCGGGCGCTGCAGGATTTCAGTCCTTCACGGCGTAGTGTGTTAACAATTGTTTTCTTGGTGACTATGGTCTGAGCTGCCTTGAGATCATTGACAAGATCCTCCCGTGTAGTTCTTGGCTGATTCCTCATCTTCTTTGGTTCTTTCGGTAAAGTCACGTAGAATGAGAATAAAATAATAAATTGATAAAATAAAATAACACAATAATATTTTCACGACGTTTCGGCCACAACACAAGCGGCCTTCATCAGGTGAAGGGACGAGACTGTCTGGTAGGACAGCGCTGGAGTGAAAGAGCCACGTGCGATCCACTGCTCCCCTCTTCCGGGTCCTGGGGAGGGTTACTGCTCACCGACTCCCCCCCCTCTTCGCTGCGGCCCCTCGGGGCATGATTCTT
Organism: Petromyzon marinus; assembly: GCF_048934315.1. Taxonomy (NCBI): domain Eukaryota; kingdom Metazoa; phylum Chordata; class Hyperoartia; order Petromyzontiformes; family Petromyzontidae; genus Petromyzon; species Petromyzon marinus. Next base: position 3,598,429 of record NW_027423501.1, read on the forward strand.
AGCTGGCGCATAGCCACCTGGGATCAATTCACACAATCTCTGCGCACACTCACTCACACCCACTCACTCGAAATCCGACGTCGCTCCTCTCCCGTGCCACTCACCAATCGCGCGCGCGGGACTCGGGGTCGGGGGTCAGAGGGCAGGGGCGTCACTCGCACACGCGCAGCTGATTGGGGGGTCGTCTCGGAGATGTATTTAAAGGGCTGTATGAACAAACTCACTGGTACGCCGCCCGTTCACTCCACGCACACGCTAAACGAAAGGGCGTATGAGTAATCTCACGTGCCCCTGGACGAGTCCGCCGCCGCCCACCACACGCACACGCTAACCACGAGCTACACGCATGGGCGAGCGCAAACACGTGAGTAAATACACACTCGCGCACAAACACAGGTTACAACGACGCACACCAACATGCATCCGTCCCACCCTCACAGAAACCACACAAGGTTTATTGATCCCCAACAGTTTATTCTCAGCGAGTCCGAGGCTAAATTACCCGAGTCAGTTTGGGTCAGCAGGGCAGGTCTAACCTATCTCCCGATGGTCTAAGACCCGCTCTGTATCGCCTGTTTAAAATTACTCTCCTAAGACAATCTCACAATGGCCTCGATATCTCACTCTCGGGTATTCACGGTTCGACTCGTACGGAGCTGCTGGGTCGGATCCTCGCTGCACTTCGACTCGTCTCACGGACGTTCGAGTGGCTGGGAAGTCGACGGCCCCGAGCCTGGCTTGAGTACAATACGAACTCCCTCTCCCTACCTTGTTTACCCTTTTTATTGTCCTCTACATCAAAGATAAATCGGCGCTGACCCGCTGGCCTCCCGTCCAATCAGGTGGCTCGGATTTCCCGCCACTCTTCCCGGACCGGTGCTCTCTCAGACGTCCGCTTTTCACCGTCTAAAACAAGCGCATCTGTCCTACCAATCAGAGGACCGGCCCTGTTTTTTCCGTGTGTGTTGTGGGTGTTTTCTATCCACGGTGGCTCAGCAGCCCCGTCGTGACCACGTGATTACCACCCAAGTCAGGGCGCCGCGGTGCGAGTTAGCCTCGGGGGAGGTCGCCCAATTCCCTGGTCGCAGGAAACCGTGAAGCTTGGCCCCATGAGAGGGCTTCTGGGTGAAAACCTGCCGGCCACGTGACCTCCCCTCGGGGCTCTCTGTGGGGGTGTGTGTGTGTTCACGTGGGGGCTCTATGTGGGGGTGTGTGTGTTCATGTGGGGGCTCTATGTGGGGGTGTGTGTGTGTTCATGTGGGGGCTCTATGTGTGTGTGTTTGTTCATGTGGGGGCTCTATGTGGGGGGGGGGGGTGTTCATGTGGGGGCTCTATGTGGGGGTGTGTGTGTGTGTTCATGTGGGGGCTCTATGTGGGGGGGGTGTGTGTTCACGTGGGGGCTCTATGTGGGTGTGTGTGTGTGTTCACGTGGGGGCTCTATGTGGGGGGGGGGGGTGTTCATGTGGGGGCTCTACGTGGGTGTGTGTGTGTGTGTTCATGTGGGGGCTCTATGTGGGGGTGTGTGTGTGTTCATGTGGGGGCTCTATGTGGGTGTGTGTGTGTTCATGTGGGGGCTCTATGTGGGGGTTTGTGTGTGTTCATGGGGGGGGGGCTCTATGTGGGGGTGTGTGTTCATGTGGGGGCTCTATGTGTGTGTTCATGTGGGGGCTCTATGTGGGGGGGGGGGGTGTTCATGTGGGGGCTCTGTGTGTGTGTGTTCATGTGGGGGCTCTGTGTGTGTGTGTTCATGTGGGGGCTCTGTGTGTGTGTTCATGTGGGGGCTCTGTGTGTGTGTGTTCATGTGGGGGGGGGTGTTCATGTGGGGGCTCTGTGTGTGTGTTCATGTGGGGGCTCTGTGTGTGTTCATGTGCGGGCTCTGTGTGTGTGTTCATGTGGGGGCTCTATGTGTGGGTGTGTTCATGTGGGGGGTGGTGAGGGAAGAGCAGCATCGGCCCCGTCGCTCGGAGGTGGCGGCGTCGTGGCCACGCCTCCGACGGAGAGGGGCGGGGGGGGGGCGAAATTGATCGCCTGGTTAAGGCACACCTGGTCACGTGACCCGTAAGCATTCACAATCCCCACCACAGATAGACACGCTCCGGATTTTCTATATTAAAAAAAAAACTATATAAAACGAAACAATTTTATTTTAAAAGTTAAGGCCCGACTAAGCTGCTATACAGCTTTTTTTTCAAAAGCGGCCTGGCCATCGCAAATGATAGGTCAACGAAGTGGAGAATGGTCTTCAGCGGAAATGTCGAGTTGTGGCAGCCAAATCCTCCAGACGCGTGGTGACGTCGACTCGAGATGTGGAGGGGGAAGCCACGTGGCCACGGGGAGAGAGAGACACGCAAAGTCAAAATCTACAGCAGCAGCAGCAGCAGGCGTCGTCAGGCTCGGAATCGAACCCACGACCTCCTGCGTACCAGGCGAGGTTGTCAACATCTCATCACGCAAATACACAGCAGGCGTCGTCAGGCTCGGGATCGAACCCACGACCTCCTGCGTACCAAGCGAGGTATTCAACATCTCGTCACACAAATATACAGCAAGCGTCGAGAGAACCTCTGTGAGCCAGGTGCTGGGTCACCTGTGTGAGCTACGTGCTGGGTCACCTGTGGGAGCTACGTGCTGGGTCACCAGTGTGACCCAGGTGCTGGGTCACCTGTGTGAGCTACGTGCTGAGTCACCTGTGTGAGCCAGGTGCTGGGTCACCTGTGTGAGCCAGGTGCTGAGTCACCTGTGTGAGCTACGTGCTGAGTCACCTGTGTGAGCCAGGTGCTGAGTCACCTGTGTGAGCTACGTGCTGAGTCACCTGTGTGAGCTACGTGCTGGGTCACCTGTGTGAGCTACGTGCTGAGTCACCTGTGTGAGCCAGGTGCTGAGTCACCTGTGTGAGCCAGGTGCTGAGTCACCTGTGTGAGCCAGGTGCTGGGTCACCTGTGTGAGCTACGTTCTGAGTCACCTGTGTGAGCCAGGTGCTGGGTCACCTGTGTGAGCCAGGTGCTGAGTCACCTGTGTGAGCTACGTTCTGAGTCACCTGTGTGAGCCAGGTGCTGGGTCACCTGTGTGAGCCAGGTGCTGGGTCACCTGTGTGAGCCAGGTGCTGAGTCACCTGTGTGAGCTACGTTCTGAGTCACCTGTGTGAGCCAGGTGCTGGGTCACCTGTGTGAGCCAGGTGCTGGGTCACCTGTGTGAGCTACGTGCTGAGTCACCTGTGTGAGCTACGTTCTGAGTCACCTGTGTGAGCCAGGTGCTGGGTCACCTGTGTGAGCCAGGTGCTGAGTCACCTGTGTGAGCTACGTTCTGAGTCAACTGTGTGAGCCAGGTGCTGGGTCACCTGTGTGAGCCAGGTGCTGGGTCACCTGTGTGAGCTACGTGCTGAGTCACCTGTGTGAGCTACGTTCTGAGTCACCTGTGTGAGCCAGGTGCTGGGTCACCTGTGTGAGCCAGGTGCTGGGTCACCTGTGTGAGCCACGTGCTGAGTCACCGGTATTAACTGTTGTCTGCAACATCATGGGACCTCCTTTGTGGGGTGTCCCATGTGCCCACGATGGTCGTGGTGTCGGGATCTCGCGCTTGCAGGAAGTAGCCCTTGAAGGTGCCCCTGGATGGTGACTGCGGACAGACACAAGGAGGCGACAATTTGCGACTTCGTGAGACGCTCGCTGCCCCCACCCTAGCTCGACTGCCGCGCTTCTAGCGGGTTTCATGACACGAGCAGCGGCCGGGATGACTCCACAGTAAAAGTGGACAAACGGGTTCGTTTTAAATTCCCCGCGATTTTAAGCCCAGCGCTCTCTTGAATTTGAGATGTAGAGGGCTCTTAAGGACAAGTCGGCTTCGCCACTGGATGCTACACGCAGACATTCTTCTGAGTCAGCGCGTGGCTCTATCAGAACTCCGCCATTTCTTTGTTCATAATCAATTGCAAAAGTCCGTCCGTCACAGCTTTGCCTTTCCTAAATGGTTCGTCAGGGGGGTAACACACAAAGCACTGCGGTATTAAAATTCAACAGTACCGGCACCAGATTTCGGTACAGTACATATCAACCACCCCCCCAGCTCCATAGGAAATGTGCTAAATATAGACAGTCTCGACTTATGAACACCCGCACTTGCGAACTAGCTTCCATGAAATATATTTATTTTGACATTGACCTAACACGTGAACTCGCACTTGAAAACTGAACCGCGAGAACGATTTTGTTCAGCGGAGCGATGTTCCGCGAGATGTAATGAGTCGGCCTTGGACTAGGAGTGTTTGTGCGTGTGTGTGTGTGCCCGCGCGCACATGTGTGTGTAAGCAGTGTGTATGGGGAGCGGTAGTGTAGTGGTTAACGTGCTGCGCTCACGGCCAACACCAGTGATTATTATTTCAACTGGTCCTGGGCCTCCCCTAGGTCGACTCGGCCTCAAATGAATAGCCGGTGTGGTGTGTAGTCAACATCGCCACTGGGGAGACAAAGGCGGTCGGGCGTGGTGCTAGCCACCCACTCCCTCGTGTACCGTTCCGGCCTGCATAGATGCTCGTTAACAGCATTTGCCCCTACAGTCTGTTAAGGCTATATGGGGGATCTTTTTGTGCACGTGCCCCATGGCCTTAACGTGCACATAGCATGGCACATGCGCCATGGTAACGTCACCACCACTTAGTGGCGAATGCGGTTGTTGCCCCGTGTGTGTGTGTGTGCCCCATGTGTGTGTGTGTGCCCCGTGTGTGTGTGCCCCGTGTGTGTGTGTGTGCCCCATGTGTGTGTGTGTGCCCCATGTGTGTGTGTGTGTGTGCCCCGTGTGTGTGTGTGTGTGTGCCCCGTGTGTGTGTGTGCCCCGTGTGTGTGTGTGTGTGTGCCCCGTGTGTGTGTCTGTGTGTGCCCCATGTGTGTGTGTGTGCCCCATGTGTGTGTGTGCCCCATGTGTGTGTGTGTGTGCCCCATGTGTGTGTGTGTGCCCCGTGTGTGTGTGTGTGTGTGCCCCGTGTGTGTGTGTGTGTGCCCCGTGTGTGTGTGTGTGCCCCGTGTGTGTGTGTGCCCCGTGTGTGTGTGTGTGCCCCGTGTGTGTGTGTGCCCCATGTGTGTGTGTGTGCCCCGTGTGTGCCCCATGTGTGTGTGTGTGCCCCATGTGTGCCCCATGTGTGTGTGTGCCCCGTGTGTGTGTGTGTGCCCCGTGTGTGTGTCTGTGTGTGCCCCGTGTGTGTGTGTGTGCCCCATGTGTGTGTGTGCCCCATGTGTGTGTGTGTGTGCCCCATGTGTGTGTGTGTGCCCCGTGTGTGCCCCGTGTGTGTGTGTGTCCCCATGTGTGTGTGCCCCGTGTGTGTGTACCCCGTGTGTGCCCCGTGTGTGTGTCCCCCATGTGTGTGTGTGCCCCGTGTGTGTGTGCCCCATGTGTGTGTGCCCCATGTGTGTGTGTGCCCCATGTGTGTGTGTGCCCCATGTGTGTGTGTGCCCCATGTGTGTGTGCCCCATGTGTGTGTGCCCCATGTGTGTGTGTGTGTGCCCCATGTGTGTGTGCCCCATGTGTGTGTGCCCCATGTGTGTGTGCCCCGTGTGTGCCCCGTGTGTGAGTACAATTTTGGGGACTCATTTCGCCCTTTCCGACAAGCAAGTCAGCATCAGGACTCAAGGTAAGTCAAAAACGGATTTTTTAAACATGTTACTTTATTTTGTGTGTTATTTACTGTACAGTCTTTTTATTTACAGTGTTCAATGGAAATGTAGAATATTTCTTCTAGTTTATGAATTTAACTGCTTCCCTTTTTTTGTTGAATTGTAGCACATTACATAGCACTGCCCGTATGGGCATTTAAATACGGTAGATTATTATGTTCTGACTTGCGAACCGTTCGACTTACGAACGGGCCTCAGGAACGAGGAATCCGCACATGCCATTAGCACGGATGGCTACGTACAGTCTGAAAGATGCTCAACGTACGTACAATCAACGAGCGTAGGGAGTTGTCGAGGTGGTGGTTGGGGGGGGTCATTAATTTTTAACCTTGGTATGCCGGTCAGTGTGTTGGTGCGGTGCTGTGGGAACATATCGGTGCAGGCAGTTGATGGCGTTGCATCAGGGTAGCCCTGAGCTCCGTGCAGACTCACCGACCCCACCATCTACACCGCCAAGCAGCGCCTCCATCATTCCCAGAGAGAGACGAGGCCATGGGTCAGCATTAATTTATTTCGGATGGTAAAACTAAAAAAAAATATGAACAAAATAATGAAGTCTGGGGATGAATTTGAAAATATTAGCTGGCAAAGGTTAACACAAAACCAAAAAAATAATAATAATTAGCTTGCTGCTTAAAAACATGGTTTAAATTTTCGAATTGTTGGTGTTTGCGAATGTTCTGCGCGCACACAGCGAGTGGAGCAGCAGAGGCGCTTTGAGCCGGAACTGCGTGGGCAAGAGGGCTTCTTATAATCGATAGATGCGGGGAGGGGGGCCACAGCGAGGAGTGGATAAAAAATTGCGCAATGGATATTTTGCAATTTTTTGAATTCTGCTAAAGCGCATGGCGTGACGAGAAGCCACTTCCTTGAGCAATCATTCGTCATGTCCAGGTAGCTTCTTAAAAATAGCTATGTATTTGGCTCAGTGAGCTTTTACCTGGTAAAAATACAAATTGCAGTTGCTTTCCTACTACTACTAAACGCGTGTTTCTAAACGTGGAGAACAAAAAAAACCGGAGGTCACGGAAGAAAAATCCACACAAGCACGGGGAGGGGGAGGGACAGACATGCAAACTACAAACATACAACATACATTATCAGTGTCGGGATGTAACCCATGACTTCCTGTATACCAGGCGAGGTAGTTAACATCTCGTCACACGCAAATACACAGCAGGCATCGTCGCGGCCCTCTGACCGACACCGCGCTGCTGCGCGGGGTTCGTCCTCTCGCTCGGAGAGAGGTCATTCGGGGCTGCGACGTTCGCTTCGAGTCCCCGCGGACAGCGCAACGACGAGACCACCACACCCTGCGCTTCAGCAGAATACGAAAATATTGCGCAACGTTCTGCGTTGACAAATGTGGTCCCCCTTTTGTTTGTCTGCTCCCCGCTGCGTGTCCCCCCCCCTCCTCTTCCCCCGCTCATCTCTCGAGTATAAGGGTCGGAACTGATGGTGCAAGCTGAACTTGTCTACTTTATTTATTGAAGGGGTGCCACTGTGACGAGATGCTATCCTCCTCGCCCGGTATGTAGGAGATCAGGGGTTCGATCCCGACCCTGACGCCTGTATATATGTGGAGTTTGCACGTCCTCCCCGTGGTCGGGTGAATTGATTCTCCGCGTCCTCCAGTTTTTCCCTCCACATTTAGAAAATGCGTTTCGAGTGTTTAGATTATTTTGCTGCTGTAAATGTCCAAATGATAAGCCACTTTGTTGAGCCTTCATATCTGCCCAGCTTGCTTTTGAAAAATAAATTAATACTCAGTGGGCTTTTCAGAAAACTCGTTTTTTTGCATTTTTTTGTGTTAAGCAAATTTGTCCACTATTTTTTCTGCTTTTGAGTTTTACCCTCCTAAATAAACTCTACTGACCACCGACATTTGTCAAAGACTTAAACCCCTTGGCCCCATCTCCCTGGAAATGAGGAAGGCGCTGCTGGCTGTGTGCACGGTGTGGGGTTGGTGGGTCTGCACGGAGTTCAAGGCCACCGTTGAATGGGGATGAAGTAAATTCGTGAACGCGTGAAGGACTGAGCGTGGTGGCTGTCGGTCGGTCGGTCGGTTGGTTGCGGGGACTGCATTTGGGGAAGCCCTGCCCCATGGAGTGGTGGTTCTCAACCGGGGGTACGTGGTCCCCTGGGGGGTACACGTGGCAATGTCCCAGGGGAGTACGCGAGATGATTTATAAATATCTGGAATTCTATCATACGTGAAGAGTCATCGGTGAATAATCATGTTGTGTGAATCTGCGAATATAAAAATAACTACGATAAAATGTAAATATACGGTAACCTAGAACGTTATACAATACCTTTCTAAACTCAGTGATGGTAAACAATATGGTTGCCAAGAGTAACCAGCAAGAGTGAACAAATTAAGTCTTTACACTTTAGTTCTATTGGGTAAAGTCACGTAGGTGAAAATAAAATAACAAAAAATCACGACGTTTCGGCCACAACACAAGCGGCCTTCATCAGGTAAAGGGACGAGACTGTCTGGAGGACAGCGCCGGAGTGAGAGAAGCCATGCTTAGATCACGACCTTTAAGCTGTGTGAGAAGAAAAACACAAAGCGCCTTGACAAAGGAATTAGCATATAATTTAGCATTGAAATGGCTCATTGAAATAGCTAAGTTAAAATATACACATCCGCAGAAGTACCCCTTGACAAAGGAATTAGCATAGAATTTAGCATTGAAATAGCTGAGTGATTAGCTTGTAACTGGTCACAGAAATAGCTATGTTAAAGTCAGAGCATATACATTCACCGAGGCACCTAGTACTCATTAAACAGGAGAATTTAGCGAAACACAACCACGCTCAGACAGCGGACCTTTAAACTGTGTGCGAGCAAACAAGGTGTTCTGACAAAGAAATTAGCATAAAAATTAGCATTTGATTGGCGGATTTTAGGAAAGAGGTGGTGTACGTGCCGGTGGACTTGCCGTTTGGCGCGGGGGAAGGGGGGGAGGGGGAGTTTACCTATTGATGGTGTGAAAAGGGAATTTATAAGAGCTGCGAAAGTTTGGGGTACCACTACTTTAAAAAAATATACTGTACCATTGAAATTAGTTTAATGTTTAGTTCGATTTAGAACATCTTTCCAATGGTTGCTTAATTTGAAACCATCCTCTCGGTTGAAATTGTGTCTGTGTTTGTAGATCTGAATTGCTTCATGAACAAATCTCTGATAAAAGCCCGTGGGTTTGCAAAGAACCTTGGTATCGGAGAAAATTATATCGTGATCACCCACAGCGTTTTAACAGTGATCAGCCACGGTAGAAGAATTCGTTTTGCCGTGTTTCAAATCTGATTTGTGCTCGCGAATTCGGTCAGAGACATGTCGCTTTGCCTCCCCGATATAGCAATCACCGCAGGTACAACCCATTTTGTAAACCCCGGGGTACTGTAAATCAGGAATGACATCCTTCACGGATGGGATCAGATCACGAATTTTGTGTACTGTATTGAACCGGACCTGGATCTTGTGTTTGTTTAGAATTTTGGAAATCTTTTTAGTAACGCCTGCTATATATGGAAGTGTGATGGTTTTGACCAGAGTATCAAGTGGTTGTTTCTGTATGGAGGGAGAAACAGCTTGGCGGATGGTACGGTCAGAGTAACCATTCCTTTTCAGGGCCAGGTGTACATGTTTTAATTCACTGGTCAGGTGGTGTTGGTCCGAAATGCAATGAGCCCTATGGAATAAAGTTTTGATGAGATAATTATTTTGGGCTGGGTGGTGGTGGGAATCAGATTTCAAGTAGGAATCTGTGTGGGTGGGTTTCCTGTAGACAGAATGCCCCAATGAGCCATCAGGTCTCCTCTCAAACAGAACATCTAAGAATGGTAGCTTGCCATCTTTCTCCACTTCCATGGTGAATTTGATGGCGGGATGTCTGGAATTGATGTGGTGTAGGAAAAGGTTCAGAGCTGGGAGGCCATGTGGCCAAATGACGAAAGTGTCATCCACATATCTCTTCCACAGGGAAGGTCTGAGGGTGGAAGTCTGGATGGCGTCTGATTCAAATTTCTCCATGAAAATATTGGCTATCACTGGTGATAAGGGGGATCCCATGGGGGTACCCTCATTTTGTTTGTAGAAGGAGCCATTCCAAGTAAAGTAGGTATTGTTGAGGCAGTGCCTAACCAGTGCAGGTGTGTCGGGGTCTAGTCCATGTTGGACCAACTTTTCAATTATTTCAATGGTTTCAGGTACTGGGACCTTGGTGAACAAAGAGACCACATCGAAGCTGACAAGGATATCGTCAGGGGACACTACAACGTCTTTGACCATAGAGACCAATTGGGCTGAGTTAACTACTACTGAGGCGGTCATGCCAGTGAAAGGCAGCAAGGTATCTGACAGAAAACGGGCTAGTCTATAGGTAGGGGAGTTGATCGTGGATACGATGGGTCGAAGTGGGGTGCCTTCTTTATGAATCTTGGGAAGACCATAGAATCTAGGGGGTCTTGCAGCAGAAGGTTTTAGGGAGGGACGTTTAGTTGGGTCGATTAGGGAGGTCGAACTTGTGATGATCTTGTTGGTTTTTATCGCTAGGCTATTAGTAGGGTTATTTTTTTATTTTTGAGTAACTTCCATCGTTGAGCATATTCTGAATTTTGTTGTTGTATGAATCTTTATCCATAATAACAGTAGCGTTGCCTTTATCGGCTGAGAGGATGACTATATCACTTCTGTTTTTTTAAATTCGCGAGTTCAGAGCGTTCATTTTTGCTAATGTTACTAAGCATTCTTAAGAATAGTGGCTATTTCAGCTCTCGCAACGTCTGCTTGGATGTGTCCTACGCCTTTGAGGGCTACATCGACCTGAGATATGATATCATCTATTGGTATGTGTTTTGGGGTGACAGCAAAATTTAGTCCCCTAGCCAGTACTGTTTTCAGATTGTCCGAAATCGGGGTGCTACTCTGATTAATGACGATTTTGTTAACATCTAGTTTTGTTATATGTGGAACTGGGTTTTTCTTTGATAGGTGGTTGAATTTAGAAATCAGGTTAGCTTTACATTTGACTGACAGTGACTCAGCAGAAGAAGCAGTCATGTTGTCTACGTGATTCCAATCAGAAGGTGACATTTTTTGTGTTAACATTAAATGAGCTTGTAGGAGAGTCCTGTCTAAAGTATTGAGTTCAAATCGCAGTAGCCTTATCCTCTCTGAGATTAAAGATAGGCTGGCCTTAAGCAGAATCTGTTTAGAATTCGGAGAAGATACAAGGGGTACCTCTGCGGATGTGTACACTTTAACTTAGCTATTTCAATGAGCCATTTCAATGCTAAATTATATGCTAATTCCTTTTTCAAGGCGCTTTGTGTTTTTCTTCTCACACAGCATAAAGGTCGTGATCTAAGCGTGGCTTCTCTCACTCCAGCGCTGTCCTCCAGACAGTCTCGTCCCTTTACCTGATGAAGGCCGCTTGTGTTGTGGCCGAAACGTCGTGATTTTTTGTTATTTTATTTTCACCTACGTGACTTTACCCAATAGAACCAAAGAGTATGGATCCTAGCAGTCACGAAAGCTTTAAATCTAAAATTAAGTCTTGCTTTGCAGTTCCTAGCTACTTAAAGATACATCACGAAATGGACAAATGATTAAAATATTTATGCTCATTATTCATACATTTATATCTTAGAACCGTATTGGGTCGGGCAAAGTACTCAGTTGAGACAAAATTCAACGAGTAGGGTAACAGTAGCAGCAACATAAGGTTGAGAACAACTGCCATAGACAATGACGACGATGACAATGATTAATTTTAGAATATTATTTAATGATTAAGATGTAACCCAGACAACACCTTCCCTCAGAACCCACAAATGGACGGAATTGGTGGAATGGTTTCACTTTGGAAACCCGGCCCACTGCCCCCCCCCCCCACCACCCCACCAACATTTCGTCACCACTCCGGACTGTTGCACGCACTCAAGGAACTCCGTGACTTCGCCGGTGGAATCAACGACAGCACGCGGCTGTGACGACCACGAGCAGCGCGCCCAGGGAGAGCCCAGACATGGCGAGGGCCGCGCGCCCGGCAGAGTTGCCTGGCTTGGTTGACGTCTTAGCTGGTGGCTTGGTTGTGGCTACATAACCTGCAGAACACACAAGGGAATGAGATTTTTTGTAAATATTGTCATCGCTCCTCTCACACAAAACAGAGAAAGTTTTTGCATGTTAAGCCTTATCCACGACTTGCAAGGCCTGGTATTGTGGCTATGCATGCCTGCGATCCAGCGCTGTGGAGTCAACGAGAGTTGGTGGACCACGTATGTATGTTGAACTTCTTTCGCACCGTACATAGCCAACCATGCTTATCGGAGGTTCAGGTGTCACACACAAACATTGTAAAACTCCCTCCACATGGATGTCGAGGAGGTGCCCCCATATCCTTGGCTCACCAGGAGAAGGTGGCACAGCAAGGTGCGGACTGTAGTATTACCTATCTGGCCCATCTGTATGAGACAGAGTGTTGTCCCCTGGATACACATGTTGGGGTTTCTCTGGGCCCTCGCACACGCGTGAGCACGAGGTTTTGTCGCTGACGTACGTGCGGAAGGAGGTTTGTGGGCTTCGATGGCGCCGGTGGATCATTGTGACTGGGCGCTGCCGGCATGGAGCAGGTCTCTGGGTGATTTCCAAAGGTCACGAAGGCCACCCAAAGGCGATTGCCATACGATCGTTAATATAATGGAGTTAATTCGGTGTTTGCGCCATACTTCACAAGGCTCGTGTGAAGGGAGGCGCTGCCTGTCACGGTAGATTATGAGTTGGGGAAGCGGTATTTGGCAGTTAGCGTGATGCGCTGCGAACCTGGCGACCCGCGTTTGTTTCCTGCTCATGCCCATCAACACCGGTGACGATTTTGTGAACTGTTCCTGAGCCTCCCCTAGGTCCACTCAGCCTCAAATGAGTACCTGGAGTTGTGTGAAAACATTGCGGCTAGGGAAACAAAAGCGACCGGGCGTGGTTCTGGCCACCCACTCCCTTGTGTGCCACGGTACCGGCCTTCAGAGTTGTTGCTACTCGCTAACAACACTTGCCCCACCAGTCGAAGGCTATATGGGGGATGTTTCTGTTTCAGGAGCGGGACATGTTGCAGGTAATTTTCTGTCCACATTGAGATGCTTGACCAATACCAGTCACATTGGAAGAAAACGGAGCACTCAGAGGAAACCCATGCAGATGAGGGGGGAAGTTACAGACCAACACACGGAAAGGCACCTGAGTGGGAAATCAATCCCAGCCACTTGTGGGTGGACCACCACTGCACTCGTGAACTCACCTGAGGCATTGACCTTTACCGACTGCACGTTCATTTGCCATTCGTGTTTCGTCTTGACCACGGTCGCTCTGTGGGGTGGACACACAGGTGAAGCGTGCAACAACTTGAGGCCTCGCCTCCACAGAGTCGCCAGTGTGAGCTTACACGTGATGAATCTTACGTACAATTGTGCACTGCTGCTATGTGTTGCTGTGATTGCTACAGAGAGTCAGATTTTTTTTTAGTATGAGTGACGGTGATGATCAGAGATACAGTGAGGGAAAAAAAGTATTTGTACCCCTGCTGATTGTCTACGTTTGCCCACTGACAAAGAAATGATCAGTCTATATTTTTAATGGTACGTTTATTTGAACAGTGAGAGACAGAATAACAACAAAAAAATCCAGAAAAACGCATGTCAAAAATTTTATAAATTGATTTGCATTTTAATGAGGGAAATAAGTATTTGACCCGTCTGCAAAACATGACTTAGTACTTGGTGGCAAAACCCTTGTTGGCAATCACAGAGGTCAGACGTTTCTTGAAGTTGGCCACCAGGTTTGCACACATCTCAGAAGGGATTTTGTCCCACTCTTTGCAGATCTTCTCCGAGTAATTAAGGTTTCGAGGCTGACGTTTGGCAACTCGAACCTTCAGCTCCCGCCACAGATTTTCTATGGGATAAAGGTCTGGAGACTGGCTAGGCCACTCCAGGACCTTAATGTGCTTCTTCTTCACCCACTCCTTTGTTGCCTTGTCCGTGTGTTTTGGGTCATTGTCATGCTGGAATACCCATCCACGACCCATTTTCAATGCCCTGGCTGAGGAAAGGAGGTTCTCACCCAAGATTTGACGGTACATGGCCCCGTCCATCGTCCCTTTGATGCGGTGAAGTTGTCCTGTCCCCTTAGCAGAAAACACCCCCAAAGCATAATGTTTCCACCTCCATGTATGACGGTGGGGATGGTGTTCTTGGGGTTATAGGCACCATTCCTCCTCCTCCAAACACGGCGAGTTGAGTTGATGCCAAAGAGCTCCATTTTGGTTTCATTTGACCACAACACTTTCACCCAGTTGTCTTCTGAATCATTCAGATGTTCATTGGCAAACTTCAGACGGGCATGTATATGTGCTTTCTTGAGCAGGGGGACCTTGCGGGTGCTGCAGGATTTCAGTCCTTCACGGTGTAGTGTGTTACCAATTGTTTTCTTGGTGACTATGGTCCCAGCTGCCTTGAGATCATTGACAAGATCCTCCCGTGTAGTTCTGGGCTGATTCCTCACCGTTCTCATGATCATTGCAACTCCACGAGGTGAGATCTTGCATGGAGTCCCAGGCCGTGGGAGATTGACAGTTCTTTTGTGTTTCTTCCATTTGCAAATAATCGCACCAACTGTTGTCACCTTCTCACCAAGCTGCTTGGCAATGGTCTTGTAGCCCATTCCAGCCTTGTGTAGGTCTACAATCTTGTCTCTGACATCCTTGGAGAGCTCTTTGGTCTTGGCCATGGTGGAGAGTTGGGAATCTCATTGATTGATTGCTTCTGTGGACAGGTGTCTTTTATACAGGTAACAAGCTGAGATTAGGAGCACTTCCTTTAAGAGTGTGCTCCTAATTTCAGCTCGTTACCTGTATAAAAGACACCTGGGAGCCAGAAATCTTTCTGATTGAGAGGGTGTCAAATACTTATTTCCCTCATTAAAATGCAAATCAATTTATAACATCTTTGACATGCATTTTCTGGATTTTTTTGTTGTTATTCTGTCTCACACTGTTCAAATAAACCTACCATTAAAATTATAGACTGATCATTTCTTTGTCAGTGGGCAAACGTACAAAATCAGCAGGGGATCAAATACTTTTTTCCCTCACTGTAGGGACCCCAAGCCTCACGTGCACAGCAGGCCATGCCCAGCTATGTGTCGACTATTCAGAGTATGGGGCGGACTCTGCTGAGGGACTGAGCTGAGGTGTTGTGTGACGTGGAGGGTGATAGGGGGCGTGTCTGGTCATGGTGGCTGGCACGCAAACGCCCCTCGGAAGAACGCTTTGAAATAACCTCTGGTGCTCATCTGTTGTGGAGTCTCCCACTTCTCAGAACACAACGCAGAGTGTCTTCTCGTCATCGTCTCAGATCTCTCTTATCTTTGTTTTCTATTTAGCCGACCTGTCCCCCTAGTAACGAGGACCAGCTACACCTCCATGGAGTCGCCGATGTGGAATCATAAACAAAAGTCGTCGCGTGGAACCAATCCCCGATATTCTTGGGGAGAGGACGTCCATCGAAGGACAATGCAACCGCTTAGTGGCCAAAAAACGCCGATATTTAAAACCAAATAACCGGAGATTACTCGGTGGAGATGACGTAGAGCAGGATCTTACCCCCTAGATGCGAAACTTTGACAGGACCCTCCTGAGAAAAGGGTCTTGAGATTTGGCGAGACTCTCCCAGGTAGACAAGCGGAGTAATATTAAAGGAAAGGAGTTGCAGTCCAAGGTAAGCCTTTGAACGTGAACTCTGTCACCTCAACACAGCGCATAACGCTTCAGGGAATTGCTCCGTTACAATGCACCACACCGAACCCCTTCTACCCGCTCCTCTTGTCCTCTTCTCTGTCCTTTCTGGAACCTTAAAGACCTCTCCACCAATCTCCCTTTGTCTTCCCTACCGGTCTCCGCGTTGTAACAGGCACGTTCCGCATTATAATTGGGCACGTTCCGCGTTATAACATCACATAACGGCAACATAAACGTTCCCTAACGGAAGAACCGTGTTATGGCGAAAACGCGTTGTAGTGTGAACACCGTCACGAATTAAGCGAGGACTCACCGTATCCCTTCATAGGGTTCTCTAGGCATTCCTTACACCAATCATATTTTTATTTACCCGGTATAAGACCCATTGAGCTATATGGATATTTTGCAGAAGCGATCTGGCCACAATTGATAGCTCATCGAAGTGGCTGATGTGGAAATTAATAGCAGCCAAATACTCTAAATATGTGGCCATTCTAAATGTGGAGGGAAAAACTGGAGGACCCGGAGAAAAATTCACCTGACCACATTGAGAGAGACATGCACACTCCAAATATATAGGCGTCGGGGTCGGGATCGAACCCACAGCTTCCTGTATACCAGGCGAAGGTAGTTAACATCTGGTAGCCACTTTGGCGTGTAATTAGTACTAATATACATAATAATCCAGTGGGCTGTGTGCGTAAGAGTGCCCTGTGACGGTGAACTCACACAAACACTACGGAGCTGGGAGGGTTTGTAGTCGGCGGGATCCAAAACAAGCTCAGGTTCGTCTTGGAGGTGCTGGTGGAGTGCGTCACCGCGGCCTTTGGCACGGAATTGCACTGCGAGACACAGAAACAAAACGAGAATGGACATTGTTATTGAAGCTGGAATGAACCCAATGAGCCTATGGAGCCCTTTGTTGGCTGTTGTACAGCCCAGACCAGGTTGGCAATGATGGAAACGTGCACAGGATGACCACGTGCCCCAACCGTGTTTATCCCCCGTCCCTCGCCTCGCCTTGAGTTAAAGGGGCTATGCGTGCTTAGAATGGGCCAATGTCCAGCCTGAAACATCCCGAACCCGCGCATTAACCACCCACCACATTCTATTCATTTCGTTACGAATTGCCATGTTTTGATACTTGACAAACCTCACTAATTGGCTGTGTCGGGTGGTGGCAGATTAAACGACATCCGCCAAGAGTGAGGATCAAGAACCAAAAGGAGTGATGGCAGGACCCAAAGAGTGACTAACGTAGGCGGTGATGAGAAGGAAACTGGCACTGTGGGCACACAACATGTAGGATGGAAATTAAAAGTGTTGTTCAGAAATATGAAAGGAACAAGAACGAGAGAAAGACCTCAGACAATGGCTTGACGACGACATAAGAGATTGGTGCTAGCAAGATGTGGCTACTACTTGAGCAAGTTGCGCAAGACAGTGGAAAGTGGAAACATGACGAGATGTGCAGTGGACACCTCCGGGCTATCTGCCCATGGATCGTGATTATGAGGATGATCTTCTTTGGTTCTTTCGGTAAAGTCGCTCCAGCGCTGTCCTCCAGACAGTCTCGTACCTTCACCTGATGAAGGCCGCTTGTGTTGTGGCCGAAACGTCGTGAGAATATTATTGTGTTATTTTATTTTATCAATTTATTATTTTATTCTCATTCTACGTGACTTTACCGAACGAACCAAAGAAGATGAATCCTTGCAGTCACGAAAGCTTTAAATCGAAATTCATGAGGATGATGTCAACCAAGGGATGAGTCACCGGCACGAAGATGTTGTCTGCAGGTGGGGTGTCCCATGTGCCCACGATGGTCGTGGTGTCGGGTATTCGCGCTTGCAGGAAGTAGCCCTCGAAGGTGCCCACGATGGTGACTGCGGACAGACACAAGGAGGCGACAATTTGTGAGATGCTCGCAGCCCCCCCACCACCTTAGCTCGGCTGTCGCGCTTCTCGCCCCTTTCGTGACACGAGCTGTGGCTGGGATGACTCCACAGTAAAAGTGGACAATCCGGTTCGTTTTAAATTCCCCGTGATTTTAAGCCCAGCGCTCTCTTGAATTGGAGACGGACCGGGCTCTAGGGGACAAGTCGGCTTAGCCACTGGAGACTCCACGCAGACATTTTTCTCAGCGCGAGGTTCTATCGGAACTCCGCCATTTCTTTGTTCATGATCATTTGCAAAAGTCCGTCCGTCACAACTTTGGATCTCCCAAATGGGTCGTCGGGGGGGATAACACACAGAGCACTGCGGTATTGAAATTCAACAGTCCTGGCACCAGATGTCGATACAGTGCATATCAACCATCCCCCATGTCCAAAGGAAATGTGCGAAACACAGACAGTCCTCAACTTAAGAGCATTTACGGACACCCGACGTACGAACTAGCTTCCATGAAATATATTTATTTTGACGTTGACTTAAAACGCGAACTCGCACTTGCAAACTGATCCACGGGAACAATTTTGTTCGGCGGAGCGATCCTGCGCTGGGAGTGTTTGTGCGTATGTGAAAGTGTGTGTGAGAAATTGAGTGGGGAGCGATAGTGTAGCGGTTAGCGCGCTGCGCTACCCAGGTTCGATTCCCGCTCACGGCCAACACCAGTGACGATTATCTGAACCGGTTCCGGGCCTCCCCTAGGTCGACTCAGCCTCAAATGAGTACCTGGTGCGGTGTGTAAACATTGCCACTAGGGAGACAAAGGCGGTCGGGCGTGGTGTTGGCCACCCACCCCTTCGTGTACCGTTCCGGCCTTCATAGGTGCTCGCTAACAGCACTTGCCCCTACAGTCTGTTAAGGCTATATGGGGGATCTTTGTCTTTGTGTGAGAGAGAGCGGTGTGTGAGAGAGAGCGGTGTGTGTGAAAGTGTGTGTGTGTGAGAGAGAG
The DNA here is from genome assembly GCF_048934315.1 of Petromyzon marinus. Lineage (NCBI taxonomy): Eukaryota > Metazoa > Chordata > Hyperoartia > Petromyzontiformes > Petromyzontidae > Petromyzon > Petromyzon marinus. The sequence goes on from NW_027423501.1 coordinate 3,616,794, forward strand.
GGCGGTGTGTGTATGGGGAGCGGTGGCGCATTGGTTAGCGCGCTGCGCTATGAATCCGGTGACCCGAGTTCGATTTCCGCTCACGGCCAACACCGGTGGCGATAATCCGAATCGCTCCTTGGCCTCCCCGAGGTCGACTCAGCCCCAAATGAGTGCCTGGTGCAGTGTGTAAATATTTCTACCACGGAGGCGAAGGCGGCCGGGCGTGGTGCTTCCCCTCGTGTGCCGTGCCGGCCTTCATAGGCGCTGCTCTCCAACAATGTGTTAAAGCTAAGTGGGGGATCGGTGGAGTGTGTGTGCGTACGTATCCTATGTGTGTTTATGTGTGTGCGTGCATGCCCTGTGTGTGCATCTGTGTGCGCGCCCCGTGTGTCTGTGTGAGTGCAATTTTGGTGACTAATTGCGTCCCTTCCGACAAGCACACCAGCATCAGGCCTCAAGGTAAGTGAAAATAAACGGAATTTTTCCATGTTATGTTACTTTATTTTGCGTTTAATTTTACTGTACAGTATTTTTGTTCACAGTGTTACATGCAAATGTACAATATTTATTCTCCATTAGTTTAACTGCTTCCCTTTTTTGTTGAACCGTAACAAATTGCCTAGCAATGATCGTGTGTCCAATACGGTACGCTATTACGTTTTGACTTACGAACTAATCTTCTTTGGTTCTTTCGGTAAAGTCACGTAGAATGAGAATAAAATAAAATAACACGATAAAATTCTCACGACGTTTCGGCCACAACACAAGTAGCCTTCTTCAGGTGAAGGAACAGAACTGTCGGACGACAGAGCTTCGTCCCGACAGTTCTGTTCCTTCACCTGAAGAAGGCTACTTGTGTTGTGGCCGAAACGTCGTGAGAATTGTATTGCGTTATTTTATTTTATTATTTTATTCTCATTCTACGTGACTTAACCGAAAGAACCAAAGAAGATGAATCCTTACAGTCACGAAAGCTTTAATGACGAACTAATATTCGTAAATCGAGGCTGCCCTGTCGTAATTGAGTAGAGTACAACTCAGTAGCGTCTGCTCGTTTGCCAAGCGACTCTATAGCTGAGTGAGTGAGCGGTCCGTGGTGGTTGAACGCCGTGCAGATGAGGAGCGGTCAGTCCGGTCGACTGAGTCCTCGATACGGGCTGGAGGAATCCGCACCTGCGACTAGCACGGTTGGCTACGTACGGTGTGAAAGAAGCTCAACGTACGGACAGTCGACGAGCGGAGGGAGTTGTGTCGGGGTGGTGGTGGGTGGTGGGGTCATTCACTCACCGTTAACCTTGGTGCCAGAGGTGAAGGTGCTGCTGTTGGTGACGATGGAGTAGGGTGTGCCGGTCAGTGTGTTGAGGTCGTGCTGTGGAACCATATCGGTGCAGGCAGATGATGGCGCTCCACTAGAGTAGCCCTGAGTTCCGTGCAGACCCACCAACCCCACCATCCACACAGCCAGCAGCGCCTCCATCATTCGCAGAGAGAGACGAGGCCGCGGCGTTTAAGTCGACTACAAATGTTAGTGGTCAAAATTAATTTATTTCGGATAGTAAAACTCAAAAACTTTGAGCAAAAATAAATGCTGGGGCCAAATTTTAAAATATAAGCCGGCGAAGGTTAACAGCAAACAACCAAAAAATAATGAAAATGTATTTTGTTCAAATGTTCAAATTGTTCGTGTTTGCGATCGTTCTGGGCGCAAACGGTGAGGGGAGCAGCATAGGTGCTGTGAGCCGGACCTGCGTGGGCGCCTGGGCATTTGAAGTAATCGAGGGATGAGGGGGTGGGGGGCCACAGCGTAGAGTGGAAAAAAGCGGTGGCACTCATTGTTCACCGGTGCCACAGCGATTTAGACAGAATTTGCGCAATGGATATTTTGCAATTTTTTGTAATCTGCTAAAGCGCATGGCGTGACGAGAGGCCACTTCCTTGAGCAATCATTCGTCATGTCCAGGTAGCTTCTTAAAAAGAGCTATGTATTTGGCTCAGTGGGCTTTTACCTGGTAAAAATACAAATTGCAGTTGCTTTCCTACTACTACTAAACGCGTGTTTTTAAACGTGGAGAGCAAAAAAACCGGAGGTCACGGAAGAAAAATCCACACAAGCACGGGGAGGGGGAGGGACAGACATGCAAACTACAAACATGCAACAGGCATCATCAGTGTCGGGATGTAACCCACGACTTCCTGTATACCAGGCGAGGTAGTTAGCATCTCGTCACACGCAAATACACAGCAGGCATCGTCGCGGCCCTCTGACCGACACCGCGCTGCTGCGCGGGGTTCGTCCTCTCGCTCGGAGAGAGGTCATTCGGGGCTGCGACGTTCGCTTCGAGTCCCCGCGGACAGCGCAACGACGAGACCACCACACCTTGCGCTTCAGCAGAATACGAAAATATTGCGCAACGTTCTGCGTTGACAAAAGTGGTCCCCCTTTTGTTTGTCTGCTCCCCGCTGCGTGTCCCCCCCCCCTCCTCTTCCCCCGCTCATCTCTCGAGTATAAGGGTCGGAACTGATGGTGCAAGCTGAACTTGTCTACTTTATTTATTGAAGGGGTGCCACTGTGACGAGATGCTATCCTCCTCGCCCGGTATGTAGGAGATGAGGGGTTCGATCCCGACCCTGACGCCTGTATATATGTGGAGTTTGCACGTCCTCCCCGTGGTCGGGTGAATTGATTCTCCGCGTCCTCCAGTTTTTCCCTCCACATTTAGAAAATGCGTTTCGAGTGTTTAGATTATTTTGCTGCTGTAAATGTCCAAATGATAAGCCACTTTGTTGAGCCTTCATATCTGCCCAGCTTGCTTTTGAAAAATAAATTAATACTCAGTGGGCTTTTCAGAAAACTCGTTTTTTTGCATTTTTTTGTGTTAAGCAAATTTGTCCACTATTTTTTCTGCTTTTGAGTTTTACCCTCCTAAATAAACTCTACTGACCACCGACATTTGTCAAAGACTTAAACCCCTTGGCCCCATCTCCCTGGAAATGAGGAAGGCGCTGCTGGCTGTGTGCACGGTGTGGGGTTGGTGGGTCTGCACGGAGTTCAAGGCCACCGTTGAATGGGGATGAAGTAAATTCGTGAACGCGTGAAGGACTGAGCGTGGTGGCTGTCGGTCGGTCGGTCGGTTGGTTGCGGGGACTGCATTTGGGGAAGCCCTGCCCCATGGAGTGGTGGTTCTCAACCGGGGGTACGTGGTCCCCTGGGGGGTACACGTGGCAATGTCCCAGGGGAGTACGCGAGATGATTTATAAATATCTGGAATTCTATCATACGTGAAGAGTCATCGGTGAATAATCATGTTGTGTGAATCTGCGAATATAAAAATAACTACGATAAAATGTAAATATACGGTAACCTAGAACGTTATACAATACCTTTCTAAACTCAGTGATGGTAAACAATATGGTTGCCAAGAGTAACCAGCAAGAGTGAACAAATTAAGTCTTTACACTTTAGTTCTATTGGGTAAAGTCACGTAGGTGAAAATAAAATAACAAAAAATCACGACGTTTCGGCCACAACACAAGCGGCCTTCATCAGGTAAAGGGACGAGACTGTCTGGAGGACAGCGCTGGAGTGAGAGAAGCCATGCTTAGATCACGACCTTTAAGCTGTGTGAGAAGAAAAACACAAAGCGCCTTGACAAAGGAATTAGCATATAATTTAGCATTGAAATGGCTCATTGAAATAGCTAAGTTAAAATATACACATCCGCAGAAGTACCCCTTGACAAAGGAATTAGCATAGAATTTAGCATTGAAATAGCTGAGTGATTAGCTTGTAACTGGTCACAGAAATAGCTATGTTAAAGTCAGAGCATATACATTCACCGAGGCACCTAGTACTCATCAAACAGGAGAATTTAGCGAAACACAACCACGCTCAGACAGCGGACCTTTAAACTGTGTGCGAGCAAACAAGGTGTTCTGACAAAGAAATTAGCATAAAAATTAGCATTTGATTGGCGGATTTTAGGAAAGAGGTGGTGTACGTGCCGGTGGACTTGCCGTTTGGCGCGGGGGAAGGGGGGGAGGGGGAGTTTACCTATTGATGGTGTGAAAAGGGAATTTATAAGAGCTGCGAAAGTTTGGGGTACCACTACTTGAAAAAAATATACTGTACCATTGAAAATAGTTTAATGTTTAGTTCGATTTAGAACATCTTTCCAATGGTTGCTTAATTTGAAACCATCCTCTCGGTTGAAATTGTGTCTGTGTTTGTAGATCTGAATTGCTTCATGAACAAATCTCTGATAAAAGCCCGTGGGTTTGCAAAGAACCTTGGTATCGGAGAAAATTATATCGTGATCACCCACAGCGTTTTAACAGTGATCAGCCACGGTAGAAGAATTCGTTTTGCCGTGTTTCAAATCTGATTTGTGCTCGCGAATTCGGTCAGAGACATGTCGCTTTGCCTCCCCGATATAGCAATCACCGCAGGTACAACTCATTTTGTAAACCCCGGGGTACTGTAAATCAGGAATGACATCCTTCACGGATGGGATCAGATCACGAATTTTGTGTACTGTATTGAACCGGACCTGGATCTTGTGTTTGTTTAGAATTTTGGAAATCTTTTTAGTAACGCCTGCTATATATGGAAGTGTGATGGTTTTGACCGGAGTATCAAGTGGTTGTTTCTGTATGGAGGGAGAAACAGCTTGGCGGATGGTACGGTCAGAGTAACCATTCCTTTTCAGGGCCAGGTGTACATGTTTTAATTCACTGGTCAGGTGGTGTTGGTCTGAAATGCAATGAGCCCTATGGAATAAAGTTTTGATGAGAGAATTATTTTGGGCTGGGTGGTGGTGGGAATCAGATTTCAAGTAGGAATCTGTGTGGGTGGGTTTCCTGTAGACAGAATGCCCCAATGAGCCATCAGGTCTCCTCTCAAACAGAACATCTAAGAATGGTAGCTTGCCATCTTTCTCCACTTCCATGGTGAATTTGATGGCGGGATGTCTGGAATTGATGTGGTGTAGGAAAAGGTTCAGAGCTGGGAGGCCATGTGGCCAAATGACGAAAGTGTCATCCACATATCTCTTCCACAGGGAAGGTCTGAGGGTGGAAGTCTGGATGGCGTCTGATTCAAATTTCTCCATGAAAATATTGGCTATCACTGGTGATAAGGGGGATCCCATGGGGGTACCCTCATTTTGTTTGTAGAAGGAGCCATTCCAAGTAAAGTAGGTATTGTTGAGGCAGTGCCTAACCAGTGCAGGTGTGTCGGGGTCTAGTCCATGTTGGACCAACTTTTCAATTATTTCAATGGTTTCAGGTACTGGGACCTTGGTGAACAAAGAGACCACATCGAAGCTGACAAGGATATCGTCAGGGGACACTACAACGTCTTTGACCATAGAGACCAATTGGGCTGAGTTAACTACTACTGAGGCGGTCATGCCAGTGAAAGGCAGCAAGGTATCTGACAGAAAACGGGCTAGTCTATAGGTAGGGGAGTTGATCGTGGATACGATGGGTCGAAGTGGGGTGCCTTCTTTATGAATCTTGGGAAGACCATAGAATCTAGGGGGTCTTGCAGCAGAAGGTTTTAGGGAGGGACGTTTAGTTGGGTCGATTAGGGAGGTCGAACTTGTGATGATCTTGTTGGTTTTTATCGCTAGGCTATTAGTAGGGTTATTTTTTTATTTTTGAGTAACTTCCATCGTTGAGCATATTCTGAATTTTGTTGTTGTATGAATCTTTATCCATAATAACAGTAGCGTTGCCTTTATCGGCTGAGAGGATGACTATATCACTTCTGTTTTTTTAAATTCGCGAGTTCAGAGCGTTCATTTTTGCTAATGTTACTAAGCATTCTTAAGAATAGTGGCTATTTCAGCTCTCGCAACGTCTGCTTGGATGTGTCCTACGCCTTTGAGGGCTACATCGACCTGAGATATGATATCATCTATTGGTATGTGTTTTGGGGTGACAGCAAAATTTAGTCCCCTAGCCAGTACTGTTTTCAGATTGTCCGAAATCGGGGTGCTACTCTGATTAATGACGATTTTGTTAACATCTAGTTTTGTTATATGTGGAACTGGGTTTTTCTTTGATAGGTGGTTGAATTTAGAAATCAGGTTAGCTTTACATTTGACTGACAGCGACTCAGCAGAAGAAGCAGTCATGTTGTCTACGTGATTCCAATCAGAAGGTGACATTTTTTGTGTTAACATTAAATGAGCTTGTAGGAGAGTCCTGTCTAAAGTATCGAGTTCAAATCGGAGTAGCCTTATCCTCTCTGAGATTAAAGATAGGCTGGCCTTAAGCAGAATCTGTTTAGAATTCGGAGAAGATACAAGGGGTACCTCTGCGGATGTGTACACTTTAACTTAGCTATTTCAATGAGCCATTTCAATGCTAAATTATATGCTAATTCCTTTTTCAAGGCGCTTTGTGTTTTTCTTCTCACACAGCATAAAGGTCGTGATCTAAGCGTGGCTTCTCTCACTCCAGCGCTGTCCTCCAGACAGTCTCGTCCCTTTACCTGATGAAGGCCGCTTGTGTTGTGGCCGAAACGTCGTGATTTTTTGTTATTTTATTTTCACCTACGTGACTTTACCCAATAGAACCAAAGAGTATGGATCCTAGCAGTCACGAAAGCTTTAAATCTAAAATTAAGTCTTGCTTTGCAGTTCCTAGCTACTTAAAGATACATCACGAAATGGACAAATGATTAAAATATTTATGCTCATTATTCATACATTTATATCTTAGAACCGTATTGGGTCGGGCAAAGTACTCAGTTGAGACAAAATTCAACGAGTAGGGTAACAGTAGCAGCAACATAAGGTTGAGAACAACTGCCATAGACAATGACGACGATGACAATGATTAATTTTAGAATATTATTTAATGATTAAGCTGTAACCCAGACAACACCTTCCCTCAGAACCCACAAATGGACGGAATTGGTGGAATGGTTTCACTTTGGAAACCCGGCCCACTGCCCCCCCCCCCACCACCCCACCAACATTTCGTCACCACTCCGGACTGTTGCACGCACTCAAGGAACTCCGTGACTTCGCCGGTGGAATCAACGACAGCACGCGGCTGTGACGACCACGAGCAGCGCGCCCAGGGAGAGCCCAGACATGGCGAGGGCCGCGCGCCCGGCAGAGTTGCCTGGCTTGGTTGACGTCTTAGCTGGTGGCTTGGTTGTGGCTACATAACCTGCAGCACACACAAGGGAATGAGATTTTTTGTAAATATTGTCATCGCTCCTCTCACACAAAACAGAGAAAGTTTTTGCATGTTAAGCCTTATCCACGACTTGCAAGGCCTGGTATTGTGGCTATGCATGCCTGCGATCCAGCGCTGTGGAGTCAACGAGAGTTGGTGGACCACGTATGTATGTTGAACTTCTTTCGCACCGTACATAGCCAACCATGCTTATCGGAGGTTCAGGTGTCACACACAAACATTGTAAAACTCCCTCCACATGGATGTCGAGGAGGTGCCCCCATATCCTTGGCTCACCAGGAGAAGGTGGCACAGCAAGGTGCGGACTGTAGTATTACCTATCTGGCCCATCTGTATGAGACAGAGTGTTGTCCCCTGGATACACATGTTGGGGTTTCTCTGGGCCCTCGCACACGCGTGAGCACGAGGTTTTGTCGCTGACGTACGTGCGGAAGGAGGTTTGTGGGCTTCGATGGCGCCGGTGGATCATTGTGACTGGGCGCTGCCGGCATGGAGCAGGTCTCTGGGTGATTTCCAAAGGTCACGAAGGCCACCCAAAGGCGATTGCCATGCGATCGTTAATATAATGGAGTTAATTCGGTGTTTGCGCCATACTTCACAAGGCTCGTGTGAAGGGAGGCGCTGCCTGTCACGGTAGATTATGAGTTGGGGAAGCGGTATTTGGCAGTTAGCGTGATGCGCTGCGAACCTGGCGACCCGCGTTTGTTTCCTGCTCATGCCCATCAACACCGGTGACGATTTTGTGAACTGTTCCTGAGCCTCCCCTAGGTCCACTCAGCCTCAAATGAGTACCTGGAGTTGTGTGAAAACATTGCGGCTAGGGAAACAAAAGCGACCGGGCGTGGTTCTGGCCACCCACTCCCTTGTGTGCCACGGTACCGGCCTTCAGAGTTGTTGCTACTCGCTAACAACACTTGCCCCACCAGTCGAAGGCTATATGGGGGATGTTTCTGTTTCAGGAGCGGGACATGTTGCAGGTAATTTTCTGTCCACATTGAGATGCTTGACCAATACCAGTCACATTGGAAGAAAACGGAGCACTCAGAGGAAACCCATGCAGATGAGGGGGGAAGTTACAGACCAACACATGGAAAGGCACCTGAGTGGGAAATCAATCCCAGCCACTTGTGGGTGGACCACCACTGCACTCGTGAACTCACCTGAGGCATTGACCTTTACCGACTGCACGTTCATTTGCCATTCGTGTTTCGTCTTGACCACGGTCGCTCTGTGGGGTGGACACACAGGTGAAGCGTGCAACAACTTGAGGCCTCGCCTCCACAGAGTCGCCAGTGTGAGCTTACACGTGATGAATCTTACGTACAATTGTGCACTGCTGCTATGTGTTGCTGTGATTGCTACAGAGAGTCAGATTTTTTTTTAGTATGAGTGACGGTGATGATCAGAGATACAGTGAGGGAAAAAAAGTATTTGTACCCCTGCTGATTGTCTACGTTTGCCCACTGACAAAGAAATGATCAGTCTATATTTTTAATGGTACGTTTATTTGAACAGTGAGAGACAGAATAACAACAAAAAAATCCAGAAAAACGCATGTCAAAAATTTTATAAATTGATTTGCATTTTAATGAGGGAAATAAGTATTTGACCCGTCTGCAAAACATGACTTAGTACTTGGTGGCAAAACCCTTGTTGGCAATCACAGAGGTCAGACGTTTCTTGAAGTTGGCCACCAGGTTTGCACACATCTCAGAAGGGATTTTGTCCCACTCTTTGCAGATCTTCTCCGAGTAATTAAGGTTTCGAGGCTGACGTTTGGCAACTCGAACCTTCAGCTCCCGCCACAGATTTTCTATGGGATAAAGGTCTGGAGACTGGCTAGGCCACTCCAGGACCTTAATGTGCTTCTTCTTCACCCACTCCTTTGTTGCCTTGTCCGTGTGTTTTGGGTCATTGTCATGCTGGAATACCCATCCACGACCCATTTTCAATGCCCTGGCTGAGGAAAGGAGGTTCTCACCCAAGATTTGACGGTACATGGCCCCGTCCATCGTCCCTTTGATGCGGTGAAGTTGTCCTGTCCCCTTAGCAGAAAACACCCCCAAAGCATAATGTTTCCACCTCCATGTATGACGGTGGGGATGGTGTTCTTGGGGTTATAGGCACCATTCCTCCTCCTCCAAACACGGCGAGTTGAGTTGATGCCAAAGAGCTCCATTTTGGTTTCATTTGACCACAACACTTTCACCCAGTTGTCTTCTGAATCATTCAGATGTTCATTGGCAAACTTCAGACGGGCATGTATATGTGCTTTCTTGAGCAGGGGGACCTTGCGGGTGCTGCAGGATTTCAGTCCTTCACGGTGTAGTGTGTTACCAATTGTTTTCTTGGTGACTATGGTCCCAGCTGCCTTGAGATCATTGACAAGATCCTCCCGTGTAGTTCTGGGCTGATTCCTCACCGTTCTCATGATCATTGCAACTCCACGAGGTGAGATCTTGCATGGAGTCCCAGGCCGTGGGAGATTGACAGTTCTTTTGTGTTTCTTCCATTTGCAAATAATCGCACCAACTGTTGTCACCTTCTCACCAAGCTGCTTGGCAATGGTCTTGTAGCCCATTCCAGCCTTGTGTAGGTCTACAATCTTGTCCCTGACATCCTTGGAGAGCTCTTTGGTCTTGGCCATGGTGGAGAGTTGGGAATCTCATTGATTGATTGCTTCTGTGGACAGGTGTCTTTTATACAGGTAACAAGCTGAGATTAGGAGCACTTCCTTTAAGAGTGTGCTCCTAATTTCAGCTCGTTACCTGTATAAAAGACACCTGGGAGCCAGAAATCTTTCTGATTGAGAGGGTGTCAAATACTTATTTCCCTCATTAAAATGCAAATCAATTTATAACATCTTTGACATGCATTTTCTGGATTTTTTTGTTGTTATTCTGTCTCACACTGTTCAAATAAACCTACCATTAAAATTATAGACTGATCATTTCTTTGTCAGTGGGCAAACGTACAAAATCAGCAGGGGATCAAATACTTTTTTCCCTCACTGTAGGGACCCCAAGCCTCACGTGCACAGCAGGCCATGCCCAGCTATGTGTCGACTATTCAGAGTATGGGGCGGACTCTGCTGAGGGACTGAGCTGAGGTGTTGTGTGACGTGGAGGGTGATAGGGGGCGTGTCTGGTCATGGTGGCTGGCACGCAAACGCCCCTCGGAAGAACGCTTTGAAATAACCTCTGGTGCTCATCTGTTGTGGAGTCTCCCACTTCTCAGAACACAACGCAGAGTGTCTTCTCGTCATCGTCTCAGATCTCTCTTATCTTTGTTTTCTATTTAGCCGACCTGTCCCCCTAGTAACGAGGACCAGCTACACCTCCATGGAGTCGCCGATGTGGAATCATAAACAAAAGTCGTCGCGTGGAACCAATCCCCGATATTCTTGGGGAGAGGACGTCCATCGAAGGACAATGCAACCGCTTAGTGGCCAAAAAACGCCGATATTTAAAACCAAATAACCGGAGATTACTCGGTGGAGATGACGTAGAGCAGGATCTTACCCCCTAGATGCGAAACTTTGACAGGACCCTCCTGAGAAAAGGGTCTTGAGATTTGGCGAGACTCTCCCAGGTAGACAAGCGGAGTAATATTAAAGGAAAGGAGTTGCAGTCCAAGGTAAGCCTTTGAACGTGAACTCTGTCACCTCAACACAGCGCATAACGCTTCAGGGAATTGCTCCGTTACAATGCACCACACCGAACCCCTTCTACCCGCTCCTCTTGTCCTCTTCTCTGTCCTTTCTGGAACCTTAAAGACCTCTCCACCAATCTCCCTTTGTCTTCCCTACCGGTCTCCGCGTTGTAACAGGCACGTTCCGCATTATAATTGGGCACGTTCCGCGTTATAACATCACATAACGGCAACATAAACGTTCCCTAACGGAAGAACCGTGTTATGGCGAAAACGCGTTGTAGTGTGAACACCGTCACGAATTAAGCGAGGACTCACCGTATCCCTTCATAGGGTTCTCTAGGCATTCCTTACACCAATCATATTTTTATTTACCCGGTATAAGACCCATTGAGCTATATGGATATTTTGCAGAAGCGATCTGGCCACAATTGATAGCTCATCGAAGTGGCTGATGTGGAAATTAATAGCAGCCAAATACTCTAAATATGTGGCCATTCTAAATGTGGAGGGAAAAACTGGAGGACCCGGAGAAAAATTCACCTGACCACATTGAGAGAGACATGCACACTCCAAATATATAGGCGTCGGGGTCGGGATCGAACCCACAGCTTCCTGTATACCAGGCGAAGGTAGTTAACATCTGGTAGCCACTTTGGCGTGTAATTAGTACTAATATACATAATAATCCAGTGGGCTGTGTGCGTAAGAGTGCCCTGTGACGGTGAACTCACACAAACACTACGGAGCTGGGAGGGTTTGTAGTCGGCGGGATCCAAAACAAGCTCAGGTTCGTCTTGGAGGTGCTGGTGGAGTGCGTCACCGCGGCCTTTGGCACGGAATTGCACTGCGAGACACAGAAACAAAACGAGAATGGACATTGTTATTGAAGCTGGAATGAACCCAATGAGCCTATGGAGCCCTTTGTTGGCTGTTGTACAGCCCAGACCAGGTTGGCAATGATGGAAACGTGCACAGGATGACCACGTGCCCCAACCGTGTTTATCCCCCGTCCCTCGCCTCGCCTTGAGTTAAAGGGGCTATGCGTGCTTAGAATGGGCCAATGTCCAGCCTGAAACATCCCGAACCCGCGCATTAACCACCCACCACATTCTATTCATTTCGTTACGAATTGCCATGTTTTGATACTTGACAAACCTCACTAATTGGCTGTGTCGGGTGGTGGCAGATTAAACGACATCCGCCAAGAGTGAGGATCAAGAACCAAAAGGAGTGATGGCAGGACCCAAAGAGTGACTAACGTAGGCGGTGATGAGAAGGAAACTGGCACTGTGGGCACACAACATGTAGGATGGAAATTAAAAGTGTTGTTCAGAAATATGAAAGGAACAAGAACGAGAGAAAGACCTCAGACAATGGCTTGACGACGACATAAGAGATTGGTGCTAGCAAGATGTGGCTACTACTTGAGCAAGTTGCGCAAGACAGTGGAAAGTGGAAACATGACGAGATGTGCAGTGGACACCTCCGGGCTATCTGCCCATGGATCGTGATTATGAGGATGATCTTCTTTGGTTCTTTCGGTAAAGTCGCTCCAGCGCTGTCCTCCAGACAGTCTCGTACCTTCACCTGATGAAGGCCGCTTGTGTTGTGGCCGAAACGTCGTGAGAATATTATTGTGTTATTTTATTTTATCAATTTATTATTTTATTCTCATTCTACGTGACTTTACCGAACGAACCAAAGAAGATGAATCATTGCAGTCACGAAAGCTTTAAATCGAAATTCATGAGGATGATGTCAACCAAGGGATGAGTCACCGGCACGAAGATGTTGTCTGCAGGTGGGGTGTCCCATGTGCCCACGATGGTCGTGGTGTCGGGTATTCGCGCTTGCAGGAAGTAGCCCTCGAAGGTGCCCACGATGGTGACTGCGGACAGACACAAGGAGGCGACAATTTGTGAGACGCTCGCAGCCCCCCCACCACCTTAGCTCGGCTGTCGCGCTTCTCGCCCCTTTCGTGACACGAGCTGTGGCTGGGATGACTCCACAGTAAAAGTGGACAATCCGGTTCGTTTTAAATTCCCCGTGATTTTAAGCCCAGCGCTCTCTTGAATTGGAGACGGACCGGGCTCTAGGGGACAAGTCGGCTTAGCCACTGGAGACTCCACGCAGACATTTTTCTCAGCGCGAGGTTCTATCAGAACTCCGCCATTTCTTTGTTCATGATCATTTGCAAAAGTCCGTCCGTCACAACTTTGGATCTCCCAAATGGGTCGTCGGGGGGGATAACACACAGAGCACTGCGGTATTGAAATTCAACAGTCCTGGCACCAAATGTCGATACAGTGCATATCAACCATCCCCCATGTCCAAAGGAAATGTGCGAAACACAGACAGTCCTCAACTTAAGAGCATTTACGAACACCCGACGTACGAACTAGCTTCCATGAAATATATTTATTTTGACGTTGACTTAAAACGCGAACTCGCACTTGCAAACTGATCCACGGGAACAATTTTGTTCGGCGGAGCGATCCTGCGCGAGATGTCATGGGTCAATCTTGCGCTGGGAGTGTTTGTGCGTATGTGAAAGTGTGTGTGTGAGAGAGAGCGTGTGTGTGTGAAAGTGTGTGTGTGTGTGAGAGAGAGGGCGGTGTGTGTATGGGTTGCGGTGGCGCATTGGTTAGCGCGCTGCGCTATGAATCCGGTGACCCGAGTTCGATTTCCGCTCACGGCCAACACCGGTGGCGATAATCCGAACCGCTCCTTGGCCTCCCCGAGGTCGACTCAGCCCCAAATGAGTGCCTGGTGCAGTGTGTAAATATTTCTACCACGGAGACGAAGGCGGCCGGGCGTGGTGCTTCCCGCTCACCCCCTCGTGTGCCGTGCCGGCCTTCATAGGCGCTGCTCTCCAACAATGTGTTAAAGCTAAGTGGGGGATCGGTGGAGTGTGTGTGCGTACGTATCCTGTGTGTGTTTATGTGTGTGCGTGCATGCCCTGTGTGTGTGTCTGTGTGTGCATCTGTGTGTGCGCCCCGTGTGTCTGTGTGAGTGCAATTTTGGTGACTAATTGCGTCCCTTCCGACAAGCACACCAGCATCAGGACTCAAGGTAAGTGAAAATAAACGGAATTTGTACATGTTATGTTACTTTATTTTGCGTTTATTTTTACTGTACAGTAGTTTTGTTCACAGTGTTACATGCAAATGTACAATATTTATTCTCCATTAGTTTAACTGCTTCCATTTTTTGTTGAACCGTAACAAATTGCATAGCAATGATCGTGTGTCCAATACGGTACGCTATTACGTTTTGACTTACGAACTAATCTTCGTTGGTTCTTTCGGTAAAGTCACGTAGAATGAGAATAAAATAATAAACTAATAAAATAAAATAACACGATAAAATTCTCACGACGTTTCGGCCACAACACAAGTAGCCTTCTTCAGGTGAAGGAACAGAACTGTCGGACGACAGAGCTTCGTCCCGACAGTTCTGTTCCTTCACCTGAAGAAGGCTACTTGTGTTGTGGCCGAAACGTCGTGAGAATTGTATTGCGTTATTTTATTATTTTATTCTCATTCTACGTGACTTAACCGAAAGAACCAAAGAAGATGAATCCTTGCAGTCACGAAAGCTTTAATGACGAATAATCGTAAATCGAGGCTGCCCTGTCGTAATTGAGTAGAGTACAACTCAGTAGCGTCTGCTCGTTTGCCAAGCGACTCTATAGCTGAGTGAGTGAGCGGTCCGTGGTGGTTGAACGCCGTGCAGATGAGGAGCGGTCAGTCCGGTCGACTGAGTCCTCGATACGGGCTGGAGGAATCCGCACCTGCGACTAGCACGGTTGGCTACGTACGGTGTGAAAGAAGCTCAACGTACGGACAGTCGACGAGCGGAGGGAGTTGTGTCGGGGTGGTGGTGGGTGGTGGGGTCATTCACTCACCGTTAACCTTGGTGCCAGAGGTGAAGGTGCTGCTGTTGGTGACGATGGAGTAGGGTGTGCCGGTCAGTGTGTTGGGGTCGTGCTGTGGAACCATATCGGTGCAGGCAGATGATGGCGCTCCACTAGAGTAGCCCTGAGTTCCGTGCAGACCCACCAACCCCAACATCCACACAGCCAGCAGCGCCTCCATCATTCGCAGAGAGAGACAAGGCCGCGGCGTTTAAGTCGACTACAAATGTTAGTGGTCAAAATTAATTTATTTCGGATAGTAAAACTCAAAAACTTTGAGCAAAAATAAATGCTGGGGCCAAATTTTAAAATATAAGCCGGCGAAGGTTAACAGCAAACAACCAAAAAATAATGAAAATGTATTTTGTTCAAATGTTCAAATTGTTCGTGTTTGCGATCGTTCTGGGCGCAAACGGTGAGTGGAGCAGCATAGGTGCTGTGAGCCGGACCTGCGTGGGCGCCTGGGCATTTGAAGTAATCGAGGGATGAGGGGGTGGGAGGCCACAGCGTAGAGTGGAAAAAAGCGGTGGCACTCATTGTTCACCGGTGCCACAGCGATTTAGACAGAATTTGCGCAATGGATATTTTGCAATTTTTTGTAATCTGCTAAAGCGCATGGCGTGACGAGAGGCCACTTCCTTGAGCAATCATTCGTCATGTCCAGGTAGCTTCTTAAAAAGAGCTATGTATTTGGCTCAGTGGGCTTTTACCTGGTAAAAATACAAATTGCAGTTGCTTTCCTACTACTACTAAACGCGTGTTTTTAAACGTGGAGAGCAAAAAAACCGGAGGTCACGGAAGAAAAATCCACACAAGCACGGGGAGGGGGAGGGACAGACATGCAAACTTCAAACATGCAACAGGCATCATCAGTGTCGGGATGTAACCCACGACTTCCTGTATACCAGGCGAGGTAGTTAGCATCTCGTCACACGCAAATACACAGCAGGCATCGTCGCGGCCCTCTGACCGACACCGCGCTGCTGCGCGGGGTTCGTCCTCTCGCTCGGAGAGAGGTCATTCGGGGCTGCGACGTTCGCTTCGAGTCCCCGCGGACAGCGCAACGACGAGACCACCACACCTTGCGCTTCAGCAGAATACGAAAATATTGCGCAACGTTCTGCGTTGACAAATGTGGTCCCCCTTTTGTTTGTCTGCTCCCCGCTGCGTGTCCCCCCCCCCCTCCTCTTCCCCCGCTCATCTCTCGAGTATAAGGGTCGGAACTGATGGTGCAAGCTGAACTTGTCTACTTTATTTATTGAAGGGGTGCCACTGTGACGAGATGCTATCCTCCTCGCCCGGTATGTAGGAGATGAGGGGTTCGATCCCGACCCTGACGCCTGTATATATGTGTGGAGTTTGCACGTCCTCCCCGTGGTCGGGTGAATTGATTCTCCGCGTCCTCCAGTTTTTCCCTCCACATTTAGAAAATGCGTTTCGAGTGTTTACATTATTTTGCTGCTGTAAATGTCCAAATGATAAGCCACTTTGTTGAGCCTTCATATCTGCCAAGCTTGCTTTTGAAAAATAAATTAATACTCAGTGGGCTTTTCAGAAAACTCGTTTTTTTGGATTTTTTTGTGTTAAGCAAATTTGTCCACTTTTTTTCTGCTTTTGAGTTTTACCCTCCTAAATAAACTCTACTGACCACCGACGTTTGTCAAAGACTTAAACCCCTTGGCCCCATCTCCCTGGGAATGAGGAAGGCGCTGCTGGCTGTGTGCACGGTGTGGGGTCAAGGCCACCGTTGAATGGGGATGAAGTAAATTTGTGAACGCGTGAAGGACAGAGCGTGGTGGCTGTCGGTCGGTCGGTTGGTTGCGGGGACTGCATTTGGGGAAGCCCTGCCCCATGGAGTGGTGGTTCTCAACCGGGGGGTACGTGGACCCCTGGGGGGGTACACGTGGCAATGTCCCAGGGGGGTACGCGAGATGATTTATAAATATCTGGAATTCTATCAAACATGAAGAGTCATCGGTGAATAATCATGTTGTGTGAATCTGCGAATATAAAAATAACTACGATAAAATGTAAATATACGGTAACCTAGAACGTTATAAAATACCTTTCTAAACTCAGTGATGGTAAACAATATGGTTGCCAAGAGTAACCAGCAAGAGTGAACAAATTAAGTCTTTACACTTTAGTTCTATTGGGTAAAGTCACGTAGGTGAAAATAAAATAACAAAAAATCACGACGTTCCGGCCACAACACAAGCGGCCTTCATCAGGTAAAGGGACGAGACTGTCTGGAGGACAGCGCTGGAGTGAGAGAAGCCATGCTTAGATCACGACCATTAAGCTGTGTGAGAAGAAAACACAAAGCGCCTTGACAAAGGAATTAGCATATAATTTAGCATTGAAATGGCTCATTGAAATAGCTAAGTTAAAGTCAGAGCATATACATTCACCGAGGCACGTAGTACTCATCAAACAGGAGAATTTAGCGAAACACAACCACGCTCAGACAGCGGACCTTTAAACTGTGTGCGAGCAAACAAGGTGTTCTGACAAAGAAATTAGCATAAAAATTAGCATTTGATTGGCGGATTTTAGGAAAGAGGTGTTGTACGTGCCGGTGGACTTGCCGTTTGGTGCGGGGGAAGGGGGGGAGGGGGAGTTTACCTATTGATGGTGTGAAAAGGGAATTTATAAGAGCTGCGAAAGTTTGGGGTACCACTACTTGAAAAAAATATACTGTACCATTGAAATTAGTTTAATGTTTAGTTCGATTTAGAACATCTTTCCAATGGTTGCTTAATTTGAAACCATCCTCTCGGTTGAAATTGTGTCTGTGTTTGTAGATCTGAATTGCTTCATGAACAAATCTCTGATAAAAGCCCGTGGGTTTGCAAAGAACCTTGGTATCGGAGAAAATTATATCGTGATCACCCACAGCGTTTTAACAGTGATCAGCCACGGTAGAAGAATTCGTTTTGCCGTGTTTCAAATCTGATTTGTGCTCGCGAATTCGGTCAGAGACATGTCGCTTTGCCTCCCCGATATAGCAATCACCGCAGGTACAACTCATTTTGTAAACCCCGGGGTACTGTAAATCAGGAATGACATCCTTCACGGATGGGATCAGATCACGAATTTTGTGTACTGTATTGAACCGGACCTGGATCTTGTGTTTGTTTAGAATTTTGGAAATCTTTTTAGTAACGCCTGCTCTATATGGAAGTGTGATGGTTTTGACCGGAGTATCAAGTGGTTGTTTCTGTATGGAGGGAGAAACAGCTTGGCGGATGGTACGGTCAGAGTAACCATTCCTTTTCAGGGCCAGGTGTACATGTTTTAATTCACTGGTCAGGTGGTGTTGGTCCGAAATGCAATGAGCCCTATGGAATAAAGTTTTGATGAGATAATTATTTTGGGCTGGGTGGTGGTGGGAATCAGATTTCAAGTAGGAATCTGTGTGGGTGGGTTTCCTGTAGACAGAATGCCCCAATGAGCCATCAGGTCTCCTCTCAAACAGAACATCTAAGAATGGTAGCTTGCCATCTTTCTCCACTTCCATGGTGAATTTGATGGCGGGATGTCTGGAATTGATGTGGTGTAGGAAAAGGTTCAGAGCTGGGAGGCCATGTGGCCAAATGACGAAAGTGTCATCCACATATCTCTTCCACAGGGAAGGTCTGAGGGTGGAAGTCTGGATGGCGTCTGATTCAAATTTCTCCATGAAAATATTGGCTATCACTGGTGATAAGGGGGATCCCATGGGGGTACCCTCATTTTGTTTGTAGAAGGAGCCATTCCAAGTAAAGTAGGTATTGTTGAGGCAGTGCCTAACCAATGCAGGTGTGTCGGGGTCTAGTCCATGTTGGACCAACTTTTCAATTATTTCAATGGTTTCAGGCACTGGGACCTTGGTGAACAAAGAGACCACATCGAAGCTGACAAGGATATCGTCAGGGGACACTACAACGTCTTTGACCATAGAGACCAATTGGGCTGAGTTAAGTACTGCTGAGGCGGTCTTTCCAGTGAAAGGCAGCAAGGTATCTGACAGAAAACGGGCTAGTCTATAGGTAGGGGAGTTGATCGTGGATACGATGGGTCGAAGTGGGGTGCCTTCTTTATGAATCTTGGGAAAACCATAGAATCTAGGGGGTCTTGCAGCAGAAGGTTTTCGGGAGGGACGTTTAGTTGGGTCGATTAGGGAGGTCGAACTTGTGATGATCTTGTTGGTTTTTATCGCTAGGCTATTAGTAGGGTTATTTTTTATCTTTGAGTAACTTCCATCGTTGAGCATATTCTGAATTTTGTTGTTGTATGAATCTTTATCCATAATAACAGTAGCGTTGCCTTTATCGGCTGAGAGGATGACTATATCACTTCTGTTTTTTTAAATTCGCGAGTTCAGAGCGTTCATTTTTGCTAATGTTACTAAGCATTCTTAAGAATACTGGCTATTTCAGCTCTCGCAACGTCTGCTTGGATGTGTCCTACGCCTTTGAGGGCTACATCGACCTGAGATATGATATCATCTATTGGTATGTGTTTTGGGGTGACAGCAAAATTTAGTCCCCTAGCCAGTACTGTTTTCAGATTGTCCGAAATCGGGGTGCTACTCTGATTAATGACGATTTTGTTAACATCTAGTTTTGTTATATGTGGAACTGGGTTCTTCTTTGATAGGTGGTTGAATTTAGAAATCAGGTGAGCTTTACATTTGACTGACAGTGACTCAGCAGAAGAAGCAGTCATGTTGTCTACGTGATTCCAATCAGAAGGTGACATTTTTTGTGTTAACATTAAATGAGCTTGTAGGAGAGTCCTGTCTAAAGTATCGAGTTCAAATCGGAGTAGCCTTATCCTCTCTGAGATTAAAGATAGGCTGGCCTTAAGCAGAATCTGTTTAGAATTCGGAGAAGATATAAGGGGTACCTCTGTGGATGTGTACACTTTAACTTAGCTATTTCAATGAGCCATTTCAATGCTAAATTATATGCTAATTCCTTTGTCAAGGCGCTTTGTGTTTTTCTTCTCACACAGCTTAAAGGTCGTGATCTAAGCATGGCTTCTCTCACTCCAGCGCTGTCCTCCAGACAGTCTCGTCCCTTTACCTGATGAAGGCCGCTTGTGTTGTGGCCGAAACGTCGTGATTTTTTGTTATTTTATTTTCACCTACGTGACTTTACCCAATAGAACCAAAGAGTATGGATCCTATCAGTCACGAAAGCTTTAAATCTAAAATTAAGTCTTGCTTTGCAGTTCCTAGCTACTTAAAGATACATCACGAAATGGACAAATGATTAAAATATTTATGCTCATTATTCATACATTTATATCTTAGAACCGTATTGGGTCGGGCAAAGTGCTCAGTTGAGACAAAATTCAACGAGTAGGGTAACAGTAGCAGCAACATAAGGTTGAGAACAACTGCCATAGACAATGACGACGATGACAATGATTAATTTTAGAATATTATTTAATGATTAAGATGTAACCCAGACAACACCTTCCCTCAGAACCCACAAATGGACGGAATTGGCGGAATGGTTTCACTTTGGAAACCCGGCCCACTGCCCCCCCCCCCACCACCCCACCAACATTTCGTCACCACTCCGGACTGTTGCACGCACTCAAGGAACTCCGTGACTTCGCCGGTGGAATCAACGACAGCACGCGGCTGTGACGACCACGAGCAGCGCGCCCAGGGAGAGCCCAGACATGGCGAGGGCCGCGCGCCCGGCAGAGTTGCCTGGCTTGGTTGACGTCTTAGCTGGTGGCTTGGTTGTGGAATTAGCTGGTGGCTTGGTTGTGGCTACATAACCTGCAGCACACACAAGGGAATGAGATTTTTTGTAAATATTGTCATCGCTCCTCTCACACAAAACAGAGAAAGTTTTTGCATGTTAAGCCTTATCCACAACTTGCAAGGCCTGGTATTGTGGCTATGCATGCCTGCGATCCAGCGCTGTGGAGTCAACGAGAGTTGGTGGACCACGTATGTTTGTTGAACTTCTTTCGCACCGTACATAGCCAACCATGCTTATCGGAGGTTCAGGTGTCACACACAAACATTGTAAAACTCCCTCCACATGGATGTCGAGGAGGTGCCCCCATATCCTTGGCTCACCAGGAGAAGGTGGCACAGCAAGGTGCGGACTGTAGTATTACCTATCTGGCCCATCTGTATGAGACAGAGTGTTGTCCCCTGGATACACATGTTGGGGTTTCTCTGGGCCCTCGCACACGCGTGAGCACGAGGTTTTGTCGCTGACGTACGTGCGGAAGGAGGTTTGTGGGCTTCGATGGCGCCGGTGGATCATTGTGACTGGGCGCTGCCGGCATGGAGCAGGTCTCTGGGTGATTTCCAAAGGTCACGAAGGCCACCCAAAGGCGATTGCCATGCGATCGTTAATATAATGGAGTTAATTCGGTGTTTGCGCCATACTTCACAAGGCTCGTGTGAAGGGAGGCGCTGCCTGTCACGGTAGATTATGAGTTGGGGAAGCGGTATTTGGCAGTTAGCGTGATGCGCTGCGAACCTGGCGACCCGCGTTTGTTTCCTGCTCATGCCCATCAACACCGGTGACGATTTTGTGAACTGTTCCTGAGCCTCCCCTAGGTCCACTCAGCCTCAAATGAGTACCTGGAGTTGTGTGAAAACATTGCGGCTAGGGAAACAAAAGCGACCGGGCGTGGTTCTGGCCACCCACTCCCTTGTGTGCCACGGTACCGGCCTTCAGAGTTGTTGCTACTCGCTAACAACACTTGCCCCACCAGTCGAAGGCTATATGGGGGATGTTTCTGTTTCAGGAGCGGGACATGTTGCAGGTAATTTTCTGTCCACATTGAGATGCTTGACCAATACCAGTCACATTGGAAGAAAACGGAGCACTCAGAGGAAACCCATGCAGATGAGGGGGGAAGTTACAGACCAACACACGGAAAGGCACCTGAGTGGGAAATCAATCCCAGCCACTTGTGGGTGGACCACCACTGCACTCGTGAACTCACCTGAGGCATTGACCTTTACCGACTGCACGTTCATTTGCCATTCGTGTTTCGTCTTGACCACGGTCGCTCTGTGGGGTGGACACACAGGTGAAGCGTGCAACAACTTGAGGCCTCGCCTCCACAGAGTCGCCAGTGTGAGCTTACACGTGATGAATCTTACGTACAATTGTGCACTGCTGCTATGTGTTGCTGTGATTGCTACAGAGAGTCAGATTTTTTTTTAGTATGAGTGACGGTGATGATCAGAGATACAGTGAGGGAAAAAAAGTATTTGTACCCCTGCTGATTGTCTACGTTTGCCCACTGACAAAGAAATGATCAGTCTATATTTTTAATGGTACGTTTATTTGAACAGTGAGAGACAGAATAACAACAACAAAATCCAGAAAAACGCATGTCAAAAATTTTATAAATTGATTTGCATTTTAATGAGGGAAATAAGTATTTGACCCGTCTGCAAAACATGACTTAGTACTTGGTGGCAAAACCCTTGTTGGCAATCACAGAGGTCAGACGTTTCTTGAAGTTGGCCACCAGGTTTGCACACATCTCAGAAGGGATTTTGTCCCACTCTTTGCAGATCTTCTCCGAGTAATTAAGGTTTCGAGGCTGACGTTTGGCAACTCGAACCTTCAGCTCCCGCCACAGATTTTCTATGGGATAAAGGTCTGGAGACTGGCTAGGCCACTCCAGGACCTTAATGTGCTTCTTCTTCACCCACTCCTTTGTTGCCTTGTCCGTGTGTTTTGGGTCATTGTCATGCTGAAATACCCATCCACGACCCATTTTCAATGCCCTGGCTGAGGAAAGGAGGTTCTCACCCAAGATTTGACGGTACATGGCCCCGTCCATCGTCCCTTTGATGCGGTGAAGTTGTCCTGTCCCCTTAGCAGAAAACACCCCCAAAGCATAATGTTTCCACCTCCATGTATGACGGTGGGGATGGTGTTCTTGGGGTTATAGGCACCATTCCTCCTCCTCCAAACACGGCGAGTTGAGTTGATGCCAAAGAGCTCCATTTTGGTTTCATTTGACCACAACACTTTCACCCAGTTGTCTTCTGAATCATTCAGATGTTCATTGGCAAACTTCAGACGGGCATGTATATGTGCTTTCTTGAGCAGGGGGACCTTGCGGGTGCTGCAGGATTTCAGTCCTTCACGGTGTAGCGTGTTACCAATTGTTTTCTTGGTGACTATGGTCCCAGCTGCCTTGAGATCATTGACAAGATCCTCCCGTGTAGTTCTGGGCTGATTCCTCACCGTTCTCATGATCATTGCAACTCCACGAGGTGAGATCTTGCATGGAGTCCCAGGCCGAGGGAGATTGACAGTTCTTTTGTGTTTCTTCCATTTGCAAATAATCGCACCAACTGTTGTCACCTTCTCACCAAGCTGCTTGGCAATGGTCTTGTAGCCCATTCCAGCCTTGTGTAGGTCTACAATCTTGTCCCTGACATCCTTGGAGAGCTCTTTGGTCTTGGCCATGGTGGAGAGTTGGGAATCTCATTGATTGATTGCTTCTGTGGACAGGTGTCTTTTATACAGGTAACAAGCTGAGATTAGGAGCACTTCCTTTAAGAGTGTGCTCCTAATTTCAGCTCGTTACCTGTATAAAAGACACCTGGGAGCCAGAAATCTTTCTGATTGAGAGGGTGTCAAATACTTATTTCCCTCATTAAAATGCAAATCAATTTATAACATCTTTGACATGCATTTTCTGGATTTTTTTGTTGTTATTCTGTCTCACACTGTTCAAATAAACCTACCATTAAAATTATAGACTGATCATTTCTTTGTCAGTGGGCAAACGTACAAAATCAGCAGGGGATCAAATACTTTTTTCCCTCACTGTAGGGACCCCAAGCCTCACGTGCACAGCAGGCCATGCCCAGCTATGTGTCGACTATTCAGAGTATGGGGCGGACTCTGCTGAGGGACTGAGCTGAGGTGTTGTGTGACGTGGAGGGTGATAGGGGGCGTGTCTGGTCATGGTGGCTGGCACGCAAACGCCCCTCGGAAGAACGCTTTGAAATAACCTCTGGTGCTCATCTGTTGTGGAGTCTCCCACTTCTCAGAACACAACGCAGAGTGTCTTCTCGTCATCGTCTCAGATCTCTCTTATCTTTGTTTTCTATTTAGCCGACCTGTCCCCCTAGTAACGAGGACCAGCTACACCTCCATGGAGTCGCCGATGTGGAATCATAAACAAAAGTCGTCGCGTGGAACCAATCCCCGATATTCTTGGGGAGAGGACGTCCATCGAAGGACAATGCAACCGCTTAGTGGCCAAAAAACGCCGATATTTAAAACCAAATAACCGGAGATTACTCGGTGGAGATGACGTAGAGCAGGATCTTACCCCCTAGATGCGAAACTTTGACAGGACCCTCCTGAGAAAAGGGTCTTGAGATTTGGCGAGACTCTCCCAGGTAGACAAGCGGAGTAATATTAAAGGAAAGGAGTTGCAGTCCAAGGTAAGCCTTTGAACGTGAACTCTGTCACCTCAACACAGCGCATAACGCTTCAGGGAATTGCTCCGTTACAATGCACCACACCGAACCCCTTCTACCCGCTCCTCTTGTCCTCTTCTCTGTCCTTTCTGGAACCTTAAAGGCCTCTCCACCAATCTCCCTTTGTCTTCCCTACCGGTCTCCGCGTTGTAACAGGCACGTTCCGCATTATAATTGGGCACGTTCCGCGTTATAACATCACATAACGGCAACATAAACGTTCCCTAACGGAAGAACCGTGTTATGGCGAAAACGCGTTGTAGTGTGAACACCGTCACGAATTAAGCGAGGACTCACCGTATCCCTTCATAGGGTTCTCTAGGCATTCCTTACACCAATCATATTTTTATTTACCCGGTATAAGACCCATTGAGCTATATGGATATTTTGCAGAAGCGATCTGGCCACAATTGATAGCTCATCGAAGTGGCTGATGTGGAAATTAATAGCAGCCAAATACTCTAAATATGTGGCCATTCTAAATGTGGAGGGAAAAACTGGAGGACCCGGAGAAAAATTCACCTGACCACATTGAGAGAGACATGCACACTCCAAATATATAGGCGTCGGGGTCGGGATCGAACCCACAGCTTCCTGTATACCAGGCGAAGGTAGTTAACATCTGGTAGCCACTTTGGCGTGTAATTAGTACTAATATACATAATAATCCAGTGGGCTGTGTGCGTAAGAGTGCCCTGTGACGGTGAACTCACACAAACACTACGGAGCTGGGAGGGTTTGTAGTCGGCGGGATCCAAAACAAGCTCAGGTTCGTCTTGGAGGTGCTGGTGGAGTGCGTCACCGCGGCCTTTGGCACGGAATTGCACTGCGAGACACAGAAACAAAACGAGAATGGACATTGTTATTGAAGCTGGAATGAACCCAATGAGCCTATGGAGCCCTTTGTTGGCTGTTGTACAGCCCAGACCAGGTTGGCAATGATGGAAACGTGCACAGGATGACCACGTGCCCCAACCGTGTTTATCCCCCGTCCCTCGCCTCGCCTTGAGTTAAAGGGGCTATGCGTGCTTAGAATGGGCCAATGTCCAGCCTGAAACATCCCGAACCCGCGCATTAACCACCCACCACATTCTATTCATTTCGTTACGAATTGCCATGTTTTGATACTTGACAAACCTCACTAATTGGCTGTGTCGGGTGGTGGCAGATTAAACGACATCCGCCAAGAGTGAGGATCAAGAACCAAAAGGAGTGATGGCAGGACCCAAAGAGTGACTAACGTAGGCGGTGATGAGAAGGAAACTGGCACTGTGGGCACACAACATGTAGGATGGAAATTAAAAGTGTTGTTCAGAAATATGAAAGGAACAAGAACGAGAGAAAGACCTCAGACAATGGCTTGACGACGACATAAGAGATTGGTGCTAGCAAGATGTGGCTACTACTTGAGCAAGTTGCGCAAGACAGTGGAAAGTGGAAACATGACGAGATGTGCAGTGGACACCTCCGGGCTATCTGCCCATGGATCGTGATTATGAGGATGATCTTCTTTGGTTCTTTCGGTAAAGTCGCTCCAGCGCTGTCCTCCAGACAGTCTCGTACCTTCACCTGATGAAGGCCGCTTGTGTTGTGGCCGAAACGTCGTGAGAATATTATTGTGTTATTTTATTTTATCAATTTATTATTTTATTCTCATTCTACGTGACTTTACCGAACGAACCAAAGAAGATGAATCCTTGCAGTCACGAAAGCTTTAAATCGAAATTCATGAGGATGATGTCAACCAAGGGATGAGTCACCAGCACGAAGATGTTGTCTGCAGGTGGGGTGTCCCATGTGCCCACGATGGTCGTGGTGTCGGGTATTCGCGCTTGCAGGAAGTAGCCCTTGAAGGTGCCCACGATGGTGACTGCGGACAGACACAAGGAGGCGACAATTTGTGAGACGCTCGCAGCCCCCCCACCACCTTAGCTCGGCTGTCGCGCTTCTCGCCCCTTTCGTGACACGAGCTGTGGCTGGGATGACTCCACAGTAAAAGTGGACAATCCGGTTCGTTTTAAATTCCCCGTGATTTTAAGCCCAGCGCTCTCTTGAATTGGAGACGGACCGGGCTCTCGGGGACAAGTCGGCTTAGCCACTGGAGACTCCACGCAGACATTTTTCTCAGCGCGAGGTTCTATCAGAACTCCGCCATTTCTTTGTTCATGATCATTTGCAAAAGTCCGTCCGTCACAACTTTGGATCTCCCAAATGGGTCGTCGGGGGGGATAACACACAGAGCACTGCGGTATTGAAATTCAACAGTCCTGGCACCAAATGTCGATACAGTGCATATCAACCATCCCCCATGTCCAAAGGAAATGTGCGAAACACAGACAGTCCTCAACTTAAGAGCATTTACGAACACCCGACGTACGAACTAGCTTCCATGAAATATATTTATTTTGACGTTGACTTAAAACGCGAACTCGCACTTGCAAACTGATCCACGGGAACAATTTTGTTCGGCGGAGCGATCCTGCGCGAGATGTCATGGGTCAATCTTGCGCTGGGAGTGTTTGTGCGTATGTGAAAGTGTGTGTGTGAGAGAGAGCGTGTGTGTGTGAAAGTGTGTGTGTGTGTGAGAGAGAGGGCGGTGTGTGTATGGGTTGCGGTGGCGCATTGGTTAGCGCGCTGCGCTATGAATCCGGTGACCCGAGTTCGATTTCCGCTCACGGCCAACACCGGTGGCGATAATCCGAACCGCTCCTTGGCCTCCCCGAGGTCGACTCAGCCCCAAATGAGTGCCTGGTGCAGTGTGTAAATATTTCTACCACGGAGACGAAGGCGGCCGGGCGTGGTGCTTCCCGCTCACCCCCTCGTGTGCCGTGCCGGCCTTCATAGGCGCTGCTCTCCAACAATGTGTTAAAGCTAAGTGGGGGATCGGTGGAGTGTGTGTGCGTACGTATCCTGTGTGTGTTTATGTGTGTGCGTGCATGCCCTGTGTGTGTGTCTGTGTGTGCATCTGTGTGTGCGCCCCGTGTGTCTGTGTGAGTGCAATTTTGGTGACTAATTGCGTCCCTTCCGACAAGCACACCAGCATCAGGACTCAAGGTAAGTGAAAATAAACGGAATTTGTACATGTTATGTTACTTTATTTTGCGTTTATTTTTACTGTACAGTAGTTTTGTTCACAGTGTTACATGCAAATGTACAATATTTATTCTCCATTAGTTTAACTGCTTCCATTTTTTGTTGAACCGTAACAAATTGCATAGCAATGATCGTGTGTCCAATACGGTACGCTATTACGTTTTGACTTACGAACTAATCTTCGTTGGTTCTTTCGGTAAAGTCACGTAGAATGAGAATAAAATAATAAACTAATAAAATAAAATAACACGATAAAATTCTCACGACGTTTCGGCCACAACACAAGTAGCCTTCTTCAGGTGAAGGAACAGAACTGTCGGACGACAGAGCTTCGTCCCGACAGTTCTGTTCCTTCACCTGAAGAAGGCTACTTGTGTTGTGGCCGAAACGTCGTGAGAATTGTATTGCGTTATTTTATTATTTTATTCTCATTCTACGTGACTTAACCGAAAGAACCAAAGAAGATGAATCCTTGCAGTCACGAAAGCTTTAATGACGAATAATCGTAAATCGAGGCTGCCCTGTCGTAATTGAGTAGAGTACAACTCAGTAGCGTCTGCTCGTTTGCCAAGCGACTCTATAGCTGAGTGAGTGAGCGGTCCGTGGTGGTTGAACGCCGTGCAGATGAGGAGCGGTCAGTCCGGTCGACTGAGTCCTCGATACGGGCTGGAGGAATCCGCACCTGCGACTAGCACGGTTGGCTACGTACGGTGTGAAAGAAGCTCAACGTACGGACAGTCGACGAGCGGAGGGAGTTGTGTCGGGGTGGTGGTGGGTGGTGGGGTCATTCACTCACCGTTAACCTTGGTGCCAGAGGTGAAGGTGCTGCTGTTGGTGACGATGGAGTAGGGTGTGCCGGTCAGTGTGTTGGGGTCGTGCTGTGGAACCATATCGGTGCAGGCAGATGATGGAGCTCCACCAGGGAAGCCCTGAGTTCCGTGCAGACCCACCAACCCCACCATCCACACAGCCAGCAGCGCCTCCATCATTCGCAGAGAGAGACAAGGCCGCGGCGTTTAAGTCGACTACAAATGTTAGTGGTCAAAATTAATTTATTTCGGATAGTAAAACTCAAAAACTTTGAGCAAAAATAAATGCTGGGGCCAAATTTTAAAATATAAGCCGGCGAAGGTTAACAGCAAACAACCAAAAAATAATGAAAATGTATTTTGTTCAAATGTTCAAATTGTTCGTGTTTGCGATCGTTCTGGGCGCAAACGGTGAGGGGAGCAGCATAGGTGCTGTGAGCCGGACCTGCGTGGGCGCCTGGGCATTTGAAGTAATCGAGGGATGAGGGGGTGGGGGGCCACAGCGTAGAGTGGAAAAAAGCGGTGGCACTCATTGTTCACCGGTGCCACAGCGATTTAGACAGAATTTGCGCAATGGATATTTTGCAATTTTTTGTAATCTGCTAAAGCGCATGGCGTGACGAGAGGCCACTTCCTTGAGCAATCATTCGTCATGTCCAGGTAGCTTCTTAAAAAGAGCTATGTATTTGGCTCAGTGGGCTTTTACCTGGTAAAAATACAAATTGCAGTTGCTTTCCTACTACTACTAAACGCGTGTTTTTAAACGTGGAGAGCAAAAAAACCGGAGGTCACGGAAGAAAAATCCACACAAGCACGGGGAGGGGGAGGGACAGACATGCAAACTACAAACATGCAACAGGCATCATCAGTGTCGGGATGTAACCCACGACTTCCTGTATACCAGGCGAGGTAGTTAGCATCTCGTCACACGCAAATACACAGCAGGCATCGTCGCGGCCCTCTGACCGACACCGCGCTGCTGCGCGGGGTTCGTCCTCTCGCTCGGAGAGAGGTCATTCGGGGCTGCGACGTTCGCTTCGAGTCCCCGCGGACAGCGCAACGACGAGACCACCACACCTTGCGCTTCAGCAGAATACGAAAATATTGCGCAACGTTCTGCGTTGACAAAAGTGGTCCCCCTTTTGTTTGTCTGCTCCCCGCTGCGTGTCCCCCCCCCCCTCCTCTTCCCCCGCTCATCTCTCGAGTATAAGGGTCGGAACTGATGGTGCAAGCTGAACTTGTCTACTTTATTTATTGAAGGGGTGCCACTGTGACGAGATGCTATCCTCCTCGCCCGGTATGTAGGAGATCAGGGGTTCGATCCCGACCCTGACGCCTGTATATATGTGGAGTTTGCACGTCCTCCCCGTGGTCGGGTGAATTGATTCTCCGCGTCCTCCAGTTTTTCCCTCCACATTTAGAAAATGCGTTTCGAGTGTTTAGATTATTTTGCTGCTGTAAATGTCCAAATGATAAGCCACTTTGTTGAGCCTTCATATCTGCCCAGCTTGCTTTTGAAAAATAAATTAATACTCAGTGGGCTTTTCAGAAAACTCGTTTTTTTGCATTTTTTTGTGTTAAGCAAATTTGTCCACTATTTTTTCTGCTTTTGAGTTTTACCCTCCTAAATAAACTCTACTGACCACCGACATTTGTCAAAGACTTAAACCCCTTGGCCCCATCTCCCTGGAAATGAGGAAGGCGCTGCTGGCTGTGTGCACGGTGTGGGGTTGGTGGGTCTGCACGGAGTTCAAGGCCACCGTTGAATTGGGATGAAGTAAATTCGTGAACGCGTGAAGGACTGAGCGTGGTGGCTGTCGGTCGGTCGGTCGGTTGGTTGCGGGGACTGCATTTGGGGAAGCCCTGCCCCATGGAGTGGTGGTTCTCAACCGGGGGTACGTGGTCCCCTGGGGGGTACACGTGGCAATGTCCCAGGGGAGTACGCGAGATGATTTATAAATATCTGGAATTCTATCATACGTGAAGAGTCATCGGTGAATAATCATGTTGTGTGAATCTGCGAATATAAAAATAACTACGATAAAATGTAAATATACGGTAACCTAGAACGTTATACAATACCTTTCTAAACTCAGTGATGGTAAACAATATGGTTGCCAAGAGTAACCAGCAAGAGTGAACAAATTAAGTCTTTACACTTTAGTTCTATTGGGTAAAGTCACGTAGGTGAAAATAAAATAACAAAAAATCACGACGTTTCGGCCACAACACAAGCGGCCTTCATCAGGTAAAGGGACGAGACTGTCTGGAGGACAGCGCTGGAGTGAGAGAAGCCATGCTTAGATCACGACCTTTAAGCTGTGTGAGAAGAAAAACACAAAGCGCCTTGACAAAGGAATTAGCATATAATTTAGCATTGAAATGGCTCATTGAAATAGCTAAGTTAAAATATACACATCCGCAGAAGTACCCCTTGACAAAGGAATTAGCATAGAATTTAGCATTGAAATAGCTGAGTGATTAGCTTGTAACTGGTCACAGAAATAGCTATGTTAAAGTCAGAGCATATACATTCACCGAGGCACCTAGTACTCATCAAACAGGAGAATTTAGCGAAACACAACCACGCTCAGACAGCGGACCTTTAAACTGTGTGCGAGCAAACAAGGTGTTCTGACAAAGAAATTAGCATAAAAATTAGCATTTGATTGGCGGATTTTAGGAAAGAGGTGGTGTACGTGCCGGTGGACTTGCCGTTTGGCGCGGGGGAAGGGGGGGAGGGGGAGTTTACCTATTGATGGTGTGAAAAGGGAATTTATAAGAGCTGCGAAAGTTTGGGGTACCACTACTTGAAAAAAATATACTGTACCATTGAAATTAGTTTAATGTTTAGTTCGATTTAGAACATCTTTCCAATGGTTGCTTAATTTGAAACCATCCTCTCGGTTGAAATTGTGTCTGTGTTTGTAGATCTGAATTGCTTCATGAACAAATCTCTGATAAAAGCCCGTGGGTTTGCAAAGAACCTTGGTATCGGAGAAAATTATATCGTGATCACCCACAGCGTTTTAACAGTGATCAGCCACGGTAGAAGAATTCGTTTTGCCGTGTTTCAAATCTGATTTGTGCTCGCGAATTCGGTCAGAGACATGTCGCTTTGCCTCCCCGATATAGCAATCACCGCAGGTACAACTCATTTTGTAAACCCCGGGGTACTGTAAATCAGGAATGACATCCTTCACGGATGGGATCAGATCACGAATTTTGTGTACTGTATTGAACCGGACCTGGATCTTGTGTTTGTTTAGAATTTTGGAAATCTTTTTAGTAACGCCTGCTATATATGGAAGTGTGATGGTTTTGACCGGAGTATCAAGTGGTTGTTTCTGTATGGAGGGAGAAACAGCTTGGCGGATGGTACGGTCAGAGTAACCATTCCTTTTCAGGGCCAGGTGTACATGTTTTAATTCACTGGTCAGGTGGTGTTGGTCTGAAATGCAATGAGCCCTATGGAATAAAGTTTTGATGAGAGAATTATTTTGGGCTGGGTGGTGGTGGGAATCAGATTTCAAGTAGGAATCTGTGTGGGTGGGTTTCCTGTAGACAGAATGCCCCAATGAGCCATCAGGTCTCCTCTCAAACAGAACATCTAAGAATGGTAGCTTGCCATCTTTCTCCACTTCCATGGTGAATTTGATGGCGGGATGTCTGGAATTGATGTGGTGTAGGAAAAGGTTCAGAGCTGGGAGGCCATGTGGCCAAATGACGAAAGTGTCATCCACATATCTCTTCCACAGGGAAGGTCTGAGGGTGGAAGTCTGGATGGCGTCTGATTCAAATTTCTCCATGAAAATATTGGCTATCACTGGTGATAAGGGGGATCCCATGGGGGTACCCTCATTTTGTTTGTAGAAGGAGCCATTCCAAGTAAAGTAGGTATTGTTGAGGCAGTGCCTAACCAGTGCAGGTGTGTCGGGGTCTAGTCCATGTTGGACCAACTTTTCAATTATTTCAATGGTTTCAGGTACTGGGACCTTGGTGAACAAAGAGACCACATCGAAGCTGACAAGGATATCGTCAGGGGACACTACAACGTCTTTGACCATAGAGACCAATTGGGCTGAGTTAACTACTACTGAGGCGGTCATGCCAGTGAAAGGCAGCAAGGTATCTGACAGAAAACGGGCTAGTCTATAGGTAGGGGAGTTGATCGTGGATACGATGGGTCGAAGTGGGGTGCCTTCTTTATGAATCTTGGGAAGACCATAGAATCTAGGGGGTCTTGCAGCAGAAGGTTTTAGGGAGGGACGTTTAGTTGGGTCGATTAGGGAGGTCGAACTTGTGATGATCTTGTTGGTTTTTATCGCTAGGCTATTAGTAGGGTTATTTTTTTATTTTTGAGTAACTTCCATCGTTGAGCATATTCTGAATTTTGTTGTTGTATGAATCTTTATCCATAATAACAGTAGCGTTGCCTTTATCGGCTGAGAGGATGACTATATCACTTCTGTTTTTTTAAATTCGCGAGTTCAGAGCGTTCATTTTTGCTAATGTTACTAAGCATTCTTAAGAATAGTGGCTATTTCAGCTCTCGCAACGTCTGCTTGGATGTGTCCTACGCCTTTGAGGGCTACATCGACCTGAGATATGATATCATCTATTGGTATGTGTTTTGGGGTGACAGCAAAATTTAGTCCCCTAGCCAGTACTGTTTTCAGATTGTCCGAAATCGGGGTGCTACTCTGATTAATGACGATTTTGTTAACATCTAGTTTTGTTATATGTGGAACTGGGTTTTTCTTTGATAGGTGGTTGAATTTAGAAATCAGGTTAGCTTTACATTTGACTGACAGTGACTCAGCAGAAGAAGCAGTCATGTTGTCTACGTGATTCCAATCAGAAGGTGACATTTTTTGTGTTAACATTAAATGAGCTTGTAGGAGAGTCCTGTCTAAAGTATCGAGTTCAAATCGGAGTAGCCTTATCCTCTCTGAGATTAAAGATAGGCTGGCCTTAAGCAGAATCTGTTTAGAATTCGGAGAAGATACAAGGGGTACCTCTGCGGATGTGTACACTTTAACTTAGCTATTTCAATGAGCCATTTCAATGCTAAATTATATGCTAATTCCTTTTTCAAGGCGCTTTGTGTTTTTCTTCTCACACAGCATAAAGGTCGTGATCTAAGCGTGGCTTCTCTCACTCCAGCGCTGTCCTCCAGACAGTCTCGTCCCTTTACCTGATGAAGGCCGCTTGTGTTGTGGCCGAAACGTCGTGATTTTTTGTTATTTTATTTTCACCTACGTGACTTTACCCAATAGAACCAAAGAGTATGGATCCTAGCAGTCACGAAAGCTTTAAATCTAAAATTAAGTCTTGCTTTGCAGTTCCTAGCTACTTAAAGATACATCACGAAATGGACAAATGATTAAAATATTTATGCTCATTATTCATACATTTATATCTTAGAACCGTATTGGGTCGGGCAAAGTACTCAGTTGAGACAAAATTCAACGAGTAGGGTAACAGTAGCAGCAACATAAGGTTGAGAACAACTGCCATAGACAATGACGACGATGACAATGATTAATTTTAGAATATTATTTAATGATTAAGATGTAACCCAGACAACACCTTCCCTCAGAACCCACAAATGGACGGAATTGGTGGAATGGTTTCACTTTGGAAACCCGGCCCACTGCCCCCCCCCCCCACCACCCCACCAACATTTCGTCACCACTCCGGACTGTTGCACGCACTCAAGGAACTCCGTGACTTCGCCGGTGGAATCAACGACAGCACGCGGCTGTGACGACGACGAGCAGCGCGCCCAGGGAGAGCCCAGACATGGCGAGGGCCGCGCGCCCGGCAGAGTTGCCTGGCTTGGTTGACGTCTTAGCTGGTGGCTTAGTTGTGGCTACATAACCTGCAGCACACACAAGGGAATGAGATTTTTTGTAAATATTGTCATCGCTCCTCTCACACAAAACAGAGAAAGTTTTTGCATGTTAAGCCTTATCCACGACTTGCAAGGCCTGGTATTGTGGCTATGCATGCCTGCGATCCAGCGCTGTGGAGTCAACGAGAGTTGGTGGACCACGTATGTATGTTGAACTTCTTTCGCACCGTACATAGCCAACCATGCTTATCGGAGGTTCAGGTGTCACACACAAACATTGTAAAACTCCCTCCACATGGATGTCGAGGAGGTGCCCCCATATCCTTGGCTCACCAGGAGAAGGTGGCACAGCAAGGTGCGGACTGTAGTATTACCTATCTGGCCCATCTGTATGAGACAGAGTGTTGTCCCCTGGATACACATGTTGGGGTTTCTCTGGGCCCTCGCACACGCGTGAGCACGAGGTTTTGTCGCTGACGTACGTGCGGAAGGAGGTTTGTGGGCTTCGATGGCGCCGGTGGATCATTGTGACTGGGCGCTGCCGGCATGGAGCAGGTTTCTGGGTGATTTCCAAAGGTCACGAGGGCCACCCAAAGGCGGTTGCCATGCGATCGTTAATATAATGGAGTTAATTTGGTGTTTGCGCCATACTTCACAAGGCTCGTGTGAAGGGAGGCGCTGCCTGTCACGGTAGTTTATGAGTTGGGGAAGCGGTATTTGGCAGTTAGCGTGATGCGCTGCGAACCTGGCGACCCGCGTTTGTTTCCTGCTCATGCCCATCAACACCGGTGACGATTATCTGAACTGTTCCTGAGCCTCCCCTAGGTCGACTCACCCTCAAATGAGTACCTGGTGTTGTGTGAAACATTGCAGCTAGGGAAACAAAAGCGACCAGGCGTGGTTCTGGCCACCCACTCCCTTGTGTGCCACGGTACCGACCTTCAGAGTTGTTGCTACTCGCTAACAACACTTACCCGACCAGTCGAAGGCTATATGGGTGATGTTTGTGTTTCAGGAGCGGGACATGTTGCAGGTAATTTTCTGTCCACATTGAGATGCTTGACCAAT
Organism: Petromyzon marinus; assembly: GCF_048934315.1. Classification (NCBI taxonomy): domain Eukaryota; kingdom Metazoa; phylum Chordata; class Hyperoartia; order Petromyzontiformes; family Petromyzontidae; genus Petromyzon; species Petromyzon marinus. The sequence goes on from NW_027423501.1 coordinate 3,651,866, forward strand.
ACCAGTCACATTGGAAGAAAACGGAGCACTCAGAAGAATGAGGGGGGAAGTTACAGACCAACACACGGAAAGGCACCCGAGTGGGAAATCAATCCCAGCCACTTGTGGGTGGACCACCACTGCACTTGTGAACTCACCTGAGGCATTGACCTTTACCGACTGCACGTTCATTTGCCATTCGGGTTCCGTCTTGACCACGGTCGCTCTGTGGGGTGGACACACAGGTGAAGCGTGCAACAACTTGAGGCTTCGCCTCCACAGAGTCGCCAGTGTGAGCTTACACGTGATGAATCTTACATACAATTATGCACTGCTGCTATGTGCTGCTGTGATTGCTACAGAGAGTCAGATATTTTTTTAGTATAAGTGACGGTGATGATCAGAGATACAGTGAGGGAAAAAAGTATTTGTACCCCTGCTGATTGTCTACGTTTGCCCACTGACAAAGAAATGATCAGTCTATAATTTTAATGGTACGTTTATTTGAACGGTGAGAGACAGAATAACAACAACAAAATCCAGAAAAACGCATGTTAAAAATGTTATTTATTGATTTGCATTTTAATGAGGGAAATAAGTATTTGACCCATCAGCAAAACATGACTTAGTACTTGGTGGCAAAACCCTTGTTGGCAATCACAGAGGTCAGACGTTTCTTGAAGTTGGCCACCAGGTTTGCACACATCTCAGAAGGGATTTTGTCCCACTCCTCTTTGCAGATCTTCTCCGAGTAATTAAGGTTTCGAGGCTGACGTTTGGCAACTCGAACCTTCAGCTCCCTCCACAGATTTTCTATGGGATAAAGGTCTGGAGACTGGCTAGGCCACTCCAGGACCTTAATGTGCTTCTTCTTGAGCCACTCCTTTGTTGCCTTGGCCGTGTGTTTTTGGTCATTGTCATGCTGGAATACCCATCCACGACCCATTTTCAATGCCCTGGCTGAGGGAAGGAGGTTCTCACCCAATATTTGACGGTACATGGCCCTGTCCATCGTCCCTTTGATGCGGTGAAGTTGTCCTGTCCCCTTAGCAGAAAAACACCCCCAAAGCATAATGTTTCCACCTCCATGTATGACGGTGGGGATGGTGTTCTTGGGGTCATAGGCAGCATTCCTCCTCCTCCAAACACGGCGAGTTGAGTTGATGCCAAAGAGCTCCATTTTGGTTTCATTTGACCACAACACTTTCACCCAGTTGTCTTCTGAATCATTCAGATGTTAATTGGCAAACTTCAGACAGGCATGTATATGTGCTTTCTTGAGCAGGGGGACCTTGCGGGTGCTGCACGATTTCAGTCCTTCACGGCGTAGTGTGTTACCAATTGTTTTCTTGGTGACTATGGTCCCAGCTGCCTTGAGATCATTGACAAGATCCTCCCGTGTAGTTCTGGGCTGATTCCTCACCGTTCTCATGATCATTGCAACTCCACGAGGTGAGATCTTGCATGGAGTCCCAGGCCGAGGGAGATTGACAGTTCTTTTGTGTTTCTTCCATTTGCAAATAATCGCACCAACTTTTGTCACCTTCTCACCAAGCTGCTTGGCAATGGTCTTGTAGCCCATTCCAGCCTTGTGTAGGTCTACAATCTTGTCCCTGACATCCTTGGAGACCTCTTTGGTCTTGGCGATGGTGGAGAGTTTGTAATCTGATTGATTGATTGCTTCTGTGGACAGGTGTCTTTTATACAGGTAACAAGCTGAGATTAGGAGCACTTCCTTTAAGAGTGTGCTCCTAATTTCAGCTCTTTACCTGTATAAAAGACACCTGGGAGCCAGAAATCTTTCTGATTGAGAGGGTGTCAAATACTTATTTCCCTCATTAAAATGCAAATCAATTTATAACATCTTTGACATGCATTTTTCTGGATTTTTTTGTTGTTATTCTGTCTCACACTGTTCAAGTAAACCTACCATTAAAGTTATAGACTGATCATTTCTTTGTCAGTGGGCAAACGTACAAAATCAGCAGGGGATCAAATACTTTTTTCCCTCACTGTAGGGACCCCAAGCCTCACGTGCACAGCAGGCCATGCCCAGCTATGTGTCGACTATTCAGAGTATGGGGCGGACTCTGCTGAGGGACTGAGCTGAGGTGTTGTGTGACGTGGAGGGTGATAGGGGGCGTGTCTGGTCATGGTGGCTGGCACGCAAACGCCCCTCGGAAGAACGCTCTGAAATAACCTCTGGTGCTCATCTGTCGTGGAGTCTCCCACTTCTCAGAACACAACGCAGAGTGTCTTCTCGTCATCGTCTCAGAACTCTCTTATCTTTGTTGTCTATTTAGCCGACCTGTCCCCCAAGTAACGAGGACCGGCTACACCTCCATGGAGTCGCCGATGTGGAATCATAAACAAAAGTCGTCGCGTGGAACCAATCCCCAATGTTCTTGGGGAGAGGACGTCCATCAAAGGACAATGCAACCGCTTAGTGGCCAAAAAACGCCGATATTTAAAACCAAATAACCGGAGATTACTCGGTGGAGATGACGTAGAGCAGGATCTTACCCCCTAGATGCGAAACTTTGACAGGACCCTCCTGAGAAAAGGGTCTTGAGATTTGGCGAGACTCTCCCAGGGAGACAAGCGGAGTAACATTAAAGGAAAGGAGTTGCAGTCCAAGGTAAGCCTTTCAACGTGAACTCTGTCACCTCAACACAGCGCGTAATGCTTCAGGGAATTGCTCCGTTACAATGCACCACACCGAACCCCATCTACCCGCTCCTTTTGTCCTCTTCTCTGTCCTTTCTGGAACCTTAAAGGCCTCTCCACCACTCTCCCTTTGTCTTCCCTACCGGTCTCCACGTTGTAACAGGCACGTTCCGCGTTATAATGGGGCACGTTCCGCGTTATAACATCACAACGGCAACATAAACGTTCCCTAACGGAAGAACCGTGTTATAGTGAAAACGCGTTGTAGTGTGAACACCGTCACGCATTAAGCGAGGACTCACCGTATCCCTTCATATGGTTCTCTAGGCATTCCTTACACCAATCATATTTTTATTTACCTGGTATAAGACCCATTGAGCTATATGGATATTTTGCAGAAGCGATCTGGCCACAAATGATAGCTCATCGAAGTGGCTGATGTGGAAATTAATAGCAGCCAAATACTCTAAATATGTGGCCATTCTAAATGTGGAGGGAAAAGCCGGAGGACCCGGAGAAAAATCCACCTGACCACATTGAGAGAGACATGCACACTCCAAATATATAGGCGTCGGGGTCGGGATCGAACCCACAGCTTCCTGTATACCAGGCGAAGGTAGTTAACATCTCGTAGCCACTGTGGCGTGTAATTAGTACTAATATCCATAATAATCCAGTGGGCTGTGTGCGTAAGAGTGCCCTGTGACGGTGAACTCACACAAACACTACGGAGCTGGGAGGGTTTGTAGTCGGCGGGATCCAAAACAAGTTCAGGTTCGTCTTGGACGTGCTGGTGGAGTGCGTCACCGCGGCATTTGGCACGGAATTGCACTGCGAGACACAGAAACAAAACGACAATGGACATTGTTATTGAAGCTGGAATGAACCCAATGAGCCTATGGAGCCCTTTGTTGGCTGTTGTACAGCCCAGGCCGGGTTGGCAATGATGGAAACGTGCACAGGATGACCACGTGCCCCAGCCGTGTTTATCCCCCGTCCCTTACCTCGCCTTGAGTTAAAGGGGCTTTGCGTGCTTAGAATGGGCCAATGTCCAGCCTGAAACATCCCGAACCCGCGCATTAACCACCCACCACATTCTATTCATTTCGTTACGAATTGCCATGTTTTGATACTTGACAAACCTCACTAATTGGCTGTGTCGGGTGGTGGCAGATTAAACGACATCCGCCAAGAGTGAGGATCAAGAACCAAAGGAGTGATGGCAGGACCCAAAGAGTGACTAACGTAGGCGGTGATGAGAAGGAAACTGGCACTGTGGGCACACAACATGTAGGATGGAAATTAAAAGTGTTGTTCAGAAATATGAAAGGAACAAGAACGAGAGAAAGACCTCAGACAATGGCTTGACGACGACTACTACTTGAGCAAGTTGCGCAAGACAGAGGAAAGTGGAAACAAATGACGAGATGTGCAGTGGACACCTCCGGGCTATCTGCCCATGGATCGTGATTATGAGGATGATCTTCTTTGGTTCTTTCGGTAAAGTCGCTCCAGCGCTGTCCTCCAGACAGTCTCGTCCCTTCACCTGATGAAGGCTGCTTGTGTTGTGGCCGAAACGTCGTGAGAATATTATTGTGTTATTTTATTTTATCAATTTATTATTTTATTCTCATTCTACGTGACTTTACCGAAAGAACCAAAGAAGATGAATCCTTGCAGTCACGAAAGCTTTAAATCGAAATTCATGAGGATGATGTCAACCAAGGGATGAGTCACCAGCACGAAGATGTTGTTTGCAGGTGGGGTGTCCCATGTGCCCACGATGGTCGTGGTGTCGGGTATTCGCGCTTGCAGGAAGTAGCCCTTGAAGGTGCCCACGATGGTGACTGCGGACAGACACAAGGAGGCGACAATTTGTGAGACGCTCGCAGCCCCCCCACCACCTTAGCTCGGCTGTCGCGCTTCTCGCCCCTTTCGTGACACGAGCTGTGGCTGGGATGACTCCACAGTAAAAGTGGACAATCCGGTTCGTTTTAAATTCCCCGTGATTTTAAGCCCAGCGCTCTCTTGAATTGGAGACGGACCGGGCTCTCGGGGACAAGTCGGCTTAGCCACTGGAGACTCCACGCAGACATTTTTCTCAGCGCGAGGTTCTATCAGAACTCCGCCATTTCTTTGTTCATGATCATTTGCAAAAGTCCGTCCGTCACAACTTTGGATCTCCCAAATGGGTCGTCGGGGGGGATAACACACAGAGCACTGCGGTATTGAAATTCAACAGTCCTGGCACCAAATGTCGATACAGTGCATATCAACCATCCCCCATGTCCAAAGGAAATGTGCGAAACACAGACAGTCCTCAACTTAAGAGCATTTACGAACACCCGACGTACGAACTAGCTTCCATGAAATATATTTATTTTGACGTTGACTTAAAACGCGAACTCGCACTTGCAAACTGATCCACGGGAACAATTTTGTTCGGCGGAGCGATCCTGCGCGAGATGTCATGGGTCAATCTTGCGCTGGGAGTGTTTGTGCGTATGTGAAAGTGTGTGTGTGAGAGAGAGCGTGTGTGTGTGAAAGTGTGTGTGTGTGTGAGAGAGAGGGCGGTGTGTGTATGGGTTGCGGTGGCGCATTGGTTAGCGCGCTGCGCTATGAATCCGGTGACCCGAGTTCGATTTCCGCTCACGGCCAACACCGGTGGCGATAATCCGAACCGCTCCTTGGCCTCCCCGAGGTCGACTCAGCCCCAAATGAGTGCCTGGTGCAGTGTGTAAATATTTCTACCACGGAGACGAAGGCGGCCGGGCGTGGTGCTTCCCGCTCACCCCCTCGTGTGCTGTGCCGGCCTTCATAGGCGCTGCTCTCCAACAATGTGTTAAAGCTAAGTGGGGGATCGGTGGAGTGTGTGTGCGTACGTATCCTGTGTGTGTTTATGTGTGTGCGTGCATGCCCTGTGTGTGTGTCTGTGTGTGCATCTGTGTGTGCGACCCGTGTGTGTGAGTGCAATTTTGGTGACTAATTGCGTCCCTTCCGACAAGCACACCAGCATCAGGACTCAAGGTAAGTGAAAATAAACGGAATTTGTACATGTTATGTTACTTTATTTTGCGTTTATTTTTACTGTACAGTAGTTTTGTTCACAGTGTTACATGCAAATGTACAATATTTATTCTCCATTAGTTTAACTGCTTCCATTTTTTGTTGAACCGTAACAAATTGCATAGCAATGATCGTGTGTCCAATACGGTACGCTATTACGTTTTGACTTACGAACTAATCTTCGTTGGTTCTTTCGGTAAAGTCACGTAGAATGAGAATAAAATAATAAACTAATAAAATAAAATAACACGATAAAATTCTCACGACGTTTCGGCCACAACACAAGTAGCCTTCTTCAGGTGAAGGAACAGAACTGTCGGACGACAGAGCTTCGTCCCGACAGTTCTGTTCCTTCACCTGAAGAAGGCTACTTGTGTTGTGGCCGAAACGTCGTGAGAATTGTATTGCGTTATTTTATTATTTTATTCTCATTCTACGTGACTTAACCGAAAGAACCAAAGAAGATGAATCCTTGCAGTCACGAAAGCTTTAATGACGAATAATCGTAAATCGAGGCTGCCCTGTCGTAATTGAGTAGAGTACAACTCAGTAGCGTCTGCTCGTTTGCCAAGCGACTCTATAGCTGAGTGAGTGAGCGGTCCGTGGTGGTTGAACGCCGTGCAGATGAGGAGCGGTCAGTCCAGTCGACTGAGTCCTTGATACGGGCTGGAGGAATCCGCACCTGCGACTAGCACGGTTGGCTACGTACGGTGTGAAAGAAGCTCAACGTACGGACAGTCGACGAGCGGAGGGAGTTGTGTCGGGGTGGTGGTGGGTGGTGGGGTCATTCACTCACCGTTAACCTTGGTGCCAGAGGTGAAGGTGCTGCTGTTGGTGACGATGGAGTAGGGTGTGCCGGTCAGTGTGTTGGGGTCGTGCTGTGGAACCATATCGGTGCAGGCAGATGATGGAGCTCCACCAGGGAAGCCCTGAGTTCCGTGCAGACCCACCAACCCCAACATCCACACAGCCAGCAGCGCCTCCATCATTCGCAGAGAGAGACAAGGCCGCGGCGTTTAAGTCGACTACAAATGTTAGTGGTCAAAATTAATTTATTTCGGATAGTAAAACTCAAAAACTTTGAGCAAAAATAAATGCTGGGGCCAAATTTTAAAATATAAGCCGGCGAAGGTTAACAGCAAACAACCAAAAAATAATGAAAATGTATTTTGTTCAAATGTTCAAATTGTTCGTGTTTGCGATCGTTCTGGGCACAAACGGTGAGGGGAGCAGCATAGGTGCTGTGAGCCGGACCTGCGTGGGCGCCTGGGCATTTGAAGTAATCGAGGGATGAGGGGGTGGGAGGCCACAGCGTAGAGTGGAAAAAAGCGGTGGCACTCATTGGTCACCGGTGCCACAGCGATTTAGACAGAATTTGCGCAATGGATATTTTGCAATTTTTTGTAATCTGCTAAAGCGCATGGCGTGACGAGAGGCCACTTCCTTGAGCAATCATTTGTCATGTCCAGGTAGCTTCTTAAAAAGAGCTATGTATTTGGCTCAGTGGGCTTTTACCTGGTAAAAATACAAATTGCAGTTGCTTTCCTACTACTACTAAACGCGTGTTTTTAAACGTGGAGAGCAAAAAAACCGGAGGTCACGGAAGAAAAATCCACACAAGCACGGGGAGGGGGAGGGACAGACATGAAAGCTACAAACATGCAACAGGCATCATCAGTGTCGGGATGTAACCCACGACTTCCTGTATACCAGGCGAGGTAGTTAGCATCTCGTCACACGCAAATACACAGCAGGCATCGTCGCGGCCCTCTGACCGACACCGCGCTGCTGCGCGGGGTTCGTCCTCTCGCTCGGAGAGAGGTCATTCGGGGCTGCGACGTTCGCTTCGAGTCCCCGCGGACAGCGCAACGACGAGACCACCACACCTTGCGCTTCAGCAGAATACGAAAATATTGCGCAACGTTCTGCGTTGACAAAAGTGGTCCCCCTTTTGTTTGTCTAATCCCCGCTGCGTGTCCCCCCCCCTCCTCCTCCCCCGCTCATCTCTCGAGTATAAGGGTCGGAACTGATGGTGCAAGCTGAACTTGTCTACTTTATTTATTGAAGGGGTGCCACTGTGACGAGATGCTATCCTCCTCGCCCGGTATGCAGGAGATCGGGGGTTCGATCCCGACCCTGACGCCTGCATATATATGTGGAGTTTGCACGTCCTCCCCGTGGTCGCGTGAATTGATTCTCCGCGTCCTCCAGTTTTTCCCTCCACATTTAGAAAATGCGTTTCGAGTGTTTAGATTATTTTGCTGCTGTAAATGTCCAAATGATAAGCCACTTTGTTGAGCCTTCATTTCTGCCAAGCTTGCTTTTGAAAAATGAATTAATACCTCAGTGGGCTTTTCAGAAAACTCGTTCTTTAGCATTTTTTTTGTGTTAAGCAAATTTGTCTGCTATTTTTTCTGCTTTTGAGTTTTACCCTCCTAAATAAACTCTACTGACCACCGACATTTATCAAAGACTTAAACCCCTTGGCCCCATCTCCCTGGGAATGAGGAAGGCGCTGCTGGCTGTGTGCACCGTTGTGGGGTTGGTGGGTCTGCACGGAGTTCAAGGCCACCGTTGAATGGGGATGAAGTAAATTTGTGAACGCGTGAAGGACAGAGCGTGGTGGCTGTTGGTCGGTCGGTTGGTTGCGGGGACTGCATTTGGGGAAGCCCTGCCCCATGGAGTGGTGGTTCTCAACCGGGGGTACGTGGTCCCCTGGGGGGTACACGTGGCAATGTCCTAGGGGGGTACGCGAGATGATTTATAAATATCTGGAATTCTATCATACGTGAAGAGTCATCGGTGAATAATCATGTTGCGTGAATCTGCGAATATAAAAATAACTACTATAAAATGTAAATATACGGTAACCTAGAACGTTATAAAATACCTTTCTAAACTCAGTGATGGTAAACAATATGGTTGCCAAGAGTAACCAGCAAGAGTGAACAAATTAAGTCTTTACTCTTTGGTTCTATTGGGTAAAGTCACGTAGGTGAAAATAAAATAACGAAAAATCACGACGTTTCGGCCACAACACAAGCGGCCTTCATCAGGTAAAGGGACGAGACTGTCTGGAGGACAGCGCTGGAGTGAGAGAAGCCATTCTTAGATCACGACCTTTAAGCTGTGTGAGAAGAAAAACACAAAGCGCCTTGACAAAGGAATTAGCATATAATTTAGCATTGAAATGGCTCATTGAAATAGCTAAGTTAAAGTATACACATCCGCAGAGGTACCCCTTGACAAAGGAATTAGCATAGAATTTAGCATTGAAATAGCTGAGTGATTAGCTTGTAACTGGTCACAGAAATAGCTATGTTAAAGTCAGAGCATATACATTCACCGAGACACCTAGTACTCATCAAACAGGAGAATTTAGCGAAACACAACCACGCTCAGACAGCGGACCTTTAAACTGTGTGCGAGCAAACAAGGTGTTCTGACAAAGAAATTAGCATAAAAATTAGCATTTGATTGGCGGATTTTAGGAAAGAGGTGGTGTACGTGCCGGTGGACTTGCAGTTTGGCGCGGGGGGGGGGGGGGAAGGGGGGAGGGGGGAGTTTACCTATTGATGGTGTGAAAAGGGGGAATTTATAAGAGCTGCGAAAGTTTGGGGTACCACTACTTGAAAAATATACTGTACCATTGAAATTAGTTTAATGTTTAGTTCGATTTAGAACATCTTTCCAATGGTTGCTTCATTTGAAACCATCCTCTCGGTTGAAATTGTGTCTGTGTTTGTAGATCTGAATTGCTTCATGAACAAATCTCTGATAAAAGCCCGTGGGTTTGCAAAGAACCTTAGTATCGGAGAAAATTATATCGTGATCCCCCAAAGCGTTGTAACAGTGATCAGCCACAGCAGAAGAATTTGTTTTGCCGTGTTTCAAATCTGATTTGTGCTCGCGAATTCGGTCAGAGACATGTCGCTTTGTCTCACCAATGTAGCAATCACCGCAGGTACAACTCAATTTGTGAACCCCAGGTTACTGTAAATCAGGAATGACATCCTTCACGGATGGGATCAGATCACGAATTTTGTGTACTGTATTGAACCGGACCTGGATCTTGTGTTTGTTTAGAATTTTGGAAATATTTTTAGTAACGCCTGCTATATATGGAAGTGTGATGGTTTTGACCGGAGTATCAAGTGGTTGTTTCTGTATGGAGGGAGAAACAGCTTGGCGGATGGTATGGTCAGAGTAACCATTCCTTTTGAGGGCCAGGTGTACATGTTTTAATTCACTGGTCAGGTGGTGTTGGTCCTAAATGCAATGAGCCCTATGGTATAAAGTTTTGATGAGAGAATTATTTTTGGCTGGGTGGTGGTGGGAATCAGGTTTCAAGTAGGAATCTGTGTGGGTGGGTTTCCTGTAGACAGAATGCCCCAATGAGCCATCAGGTCTCCTCTCAAACAGAACATCTAAGAATGGTAGCTTGCCATCTTTCGCCACTTCCATGGTGAATTTGATGGCGGGATCTCTGGAATTGATGTGGTGTAGGAAAAGGTTCAGAGCTGGGAGGCCATGTGGCCACTTTCGTCATTTGGCCACATGGAAGTTACTCGAAATAAAAAAAAATGACCCTACTAATAGCCTAGCGATAAAAACCAACAAGATCATCACAAGTTCGACCTCCCTAATCGACCCAACTAAACGTCCCTCCCTATAACCTTCTGCTGCAAGACCCCTAGATTCTATGGTATTCCCAAGATTCATAAAGAAGGCACCCCACTTCGACCCATCATATCCACGATCAACTCCCCTACCTATAGACTAGCCCGTTTTCTGTCAGATACCTCACTGCCTTTCACTGGCAAGACTGCCTCAGCAGTACTTAACTCAGCCCAATTGGTCTCTATGGTCAAAGACGTTGTACTGTCCCCTGACGATATCCTTGTAAGCTTCGATGTGGTCTCTTTGTTCACCAAGGTTCCAGTACCTGATACCATTGAAATAATTGAAAATTTGGTCCAACATGGACTAGACCCCGACACACCTGCACTGGTTAGGCACTGCCTCAACAATACCTACTTTACTTGGAATGGCTCCTTCTACAAACAAAATGAGGGTACCCCATGGGATCCCCCTTATCACCAGTGATAGCCAATATTTTCATGGAGAAATTTGAATCAGACGCCATCCAGACTTCCACCCTCAGACCTTCCCTGTGGAAGAGATATGTGGATGACACTTTCGTCCTGTGGCCACATGGCCTCCCAGCTCTGAACCTTTTCCTACACCACATCAATTCCAGACATCCCGCCATCAAATTCACCATGGAAGTGGCGAAAGATGGCAAGCTACCATTCTTAGATGTTCTGTTTGAGAGGAGACCTGATGGCTCATTGGGGCATTCTGTCTACAGGAAACCCACCCACAGAGATTCCTACTTGAAACCTGATTCCCACCACCACCCAGCCCAAAAGAATTCTCTCATCAAAACTTTATACCATAGGGCTCATTGCATTTCGGACCAACACCACCTGACCAGTGAATTAAAACATGTACACCTGGCCCTCAAAAGGAATGGTTTCTCTGACCGTACCATCCGCCAAGCTGTTTCTCCCTCCATACAGAAACAACCACTTGATACTCCGGTCAAAACCATCACACTTCCATATATAGCAGGCGTTACTAAAAAGATTTCCAAAATTCTAAACAAACACAAGATCCAGGTCCGGTTCAATACAGTACACAAAATTCGTGATCTGATCCCATCCGTGAAGGATGTCATTCCTGATTTACAGTACCCCGGGGTTTACAAATTGAGTTGTACCTGCGGTGATTGCTATATCGGGGAGACAAAGCGACATGTCTCTGACCGAATTCGCGAGCACAAATGAGATTTGAAACACGGCAAAGCGAATTCTTCTACCGTGGTTGATCACTGTTACAACGCTGTGGGGGATCACGATATAATTTTCTCCGATACCAAGGTTCTTTGCAAACCCATGGGCTTTTATCAGAGATTTGTTCATGAAGTAATTCAGACCTACAAACACAGACACAATTTCAACCGAGAGGATGGTTTCAAATTAAGCAACCATTGGAAAGATGTTCTAAATCGAACTAAACATTAAACTAATTTCAATGGTACAGTATATTTTTTCAAGTAGTGGTACCCCAAACTTTCGCAGCTCTTATAAATTCCCTTTTCACACCATCAATAGGTAAACTCCCTCTCCCCCCCCTTCCCCCCCCCCCCACACCAAACTGCAAGTCCACCGGCACGTACACCACCTCTTTCCTAAAATCCGCCAATCAAATGCTAATTTTTATGCTAATTTCTTTGTCAGAGCACCTTGTTTGCTCGCACACAGGTCCAATCTCTGACCGTGGTTGTGTTTCGCTAAATTCTCCCGTTTGATGAGTACTAGGTGCCTCGGTGAATGTATATGCTCTAACTTTAACATAGCTATTTCTGTGACCAGTTACAAGCTAATCACTCAGCTATTTCAATGCTAAATTCGATGCCAATTCCTTTGTCAGGGGGTACCTCTGCGGATGTGTATTCTTTAACTTAGCTATTTCAAGGAGCCATTTCAATGCTAAATTATATGCTAATTCCTTTGTCAAGGCCTTTGGTCTTTTTCTTCTCACACAGCTTAAAGGTCGTGATCTAAGCGTGGCTTCTTCCACTCCAGCGCTGTCCTCCAGACAGTCTCGTCCCTTCACCTGATGAAGGCCGCTTGTGTTGTGGCCGAAACGTCGTGATTTTTTGTTATTTTATTTTCACCTACGTGACTTTACCCAATAGAACCAAAGAGTATGGATCCTAGCAGTCACGAAAGCTTTAAATCTAGAATTAATTTAATGTTAACACAAAAAATGTCACCTTCTGATTGGATTCACGTAGACAACATGTCTGCTTCTTCTGCTGAGTCACTGTCAGTCAAATGTAAAGCTAACCTGATTTCTAAATTCAACCACCTATCAAAGAAGAACCCAGTTCCACATATAACAAAACTAGATCTTAACAAAATCGTCATTAATCAGAGTAGCACCCCGATTTCGAGCAATCTGAAAAAAAGTACTGGCTAGGGGACTAAATTTTGCTGTCACCCCAAAACACATACCAATAGATGATATCATCTCTCAGGTCGATGTAGCTCTCAAAGGCGTAGGACACATCCAAACAGACGTTGCGAGAGCTGAAATAGCCACTATTCTTAAGAACGCTAGAAAACCCATTAGTAACATCAACAAAAATGAACGCTCTGAACTCGCGAATTAAAAAAAAACATAAGTTATATAGTCATCCTCTCAGCCGATAAAGGCAACGCTACTGTTATTATGGATAAAGATTCATCCAACAACAAAATCCAGAATATGCTCAACGATGGAAGTTACTCGAAATAAAAAAAAATGACCCTACTAATAGCCTAGCGATAAAAACCAACAAGATCATCACAAGTTCGACCTCCCTAATCGACCCAACTAAACGTCCCTCCCTATAACCTTCTGCTGCAAGACCCCTAGATTCTATGGTATTCCCAAGATTCATAAAGAAGGCACCCCACTTCGACCCATCATATCCACGATCAACTCCCCTACCTATAGACTAGCCCGTTTTCTGTCAGATACCTCACTGCCTTTCACTGGCAAGACCGCCTCAGCAGTACTTAACTCAGCCCAATTGGTCTCTATGGTCAAAGATGTTGTACTGTCCCCTGACGATATCCTTGTAAGCTTCGATGTGGTCTCTTTGTTCACCAAGGTCCCAGTACCTGATACCATTGAAATAATTGAAAATTTGGTCCAACATGGACTAGACCCCGACACACCTGCACTGGTTAGGCACTGCCTCAACAATACCTACTTTACTTGGAATGGCTCCTTCTACAAACAAAATGAGGGTACCCCCATGGGATCCCCCTTATCACCAGTGATAGCCAATATTTTCATGGAGAAATTTGAATCAGACGCCATCCAGACTTCCACCCTCAGACCTTCCCTGTGGAAGAGATATGTGGATGACACTTTCGTCCTTTGGCCACATGGCCTCCCAGCTCTGAACCTTTTCCTACACCACATCAATTCCAGACATCCCGCCATCAAATTCACCATGGAAGTGGCGAAAGATGGCAAGCTACCATTCTTAGATGTTCTGTTTGAGAGGAGACCTGATGGCTCATTGGGGCATTCTGTCTACAGGAAACCCACCCACACAGATTCCTACTTGAAACCTGATTCCCACCACCACCCAGCCCAAAAGAATTCTCTCATAAAAACTTTATACCATAGGGCTCATTGCATTTCGGACCAACACCACCTGACCAGTGAATTAAAACATGTACACCTGGCCCTCAAAAGGAATGGTTACTCTGACCGTACCATCCGCCAAGCTGTTTCTCCCTCCATACAGAAACAACCACTTGATACTCCGGTCAAAACCATCACACTTCCATATATAGCAGGCGTTACTAAAAAGATTTCCAAAATTCTAAACAAACACAAGATCCAGGTCCGGTTCAATACAGTACTCAAAATTCGTGATCTGATCCCATCCGTGAAGGATGTCATTCCTGATTTACAGTACCCCGGGGTTTACAAATTGAGTTGTACCTGCGGTGATTGCTATATCGGGGAGACAAAGCGACATGTCTCTGACCGAATTCGCGAGCACAAATCAGATTTGAAACACGGCAAAGCGAATTCTTCTACCGTGGTTGATCACTGTTACAACACTGTGGGGGATCACGATATAATTTTCTCCGATACCAAGGTTCTTTGCAAACCCATGGGCTTTTATCAGAGATTTGTTCATGAAGTAATTCAGATCTACAAACACAGACACAATTTCAACCGAGAGGATGGTTTCAACTTAAGCAACCATTGGAAAGATGTTCTAAATCGAACTAAACATTAAACTAATTTCAATGGTACAGTATATTTTTTTCAAGTAGTGGTACCCCAAACTTTCGCAGCTCTTATAAATTCCCTTTTCACACCATCAATAGGTAAACTCCCTCTCCCCCCCCTTCCCCCCCCCCCACGCCAAACTGCAAGTCCACCGGCACGTACACCACCTCTTTCCTAAAATCCGCCAATCAAATGCTAATTTTTATGCTAATTTCTTTGTCAGAGCACCTTGTTTGCTCGCACACAGGTCCAATGTCTGATCGTGGTTGTGTTTCGCTAAATTCTCCCGTTTGATGAGTACTAGGTGCCTCGGTGAATGTATATGCTCTAACTTTAACATAGCTATTTCTGTGACCAGTTACAAGCTAATCACTCAGCTATTTCAATGCTAAATTCGTTGCCAATTCCTTTGTCAGGGGGTACCTCTGCGGATGTGTATACTTTAACTTAGCTATTTCAATGAGCCATTTCAATGCTAAATTATATGCTAATTCCTTTGTCAAGGCCCGTGGTCTTTTTCTTCTCACACAGCTTAAAGGTCGTGATCTAAGCGTGGCTTCTTCCACTCCAGCGCTGTCCTCCAGACAGTCTCGTCCCTTCACCTGATGAAGGCCGCTTGTGTTGTGGCCGAAACGTCGTGATTTTTTGTTATTTTATTTTCACCTACGTGACTTTACCCAATAGAACCAAAGAGTATGGATCCTAGCAGTCACGAAAGCTTTAAATCTAGAATTCATTTAATGTTAACACAAAAAATTTCACCTTCTGATTGGAATCACGTAGACAACATGTCTGCTTCTTCTGCTGAGTCACTGTCAGTCAAATGTAAAGCTAACCTGATTTCTAAATTCAACCACCTATCAAAGAAGAACCCAGTTCCACATATAACAAAACTAGATCTTAACAAAATCGTCATTAATCAGAGTAGCACCCCGATTTCGGACAATCTGAAAAAAGTACTGGCTAGGGGACTAAATTTTGCTGTCACCCCAAAACACATACCAATAGATGATATCATCTCTCAGGTCGATGTAGCTCTCAAAGGCGTAGGACACATCCAAACAGACGTTGCGAGAGCTGAAATAGCCACTATTCTTAAGAACGCTAGAAAACCCATTAGTAACATCAACGAAAATGAACGCTCTGAACTCGCGAATTAAAAAAAAAACAGAAGTGATATAGTCATCCTCTCAGCCGATAAAGGCAACGCTACTGTTATTATGGATAAAGATTCATACAACAACAAAATCCAGAATATGCTCAACGATGGAAGTTACTCAAAATAAAAAAAATGACCCTACTAATAGCCTAGCGATAAAAACCAACAAGATCATCACAAGTTCGACCTCCCTAATCGACCCAACTAAACGTCCCTCCCTATAACCTTCTGCTGCAAGACCCCTAGATTCTATGGTATTCCCAAGATTCATAAAGAAGGCACCCCACTTCGACCCATCATATCCACGATCAACTCCCCTACCTATAGACTAGCCCGTTTTCTGTCAGATACCTCACTGCCTTTCACTGGCAAGACCGCCTCAGCAGTTCTTAACTCAGCCCAATTGGTCTCTATGGTCAAAGATGTTGTACTGTCCCCTGACGATATCCTTGTAAGCTTCGATGTGGTCTCTTTGTTCACCAAGGTTCCAGTACCTGATACCATTGAAATAATTGAAAATTTGGTCCAACATGGACTAGACCCCGACACACCTGCACTGGTTAGGCACTGCCTCAACAATACCTACTTTACTTGGAATGGCTCCTTCTACAAACAAAATGAGGGTACCCCCATGGGATCCCCCTTATCACCAGTGATAGCCAATATTTTCATGGAGAAATTTGAATCAGACGCCATCCAGACTTCCACCCTCAGACCTTCCCTGTGGAAGAGATATGTGGATGACACTTTCGTCCTTTGGCCACATGGCCTCCCAGCTCTGAACCTTTTCCTACACCACATCAATTCCAGACATCCCGCCATCAAATTCACCATGGAAGTGGCGAAAGATGGCAAGCTACCATTCTTAGATGTTCTGTTTGAGAGGAGACCTGATGGCTCATTGGGGCATTCTGTCTACAGGAAACCCACCCACACAGATTCCTACTTGAAACCTGATTCCCACCACCACCCAGCCCAAAAGAATTCTCTCATCAAAACTTTATACCATAGGGCTCATTGCATTTCGGACCAACACCACCTGACCAGTGAATTAAAACATGTACACCTGGCCCTCAAAAGGAATGGTTACTCTGACCGTACCATCCGCCAAGCTGTTTCTCCCTCCATACAGAAACAACCACTTGATACTCCGGTCAAAACCATCACACTTCCATATATAGCAGGCGTTACTAAAAAGATTTCCAAAATTCTAAACAAACACAAGATCCAGGTCCGGTTCAATACAGTACACAAAATTCGTGATCTGATCCCATCCGTGAAGGATGTCATTCCTGATTTACAGTACCCCGGGGTTTACAAATTGAGTTGTACCTGCGGTGATTGCTATATCGGGGAGACAAAGCGACATGTCTCTGACCGAATTCGCGAGCACAAATCAGATTTGAAACACGGCAAAACGAATTCTTCTACCGTGGTTGATCACTGTTACAACACTGTGGGGGATCACGATATAATTTTCTCCGATACCAAGGTTCTTTGCAAACCCATGGGCTTTTATCAGAGATTTGTTCATGAAGTAATTCAGATCTACAAACACAGACACAATTTCAACCGAGAGGATGGTTTCAAATTAAGCAACCATTGGAAAGATGTTCTAAATCGAACTAAACATTAAACTAATTTCAATGGTACAGTATATTTTTTCAAGTAGTGGTACCCCAAACTTTCGCAGCTCTTATAAATTCCCTTTTCATACCATCAATAGGTAAACTCCCTCTCCCCCCTCTTCCCCCCCCCCCCCCCCACGCCAAACTGCAAGTCCACCGGCACGTACACCACCTCTTTCCTAAAATCCGCCAATCAAAT
Organism: Petromyzon marinus; assembly: GCF_048934315.1. Classification (NCBI taxonomy): domain Eukaryota; kingdom Metazoa; phylum Chordata; class Hyperoartia; order Petromyzontiformes; family Petromyzontidae; genus Petromyzon; species Petromyzon marinus. The sequence continues at coordinate 3,669,432 of NW_027423501.1, forward strand.
GCTAATTTTTATGCTAATTTCTTTGTCAGAGCACCTTGTTTGCTCGCACACAGGTCCAATCTCTGATCGTGGTTGTGTTTCGCTAAATTCTCCCGTTTGATGAGTACTAGGTGCCTCGGTGAATGTATATGCTCTAACTTTAACATAGCTATTTCTGTGACCAGTTACAAGCTAATCACTCAGCTATTTCAATGCTAAATTCGATGCCAATTCCTTTGTCAGGGGGTACCTCTGCGGATGTGTATTCTTTAACTTAGCTATTTCAAGGAGCCATTTCAATGCTAAATTATATGCTAATTCCTTTGTCAAGGCCTTTGGTCTTTTTCTTCTCACACAGCTTAAAGGTCGTGATCTAAGCGTGGCTTCTTCCACTCCAGCGCTGTCCTCCAGACAGTCTCGTCCCTTCACCTGATGAAGGCCGCTTGTGTTGTGGCCGAAACGTCGTGATTTTTTGTTATTTTATTTTCACCTACGTGACTTTACCCAATAGAACCAAAGAGTATGGATCCTAGCAGTCACGAAAGCTTTAAATCTAGAATTCATTTAATGTTAACACAAAAAATGTCACCTTCTGATTGGAATCACGTAGACAACATGTCTGCTTCTTCTGCTGAGTCACTGTCAGTCAAATGTAAAGCTAACCTGATTTCTAAATTCAACCACCTATCAAAGAAGAACCCAGTTCCACATATAACAAAACTAGATCTTAACAAAATCGTCATTAATCAGAGTAGCACCCCGATTTCGAGCAATCTGAAAAAAAGTACTGGCTAGGGGACTAAATTTTGCTGTCACCCCAAAACACATACCAATAGATGATATCATCTCTCAGGTCGATGTAGCTCTCAAAGGCGTAGGACACATCCAAACAGACGTTGCGAGAGCTGAAATAGCCACTATTCTTAAGAACGCTAGAAAACCCATTAGTAACATCAACAAAAATGAACGCTCTGAACTCGCGAATTAAAAAAAAACAGAAGTTATATAGTCATCCTCTCAGCCGATAAAGGCAACGCTACTGTTATTATGGATAAAGATTCATACAACAACAAAATTCAGAATATGCTCAACGATGGAAGTTACTCAAAGATAAAAAATAACCCTACTAATAGCCTAGCGATAAAAACCAACAAGATCATCACAAGTTCGACCTCCCTAATCGACCCAACTAAACGTCCCTCCCGAAAACCTTCTGCTGCAAGACCCCCTAGATTCTATGGTTTTCCCAAGATTCATAAAGAAGGCACCCCACTTCGACCCATCGTATCCACGATCAACTCCCCTACCTATAGACTAGCCCGTTTTCTGTCAGATACCTTGCTGCCTTTCACTGGAAAGACCGCCTCAGCAGTACTTAACTCAGCCCAATTGGTCTCTATGGTCAAAGATGTTGTACTGTCCCCTGACGATATCCTTGTAAGCTTCGATGTGGTCTCTTTGTTCACCAAGGTCCCAGTACCTGATACCATTGAAATAATTGAAAATTTGGTCCAACATGGACTAGACCCCGACACACCTGCACTGGTTAGGCACTGCCTCAACAATACCTACTTTACTTGGAATGGCTCCTTCTACAAACAAAATGAGGGTACCCCCATGGGATCCCCCTTATCACCAGTGATAGCCAATATTTTCATGGAGAAATTTGAATCAGACGCCATCCAGACTTCCACCCTCAGACCTTCCCTGTGGAAGAGATATGTGGATGACACTTTCGTCCTTTGGCCACATGGCCTCCCAGCTCTGAACCTTTTCCTACACCACATCAATTCCAGACATCCCGCCATCAAATTCACCATGGAAGTGGCGAAAGATGGCAAGCTACCATTCTTAGATGTTCTGTTTGAGAGGAGACCTGATGGCTCATTGGGGCATTCTGTCTACAGGAAACCCACCCACACAGATTCCTACTTGAAACCTGATTCCCACCACCACCCAGCCCAAAAGAATTCTCTCATAAAAACTTTATACCATAGGGCTCATTGCATTTCGGACCAACACCACCTGACCAGTGAATTAAAACATGTACACCTGGCCCTCAAAAGGAATGGTTACTCTGACCGTACCATCCGCCAAGCTGTTTCTCCCTCCATACAGAAACAACCACTTGATACTCCGGTCAAAACCATCACACTTCCATATATAGCAGGCGTTACTAAAAAGATTTCCAAAATTCTAAACAAACACAAGATCCAGGTCCGGTTCAATACAGTACACAAAATTCGTGATCTGATCCCATCCGTGAAGGATGTCATTCCTGATTTACAGTACCCCGGGGTTTACAAATTGAGTTGTACCTGCGGTGATTGCTATATCGGGGAGACAAAGCGACATGTCTCTGACCGAATTCGCGAGCACAAATCAGATTTGAAACACGGCAAAGCGAATTCTTCTACCGTGGTTGATCACTGTTACAACGCTGTGGGGGATCACGATATAATTTTCTCCGATACCAAGGTTCTTTGCAAACCCATGGGCTTTTATCAGAGATTTGTTCATGAAGTAATTCAGATCTACAAACACAGACACAATTTCAACCGAGAGGATGGTTTCAAATTAAGCAACCATTGGAAAGATGTTCTAAATCGAACTAAACATTAAACTAATTTCAATGGTACAGTATATTTTTTTCAAGTAGTGGTACCCCAAACTTTCGCAGCTCTTATAAATTCCCTTTTCACACCATCAATAGGTAAACTCCCTCTCCCCCCCCTTCCCCCCCCCCCCCCACGCCAAACTGCAAGTCCACCGGCACGTACACCACCTCTTTCCTAAAATCTGCCAATCAAATGCTAATTTTTATGCTAATTTCTTTGTCAGAGCACCTTGTTTGCTCGCACACAGGTCCAATGTCTGATCGTGGTTGTGTTTCGCTAAATTCTCCCGTTTGATGAGTACTAGGTGCCTCGGTGAATGTATATGCTCTAACTTTAACATAGCTATTTCTGTGACCAGTTACAAGCTAATCACTCAGCTATTTCAATGCTAAATTCGATGCCAATTCCTTTGTCAGGGGGTACCTCTGCGGATGTGTATTCTTTAACTTAGCTATTTCAAGGAGCCATTTCAATGCTAAATTATATGCTAATTCCTTTGTCAAGGCCTTTGGTCTTTTTCTTCTCACACAGCTTAAAGGTCGTGATCTAAGCGTGGCTTCTTCCACTCCAGCGCTGTCCTCCAGACAGTCTCGTCCCTTCACCTGATGAAGGCCGCTTGTGTTGTGGCCGAAACGTCGTGATTTTTTGTTATTTTATTTTCACCTACGTGACTTTACCCAATAGAACCAAAGAGTATGGATCCTAGCAGTCACGAAAGCTTTAAATCTAGAATTAATTTAATGTTAACACAAAAAATGTCACCTTCTGATTGGATTCACGTAGACAACATGTCTGCTTCTTCTGCTGAGTCACTGTCAGTCAAATGTAAAGCTAACCTGATTTCTAAATTCAACCACCTATCAAAGAAGAACCCAGTTCCACATATAACAAAACTAGATCTTAACAAAATCGTCATTAATCAGAGTAGCACCCCGATTTCGAGCAATCTGAAAAAAAGTACTGGCTAGGGGACTAAATTTTGCTGTCACCCCAAAACACATACCAATAGATGATATCATCTCTCAGGTCGATGTAGCTCTCAAAGGCGTAGGACACATCCAAACAGACGTTGCGAGAGCTGAAATAGCCACTATTCTTAAGAACGCTAGAAAACCCATTAGTAACATCAACAAAAATGAACGCTCTGAACTCGCGAATTAAAAAAAAACATAAGTTATATAGTCATCCTCTCAGCCGATAAAGGCAACGCTACTGTTATTATGGATAAAGATTCATACAACAACAAAATCCAGAATATGCTCAACGATGGAAGTTACTCGAAATAAAAAAAAATGACCCTACTAATAGCCTAGCGATAAAAACCAACAAGATCATCACAAGTTCGACCTCCCTAATCGACCCAACTAAACGTCCCTCCCTATAACCTTCTGCTGCAAGACCCCTAGATTCTATGGTATTCCCAAGATTCATAAAGAAGGCACCCCACTTCGACCCATCATATCCACGATCAACTCCCCTACCTATAGACTAGCCCGTTTTCTGTCAGATACCTCACTGCCTTTCACTGGCAAGACCGCCTCAGCAGTACTTAACTCAGCCCAATTGGTCTCTATGGTCAAAGATGTTGTACTGTCCCCTGACGATATCCTTGTAAGCTTCGATGTGGTCTCTTTGTTCACCAAGGTCCCAGTACCTGATACCATTGAAATAATTGAAAATTTGGTCCAACATGGACTAGACCCCGACACACCTGCACTGGTTAGGCACTGCCTCAACAATACCTACTTTACTTGGAATGGCTCCTTCTACAAACAAAATGAGGGTACCCCCATGGGATCCCCCTTATCACCAGTGATAGCCAATATTTTCATGGAGAAATTTGAATCAGACGCCATCCAGACTTCCACCCTCAGACCTTCCCTGTGGAAGAGATATGTGGATGACACTTTCGTCCTTTGGCCACATGGCCTCCCAGCTCTGAACCTTTTCCTACACCACATCAATTCCAGACATCCCGCCATCAAATTCACCATGGAAGTGGCGAAAGATGGCAAGCTACCATTCTTAGATGTTCTGTTTGAGAGGAGACCTGATGGCTCATTGGGGCATTCTGTCTACAGGAAACCCACCCACACAGATTCCTACTTGAAACCTGATTCCCACCACCACCCAGCCCAAAAGAATTCTCTCATAAAAACTTTATACCATAGGGCTCATTGCATTTCGGACCAACACCACCTGACCAGTGAATTAAAACATGTACACCTGGCCCTCAAAAGGAATGGTTACTCTGACCGTACCATCCGCCAAGCTGTTTCTCCCTCCATACAGAAACAACCACTTGATACTCCGGTCAAAACCATCACACTTCCATATATAGCAGGCGTTACTAAAAAGATTTCCAAAATTCTAAACAAACACAAGATCCAGGTCCGGTTCAATACAGTACACAAAATTCGTGATCTGATCCCATCCGTGAAGGATGTCATTCCTGATTTACAGTACCCCGGGGTTTACAAATTGAGTTGTACCTGCGGTGATTGCTATATCGGGGAGACAAAGCGACATGTCTCTGACCGAATTCGCGAGCACAAATCAGATTTGAAACACGGCAAAGCGAATTCTTCTACCGTGGTTGATCACTGTTACAACACTGTGGGGGATCACGATATAATTTTCTCCGATACCAAGGTTCTTTGCAAACCCATGGGCTTTTATCAGAGATTTGTTCATGAAGTAATTCAGATCTACAAACACAGACACAATTTCAACCGAGAGGATGGTTTCAACTTAAGCAACCATTGGAAAGATGTTCTAAATCGAACTAAACATTAAACTAATTTCAATGGTACAGTATATTTTTTTCAAGTAGTGGTACCCCAAACTTTCGCAGCTCTTATAAATTCCCTTTTCACACCATCAATAGGTAAACTCCCTCTCCCCCCCCTTCCCCCCCCCCCACGCCAAACTGCAAGTCCACCGGCACGTACACCACCTCTTTCCTAAAATCCGCCAATCAAATGCTAATTTTTATGCTAATTTCTTTGTCAGAGCACCTTGTTTGCTCGCACACAGGTCCAATGTCTGATCGTGGTTGTGTTTCGCTAAATTCTCCCGTTTGATGAGTACTAGGTGCCTCGGTGAATGTATATGCTCTAACTTTAACATAGCTATTTCTGTGACCAGTTACAAGCTAATCACTCAGCTATTTCAATGCTAAATTCGTTGCCAATTCCTTTGTCAGGGGGTACCTCTGCGGATGTGTATACTTTAACTTAGCTATTTCAATGAGCCATTTCAATGCTAAATTATATGCTAATTCCTTTGTCAAGGCCCGTGGTCTTTTTCTTCTCACACAGCTTAAAGGTCGTGATCTAAGCGTGGCTTCTTCCACTCCAGCGCTGTCCTCCAGACAGTCTCGTCCCTTCACCTGATGAAGGCCGCTTGTGTTGTGGCCGAAACGTCGTGATTTTTTGTTATTTTATTTTCACCTACGTGACTTTACCCAATAGAACCAAAGAGTATGGATCCTAGCAGTCACGAAAGCTTTAAATCTAGAATTCATTTAATGTTAACACAAAAAATTTCACCTTCTGATTGGAATCACGTAGACAACATGTCTGCTTCTTCTGCTGAGTCACTGTCAGTCAAATGTAAAGCTAACCTGATTTCTAAATTCAACCACCTATCAAAGAAGAACCCAGTTCCACATATAACAAAACTAGATCTTAACAAAATCGTCATTAATCAGAGTAGCACCCCGATTTCGGACAATCTGAAAAAAGTACTGGCTAGGGGACTAAATTTTGCTGTCACCCCAAAACACATACCAATAGATGATATCATCTCTCAGGTCGATGTAGCTCTCAAAGGCGTAGGACACATCCAAACAGACGTTGCGAGAGCTGAAATAGCCACTATTCTTAAGAACGCTAGAAAACCCATTAGTAACATCAACGAAAATGAACGCTCTGAACTCGCGAATTAAAAAAAAAACAGAAGTGATATAGTCATCCTCTCAGCCGATAAAGGCAACGCTACTGTTATTATGGATAAAGATTCATACAACAACAAAATCCAGAATATGCTCAACGATGGAAGTTACTCAAAATAAAAAAAATGACCCTACTAATAGCCTAGCGATAAAAACCAACAAGATCATCACAAGTTCGACCTCCCTAATCGACCCAACTAAACGTCCCTCCCTATAACCTTCTGCTGCAAGACCCCTAGATTCTATGGTATTCCCAAGATTCATAAAGAAGGCACCCCACTTCGACCCATCATATCCACGATCAACTCCCCTACCTATAGACTAGCCCGTTTTCTGTCAGATACCTCACTGCCTTTCACTGGCAAGACCGCCTCAGCAGTTCTTAACTCAGCCCAATTGGTCTCTATGGTCAAAGATGTTGTACTGTCCCCTGACGATATCCTTGTAAGCTTCGATGTGGTCTCTTTGTTCACCAAGGTTCCAGTACCTGATACCATTGAAATAATTGAAAATTTGGTCCAACATGGACTAGACCCCGACACACCTGCACTGGTTAGGCACTGCCTCAACAATACCTACTTTACTTGGAATGGCTCCTTCTACAAACAAAATGAGGGTACCCCCATGGGATCCCCCTTATCACCAGTGATAGCCAATATTTTCATGGAGAAATTTGAATCAGACGCCATCCAGACTTCCACCCTCAGACCTTCCCTGTGGAAGAGATATGTGGATGACACTTTCGTCCTTTGGCCACATGGCCTCCCAGCTCTGAACCTTTTCCTACACCACATCAATTCCAGACATCCCGCCATCAAATTCACCATGGAAGTGGCGAAAGATGGCAAGCTACCATTCTTAGATGTTCTGTTTGAGAGGAGACCTGATGGCTCATTGGGGCATTCTGTCTACAGGAAACCCACCCACACAGATTCCTACTTGAAACCTGATTCCCACCACCACCCAGCCCAAAAGAATTCTCTCATCAAAACTTTATACCATAGGGCTCATTGCATTTCGGACCAACACCACCTGACCAGTGAATTAAAACATGTACACCTGGCCCTCAAAAGGAATGGTTACTCTGACCGTACCATCCGCCAAGCTGTTTCTCCCTCCATACAGAAACAACCACTTGATACTCCGGTCAAAACCATCACACTTCCATATATAGCAGGCGTTACTAAAAAGATTTCCAAAATTCTAAACAAACACAAGATCCAGGTCCGGTTCAATACAGTACACAAAATTCGTGATCTGATCCCATCCGTGAAGGATGTCATTCCTGATTTACAGTACCCCGGGGTTTACAAATTGAGTTGTACCTGCGGTGATTGCTATATCGGGGAGACAAAGCGACATGTCTCTGACCGAATTCGCGAGCACAAATCAGATTTGAAACACGGCAAAGCGAATTCTTCTACCGTGGTTGATCACTGTTACAACACTGTGGGGGATCACGATATAATTTTCTCCGATACCAAGGTTCTTTGCAAACCCATGGGCTTTTATCAGAGATTTGTTCATGAAGTAATTCAGATCTACAAACACAGACACAATTTCAACCGAGAGGATGGTTTCAAATTAAGCAACCATTGGAAAGATGTTCTAAATCGAACTAAACATTAAACTAATTTCAATGGTACAGTATATTTTTTCAAGTAGTGGTACCCCAAACTTTCGCAGCTCTTATAAATTCCCTTTTCATACCATCAATAGGTAAACTCCCTCTCCCCCCTCTTCCCCCCCCCCCCCCACGCCAAACTGCAAGTCCACCGGCACGTACACCACCTCTTTCCTAAAATCCGCCAATCAAATGCTAATTTTTATGCTAATTTCTTTGTCAGAGCACCTTGTTTGCTCGCACACAGGTCCAATCTCTGATCGTGGTTGTGTTTCGCTAAATTCTCCCGTTTGATGAGTACTAGGTGCCTCGGTGAATGTATATGCTCTAACTTTAACATAGCTATTTCTGTGACCAGTTACAAGCTAATCACTCAGCTATTTCAATGCTAAATTCGATGCCAATTCCTTTGTCAGGGGGTACCTCTGCGGATGTGTATTCTTTAACTTAGCTATTTCAAGGAGCCATTTCAATGCTAAATTATATGCTAATTCCTTTGTCAAGGCCTTTGGTCTTTTTCTTCTCACACAGCTTAAAGGTCGTGATCTAAGCGTGGCTTCTTCCACTCCAGCGCTGTCCTCCAGACAGTCTCGTCCCTTCACCTGATGAAGGCCGCTTGTGTTGTGGCCGAAACGTCGTGATTTTTTGTTATTTTATTTTCACCTACGTGACTTTACCCAATAGAACCAAAGAGTATGGATCCTAGCAGTCACGAAAGCTTTAAATCTAGAATTCATTTAATGTTAACACAAAAAATGTCACCTTCTGATTGGAATCACGTAGACAACATGTCTGCTTCTTCTGCTGAGTCACTGTCAGTCAAATGTAAAGCTAACCTGATTTCTAAATTCAACCACCTATCAAAGAAGAACCCAGTTCCACATATAACAAAACTAGATCTTAACAAAATCGTCATTAATCAGAGTAGCACCCCGATTTCGAGCAATCTGAAAAAAAGTACTGGCTAGGGGACTAAATTTTGCTGTCACCCCAAAACACATACCAATAGATGATATCATCTCTCAGGTCGATGTAGCTCTCAAAGGCGTAGGACACATCCAAACAGACGTTGCGAGAGCTGAAATAGCCACTATTCTTAAGAACGCTAGAAAACCCATTAGTAACATCAACAAAAATGAACGCTCTGAACTCGCGAATTAAAAAAAAACAGAAGTTATATAGTCATCCTCTCAGCCGATAAAGGCAACGCTACTGTTATTATGGATAAAGATTCATACAACAACAAAATTCAGAATATGCTCAACGATGGAAGTTACTCAAAGATAAAAAATAACCCTACTAATAGCCTAGCGATAAAAACCAACAAGATCATCACAAGTTCGACCTCCCTAATCGACCCAACTAAACGTCCCTCCCGAAAACCTTCTGCTGCAAGACCCCCTAGATTCTATGGTTTTCCCAAGATTCATAAAGAAGGCACCCCACTTCGACCCATCGTATCCACGATCAACTCCCCTACCTATAGACTAGCCCGTTTTCTGTCAGATACCTTGCTGCCTTTCACTGGAAAGACCGCCTCAGCAGTACTTAACTCAGCCCAATTGGTCTCTATGGTCAAAGATGTTGTACTGTCCCCTGACGATATCCTTGTAAGCTTCGATGTGGTCTCTTTGTTCACCAAGGTCCCAGTACCTGATACCATTGAAATAATTGAAAATTTGGTCCAACATGGACTAGACCCCGACACACCTGCACTGGTTAGGCACTGCCTCAACAATACCTACTTTACTTGGAATGGCTCCTTCTACAAACAAAATGAGGGTACCCCCATGGGATCCCCCTTATCACCAGTGATAGCCAATATTTTCATGGAGAAATTTGAATCAGACGCCATCCAGACTTCCACCCTCAGACCTTCCCTGTGGAAGAGATATGTGGATGACACTTTCGTCCTTTGGCCACATGGCCTCCCAGCTCTGAACCTTTTCCTACACCACATCAATTCCAGACATCCCGCCATCAAATTCACCATGGAAGTGGCGAAAGATGGCAAGCTACCATTCTTAGATGTTCTGTTTGAGAGGAGACCTGATGGCTCATTGGGGCATTCTGTCTACAGGAAACCCACCCACACAGATTCCTACTTGAAACCTGATTCCCACCACCACCCAGCCCAAAAGAATTCTCTCATAAAAACTTTATACCATAGGGCTCATTGCATTTCGGACCAACACCACCTGACCAGTGAATTAAAACATGTACACCTGGCCCTCAAAAGGAATGGTTACTCTGACCGTACCATCCGCCAAGCTGTTTCTCCCTCCATACAGAAACAACCACTTGATACTCCGGTCAAAACCATCACACTTCCATATATAGCAGGCGTTACTAAAAAGATTTCCAAAATTCTAAACAAACACAAGATCCAGGTCCGGTTCAATACAGTACACAAAATTCGTGATCTGATCCCATCCGTGAAGGATGTCATTCCTGATTTACAGTACCCCGGGGTTTACAAATTGAGTTGTACCTGCGGTGATTGCTATATCGGGGAGACAAAGCGACATGTCTCTGACCGAATTCGCGAGCACAAATCAGATTTGAAACACGGCAAAGCGAATTCTTCTACCGTGGTTGATCACTGTTACAACGCTGTGGGGGATCACGATATAATTTTCTCCGATACCAAGGTTCTTTGCAAACCCATGGGCTTTTATCAGAGATTTGTTCATGAAGTAATTCAGATCTACAAACACAGACACAATTTCAACCGAGAGGATGGTTTCAAATTAAGCAACCATTGGAAAGATGTTCTAAATCGAACTAAACATTAAACTAATTTCAATGGTACAGTATATTTTTTTCAAGTAGTGGTACCCCAAACTTTCGCAGCTCTTATAAATTCCCTTTTCACACCATCAATAGGTAAACTCCCTCTCCCCCCCCTTCCCCCCCCCCCCCCCCACGCCAAACTGCAAGTCCACCGGCACGTACACCACCTCTTTCCTAAAATCTGCCAATCAAATGCTAATTTTTATGCTAATTTCTTTGTCAGAGCACCTTGTTTGCTCGCACACAGGTCCAATGTCTGATCGTGGTTGTGTTTCGCTAAATTCTCCCGTTTGATGAGTACTAGGTGCCTCGGTGAATGTATATGCTCTAACTTTAACATAGCTATTTCTGTGACCAGTTACAAGCTAATCACTCAGCTATTTCAATGCTAAATTCGTTGCCAATTCCTTTGTCAGGGGTACCTCTGCGGATGTGTATACTTTAACTTAGCTATTTCAATGAGCCATTTCAATGCTAAATTATATGCTAATTCCTTTGTCAAGGCCCGTGGTCTTTTTCTTCTCACACAGCTTAAAGGTCGTGATCTAAGCGTGGCTTCTTCCACTCCAGCGCTGTCCTCCAGACAGTCTCGTCCCTTCACCTGATGAAGGCCGCTTGTGTTGTGGCCGAAACGTCGTGATTTTTTGTTATTTTATTTTCACCTACGTGACTTTACCCAATAGAACCAAAGAGTATGGATCCTAGCAGTCACGAAAGCTTTAAATCTAGAATTCATTTAATGTTAACACAAAAAATTTCACCTTCTGATTGGAATCACGTAGACAACATGTCTGCTTCTTCTGCTGAGTCACTGTCAGTCAAATGTAAAGCTAACCTGATTTCTAAATTCAACCACCTATCAAAGAAGAACCCAGTTCCACATATAACAAAACTAGATCTTAACAAAATCGTCATTAATCAGAGTAGCACCCCGATTTCGGACAATCTGAAAAAAGTCCTGGCTAGGGGACTAAATTTTGCTGTCACCCCAAAACACATACCAATAGATGATATCATCTCTCAGGTCGATGTAGCTCTCAAAGGCGTAGGACACATCCAAACAGACGTTGCGAGAGCTGAAATAGCCACTATTCTTAAGAACGCTAGAAAACCCATTAGTAACATCAACGAAAATGAACGCTCTGAACTCGCGAATTAAAAAAAAACAGAAGTGATATAGTCATCCTCTCAGCCGATAAAGGCAACGCTACTGTTATTATGGATAAAGATTCATACAACAACAAAATCCAGAATATGCTCAACGATGGAAGTTACTCGAAATAAAAAAAAAATGACCCTACTAATAGCCTAGCGATAAAAACCAACAAGATCATCACAAGTTCGACCTCCCTAATCGACCCAACTAAACGTCCCTCCCTATAACCTTCTGCTGCAAGACCCCTGGATTCTATGGTATTCCCAAGATTCATAAAGAAGGCACCCCACTTCGACCCATCATATCCACGATCAACTCCCCTACCTATAGACTAGCCCGTTTTCTGTCAGATACCTCACTGCCTTTCACTGGCAAGACCGCCTCAGCAGTACTTAACTCAGCCCAATTGGTCTCTATGGTCAGAGATGTTGTACTGTCCCCTGACGATATCCTTGTAAGCTTCGATGTGGTCTCTTTGTTCACCAAGGTCCCAGTACCTGATACCATTGAAATAATTGAAAATTTGGTCCAACATGGACTAGACCCCGACACACCTGCACTGGTTAGGCACTGCCTCAACAATACCTACTTTACTTGGAATGGCTCCTTCTACAAACAAAATGAGGGTACCCCCATGGGATCCCCCTTATCACCAGTGATAGCCAATATTTTCATGGAGAAATTTGAATCAGACGCCATCCAGACTTCCACCCTCAGACCTTCCCTGTGGAAGAGATATGTGGATGACACTTTCGTCCTTTGGCCACATGGCCTCCCAGCTCTGAACCTTTTCCTACACCACATCAATTCCAGACATCCCGCCATCAAATTCACCATGGAAGTGGCGAAAGATGGCAAGCTACCATTCTTAGATGTTCTGTTTGAGAGGAGACCTGATGGCTCATTGGGGCATTCTGTCTACAGGAAACCCACCCACACAGATTCCTACTTGAAACCTGATTCCCACCACCACCCAGCCCAAAAGAATTCTCTCATAAAAACTTTATACCATAGGGCTCATTGCATTTCGGACCAACACCACCTGACCAGTGAATTAAAACATGTACACCTGGCCCTCAAAAGGAATGGTTACTCTGACCGTACCATCCGCCAAGCTGTTTCTCCCTCCATACAGAAACAACCACTTGATACTCCGGTCAAAACCATCACACTTCCATATATAGCAGGCGTTACTAAAAAGATTTCCAAAATTCTAAACAAACACAAGATCCAGGTCCGGTTCAATACAGTACACAAAATTCGTGATCTGATCCCATCTGTGAAGGATGTCATTCCTGATTTACAGTACCCCGGGGTTTACAAATTGAGTTGTACCTGCGGTGATTGCTATATCGGGGAGACAAAGCGACATGTCTCTGACCGAATTCGCGAGCACAAATCAGATTTGAAACACGGCAAAGCGAATTCTTCTACCGTGGTTGATCACTGTTACAACGCTGTGGGGGATCACGATATAATTTTCTCCGATACCAAGGTTCTTTGCAAACCCATGGGCTTTTATCAGAGATTTGTTCATGAAGTAATTCAGATCTACAAACACAGACACAATTTCAACCGAGAGGATGGTTTCAAATTAAGCAACCATTGGAAAGATGTTCTAAATCGAACTAAACATTAAACTAATTTCAATGGTACAGTATATTTTTTCAAGTAGTGGTACCCCAAACTTTCGCAGCTCTTATAAATTCCCTTTTCACACCATCAATAGGTAAACTCCCTCTCCCCCCCCCTTCCCCCTCCCCCCGCACCAAACGGCAAGTCCACCGGCACGTACACCACCTATTTCCTAAAATCCGCCAATCAAATGCTAATTTTTATGCTAATTTCTTTGTCAGAACACCTTGTTTGCTCGCACACAGTTTAAAGGTCCGCTGTCTGAGCGTGGTTGTGTTTCGCTAAATTCTCCTGTTTGATGAGTACTAGGTGCCTCGGTGAATGTATATGCTCTGACTTTAACATAGCTATTTCTGTGACCAGTTACAAGCTAATCACTCAGCTATTTCAATGCTAAATTCTATGCTAATTCCTTTGTCAAGGGGTACCTCTGCGGATGTGTATACTTTAACTTAGCTATTTCAATGAGCCATTTCAATGCTAAATTATATGCTAATTCCTTTGTCAAGGCGCTTTGTGGTTTTCTTCTCACACAGCTTAAAGGTCGTGATCTAAGCATGGCTTCTCTTACTCCAGCGCTGTCCTCCAGACAGTGTCGTCCCTTTACCTGATGAAGGCCGCTTGTGTTGTGGCTAAAACGTCGTGATTTTTTGTTATTTTATTTTCACCTACGTGACTTTACCCAATAGAACCAAAGAGTATGGATCCTAGCAGTCACGAAAGCTTTAAATCTAAAATTAAGTCTTGCTTTGCAGTTACTAGCTACTTAAAGATACATCACGAAATGGACAAATGATTAAAATATTTACGCTCATTATTCATACATTTATATCTTAGAACCGTATTGGGTCGGGCAAAGTGCTCAGTTGAGACAAAATTCAACGAGTAGGGTAACAGTAGCAGCAACATAAGGTTGAGAACAACTGCCATAGACAATGACGACGATGACAATGATTAATTTTAGAATATTATTTAATGATTTAGATGTAACCCAGACAACACCTTCCCTCAGAACCCACAAATGGACGGAATTGGTGGAATGGTTTCACTTTAGAAACCCGGCCCACTGCCCCCCCCCACCACCCCACCAACATTTCATCACCACTCCGGACCATTGCACGCACTCAAGGAACTCCGTGACTTCGCCGGTGGAATCAACGACAGCACACGGCTGTGACGACGACGAGCAGCGCGCCCAGGGAGAGCCCAGACATGGCGAGGGCCGCACGCCCGGCAGAGTTGCCTGGCTTGGTTGTGGTCTTAGTTGTTGGCTTGGTTGTGGAATTAGCTGGTGGCTTGGTTGAGGTCTTAGTTGTTGGATTGATTGTGGAATTAGCCTGTGGCTTGATTGAGGTCTTAGCTGGTGGCTTGGTTGAGGTCTTAGTTGTTGGATTGATTGTGGAATTAGCTGGTGGCTTGGTTGAGGTCTTAGCTGGTTGCTTGGTTGTGGTCTTAGCTGGTGGCTTGGTTGTGGCTACATAACCTGCAGCACACACAAGGGAATGAGATTTTTTGTAAATATTGTCATCGCTCCTCTCACACAAAATAGAGAGTTTTTGCATGTTAAGCCTTATCCACGACTTGCAAGGCCTGGTATTGTGGCTATGCATGCCTGCGATCCAGCGCTGTGGAGTCAACGAGAGTTGGTGGACCACGTATGTATGTTGAGCTTCTTTCGCACCGTACATAGCCAACCATGCTTATCGGAGGTTCAGGTGTCACACACAAACATTGTAAAACTCCCTCCACATGGATGTCGAGGAGGTGCCCCCATATCCTTGGCTCACCAGGAGAAGGTGGCACAGCAAGGTGCGGACTGTAGTATTACCTATCTGGCCCATCTGTATGAGACAGAGTGTTGTCCCCTGGATACACATGTTGGGGTTTCTCTGGGCCCTCGCACACGCGTGAGCACGAGGTTTTGTCGCTGACGTACGTGCGGAAGGAGGTTTGTGGGCTTCGATGGCGCCGGTGGATCATTGTGACTGGGCGCTGCCGGCATGGAGCAGGTCTCTGGGTGATTTCCAGAGGTCACGAGGGCCACCCAAAGGCGGTTGCCATGCGATCGTTAATATAATGGAGTTAATTTGGTGGTTGCGCCATACTTCACAAGGCTCGTGTGAAGGTAGGCGCTGCCTGTCACGGTAGTTTATGAGTTGGGGAAGCGGTATTTGGCAGTTAGCGTGATGCGCTGCGAACCTGGCGACCCGCGTTTGTTTCCTGCTCATGCCCATCAACACCGGTGACAATTATCTGAACTGTTCCTGTGCCTCCCCTAGGTCGACTCACCCTCAAATGAGTACCTGGTGTTGTGTGAAACATTGCGGCTAGGGAAACAAAAGCGACCAGGCGTGGTTCTGGCCACCCACTCCCTTGTGTGCCACGGTACCGGCCTTCAGAGTTGTTGCTACTCGCTAACAACACTTACCCGACCAGTCGAAGGCTATATGGGTGATGTTTGTGTTTCAGGAGCGGGACATGTTGCAGGTAATTTTCTGTCCACATTGAGATGCTTGACCAATACCAGTCACATTGGAAGAAAACGGAGCACTCAGAGGAAACCCATGCAGATGAGGGGGGAAGTTACAGACCAACACACGGAAAGGCACCCGAGTGGGAAATCAATCCCAGCCACTTGTGGGTGGACCACCACTGCACTCGTGAACTCACCTGAGGCATTGACCTTTAACGACTGCACGTTCATTTGCCATTCGGGTTCCGTCTTGACCACGGTCGCTCTGTGGGGTGGACACACAGGTCAAGCGTGTAACAACTTGAGGCGTCGCCTCCACAGAGTCGCCAGTGTGAGCTTACACGTGATGAATCTTACGTACAATTGTGCACTGCTGCTATGTGTTGCTGTGATTGCTACAGAGAGTCAGCTGTTTTTTTAGTATAAGTGACGGTGATGATCAGAGATACAGTGAGGGAAAAAAGTATTTGTACCCCTGCTGATTGTCTACATTTGCCCACTGACAAAGAAATGATCAGTCTATATTTTTAATGGTACGTTTATTTGAACAGTGAGAGACAGAATAACAACAAAAAAATCCAGAAAAACGCATGTCAAAAATTTTATAAATTGATTTGCATTTTAATGAGGGAAATAAGTATTTGACCCATCTGCAAAACATGACTTAGTACTTGGTGGCAAAACCCTTGTTGGCAATCACAGAGGTCAGACGTTTCTTGAAGTTGGCCACCAGGTTTGCACACATCTCAGAAGGGATTTTGTCCCACTCCTCTTTGCAGATCTTCGAGTAATTAAGGTTTCGAGGCTGACGTTTGGCAACTCGAACCTTCAGCTCCCTCCACAGATTTTCTATGGGATAAAGGTCTGGAGACTGGCTAGGCCTCTCCAGGACCTTAATGTGCTTCTTCTTGAGCCACTCCTTTGTTGCCTTGGCCGTGTGTTTTGGGTCATTGTCATGCTGGAATACCCATCCACGACCCATTTTCAATGCCCTGGCTGAGGGAAGGAGGTTCTCACCCAAGATTTGACGGTACATGGCCCCGTCCATCGTCCCTTTGATGCGGTGAAGTTGTCCTGTCCCCTTAGCAGAAAAACACCCCCAAAGCATAATGTTTCCACCTCCATGTATGACGGTGGGGATGGTGTTCTTGGGGTCATAGGCAGCATTCCTCCTCCTCCTCCAAACACGGCGAGTTGAGTTGATGCCAAAGAGCTCCATTTTGGTTTCATTTGACCACAACACTTTCACCCAGTTGTCTTCTGAATCATTCAGATGTTCATTGGCAAACTTCAGACGGGCATGTATATGTGCTTTCTTGAGCAGGAGGACCTTGCGGGTGCTGCAGGATTTCAGTCCTTCACGGTGTAGTGTGTTACCAATTGTTATCTTGGTGACTATGGTCCCAGCTGCCTTGAGATCATTCACAAGATCCTCCCGTGTAGTTCTGGGCTGATTCCTCACCGTTCTCATGATCATTGCAACTCCACGAGGTGAGATCTTGCATGGAGTCCCAGGTCGAGGGAGATTGACAGTTCTTTTGTGTTTCTTCCATTTGCGAATAATCGCACCAACTGTTGTCACCTTCTCACCAAGCTGCTTGGCAATGGTCTTGTAGCCCATTCCAGCCTTGTGTAGGTCTACAATCTTGTCCCTGACATCCTTGGAGAGCTCTTTGGTCTTGGCCATGGTGGAGAGTTTGGAATCTGATTGATTGATTGCTTCTGTGGACAGGAGTCTTTTATACAGGTAACAAGCTGAGATTAGGAGCACTCCCTTTAAGAGTGTGCTCCTAATTTCAGCTCGTTACCTGTATAAAAGACACCTGGGAGCCAGAAATCTTTCTGATTGAGAGGGGGTCAAATACTTATTTCCCTCATTAAAATGCAAATCAATTTATAAGATCTTTGACATGTATTTTTCTGGATTTTTTTGTTGTTATTCTGTCTCACACTGTTCAAATAAACCTACCATTAAAATTATAGACTGATCATTTCTTTGTCAGTGGGCAAACGTACAAAATCAGCAGGGGATCAAATACTTTTTTCCCTCACTTTAGGGACCCCAAGCCTCACGTGCACAGCAGGCCATGCCCAGCAGTGTGTCGACTATTCAGAGTATGGGGCGGACTTTCCTGAGGGACTGAGCTGAGGTGTTTCGTGACGTGGAGGGTGATAGGGGGCGTGTCTGGTCATGGTGGCTGGCACGCAAACGCCCCTCAGAAGAACGCTCTGAAATAACCTCTGGTGCTCATTTCTTGTGGAGTCTCCCACTTCTCAGAACACAACGCAGAGTGTCTTCTCGTCATCGTCTCAGAACTCTCTGATCTTTGTTGTCTATTTAGCCGACCTGTCCCCCAAGTAACGAGGACCGGCTACACCTCCATGGAGTCGCCGATGTGGAATCATAAACAAAAGTCGTCGCGTGGAACCAATCCCCAATGTTCTTGGGGAGAGGACGTCCATCTAAGGACAATGCAACCGCTTAGTGGCCAAAAAACGCCGATATTTAAAACCAAATAACCGGAGATTACTCGGTGGAGATGACGTAGAGCAGGATCTTACCCCCTAGATGCGAAACTTTGACAGGACCCTCCTGAGAAAAGGGTCTTGAGATTTGGCGAGACTCTCCCAGGTAGACAAGCGGAGTAATATTAAAGTAAGGGAGTTGCAGTCCAAGGTAAGCCTTTGAACGTGAACTCTGTCACCTCAACACATTCCAAAACGCTTCAGGGAATTGCTCCGTTACAATGCACCACACCGAACCCCTTCTACCCGCTCCTTTTGTCCTCTTCTCTGTCCTTTCTGGAACCTTAAAGGCCTCTCCACCAATCTCCTTTTGTCTTCCCTACCGGTCTCCGCGTTGTACCAGGCACGTTCCGCGTTATAATGGGGCACGTTCCGCGTTATAACATCACATAACGGCAACATAAACGTTCCCTAACGGAAGAACCGTGTTATAGCGAAAACGCGTTGTAGTGTGAACACCGTCACGCATTAAGCGCGGACTCACCGTATCCCTTCATAGGGTTCTCTAGGCATTCCTTATACCAATCATATTTTTATTTACCTGGTATAAGACCCATTGAGCTATATGGATATTTTGCAGAAGCGATCTGGCCACAAATGATACCTCATCGAAGTGGCTGATGTGGAAATTAATAGCAGCCAAATACTCTAAATATGTGGCCATTCTAAATGTGGAGGGAAAAACTGGAGGACCCGGAGAAAAATCCACCTGACCACATTGAGAGAGACATGCACACTCCAAATATATAGGCGTCGGGGTCGGGATCGAACCCACAGCTTCCTGTATACCAGGCGAAGGTAGTTAACATCTCGTAGCCACTGTGGCGTGTAATTAGTACTAATATCCATAATAATCCAGTGGGCTGTGTGCGTAAGAGTGCCCTGTGACGGTGAACTCACACAAACACTACGGAGCTGGGAGGGTTTGTAGTCGGCGGGATCCAAAACAAGCTCAGGTTCGTCTTGGACGTGCTGGTGGAGTGCGTCACCGCGGCCTTTGGCACGGAATTGCACTGCGAGACACAGAAACAAAACGACAATGGACATTGTTATTGAAGCTGGAATGAACCCAATGAGCCTATGGAGCCCTTTGTTGGCTGTTGTACAGCCCAGACCGGGTTGGCAATGATGGAAACGTGCACAGGATGACCACGTGCCCCAGCCGTGTTTATCCCCCGTCCCTTACCTCGCCTTGAGTTAAAGGGGCTTTGCGTGCTTAGAAAGGGCCATTGTCCAGCCTGAAACATCCCGAACCCGCGCATTAACCACCCACCACATTCTATTCATTTCGTTACGAATTGCCATGTTTTGATACTTGACAAACCTCACTAATTGGCTGTGTCGGGTGGTGGCAGATTAAACGACATCCGCCAAGAGTGAGGATCAAGAACCAAAAGGAGTGATGGCAGGACCCAAAGAGTGACTAACGTAGGCGGTGATGAGAAGGAAACTGGCACTGTGGGCACACAACATGTAGGATGGAAATTAAAAGTGTTGTTCAGAAATATGAAAGGAACAAGAACGAGAGAAAGACCTCAGACAATGGCTTGACGACGACATAAGAGATTGGTGCTAGCAAGATGTGGCTACTACTTGAGCAAGTTGCGCAAGACAGAGGCAAGTGGAAACATGACGAGATGTGCAGTGGACACCTCCGGGCTATCTGCCCATGGATCGTGATTATGAGGATGATCTTCTTTGGTTCTTTCGGTAAAGTCTCTCCAGCGCTGTCCTCCAGACAGTCTCGTCCCTTCACCTGATGAAGGCTGCTTGTGTTGTGGCCGAAACGTCGTGAGAATATTATTGTGTTATTTTATTTTATCAATTTATTATTTTATTATCATTCTACGTGACTTTACCGAAAGAACCAAAGAAGATGAATCCTTGCAGTCACGAAAGCTTTAAATCGAAATTCATGAGGATGATGTCAACCAAGGGATGAGTCACCGGCACGAAGATGTTGTCTGCAGGTGGGGTGTCCCATGTGCCCACGATGGTCGTGGTGTTGGGTATTCGCGCTTGCAGGAAGTAGCCCTTGAAGGTGCCCACGATGGTGACTGCGGACAGACACAAGGAGGCGACAATTTGTGAGACGCTCGCAGCCCCCCCACCACCTTAGCTCGGCTGTCGCGCTTCTCGCCCCTTTCGTGACACGAGCTGTGGCTGGGATGACTCCACAGTAAAAGTGGACAATCCGGTTCGTTTTAAATTCCCCGCGATTTTAAGCCCAGCGCTCTCTTGAATTGGAGACGGACCGGGCTCTAGGGGACAAGTCGGCTTAGCCACTGGAGACTCCACGCAGACATTTTTCTCAGCGCGAGGTTCTATCAGAACTCCGCCATTTCTTTGTTCATGATCATTTGCAAAAGTCCGTCCGTCACAACTTTGGATCTCCCAAATGGGTCGTCGGGGGGGATAACACACAGAGCACTGCGGTATTGAAATTCAACAGTCCTGGCACCAAATGTCGATACAGTGCATATCAACCATCCCCCATGTCCAAAGGAAATGTACGAAACACAGACAGTCCTCAACTTAAGAGCATTTACGAACACCCGACGTACGAACTAGCTTCCATGAAATATATTTATTTTGACGTTGACTTAAAACGCGAACTCGCACTTGCAAACTGATCCACGGGAACAATTTTGTTCGGCGGAGCGATCCTGCGCGAGATGTCATGGGTCAATCTTGCGCTGGGAGTGTTTGTGCGTATGTGAAAGTGTGTGTGTGAGAGAGAGCGTGTGTGTGTGAAAGTGTGTGTGTGTGTGTGAGAGAGAGGGCGGTGTGTGTATGGGTTGCGGTGGCGCATTGGTTAGCGCGCTGCGCTATGAATCCGGTGACCCGAGTTCGATTTCCGCTCACGGCCAACACCGGTGGCGATAATCCGAACCGCTCCTTGGCCTCCCCGAGGTCGACTCAGCCCCAAATGAGTGCCTGGTGCAGTGTGTAAATATTTCTACCACGGAGACGAAGGCGGCCGGGCGTGGTGCTTCCCACTCACCCCCTCGTGTGCCGTGCCGGCCTTCATAGGCGCTGCTCTCCAACAATGTGTTAAAGCTAAGTGGGGGATCGGTGGAGTGTGTGTGCGTACGTATCCTGTGTGTGTTTATGTGTGTGCGTGCATGCCCTGTGTGTGTGTCTGTGTGTGCATCTGTGTGTGCGCCCCGTGTGTCTGTGTGAGTGCAATTTTGGTGACTAATTGCGTCCCTTCCGACAAGCACACCAGCATCAGGACTCAAGGTAAGTGAAAATAAACGGAATTTGTACATGTTATGTTACTTTATTTTGCGTTTATTTTTACTGTACAGTAGTTTTGTTCACAGTGTTACATGCAAATGTACAATATTTATTCTCCATTAGTTTAACTGCTTCCCTTTTTTGTTGAACCGTAACAAATTGCATAGCAATGATCGTGTGTCCAATACGGTACGCTATTACGTTTTGACTTACGAACTAATCTTCGTTGGTTCTTTCGGTAGAGTCACGTAGAATGAGAATAAAATAATAAACTAATAAAATAAAATAACACGATAAAATTCTCACGACGTTTCGGCCACAACACAAGTAGCCTTCTTCAGGTGAAGGAACAGAACTGTCGGACGACAGAGCTTCGTCCCGACAGTTCTGTTCCTTCACCTGAAGAAGGCTACTTGTGTTGTGGCCGAAACGTCGTGAGAATTGTATTGCGTTATTTTATTATTTTATTCTCATTCTACGTGACTTTACCGAAAGAACCAAAGAAGATGAATCCTTGCAGTCACGAAAGCTTTAATGACGAACTAATAATCGTAAATCGAGGCTGCCCTGTCGTAATTGAGTAGAGTACAACTCAGTAGCGTCTGCTCGTTTGCCAAGCAACTCTATAGCTGAGTGAGTGAGCGGTCCGTGGTGGTTGAACGCCGTGCAGATGAGGAGCGGTCAGTCCAGTCGACTGAGTCCTTGATACGGGCTGGAGGAATCCGCACCTGCGACTAGCACGGTTGGCTACGTACGGTGTGAAAGAAGCTCAACGTACGGACAGTCGACGAGCGGAGGGAGTTGTGTCGGGGTGGTGGTGGGTGGTGGGGTCATTCACTCACCGTTAACCTTGGTGCCAGAGGTGAAGGTGCTGCTGTTGGTGACGATGGAGTAGGATGTGCCGGTCAGTGTGTTGGGGTCGTGCTGTGGAACCATATCGGTGCAGGCAGATGATGGCGCTCCACCAGGGAAGCCCTGAGTTCCGTGCAGACCCACCAACCCCACCATCCACACAGCCAGCAGCGCCTCCATCATTCGCAGAGAGAGACGAGGCCGCGGCGTTTAAGTCGACTACAAATGTTAGTGGTAAAAATTAATTTATTTCGGATAGTAAAACTCAAAAACTTTGAGCAAAAATAAATGCTGGGGCCAAATTTTAAAATATAAGCCGGCGAAGGTTAACAGCAAACAACCAAAAAATAATGAAAATGTATTTTGTTCAAATGTTCAAATTGTTCGTGTTTGCGATCGTTCTGGGCGCAAACGGTGAGGGGAGCAGCATAGGTGCTGTGAGCCGGACCTGCGTGGGCGCCTGGGCATTTGAAGTAATCGAGGGATGAGGGGGTGGGGGGCCACAGCGTAGAGTGGAAAAAAGCGGTGGCACTCATTGGTCACCGGTGCCACAGCGATTTAGACAGAATTTGCGCAATGGATATTTTGCATTTTTTTGAATTCTGCTAAAGCGCATGGCGTGACGAGAGGCCACTTCCTTGAGCCATCATTCGTCATGTCCAGGTAGCTTCTTAAAAAGAGCTATGTATTTGGCTCAGTGGGCTTTTACCTGGTAAAAATACAAATTGCAGTTGCTTTCCTACTACTACTAAACGCGTGTTTTTAAACGTGGAGAGCAAAAAAACCGGAGGTCACGGAAGAAAAATCCACACAAGCACGGGGAGGGGGAGGGACAGACATGCAAACTACAAACATGCAACAGGCATCATCAGTGTCGGGATGTAACCCACGACTTCCTGTATACCAGGCGAGGTAGTTAACATCTCGTCACACGCAAATACACAGCAGGCATCGTCGCGGCCCTCTGACCGACACCGCGCTGCTGCGCGGGGTTCGTCCTCTCGCTCGGAGAGAGGTCATTCGGGGCTGCGACGTTCGCTTCGAGTCCCCGCGGACAGCGCAACGACGAGACCACCACACCTTGCGCTTCAGCAGAATACGAAAATATTGCGCAACGTTCTGCGTTGACAAAAGTGGTCCCCCTTTTGTTTGTCTAATCCCCGCTGCGTGTCCCCCCCCCTGCTCCTCCCCCGCTCATCTCTCGAGTATAAGGGTCGGAACTGATGGTGCAAGCTGAACTTGTCTACTTTATTTATTGAAGGGGTGCCACTGTGACGAGATGCTATCCTCCTCGCCTGGTATGCAGGAGATCGGGGGTTCGATCCCGACCCTGACGCCTGTATATATGTGGAGTTTGCACGTCCTCCCCGTGGTCGCGTGAATTGATTCTCCGCGTGAAGGACAGAGCGTGGTGGCTGTTGGTCGGTCGGTTGGTTGCGGGGACTGCATTTGGGGAAGCCCTGCCCCATGGAGTGGTGGTTCTCAACCGGGGGTACGTGGTCCCCTGGGGGGTACACGTGGCAATGTCCCAGGGGGGTACGCGAGATGATTTATAAATATCTGGAATTCTATCATACGTGAAGAGTCATCGGTGAATAATCATGTTGCGTGAATCTGCGAATATAAAAATAACTACGATAAAATGTAAATATACGGTAACCTAGAACGTTATAAAATACCTTTCTAAACTAAGTGATGGTAAACAATATGGTTGCCAAGAGTAACCAGCAAGAGTGAACAAATTAAGTCTTTACACTTTGGTTCTATTGGGTAAAGTCACGTAGGTGAAAATAAAATAACAAAAAATCACGACGTTTCGGCCACAACACAAGCGGCCTTCATCAGGTAAAGGGACGAGACTGTCTGGAGGACAGCGCTGGAGTGAGAGAAGCCATGCTTAGATCACGACCTTTAAGCTGTGTGAGAAGAAAAACACAAAGCGCCTTGACAAAGGAATTAGCATAGAATTTAGCATTGAAATAGCTCATTGAAATAGCTAAGTTAAAATATACACATCCGCAGAAGTACCCCTTGACAAAGGAATTAGCATATAATTTAGCATTGAAATGGCTCATTAAAATAGCTAAGTTAAAATATACACATCCGCAGAAGTACCCCTTGACAAAGGAATTAGCATATAATTTAGCATTGAAATGGCTCATTGAAATAGCTAAGTTAAAATATACACATCCGCAGAAGTACCCCTTGACAAAGGAATTAGCATATATGATTTAGCATTGAAATGGCTCATTAAAATAGCTAAGTTAAAGTATACACATCCGCAGAGGTACCCCTTGACAAAGGAATTAGCATAGAATTTAGCATTGAAATAGCTGAGTGATTAGCTTGTAACTGGTCACAGAAATAGCTATGTTAAAGTTAGAGCATATACATTCACCGAGGCACCTAGTACTCATCAAACAGGAGAATTTAGCGAAACACAACCACGTGCAGACAGCGGACCTTTAAACTGTGTGCGAGCAAACAAGGTGTTCTGACAAAGAAATTAGCATAAAAATTAGCATTTGATTGGCGGATTTTAGGAAAGAGGTGGTGTACGTGCCGGTGGACTTGCCGTTTGGCGCGGGGGGGGGGGGGGAGTTTACCTATTGATGGTGTGAAAAGCGAATTTATAAGAGCTGCGAAAGTTTGGGGTTCCACTACTTGAAAAAAATATACTGTACCATTGAAATTAGTTTAATGTTTAGTTCGATTTAGAACATCTTTCCAATGGTTGCTTAATTTGAAACCATCCTCTCGGTTGAAATTGTGTCTGTGTTTGTAGATCTGAATTGCTTCATGAAGAAATCTCTGATAAAAGCCCGTGGGTTTGCAAAGAACCTTGGTATCGGAGAAAATTATATCGTGATCCCCCACAGCGTTGTAACAATGATCAGCCACGGTAGAAGAATTCGTTTTGCCGTGTTTCAACTCTAATTTGTGCTCGCAAATTTGGTCAGAGACATGTCGCTTTGTCTCCCCGATATAGCAATCACTGCAGGTACAACTCAATTTGTAAACCCCGGGGTGCTGTAAATCAGGAATGACATCCTTCACGGATGGGATCAGATCACGAATTTTGTGTACTGTATTGAACCGGACCTGGATCTTGTGTTTGTTTAGAATTTTGGAAATCTTGTTAGTAACGCCTGCTATATATGGAAGTGTGATGGTTTTGACCGGAGTATCAAGTGGTTGTTTCTGTATGGAGGGAGAAACAGCTTGGCCGATGGTACGGTCAGAGTAACCATTCATTTTGAGGGCCAGGTGTACATGTTTTAATTCACTGGTCAGGTGGTGTTGGTCCGAAATGCAATGAGCCCTATGGTATAAAGTTTTGATGAGAGAATTCTTTTGGGCTGGGTGGTGGTGGGAATCAGGTTTCAAATAGGAATCTGTGTTGGTGGGTTTCCTGTAGACAGAATGCCCCAATGAGCCATCAGGTCTCCTCTCAAACAGAACATCTAAGAATGGTAGCTTGCCATCTTTCTCCACTTCCATGGTGAATTTGATGGCGGGATGTCTGGAATTGATGTGGTGTAGGAAAAGGTTCAGAGCTGGGAGGCCATGTGGCCAAATGACGAAAGTGTCATCCACACATCTCTTCCACAGGGAAGGTCTGAGGGTGGAAGTCTGGATGGTGTCTGATTCAAATTTCTCCAGGAAAATATTGGCTATCACTGGTGATAAGGGGGATCCCATGGGGGTACCCTCATTTTGTTTGTAGAAGGAGCCATTCCAAGTAAAGTAGGTATTGTTGAGGCAGTGCCTAACCAGTGCAGGTGTGTCGGGGTCTAGTCCATGTTGGACCAAATTTTCAATTATTTCAATGGTATCAGGTACTGGGACCTTGGTGAACAAAGAGACCACATCGAAGCTGACAAGGATATCGTCAGGGGACAGTACAACGTCTTTGACAATAGAGACCAATTGGGCTGAGTTAAGTACTGCTGAGGCGGTCTTGCCAGTGAAAGGCAGCAAGGTATCTGACAGAAAACGGGCTAGTCTATAGGTAGGGGAGTTGATCGTGGATACGATGGGTCGAATTGGAGTGCCTTCTTTATGAATCTTGGGAAGACCATAGAATCTAGGAGGTCTTGCAGCAGAAGGTTTTAGGGAGGGACGTTTAGTTGGGTCGATTAAGGAGGTCGAACTTGTGATGATCTTGTTGGTTTTTATCGCTAGGCTATTAGTAGGGTCATTTTTTTATTTTTGAGTAACTTCCATCGTTGAGCATATTCTGAATTTTGTTGTTGTATAAATCTTTATCCATAATAACAGTAGCGTTGCCTTTATTGGCTGAGAGGATGACTATATCACTTCTGTTTTTTTAAATTCGCGAGTTCAGAGCGTTCATTTTTGCTAATGTTACTAATGGGTTGCTTAGCATTCTTAAGAATAGTGGCTATTTCAGCTCTCGCAACGTCTGCTTGGATGTGTCCTACGCCTTTGAGGGCTACATCGACCTGAGAGATGATATCATATATTGGTATGTGTTTTGGGGTGACAGCAAAATTTAGTCCCCTAGCCAGTACTGTTTTAAGATTGTCCGAAATCGGGGTGCTACTCTGATTAATGACGATTTTGTTAACATTTAGTTTTGTTATATGTGGAACTGGGTTCTTCTTTGATAGGTGGTTGAATTTATAAATCAGGTTAGCTTTACATTTGACTGACAGTGACTCAGCAGAAGAATCAGTCATGTTGTCTACGTGATTCCAATCAGAAGGTGACATTTTTTGTGTTAACATTAAATGAGCTTGTAGGAGAGTCCTGTCTAAAGTATCGAGTTCAAATCGGAGTAGCCTTATCCTCTCTGAGATTAAAGATAGGCTGGCCTTAAGCAGAATCTGTTTAGAATTCGGAGAAGATACAGCAGCAGAAGTGAGTGTGAAAGCGATGGGTATTACCTTGTGATCGCGGCATCTTTTGAGGAAGGTCAGCGTCTCGATGAGCTGTGACTTCTTGTCCCGTTGTCTGTTAAAAGCTCTAGAGCTTGTCCGGAATTGATGTGGTGTAGGAAAAGGTTCATAGCTGGGAGGCCATGTGGCCACTTTCGTCATTTGGCCACATGGCCTCCCAGCTCTGAACCTTTTCCTACACCACATCAATTCCAGACATCACGCCATCAAATTAACCATGGAAGTGGAGAAAGATGGCAAGCTACCATTCTTAGATGTTCTGTTTGAGAGGAGACCTGATGGCTCATTGGGGCATTCTGTCTACAGGAAACCCACCCACACAGATTCCTACTTGAAACCTGATTCCCACCACCACCCAGCCCAAAAGAATTATCTCATCAAAACTTTATACCATAGGGCTCATTGCATTTCGGACCAACACCACCTGACCAGTGAATTAAAACATGTACACCTGGCCCTCAAAAGGAATGGTACTCTGACCGTACCATCCGCCAAGCTGTCTCTCCATCCATACAGAAACAACCACTTGATACTCCGGTCAAAACCATCACACTTCCATATATAGCAGGCGTTACTAAAAATATTTCCAAAATTCTAAACAAACACAAGATCCAGGTCCGGTTCAATACAGTACACAAAATTCGTGATCTGATCCCATCCGCGAAGGATGTCATTCCTGATTTACAGTACCCCGGGGTTTACAAATTGAGTTGTACCTAGCGGTGATTGCTACATCGGTGAGACAAAGCGACATGTCTCTGACCGAATTCGCGAGCACAAATCAGATTTGAAACACGGCAAAACAAATTCTTCTACCGTGGCTGATCACTGTTACAACGCTGTAGGGGATCACGATATAATTTTCTCCGATACCAAGGTTCTTTGCAAACCCACGGGCTTTTATCAGATATTTGTTCATGAAGCAATTCAGATCTACAAACACAGACACAATTTCAACCGAGAGGATGGTTTCAAATTAAGCAACCATTGGAAAGATGTTCTAAATCGAACTAAACATTAAACTAATTTCAATTTTACAGTATATTTTTCAGGTAGTGGTACCCCAAACTTTCGCAGCTCTTATAAATTCCCCCTTTTCACACCATCAATAGGTAAACTCCCCCTTCCCCCCCCCCCGCGCCAAACTGCAAGTCCACCGGCACGTACACCACCTCTTTCCTAAAATCCGCCAATCAAATGCTAATTTTTATGCTAATTTCTTTGTCAGAGCACCTTGTTTGCTCGCACACAGGTCCAATGTCTGAGCGTGGTTGTGTTTCGCTAAATTCTCCTGTTTGATGAGTACTAGGTGCCTCGGTGAATGTAGATGCTCTAACTTTAACATAGCTATTTCTGTGACCAGTTACAAGCTAATCACTCAGCTATTTCAATGCTAAATTCGATGCTAATTCCTTTGTCAAGGGGTACCTCTGCGGATGTGTATACTTTAACTTAGCTATTTCAATGAGCCATTTCAATGCTAAATTATATGCTAATTCCTTTGTCAAGGCACTTGGCCTTTTTCTTCTCACACAGCTTAAAGGTCGTGATCTAAGCGTGGCTTCTTCCTCTCCAGCGCTAATTCCTTTGTCAAGGGGTACCTCTGTGGATGTGTATACTTTAACTTAGCTATTTCAATGAGCCATTTCAATGCTAAATTATATGCTAATTCCTTTGTCAAGGCCCGTGGTCTTTTTCTTCTCACACAGCTCAAAGGTCGTGATCTAAGCGTGGCTTCTTCCACTCCAGCGCTGTCCTCCAGACAGTCTCTTCCCTTCACCTGATGAAGGCCGCTTGTGTTGTGGCCGAAACGTCGTGATTTTTTGTTATTTTATTTTCACCTACGTGACTTTACCCAATAGAACCAAAGAGTATGGATCCTAGCAGTCACGAAAGCTTAAAATCTAGAATTAATTTAATGTTAACACAAAAAAATTCACCTTCTGATTGGAATCACGTAGACAACATGACTGCTTCTTCTGCTGAGTCACTGTCAGTCAAATGTAAAGCTAACCTGATTTATGAATTCAACCACCTATCAAAGAAGAACCCAGTTCCACATATAACAAAACTAGATGTTAACAAAATCGTCATTAATCAGAGTAGCACCCCGATTTCGGACAATCTGAAAACAGTACTGGCTAGGGGACTAAATTTTGCTGTCACCCCAAAACACATACCAATAGATGATATCATCTCTCAGGTCGATGTAGCTCTCAAAGGCGTAGGACACATCCAAACAGACGTTGCGAGAGCTGAAATAGCCACTATTCTTAAGAACGCTAGAAAACCCATTAGTAACATCAACAAAAATGAACGCTCTGAACTCGCGAATTAAAAAAAACAGAAGTGATATAGTCATCCTCTCAGCCGATAAAGGCAACGCTACTGTTATTATGGATAAAGATCCATACAACAACAAAATCCAGAATATGCTCAACGATGGAAGTTACTCAAAAATAAAAAAAATGACCCTACTAACAGCCTAGCGATAAAAACCAACAAGATCATCACAAGTTCGACCTCCCTAATCGACCCAACTAAACGTCCCTCCCTAAAACCTTCTGCTGCAAGACCCCCTAGATTCTATGGTCTTCCCAAGATTCATAAAGAAGGCACCCCACTTCGACCCATCATATCCACGATCAACTCCCCTACCTATAGACTAGCCCGTTTTCTGTCAGATACCTTGCTGCCTTTCACTGGAAAGACCGCCTCAGCAGTACTTAACTCAGCCCAATTGGTCTCTATGGTCAAAGACGTTGTACTGTCCCCTGACGATATCCTTGTAAGCTTCGATGTGGTCTCTTTGTTCACCAAGGTCCCAGTACCTGATACCATTGAAATAATTGAAAATGTGGTCCAACATGGACTAGACCCCGACACACCTGCACTGGTTAGGCACTGCCTCAACAATACCTACTTTACTTGGAATGGCTCCTTCTACAAACAAAATGAGGGTACCCCCATGGGATCCCCCTTATCACCAGTGATAGCCAATATTTTCATGGAGAAATTTGAATCAGACGCCATCCAGACTTCCACCCTCAGACCTTCCCTGTGGAAGAGATATGTGGATGACACTTTCGTCCTTTGGCCACATGGCCTCCCACCTCTGAACCTTTTCCTACACCACATCAATTCCAGACATCCCGCCATCAAATTCACCATGGAAGTGGCGAAAGATGGCAAGCTACCATTCTTAGATGTTCTGTTTGAGAGGAGACCTGATGGATCATTGGGGCATTCTGTCTACAGGAAACCCACCCACACAGATTCCTACTTGAAACCTGATTCCCACCACCACCCAGCCCAAAAGAATTCTCTCATCAAAACTTTATACCATAGGGCTCATTGCATTTCGGACCAACACCACCTGACCAGTGAATTAAAACATGTACACCTGGCCCTCAAAAGGAATGGTTACTCTGACCGTACCATCCGACAAGCTGTTTCTCCCTCCATACAGAAACAACCACTTGATACTCCGGTCAAAACCATCACACTTCCATATATAGCAGGCGTTACTAAAAAGATTTCCAAAATTCTAAACAAACACAAGATCCAGGTCCGGTTCAATACAGTACACAAAATTCGTGATCTGATCCCATCCGTGAAGGATGTCATTCCTGATTTACAGTACCCCGGGGTTTACAAATTGAGTTGTACCTGCGGTGATTGCTATATCGGGGAGACAAAGCGACATGTCTCTGACCGAATTCGCGAGCACAAATCAAATTTGAAACACGGCAAAACGAATTCTTCTACCATGGTTGATCACTGTTACAACGCTGTGGGGGATCACGATATTATTTTCTCCGATACCAAGGTTCTTTGCAAACCCATGGGCTTTTATCAGAGATTTGTTCATGAAGTAATTCAGATCTACAAACACAGACACAATTTCAACCGAGAGGATGGTTTCAAATTAAGCAACCATTGGAAAGATGTTCTAAATCGAACTAAACATTAAACGAATTTCAATGGTACAGTATATTTTTTCAAGTAGTGGTACCCCAAACTTTCGCAGCTCTTATAAATTCCCTTTTCACGCCATGAATAGGTAAACTCCCCCTCCCCCCCTTCCCCCTCCCCCCGCACCAAACGGCAAGTCCACCGGCACGTACACCACCTCTTTCCTAAAATCCGCCAATCAAATGCTAATTTTTATGCTAATTTCTTTGTCAGAACACCTTGTTTGCTCGAACACAGTTTAAAGGTCCGCTGTCTGAGCGTGGTTGTGTTTCGCTAAATTCTCCCGTTTGATGAGTACTAGGTGCCTTGGTGAATGTATATGCTCTGACTTTAACATAGCTATTTCTGTGACCAGTTACAAGCTAATCACTGAGCTATTTCAATGCTAAATTCTATGCTAATTCCTTTGTCAAGGGGTACCTCTGCGGATGTGTATACTTTAACTTAGCTCAGTGGTTCTTAACCTTGTTGGAGGTACCGAACCCCACCAGTTTCATATGCGCATTCACCGAACCCCTCTTTAGTGAAAAATAAAATGTGATTTTTTTCAAATTCAAGACATAGATATGTTTTTTACTGGTACACAAAATGAGCCGTGCATGAACATTACCTTGTTCAAAGAATAAAACCAACACAATGCATAAACTCACAACAAATTACATACCTGGAAATCAATGTGACTTCTGCTGTTGCCTTTGAGAGATCAGTTCAGATATGCGTGGCTTCACCTTGGCAAGTGCCACTCTCATGTCATTTTCACAGCAAAGTCTGTTCCTTTTCTTCGTTTTTATGTCCAGCATCCTCGAAAAGGATTGCTCACAAAGATATGTTGTAACAAATGGTATAAAAAAATCCAGGGCTTTCTTAGCAATAACTGGATACTTGTTCATTTGTCGACACCAAAACGTTGAGAGCGTTGTTGTTCTGAAGAGTTGCTGTTGAACCTGGCTCTGCTGAATTTCAATGATTTCGTCGAGGAATTCATCATTGACATCTGCTGTTTCAACAGCAAACGTGAACGGCTGTCTCACCCATGCTGGATATGACTCTCTTGTCGGGAAATATCCGTCGAGAGACTTTGCAAGCTCATCTAAGTGCGTGGCAATTGTTTGCTTCAGTTCCGTGGATACAGAAATATCTCCGATTCCAGACACATCTTCGATCTTACTTGCACAGTCGTCCAGAAGCGGGAAGTTTGCGAAGTTATTGTTCTCTGTTCGTCGTTTCCATAACGGTAGCTTTTTTTGAAAAGCCTTCAGGTGTTCTTCCGCTTCCATGATATTGACTCCACCACCCTGCATCTGCTGATTGAGATGATTGAGAGCTGCGAATATATCAGCCATGTACGCTAAAATGAGAATGAACTCAGGATTTTTGAAGCAATCTGCATGGCAGTGTTGGTGCTCTTGCAAAAACAGGGCTAATTCCACACGCATGGCAAAAACACGATTCAGCACCTGTCCCCGGGATAACCACCGAATATTAGAATGGAGCAGAAGTACCTCAAATTCAGAGCCCATTTCTTTACACAGCTCACTGAAGATGCGGTGCCTCAGAGCACTTTTTCGCACATAGTTCACACATTCCACCACAGTTTTTAATACTTCTGCCATTTTTGGAGGTAAGGTTTTTGTTGCCAACGCATGCCTGTGCAGAATACAATGCGTCACAATGATGTGTGGTGCATCGGCCTTTACTAGCGCACCAAAACCAGACTTTCTTCCCAGCATGACTGGAGCTCCGTCCGTACAAACTGCAGAAACCATATCCCATGAAAGATTGTTGTCTCTGAAGAAGTCATCCACAAGCTTCTTCACATCGGCTGCCTTCGTTGTTGTTGTAAGAGGCTTACAAAATAAAAACTCTTCTTTTATCATGTCGTCTTTCACATAGCGTACAAAAACAGCAAGCTGGCTTAGATCAGAAACGTCTGTGGTTTCGTCGAGTTGAAGGCTGAATTTTGCCGGGCTTGAAATCAGATCCGCGACTACTTGAGCCAAGATGTCTTTACTCATGTCTTCTATTCTGTCACTGACGGTGTCATTTGAAAGGGGAATTTGGGATAATTTACCTTCGGCCGCTGTTCCGAGTATCAGATTCGCCATCTTTAATGCAGCTGGTTTCACAAGTGTTTCACCAATGGTGTGTGGCTTGCCCTGCTTTGCGATCAGGTAAGCAACTTCGTACGATGCTGTCAGGATCGGTTTGTTAACAGGTACAAATCCAAGAGCAGGCAGAGTGGCCCTTTCATCGAATCTGGCTCTCTTCACCCTGAATTCAGCAAGTGTTGTGTTCTTGTATTCCCCGTCTCCATGCAGCTTCAAGAAGTGTTCCTTTAGTTTTGCCGGTGCAAGACTAGAGTTGCTCAACTTGGCGTTGCAAATCATGCAGATAGGACGCTCACTCCCATCACGTTCCGTGATACATGAGAATCCATGTTGTACATATTCGTCCGACCACTTTCTTATTTTGCCCGACATAGTATGGATAAAATATTAAAGAAATCACACGACGTACGACAACAACAGTCACACGTTGACTACTGAGTACGCACTAAATTCCCCGCAGCGCTGATTGGCCAAGCAGTGTAGCATGATCATCTGCAGCCAGTGATGGCCAAGCGGGCCGTGTGTGTCATCACAAATTTACACAATAATTCAAGTGTGTCCGGACCTCCGTGGCGGGGGCTCTGCCGAACCCCTGAGATCGACTCACCGAACCCCTGGGGTTCGATCGAACCCAGGTTAAGAACCACTGACTTAGCTATTTCAATGAGCCATTTCAATGCTAAATTATATGCTAATTCCTTTGTCAAGGTGCTTTGTGTTTTTCTTCTCACACAGCTTAAAGGTCGTGATCTAAGCATGGCTTCTCTTACTCCAGCGCTGTCCTCCAGACAGTGTCGTCCCTTTACCTGATGAAGGCCACTTGTGTTGTGGCCGAAACGTCGTGATTTTTTGTTAAATTATTTTCACCTACGTGACTTTACCCAATAGAACCAAAGAGTATGGATCCTAGCAGTCACGAAAGCTTTAAATCTAAAATTAAGTCTTGCTTTGCAGTTACTAGCTACTTAAAGATACATCACGAAATGGACAAATGATTAAAATATTTATGCTCATTATTCATACATTTATATCTTAGAACCGTATTGGGTCGGGCAAAGTGCTCAGTTGAGACAAAATTCAACGAGTAGGGTAACAGTAGCAGCAACATAAGGTTGAGAACAACTGCCATAGACAATGACGACGATGACAATGATTAATTTTAGAATATTATTTAATGATTAAGATGTAACCCAGACAACACCTTCCCTCAGAACCCACAAATGGACGGAATTGGTGGAATGGTTTCACTTTAGAAACCCGGCCCACTGCCCCCCCCCCCCACCACCCCACCAACATTTCGTCACCACTCCGGACCGTTGCACGCACTCAAGGAACTCCGTGACTTCGCCGGTGGAATCAACGACAGCACGCGGCTGTGACGACGACGAGCAGCGCGCCCAGGGAGAGCCCAGACATGGCGAGGGCCGCGCGCCCGGCAGAGTTGCCTGGCTTGGTTGAGGTCTTAGTTGTTGGATTGATTGTGGAATTAGCTGGTGGCTTGGTTGTGGCTACATAACCTGCAGCACACACAAGGGAATGAGATTTTTTGTAAATATTGTCATCGCTCCTCTCACACAAAATAGAGAGTTTTTGCATGTTAAGCCTTATCCACGACTTGCAAGGCCTGGTATTGTGGCTATGCATGCCTGCGATCCAGCGCTGTGGAGTCAACGAGAGTTGGTGGACCACGTATGTATGTTGAGCTTCTTTCGCACCGTACATAGCCAACCATGCTTATCGGAGGTTCAGGTGTCACACACAAACATTGTAAAACTCCCTCCACATGGATTTCGAGGAGGTGCCCCCATATCCTTGGCTCACCAGGAGAAGGTGGCACAGCAAGGTGCGGACTGTAGTATTACCTATCTGGCCCATCTGTATGAGACAGAGTGTTGTCCCCTGGATACACATGTTGGGGTTTCTCTGGGCCCTCGCACACGCGTGAGCACGAGGTTTTGTCGCTGACGTACATGCGGAAGGAGGTTTGTGGGCTTCGATGGCGCCGGTGGATCATTGTGACTGGGCGCTGCCGGCATGGAGCAGGTCTCTGGGTGATTTCCAGAGGTCACGAGGGCCACCCAAAGGCGGTTGCCATGCGATCGTTAATATAATGGAGTTAATTTGGTGGTTCCGCCATACTTCACAAGGCTCGTGTGAAGGTAGGCGCTGCCTGTCACGGTAGTTTATGAGTTGGGGAAGCGGTATTTGGCAGTTAGCGTGATGCGCTGCGAACCTGGCGACCCGCGTTTGTTTCCTGCTCATGCCCATCAACACCGGTGACGATTATCTGAACTGTTCCTGAGCCTCCCCTAGGTCGACTCACCCTCAAATGAGTACCTGGTGTTGTGTGAAACATTGCGGCTAGGGAAACAAAAGCGACCAGGCGTGGTTCTGGCCACCCACTCCCTTGTGTGCCACGGTACCGGCCTTCAGAGTTGTTGCTACTCGCTAACAACACTTACCCGACCAGTCGAAGGCTATATGGCTGATGTTTGTGTTTCAGGAGCGGGACATGTTGCAGGTAATTTTCTGTCCACATTGAGATGCTTGACCAATACCAGTCACATTGGAAGAAAACGGAGCACTCAGAGGAAACCCATGCAGATGAGGGGGGAAGTTACAGACCAACACACGGAAAGGCACCTGAGTGGGAAATCAATCCCAGCCACTTGTGGGTGGACCACCACTGCACTCGTGAACTCACCTGAGGCATTGACCTTTACCGACTGCACGTTCATTTGCCATTCGGGTTCCGTCTTGACCACGGTCGCTCTGTGGGGTGGACACACAGGTCAAGCGTGTAACAACTTGAGGCGTTGCCTCCACAGAGTCGCCAGTGTGAGCTTACACGTGATGAATCTTACGTACAATTGTGCACTGCTGCTATGTGTTGCTGTGATTGCTACAGAGAGTCAGCTGTTTTTTTAGTATAAGTGACGGTGATGATCAGAGATACAGTGAGGGAAAAAAGTATTTGTACCCCTGCTGATTGTATACGTTTGCCCACTGACAAAGAAATGATCAGTCTATAATTTTAATGGTACGTTTATTTGAACAGTGAGAGACAGAATAACAACAAAAAAATCCAGAAAAACGCATGTCAAAAATTTTATAAATTGATTTGCATTTTAATGAGGGAAATAAGTATTTGACCCATCTGCAAAACATGACTTAGTACTTGGTGGCAAAACCCTTGTTGGCAATCACAGAGGTCAGACGTTTCTTGAAGTTGGCCACCAGGTTTGCACACATCTCAGAAGGGATTTTGTCCCACTCCTCTTTGCAGATCTTCGAGTAATTAAGGTTTCGAGGCTGACGTGTGGCAACTCGAACCTTCAGCTCCCTCCACAGATTTTCTATGGGATAAAGGTCTGGAGACTGGCTAGGCCTCTCCAGGACCTTAATGTGCTTCTTCTTGAGCCACTCCTTTGTTGCCTTGGCCGTGTGTTTTGGGTCATTGTCATGCTGGAATACCCATCCACGACCCATTTTCAATGCCCTGGCTGAGGGAAGGAGGTTCTCACCCAAGATTTGACGGTACATGGCCCCGTCCATCGTCCCTTTGATGCGGTGAAGTTGTCCTGTCCCCTTAGCAGAAAAACACCCCCAAAGCATAATGTTTCCACCTCCATGTATGACGGTGGGGATGGTGTTCTTGGGGTCATAGGCAGCATTCCTCCTCCTCCTCCAAACACGGCGAGTTGAGTTGATGCCAAAGAGCTCCATTTTGGTTTCATTTGACCACAACACTTTCACCCAGTTGTCTTCTGAATCATTCAGATGTTCATTGGCAAACTTCAGACGGGCATGTATATGTGCTTTCTTGAGCAGGAGGACCTTGCGGGTGCTGCAGGATTTCAGTCCTTCACGGTGTAGTGTGTTACCAATTGTTATCTTGGTGACTATGGTCCCAGCTGCCTTGAGATCATTCACAAGATCCTCCCGTGTAGTTCTGGGCTGATTCCTCACCGTTCTCATGATCATTGCAACTCCACGAGGTGAGATCTTGCATGGAGTCCCAGGTCGAGGGAGATTGACAGTTCTTTTGTGTTTCTTCCATTTGCGAATAATCGCACCAACTGTTGTCACCTTCTCACCAAGCTGCTTGGCAATGGTCTTGTAGCCCATTCCAGCCTTGTGTAGGTCTACAATCTTGTCCCTGACATCCTTGGAGAGCTCTTTGGTCTTGGCCATGGTGGAGAGTTTGGAATCTGATTGATTGCTTCTGTGGACAGGTGTCTTTTATACAGGTAACAAGCTGAGATTAGGAGCACTCCCTTTAAGAGTGTGCTCCTAATTTCAGCTCGTTACCTGTATAAAAGACACCTGGGAGCCAGAAATCTTTCTGATTGAGAGGGGGTCAAATACTTATTTCCCTCATTAAAATGCAAATCAATTTATAAGATCTTTGACATGTATTTTTCTGGATTTTTTTGTTGTTATTCTGTCTCACACTGTTCAAATAAACCTACCATTAAAATTATAGACTGATCATTTCTTTGTCAGTGGGCAAACGTACAAAATCAGCAGGGGATCAAATACTTTTTTCCCTCACTTTAGGGACCCCAAGCCTCACGTGCACAGCAGGCCATGCCCAGCAGTGTGTCGACTATTCAGAGTATGGGGCGGACTTTCCTGAGGGACTGAGCTGAGGTGTTTCGTGACGTGGAGGGTGATAGGGGGCGTGTCTGGTCATGGTGGCTGGCACGCAAACGCCCCTCAGAAGAACGCTCTGAAATAACCTCTGGTGCTCATTTCTTGTGGAGTCTCCCACTTCTCAGAACACAACGCAGAGTGTCTTCTCGTCATCGTCTCAGAACTCTCTGATCTTTGTTGTCTATTTAGCCGACCTGTCCCCCAAGTAACGAGGACCGGCTACACCTCCATGGAGTCGCCGATGTGGAATCATAAACAAAAGTCGTCGCGTGGAACCAATCCCCAATGTTCTTGGGGAGAGGACGTCCATCTAAGGACAATGCAACCGCTTAGTGGCCAAAAAACGCCGATATTTAAAACCAAATAACCGGAGATTACTCGGTGGAGATGACGTAGAGCAGGATCTTACCCCCTAGATGCGAAACTTTGACAGGACCCTCCTGAGAAAAGGGTCTTGAGATTTGGCGAGACTCTCCCAGGTAGACAAGCGGAGTAATATTAAAGTAAGGGAGTTGCAGTCCAAGGTAAGCCTTTGAACGTGAACTCTGTCACCTCAACACATTCCATAACGCTTCAGGGAATTGCTCCGTTACAATGCACCACACCGAACCCCTTCTACCCGCTCCTTTTGTCCTCTTCTCTGTCCTTTCTGGAACCTTAAAGGCCTCTCCACCAATCTCCTTTTGTCTTTCCTACCGGTCTCCGCGTTGTACCAGGCACGTTCTGCGTTATAATGGGGCACGTTCCGCGTTATAACATCACATAACGGCAACATAAACGTTCCCTAACGGAAGAACCGTGTTATAGCGAAAACGCGTTGTAGTGTGAACACCGTCACGCATTAAGCGAGGACTCACCGTATCCCTTCATAGGGTTCTCTAGGCATTCCTTACACCAATCATATTTTTATTTACCTGGTATAAGACCCATTGAGCTATATGGATATTTTGCAGAAGCGATCTGGCCACAAATGATACCTCATCGAAGTGGCTGATGTGGAAATTAATAGCAGCCAAATACTCTAAATATGTGGCCATTCTAAATGTGGAGGGAAAAACTGGAGGACCCGGAGAAAAATCCACCTGACCACATTGAGAGAGACATGCACACTCCAAATATATAGGCGTCGGGGTCGGGATCGAACCCACAGCTTCCTGTATACCAGGCGAAGGTAGTTAACATCTCGTAGCCACTGTGGCGTGTAATTAGTACTAATATCCATAATAATCCAGTGGGCTGTGTGCGTAAGAGTGCCCTGTGACGGTGAACTCACACAAACACTACGGAGCTGGGAGGGTTTGTAGTCGGCGGGATCCAAAACAAGCTCAGGTTCGTCTTGGAGGTGCTGGTGGAGTGCGTCACCGCGGCCTTTGGCACGGAATTGCACTGCGAGACACAGAAACAAAACGACAATGGACATTGTTATTGAAGCTGGAATGAACCCAATGAGCCTATGGAGCCCTTTGTTGGCTGTTGTACAGCCCAGACCGGGTTGGCAATGATGGAAACGTGCACAGGATGACCACGTGCCCCAGCCGTGTTTATCCCCCGTCCCTTACCTCGCCTTGAGTTAAAGGGGCTTTGCGTGCTTAGAAAGGGCCATTGTCCAGCCTGAAACATCCCGAACCCGCGCATTAACCACCCACCACATTCTATTCATTTCGTTACGAATTGCCATGTTTTGATACTTGACAAACCTCACTAATTGGCTGTGTCGGGTGGTGGCAGATTAAACGACATCCGCCAAGAGTGAGGATCAAGAACCAAAAGGAGTGATGGCAGGACCCAAAGAGTGACTAACGTAGGCGGTGATGAGAAGGAAACTGGCACTGTGGGCACACAACATGTAGGATGGAAATTAAAAGTGTTGTTCAGAAATATGAAAGGAACAAGAACGAGAGAAAGACCTCAGACAATGGCTTGACGACGACATAAGAGATTGGTGCTAGCAAGATGTGGCTACTACTTGAGCAAGTTGCGCAAGACAGAGGAAAGTGGAAACAAATGACGAGATGTGCAGTGGACACCTCCGGGCTATCTGCCCATGGATCGTGATTATGAGGATGATCTTCTTTGGTTCTTTCGGTAAAGTCTCTCCAGCGCTGTCCTCCAGACAGTCTCGTCCCTTCACCTGATGAAGGCTGCTTGTGTTGTGGCCGAAACGTCGTGAGAATATTATTGTGTTATTTTATTTTATCAATTTATTATTTTATTATCATTCTACGTGACTTTACCGAAAGAACCAAAGAAGATGAATCCTTGCAGTCACGAAAGCTTTAAATCGAAATTCATGAGGATGATGTCAACCAAGGGATGAGTCACCGGCACGAAGATGTTGTCTGCAGGTGGGGTGTCCCATGTGCCCACGATGGTCGTGGTGTCGGGTATTCGCGCTTGCAGGAAGTAGCCCTCGAAGGTGCCCACGATGGTGACTGCGGACAGACACAAGGAGGCGACAATTTGTGAGACGCTCGCAGCCCCCCCACCACCTTAGCTCGGCTGTCGCGCTTCTCGCCCCTTTCGTGACACGAGCTGTGGCTGGGATGACTCCACAGTAAAAGTGGACAATCCGGTTCGTTTTAAATTCCCCGTGATTTTAAGCCCAGCGCTCTCTTGAATTGGAGACGGACCGGGCTCTAGGGGACAAGTCGGCTTAGCCACTGGAGACTCCACGCAGACATTTTTCTCAGCGCGAGGTTCTATCAGAACTCCGCCATTTCTTTGTTCATGATCATTTGCAAAAGTCCGTCCGTCACAACTTTGGATCTCCCAAATGGGTCGTCGGGGGGGATAACACACAGAGCACTGCGGTATTGAAATTCAACAGTCCTGGCACCAAATGTCGATACAGTGCATATCAACCATCCCCCATGTCCAAAGGAAATGTGCGAAACACAGACAGTCCTCAACTTAAGAGCATTTACGAACACCCGACGTACGAACTAGCTTCCATGAAATATATTTATTTTGACGTTGACTTAAAACGCGAACTCGCACTTGCAAACTGATCCACGGGAACAATTTTGTTCGGCGGAGCGATCCTGCGCGAGATGTCATGGGTCAATCTTGCGCTGGGAGTGTTTGTGCGTATGTGAAAGTGTGTGTGTGAGAGAGAGCGTGTGTGTGTGAAAGTGTGTGTGTGTGTGAGAGAGAGGGCGGTGTGTGTATGGGTTGCGGTGGCGCATTGGTTAGCGCGCTGCGCTATGAATCCGGTGACCCGAGTTCGATTTCCGCTCACGGCCAACACCGGTGGCGATAATCCGAACCGCTCCTTGGCCTCCCCGAGGTCGACTCAGCCCCAAATGAGTGCCTGGTGCAGTGTGTAAATATTTCTACCACGGAGACGAAGGCGGCCGGGCGTGGTGCTTCCCGCTCACCCCCTCGTGTGCCGTGCCGGCCTTCATAGGCGCTGCTCTCCAACAATGTGTTAAAGCTAAGTGGGGGATCGGTGGAGTGTGTGTGCGTACGTATCCTGTGTGTGTTTATGTGTGTGCGTGCATGCCCTGTGTGTGTGTCTGTGTGTGCATCTGTGTGTGCGCCCCGTGTGTCTGTGTGAGTGCAATTTTGGTGACTAATTGCGTCCCTTCCGACAAGCACACCAGCATCAGGACTCAAGGTAAGTGAAAATAAACGGAATTTGTACATGTTATGTTACTTTATTTTGCGTTTATTTTTACTGTACAGTAGTTTTGTTCACAGTGTTACATGCAAATGTACAATATTTATTCTCCATTAGTTTAACTGCTTCCATTTTTTGTTGAACCGTAACAAATTGCATAGCAATGATCGTGTGTCCAATACGGTACGCTATTACGTTTTGACTTACGAACTAATCTTCGTTGGTTCTTTCGGTAAAGTCACGTAGAATGAGAATAAAATAATAAACTAATAAAATAAAATAACACGATAAAATTCTCACGACGTTTCGGCCACAACACAAGTAGCCTTCTTCAGGTGAAGGAACAGAACTGTCGGACGACAGAGCTTCGTCCCGACAGTTCTGTTCCTTCACCTGAAGAAGGCTACTTGTGTTGTGGCCGAAACGTCGTGAGAATTGTATTGCGTTATTTTATTATTTTATTCTCATTCTACGTGACTTAACCGAAAGAACCAAAGAAGATGAATCCTTGCAGTCACGAAAGCTTTAATGACGAATAATCGTAAATCGAGGCTGCCCTGTCGTAATTGAGTAGAGTACAACTCAGTAGCGTCTGCTCGTTTGCCAAGCGACTCTATAGCTGAGTGAGTGAGCGGTCCGTGGTGGTTGAACGCCGTGCAGATGAGGAGCGGTCAGTCCGGTCGACTGAGTCCTCGATACGGGCTGGAGGAATCCGCACCTGCGACTAGCACGGTTGGCTACGTACGGTGTGAAAGAAGCTCAACGTACGGACAGTCGACGAGCGGAGGGAGTTGTGT
Organism: Petromyzon marinus; assembly: GCF_048934315.1. NCBI lineage: Eukaryota > Metazoa > Chordata > Hyperoartia > Petromyzontiformes > Petromyzontidae > Petromyzon > Petromyzon marinus. The sequence continues at coordinate 3,712,360 of NW_027423501.1, forward strand.
CGGGGTGGTGGTGGGTGGTGGGGTCATTCACTCACCGTTAACCTTGGTGCCAGAGGTGAAGGTGCTGCTGTTGGTGACGATGGAGTAGGGTGTGCCGGTCAGTGTGTTGGGGTCGTGCTGTGGAACCATATCGGTGCAGGCAGATGATGGCGCTCCACTAGAGTAGCCCTGAGTTCCGTGCAGACCCACCAACCCCAACATCCACACAGCCAGCAGCGCCTCCATCATTCGCAGAGAGAGACAAGGCCGCGGCGTTTAAGTCGACTACAAATGTTAGTGGTCAAAATTAATTTATTTCGGATAGTAAAACTCAAAAACTTTGAGCAAAAATAAATGCTGGGGCCAAATTTTAAAATATAAGCCGGCGAAGGTTAACAGCAAACAACCAAAAAATAATGAAAATGTATTTTGTTCAAATGTTCAAATTGTTCGTGTTTGCGATCGTTCTGGGCGCAAACGGTGAGGGGAGCAGCATAGGTGCTGTGAGCCGGACCTGCGTGGGCGCCTGGGCATTTGAAGTAATCGAGGGATGAGGGGGTGGGAGGCCACAGCGTAGAGTGGAAAAAAGCGGTGGCACTCATTGGTCACCGGTGCCACAGCGATTTAGACAGAATTTGCGCAATGGATATTTTGCATTTTTTTGAATTCTGCTAAAGGGCATGGCGTGACGAGAGGCCACTTCCTTGAGCCATCATTCGTCATGTCCAGGTAGCTTCTTAAAAAGAGCTATGTATTTGGCTCAGTGGGCTTTTACCTGGTAAAAATACAAATTGCAGTTGCTTTCCTACTACTACTAAACGCGTGTTTTAAACGTGGAGAGCAAAAAAACCGGAGGTCACGGAAGAAAAATCCACACAAGCACGGGGAGGGACAGACATGCAAACTACAAACATGCAACAGGCATCATCAGTGTCGGGATGTAACCCACGACTTCCTGTATACCAGGCGAGGTAGTTAACATCTCGTCACACGCAAATACACAGCAGGCATCGTCGCGGCCCTCTGACCGACACCGCGCTGCTGCGCGGGGTTCGTCCTCTCGCTCGGAGAGAGGTCATTCGGGGCTGCGACGTTCGCTTCGAGTCCCCGCGGACAGCGCAACGACGAGACCACCACACCTTGCGCTTCAGCAGAATACGAAAATATTGCGCAACGTTCTGCGTTGACAAAAGTGGTCCCCCTTTTGTTTGTCTAATCCCCGCTGCGTGTCCCCTCCCCTCCTCCTCCCCCGCTCATCTCTCGAGTATAAGGGTCGGAACTGATGGTGCAAGCTGAACTTGTCTACTTTATTTATTGAAGGGGTGCCACTGTGACGAGATGCTATCCTCCTCGCCCGGTATGCAGGAGATCGGGGGTTCGATCCCGACCCTGACGCCTGTATATATGTGGAGTTTGCACGTCCTCCCCGTGGTCGCGTGAATTGATTCTCCGCGTCCTCCGGGTTTTCCCTCCACATTTAGAAAATGCGTTTCGAGTGTTTAGATTATTTTGCTGCTGTAAATGTCCAAATGATAAGCCACTTTGTTGAGCCTTCATTTCTGCCAAGCTTGCTTTTGAAAAATAAATTAATACCTCAGTGGGCTTTTCAGAAATCTCGTTTTTTTGCATTTTTTTGTGTTAAGCCAATTTGTCCACTTTTTTCTGCTTTTGAGTTTTACCCTCCTAAATAAACTCTACTGACCACCGACATTTGTCAAAGACTTAAACCCCTTGGCCCCATCTCCCTGGGAATGAGGAAGGCGCTGCTGGCTGTGTGCACGGTGTGCGGTTGGTGGGTCTGCACGGAGTTCAAGGCCACCGTTGAATGGGGATGAAGTAAATTTGTGAACGCGTGAAGGACTGAGCGTGGTGGCTGTCGGTCGGTTGGTCGGTTGGTTGCGGGGACTGCATTTGGGGAAGCCCTGCCCCATGGAGTGGTGGTTCTCAACCGGGGGTACGTGGTCCCCTGGGGGGGTATACGTGGCAATGTCCCAGGGGGGGTACGCGAGATGATTTATAAATATCTGGAATTCTATCATATGTGAAGAGTCATCGGTGAATAATCATGTGTGAATCTGCGAATATAAAAATAACTACGATAAAATGTAAATATACGGTAACCTAGAACGTTATAAAATACCTTTCTAAACTCAGTGATGGTAAACAATATGGTTGCCAAGAGTAACCAGCAAGAGTGAACAAATTAAGTCTTTACTCTTCGGTTCTATTGGGTAAAGTCACGCAGGTGAAAATAAAATAACAAAAAATCACGACGTTTCGGCCACAACACAAGCGGCCTTCATCAGGTAAAGGGACGAGACTGGCCAGTAGGACAGCGCTGGAGTGAGAGAAGCCATGCTTAGATCACGACCTTTAAGCTGTGTGAGAAGAAAAACACCAAGCGCCTTGACAAAGGAATTAGCATATAATTTAGCATTTAAATGGCTCATTAAAATAGCTAAGTTAAAGTATACACATCCGCAGAGGTACCCCTTGACAAAGGAATTAGCATAGAATTTAGCATTGAAATAGCTGAGTGATTAGCTTGTAACTGGTCACAGAAATAGCTATGTTAAAGTCAGAGCATATACATTCACCGAGGCACCTAGTACTCATCAAACAGGAGAATTTAGCGAAACACAACCACGCTCAGACAGCGGACCTTTAAACTGTGTGCGAGCAAACAAGGTGTTCTGACAAATAAATTAGCATAAAAATTAGCATTTGATTGGCGGATTTTAGGAAAGAGGTGGTGTACGTGCTGGTCGACTTGCTGTTTGGCGCGGGGGGGGGGGGAAGTTTACCTATTGATGGTGTGAAAAGGGAATTTCTAAGAGCTGCGAAAGTTTGGGGTACCACCACTTGAAAAAATATACTGTACCATTGAAATTAGTTTAATGTTTAGTTCGATTTAGAACATCTTTCCAATGGTTGCTTAATTTGAAACCATCCTCTCGGTTGAAATTGTGTCTGTGTTTGTAGATCTGAATTGCTTCATGAACAAATCTCTCATAAAAGCCCGTGGGTTTGCAAAGAACCTTGGTATCGGAGAAAATTATATCGTGATCCCCCACAGCGTTGTAACAGTGATCAGCCACGGTAGAAGAATTCGTTTTGCCGTGTTTCAAATCTAATTTGTGCTCGCGAACTCGGTCAGAGACATGTCGCTTTGTCTCCCCGATATAGCAATCACCGCAGGTACAACTCAATTTGTAAACCCCGGGGTACTGTAAATCAGAATAACATCCTTCACGGATGGGATCAGATCACGAATTTTGTGTACTGTATTGAACCGGACCTGGATCTTGTTTGTTTAGAATTTTGGAAATCTTTTTAGTAACGCCTGCTCTATATGGAAGTGTGATGGTTTTGACCGGAGTATCAAGTGGTTGTTTCTGTATGGAGGGAGAAACAGCTTGGCGGATGGTACGGTCAGAGTAACCATTCCTTTTGAGGGCCAGGTGTACATGTTTTAATTCACTGGTCAGGTGGTGTTGGTCCGAAATGCAATGAGCCCTATGGTATAAAGTTTTGATGAGAGAATTCTCTTGGGCTGGGTGGTGGTGGGAATCAGGTTTCAAGTAGGAATCTGTGTGGGTGGGTTTCCTGTAGACAGAATGCCCCAATGAGCCATCAGGTCTCCTCTCAAACAGAACATCTAAGAATGGTAGCTTGCCATCTTTCTCCACTTCCATGGTGAATTTGATGGCGGGATGTCTGGAATTGATGTGGTGTAGGAAAAGGTTCAGAGCTGGGAGGCCATGTGGCCAAATGACGAAAGTGTCATCCACATATCTCTTCCACAGGGAAGGTCTGAGGGTGGAAGTCTGGATGGCGTCTGATTCAAATTTCTCCATGAAAATATTGGCTATCACTGGTGATAAGGGGAATCCCATGGGGGTACCCTCATTTTGTTTGTAGAAGGAGCAATTCCAAGTAAAGTACGTATTGTTGAGGCAGTGCCTAACCAGTGCAGGTGTGTCGTGGTCTAGTCAATGTTGGACCAAATTTTCAATTATTTCAATGGTATCAGGTACTGGGACCTTGGTGAACAAAGAGACCACATCGAAGCTGACAAGGATATCGTCAGGGGACAGTACAACGTCTTTGACCATAGAGACCAATTGGGCTGAGTTAAGTACTGCTGAGGCGGTCTTGCCAGTGAAAGGCAGCAAGGTATCTGACAGAAAACGGGCTAGTCTATAGGTAGGGGAGTTGATCGTGGATACGATGGGTCGAAGTGGGGTGCCTTCTTTATGAATCTTGGGAAGACCATATAATCTAGGGGGTCTTGCAGCAGACGGTTTTAGGGAGGGATGTTTAGTTGGGTCGATTAGGGAGGTCGAACTTGTGATGATCTTGTTGGTTTTTATCGCTAGGCTATTAGTATGGTCATTTTTTTATTCTTGAGTAACTTCCATCGTTGATCATATTCTGGATTTTGTTGTTTTATGAATCTTTATCCATAATAACAGTAGCTTTGCCTTTATCGGCTGAGAGGATGACTATATCACTTCTGTTTTTTGAATTCGCGAGTTCAGATCGTTCATTTTTGCTGATGTTACTAATGGGTTTCTTAGCATTCTTAAGAATAGTGGCTATTTCAGCTCTCGCAACGTCTGCTTGGATGTGTCCTACGCCTTTGAGGGCTACATCGACCTGAGATATGATATCATCTATTGGTATGTGTTTTGGGGTGACAGCAAAATTTAGTCCCCTAGCCAGTACTGTTTTCAGATTGTCCGAAATCGGGGTGCTACTCTGATTAATGACGATTTTGTTAACATCTAGTTTTGTTATATGTGGAACTGGGTTCTTCTTTGATAGGTGGTTGAATTTATAAATCAGGTTAGCTTTACATTTGACTGACAGTGACTCAGCAGAAGAAGCAGTCATGTTGTCTACGTGATTCCAATCAGAAGGTGACATTTTTTGTGTTAACATTAAATGAGCTTGTAGGAGAGTCCTGTCTAAAGTATCGAGTTCAAATCGGAGTAGCCTTATCCTCTCTGAGATTAAAGATAGGCTGGCCTTAAGCAGAATCTTTTAGAATTCGGAGAAGATACAGCAGCAAAAGTGAGTGTGAAAGCGATGGGTATTAACTTGTGATCGCGGCATCATTTGAGGAAGGTCAGCGTCTCGATGAGCTGTGACTTCTTGTCCCGTTGTCTGTTAAAAGCTCTAGAGCTTTCACACTCACTTCTGTTGCTGTATCTTCTGATACCATTGAAATAATTGAAAATTTGGTCCAACATGGACTAGACCCCGATACACCTGCACTGGTTAGGCACTGCCTCAACAATACATACTTTACTTGGAATGGCTCCTTCTACAAACAAAATGAGGGTATCCCCATGGGATCCCCCTTATCACCAGTGATAGCCAATATTTTCATGGAGAAATTTGAATCAGACGCCATCCAGACTTCCACCCTCAGACCTTCCCTGTGGAAGAGATATGTGGATGACACTTTCGTCATTTGGCCACATGGCCTCCCAGCTCTGAACCTTTTCCTACACCACATCAATTCCAGATATCCCACCATCAAATTCACCATGGAAGTGGAGAAAGATGGCAAGCTACCATTCTTAGATGTTCTGTTTGAGAGGAGACCTGATGGCTCATTGGGGCATTCTGTCTACAGGAAACCCACCCACACAGATTCCTACTTGAAACCTGATTCCCACCACCACCCAGCCCAAGATAATTCTCTCATCAAAACTTTATACCATAGGGCTCATTGCATTTCGGACCAACACCACCTGACCAGTGAATTCAAACATGTACACCTGGCCCTCAAAAGGAATGGTTACTCTGACCGTACCATCCGCCAAGCTGTTTCTCCCTCCATACAGAAACAACCACTTGATACTCCGGTGAAAACCATCACACTTCCATATATAGCAGGCGTTACTAAAAGATTTCCAAAATTCTAAACAAACACAAGATCCAGGTCCGGTTCAATACAGTACACAAAATTCGTGATCTGATCCCATCCGTGAAGGATGTCATTCCTGATTTACAGTACCCCGGGATTTACAAATTGAGTTGTACCTGCGGTGATTGCTATATCGGGGAGACAAAGCGACATGTCTCTGACCGAATTCGCGAGCACAAATCAGATTTGAAACATGGCAAAACGAATTCTTCTACCGTGGCTGATCACTGTTACAACGCTGTGGGGGATCACGATCTAGTTTTCTCCGATACCAAGGTTCTTTGCAAACCCACGGGCTTTTATCAGAGATTTGTTCATGAAGTAATTCAGATCTACAAACACAGACACAATTTCAACCGAGAGGATGGTTTCAAATTAAGCAACCATTGGAAAGATGTTCTAAATCGAACTAAACATTAAACTAATTTCAATGGTACAGTATATTTTTTCAAGTAGTGGTACCCCAAACTTTCGCAGCTCTTAGAAATTCCCTTTTCACACCATCAATAGGTAAACTCCCCCTCCCCCCCTTCCCCCCCCCTCCCGCGCCAAACGGCAAGTCCACCGGCACGTACACCACCTCTTTCCTAAAATCCGCCAATCAAATGCTAATTTCTTTGTCAGAACACCTTGTTTGCTCACACACAGTTTAAAGGTCCGCTGTCTGAGCGTGGTTGTGTTTCGCTAAATTCTCCTGTTTGATGAGTACTAGGTGCCTCGATGAATGTATATGCTCTGACTTTAACATAGCTATTTCTGTGACCAGTTACAAGCTAATCACTCAGCTATTTCAATGCTAAATTCTATGCTAATTCCTTTGTCAAGGGGTACCTCTGCGGATGTGTATACTTTAACTTAGCTATTTCAATGAGCCATTTCAATGCTAAATTATATGCTAATTCCTTTGTCAAGGCGCTTTGTGTTTTTCTTCTCACACAGCTTAAAGGTCGTGATCTAAGCATGGCTTCTCTTACTCCAGCGCTGTCCTCCAGACAGTGTCGTCCCTTTACCTGATGAAGGCCGCTTGTGTTGTGGCCGAAACGTCGTGATTTTTTGTTAAATTATTTTCACCTACGTGACTTTACCCAATAGAACCAAAGAGTATGGATCCTAGCAGTCACGAAAGCTTTAAATCTAAAATTAAGTCTTGCTTTGCAGTTACTAGCTACTTAAAGATACATCACGAAATGGACAAATGATTAAAATATTTATGCTCATTATTCATACATTTATATCTTAGAACCGTATTGGGTCGGGCAAAGTGCTCAGTTGAGACAAAATTCAACGAGTAGGGTAACAGTAGCAGCAACATAAGGTTGAGAACAACTGCCATAGACAATGACGACGATGACAATGATTAATTTTAGAATATTATTTAATGATTAAGATGTAACCCAGACAACACCTTCCCTCAGAACCCACAAATGGACGGAATTGGTGGAATGGTTTCACTTTGGAAACCCGGCCCACTGCCCCCCCCCCACCACCCCACCAACATTTCGTCACCACTCCGGACTGTTGCACGCACTCAAGGAACTCCGTGACTTCGCCGGTGGAATCAATGACAGCACACGGCTGTGACGACGACGAGCAGCGCACCCAGGGAGAGCCCAGACATGGCGAGGGCCGCGCGCCCGGCAGAGTTGCCTGGCTTGGTTGTGGTCTTAGTTGTTGGCTTGGTTGTGGAATTAGCTGGTGGCTTGGTTGAGGTCTTAGCTGGTTGCTTGGTTGTGGTCTTAGCTGGTGGCTTGGTTGTGGCTACATAACCTGCAGCACACACAAGGGAATGAGATTTTTTGTAAATATTGTCATCGCTCCTCTCACACAAAACAGAGAAAGTTTTTGCATGTTAAGCCTTATCCACGACTTGCAAGGCCTGGTATTGTGGCTATGCATGCCTGCGATCCAGCGCTGTGGAGTCAACGAGAGTTGGTGGACCACGTATGTATGTTGAACTTCTTTCGCACCGTACATAGCCAACCATGCTTATCGGAGGTTCAGGTTTCACACACAAACATTGTAAAACTCCCTCCACATGGATGTCGAAGAGGTGCCCCCATATCCTTGGCTCACCAGGAGAAGGTGGCACAGCAAGGTGCGGACTGTAGTATTACCTATCTGGCCTATCTGTATGAGACAGAGTGTTGTCCCCTGGATACACATGTTGGGGTTTCTCTGGGCCCTCGCACACGCGTGAGCACGAGGTTTTGTCGCTGACGTACGTGCGGAAGGAGGTTTGTTGTCTTCCATGGCGCCGGTGGATCATTGTGACTGGGCGCTGCCGGCATGGAGCAGGTCTCTGTGTGATTTCCAAAGGTCACGAGGGCCACCCAAAGGCGATTGCCATGCGATCGTTAATATAATGGAGTTAATTCGGTGTTTGCGCCATACTTCACAAGGCTCGTGTGAAGGGAGGCGCTGCCTGTCACGGTAGTTTATGAGTTGGGGAAGCGGTATTTGGCAGTTAGCGTGATGCGCTGCGAACCTGGCGACCCGCGTTTGTTTCCTGCTCATGCCCATCAACACCGGTGACGATTATGTGAACTGTTCCTGAGCCTCCCCTAGGTCCACTCAGCCTCAAATGAGTACCTGGAGTTGTGTGAAAACATTGCGGCTAGGGAAACAAAAGCGACCGGGCGTGGTTCTGGCCACCCACTCCCTTGTGTGCCACGGTACCGGCCTTCAGAGTTGTTGCTACTCGCTAACAACACTTGCCCCACCAGCCGAAGGCTATATGGGGGATGTTTGTATTTCAGGAGCGGGACATGTTGCAGATAATTTTCTGTCCACATTGAGATGCTTGACCAATACCAGTCACATTGGAAGAAAACGGAGCACTCAGAGGAAACCCATGCAGATGAGGGGGGAAGTTACTGACCAACACACGGAAAGGCACCCGAGTGGGAAATCAATCCCAGCCACTTCTCGGTGGACCACCACTGCAATCGTGAACTCACCTAAGGCATTGACCTTTACCGACTGCACGTTCATTTGCCATTCGGGTTCCGTCTTGACCACGGTCGCTCTGTGGGGTGGACACACAGGTCAAGCGTGCAACAACTTGAGGCCTCGCCTCCACAGAGTCGCCAGTGTGAGCTTACACGTGATGAATCTTACGTACAATTGTGCACTGCTGCTATGTGTTGCTGTGATTGCTACAGAGAGTCAGATTTTTTTTTATTATAAGTGACGGTGATGATCAGAGATACAGTGAGGGAAAAGTATTTGTACTCCTGCTGATTTTGTGCGTTTGCCCACTGACAAAGAAATGATCATTCTATAATTTAAATGGTAGGTTAATTTGAACAGTGAGAGACAGAATAACAACAACAAAATCCAGAAAAACGCATGTCAAAATGTTATAAATTAATTTGCATTTTAATGAAGGAATTAAGTATTTGACCCTTCTGCAAAACATGACTTAGTACTTGGTGGCAAAACCCTTGCTGCCAATCACAGAGGTCAGACGTTTCTTGTAGTTGGCCACCAGGTTTGCTCACAACTCAGGATGGATTTTGTCCCACTCCTCTTTGTAGATCGTCTCCAAGTCATTAAGGTTTCGAGGCTGACGTTTGGCAACTCGAACCTTCAGCTCCCTCCACAGATTTTCTATGGGATTAAGGTTTGGAGAGTGGCTAGGCCACTCCAGGACCTTAATGTGCTTCTTCTTGAGCCACTCCTTTGTTGCCTTGGCCGTGTGTTTTGGGTCATTGTCATGCTGGAATACCCATCCATGACCCATTTTCAATGCCCTGGCTGAGGGAAGGAGGTTCTCACCCAAGATTTGACGGTACATGGCCCCGTCCATCGTCCCTTTGATGCGGTGAAGTTGTCCTGTCCCCTTAGCAGAAAAACACCCCCAAAGCATAATGTTTCCACCTCCATGTATGACGGTGGGGATGGTGTTCTTGGGGTCATAGGCAGCATTCCTCCTCCTCCAAACACGGCGAGTTGAGTTGATGCCAAAGAGCTCCATTTTGGTTTCATTTGACCACAACACTTTCACCCAGTTGTCTTCTGAATCATTCAGATGTTAATTGGCAAACTTCAGACAGGCATGTATATGTGCTTTCTTGAGCAGGGGGACCTTGCGGGTGCTGCAGGATTTCAGTCCTTCACGGCGTAGTGTGTTACCAATTGTTTTCTTGGTGACTATGGTCCCAGCTGCCTTGAGATCATTGACAAGATCCTCCCTTGTAGTTCTGGGCTGATTCCTCACCGTCCTCATGATCATTGCAACTCCACGAGGTGAGATCTTGCATGGAGTCCCAGGCCGAGGGAGATTGACAGTTCTTTTGTGTTTCTTCCATTTGCAAATAATCGCACCAACTGTTGTCACCTTCTTACCAAGCTGCTTGGCAATGGTCTTGTAGCCCATTCCAGCCTTGTGTAGGTCTGCAATCTTGTCCCTGACATCCTTGGAGAGCTCTTTGGTCTTGACCATGGTGGAGAGTTTGGAATCTGATTGATTGATTGCTTCTGTGGACAGGTGTCTTTTATACAGGTAACAAGCTGAGATTAGGAGCACTTCCTTTAAGAGTGTGCTCCTAATTTCAGCTCGTTACCTTTATAAAAGACACCTGGGAGCCAGAAATCTTTCTGATTGAAAGGGTGTCAAATACTTATTTCCCTCATTAAAATGCAAATCAATTTATAACATCTTTGACATTCATTTTTCTGGATTTTTTTGTTGTTATTCTGTCTCACACTGTTCAAGTAAACCTACCATTAAAATTATAGACTGCTCATTTCTTTGTCAGTGGGCAAACGTACAAAATCAGCAGGGGATCAAATACTTATTTCCCTCACTGTAGGGACCCCAAGCCTCACGTGCACAGCAGGCCATGCCCAGCTATGTGTCGACTATTCAGAGTATGGGGCGGACTCTGCTGAGGGACTGAGCTGAGGTGTTGTGTGACGTGGAGGGTGATAGGGGGCGTGTCTGGTCATGGTGGCTGGCACGCAAACGCCCCTCGGAAGAACGCTCTGAAATAACCTCTGGTGCTCATCTGTCGTGGAGTCTCCCACTTCTCAGAACACAACGCAGAGTGTCTTCTCGTCATCGTCTCAGAACTCTCTTATCTTTGTTGCCTATTTAGCCGACCTGTCCCCCAAGTAACGAGGACCGGCTACACCTCCATGGAGTCGCCGATGTGGAATCATAAACAAAAGTCGTCGCGTAGAACCAATCCCCAATGTTCTTGGGAAGAGAACGTCCATGGAAGGACAATGCAACCGCTTAGTGGCCAAAAAACGCCGATATTTAAAACCAAATAACCGGAGATTACTCGGTGGAGATGACGTAGAGCAGGATCTTACCCCCTAGATGCGAAACTTTGACAGGACCCTCCTGAGAAAAGGGTCTTGAGATTTGGCGAGACTCTCCCAGGTAGACAAGCGGAGTAACATTAAAGGAAAGGAGTTGCATTCCAAGGTAAGCCTTTCAATGTGAACTCTGTCACCTCAACACAGCGCATAACGCTTCAGGGAATTGCTCCGTTACAATGCACCACACCGAACCCCTTCTACCCGCTCCTTTTGTCCTCTTCTCTGTCCTTTCTGGAACCTTAAAGGCCTCTCCACCAATCTCCCTTTGTCTTCCCTACCGGTCTCCGCGTTGTAACAGGCACGTTCCGCATTATAATTGGGCACGTTCCGCGTTATAACATCACATAACGGCAACATAAACGTTCCCTAACGGAAGAACCGTGTTATAGCGAAAACGCGTTGTAGTGTGAACACCGTCACGAATTAAGCGAGGACTCACCGTATCCCTTCATAGGGTTCTCTAGGCATTCCTTACACCAATCATATTTTTATTTACCTGGTATAAGACCCATTGAGCTATATGGATATTTTGCAGAAGCGATCTGGCCACAAATGATAGCTCATCGAAGTGGCTGATGTGGAAATTAATAGCAGCCAAATACTCTAAATATGTGGCCATTCTAAATGTGGAGGGAAAAACTGGAGGACCCGGAGAAAAATCCACCTGACCACATTGAGAGAGACATGCACACTCCAAATATATAGGCGTCGGGGTCGGGATCGAACCCACAGCTTCCTGTATACCAGGCGAAGGTAGTTAACATCTCGTAGCCACTGTGGCGTGTAATTAGTACTAATATCCATAATAATCCAGTGGGCTGTGTGCGTAAGAGTGCCCTGTGACGGTGAACTCACACAAACACTACGGAGCTGGGAGGGTTTGTAGTCGGCGGGATCCAAAACAAGCTCAGGTTCGTCTTGGAGGTGCTGGTGGAGTGCGTCACCGCGGCCTTTGGCACGGAATTGCACTGCGAGACACAGAAACAAAACGACAATGGACATTGTTATTGAAGCTGGAATGAACCCAATGAGCCTATGGAGCCCTTTGTTGGCTGTTGTACAGCCCAGGCCGGGTTGGCAATGATGGAAACGTGCACAGGATGACCACGTGCCCCAGCCGTGTTTATCCCCCGTCCCTTACCTCGCCTTGAGTTAAAGGGGCTTTGCGTGCTTAGAATGGGCCAATGTCCAGCCTGAAACATCCCGAACCCGCGCATTAACCACCCACCACATTCTATTCATTTCGTTACGAATTGCCATGTTTTGATACTTGACAAACCTCACTAATTGGCTGTGTCGGGTGGTGGCAGATTAAACGACATCCGCCAAGAGTGAGGATCAAGAACCAAAAGGAGTGATGGCAGGACCCAAAGAGTGACTAACGTAGGCGGTGATGAGAAGGAAACTGGCACTGTGGGCACACAACATGTAGGATGGAAATTAAAAGTGTTGTTCAGAAATATGAAAGGAACAAGAACGAGAGAAAGACCTCAGACAATGGCTTGACGACGACATAAGAGATTGGTGCTAGCAAGATGTGGCTACTACTTGAGCAAGTTGCGCAAGACAGAGGAAAGTGGAAACAAATGACGAGATGTGCAGTGGACACCTCCGGGCTATCTGCCCATGGATCGTGATTATGAGGATGATCTTCTTTGGTTCTTTCGGTAAAGTCGCTCCAGCGCTGTCCTCCAGACAGTCTCGTACCTTCACCTGATGAAGGCTGCTTGTGTTGTGGCCGAAACGTCGTGAGAATATTATTGTGTTATTTTATTTTATCAATTTATTATTTTATTCTCATTCTACGTGACTTTACCGAAAGAACCAAAGAAGATGAATCCTTGCAGTCACGAAAGCTTTAAATCGAAATTCATGAGGATGATGTCAACCATGGGATGAGTCACCGGTACGAAGCTGTTGTCTGCAGGTGGAGTGTCCCATGTTCTTACGATGGTCGTGGTGTCGGGTATTCGCGCTTGCAGGAAGTAGCCCTTGAAGGTGCCCACGATGGTGACTGCGGACAGACAAAAGGAGGCGACAATTTGTGAGACGCTCGCAGCCCCACCACCTTAGCTCGGCTGTCGCGCTTTTCACCCCTTTCGTGACACGAGCTGTGGCTGGGATGACTCCATAGTAAAAGTGGACAAACGGGTTCGTATTAAATTCCCCGTGCTTTTAAGCTCAGCGCTCTCTGGAATTGGAGACGCACGGGGCTCTAGAGGACAATTCGGTTTCGCCACTGGAGACTCCACGCAGACATTTTTCTCAGTCAGCGTCCAGGCCCAATCGTAACTCCGCCATTTCTTTGTTCATAACACTGGCAGGTAACTGTTATAATTCAGTAGGCTCACATGACATTGACTTCTCCAAGACAGAGGTTCTTTGCAAGCCATCTTGCTACCATGGGAGATTCGTTCATGAGGCTATCCACATATACAAACACAGAGACAATTTAAACCGAGAAGATGGATTCTGGCTTAGCAATCATTGGAAGGATTTGATCAACCATTTCGGGTCTTAATTGATTGTTCACGCTTACGGTGGCTTTCAGACTGCATTCATTATTTTCGTCTCTCCCCCCTCGTCTTTTCCGAACATAGATGGTCGTCCATCTGAACAAACTGTCAAATCGCTCTCCGTGGTGCTAACGTTAAAAAAACCCACTTTTTCATATTTTCTTGCTGTTGTATTCACACCTGATGATGATTGCTTGTGTTGCAGTCGAAACGTCGTGAGAATTTTATTGTTTTATATTTTTATTATTTTATTGTTTCCCTTCTACATGACTTTACCGAAAGAACCATGAATACTATAAAACACCATTTTTGTTCCTGGGTACTACAGTGAGGGAAAAAAGTATTTGATCCCCTGCTGATTTTGTACATTTGCCCACTGACTCGGCACCTGGCTCACACAGGTGACTCAGCACCTGGCTCACACAGGTGACTCAGCACCTGGCTCCCACAGGTGACTCAGCACCTGGCTCCCACAGGTGACTCAGCACCTGGCTCCCACAGGTGACTCAGCACCTGGCTCACACAGGTGACTCAGCACCTGGCTCCCACAGGTGACTCAGCACCTGGCTCCCACAGGTGACTCAGCACCTGGCTCCCACAGGTGACTCAGCACCTGGCTCACACAGGTGACTCAGCACCTGGCTCCCACAGGTGACTCAGCACCTGGCTCACACAGGTGACCCAGCACGTAGCTCACACAGGTGACCCAGCACGTAGCTCACACAGATGCCTCAGCACGTGGCTCACACAGGTGACTCAGCACCTGGCTCACACAGGTGACTCAGCACCTGGCTCACCCAGGTGACTCAGTGCCAATATACATCAAGTCGTGGCCACATCTGTCTGTTAAATCTTCCGCTTTCCAGTTCTTTTCATTTTTCCGAAAAACACACTTTAAATTTTCCTGTTGTCCATCCTACTACAGATGTGTGTCCACATAGTTCCAGTTTCCTTCTCATCGCTGCCTGCATCATCACCATCATCAGGTTGCCTTCTATGGCGCAACTTTATTCTTCTACGTTGGTAACTCTTTGGGTCAGCTTCGATGCAGCAGCGGTGTCCTTCTACAACAATACATTTGGAGTGGCAATATTTTTTTTTTAATCTCATTCGGTCTTTTTCGATGTCCAAGTCTCGCAGGCATACCACGCAGTGGCGGCCACAGCTTTCTGACGCCCATCTCTCGCGATGTCGTCGCTAAGCCGCGTTCTCTCCCATCATTATTGATTTCGCACATCCTCGTCGTTATGGTATTCTCTCTTTCTCCAGTTCAATACACTTGCGGGGTTCACGTTACCGGTTCTCGAAAACAACTCGCACGCCTCACCGCCGGCAGACCTGAACTGAAAAGAAAAACGATCTCCCCCCACCCCGAATTAATTTTGAACCACTTGACTCAGCTGAAGGCAAGCCTCGAGGCAAGATTCTCGTGACGTTTGCAGAAGTGAGGTTCTGGTAAATTTTTGAGCAAAATCCCCCTTTTTGCCGCAGCTGTGAGAGCCACTCCGGCTAAACTTGTGCGTGCGTGCGTGCGTTAGAACTTCTTTCGCACCATACGTAGCCAACCGTGCCAATCGGAGGTGCGCAAATGTGGGCGGAACCGGCCGAGTGAACACGACGAACTTTTTTGTCACTTCAAAAGCTGACTTTGATTATGCGAGCAGATACATTCTAGAAAGGTGCTACATGACTCCGTTGTGCTTCAAAGTGCCCCGAGAAAACGTATCGCGCATTTGGCATTCCACGTGCTCGCTCTGAAGGGACTGTCCCTCTTCGATAGCCCATGTGGGAACGTGAAGCCAGCTTTTCAGCAATGATGTAGTCGGTAAAGAACAAGCACGCCCCCCTCTTGTAACGCGTTATAACGCCCCCCCCCCCCACCCTCCTTGTTGCAAGGAGTTTGCTGAGCAGTTGACGACGAACGACTTCCTTGAGCTGCGTGGCACGAGCGGTACGGGAATGCGGAGGATGGCGGTGGTAACGTGGTGGTAACGTGGTGGTAAGGTGGTGGTAACGTGGTGGTCACGTGGTGGTAACGTGGTGGTAACGTGGTGGTAACGTGGTGGTCACGTGGTGGTAACGTGGTGGTAACGTGGTGGTCACGTGGTGGTAAGGTGGTGGTAACGTGGTGGTAACGTGGTGGTAAGGTGGTGGTAACGTGGTGGTAACGCGGTGGTAACGCGGTGGTAACGTGGTGGTAACGTGGTGGTCACGTGGTGGTAACGCGGTGGTAACGTGGTGGTAACGTGGTGGTCACGTGGTGGTAACGTGGTGGTAACGTGGTGGTCACGTGGTGGTAACGTGGTGGTAATGCGGTGGTAACGCGGTGGTCACGTGGTGGTAACGCGGTGGTCACGTGGTGGTCACGTGGTGGTAACGTGGTGGTCACGCGGTGGTAACGTGGTGGTCACGTGGTGGTAATGTGGTGGTAACGCGGTGGTCACGTGGTGGTAACGTGGTGGTCACGTGGTGGTGGCAGTGCACCTCTCGGTTATCTGTCCTTCCATTTCCCTGCCGTGGTGGTCGAGGTCGTCCATCGTATCTCCTGCACTTCCAACGAGCACGGTTGGCTACGTACAGTGCAAAAGAAGTTCAACATTGAAGGCTCCCTTAGCGTTCAATGTCAATGGCTCCCATAGCGTTCAATGTCAATGGCTCCCATAGCGTTCAATGTCAATGGCTCCCATAGCGTTCAATGTCAATGGCTCCCATAGCGTTCAATGTCAATGGCTCCCATAGCGTTCAATGTCAATGGCTCCCATAGCGTTCAATGTCAATGGCTCCCATAGCGTTCAATGTCAAAGGCTCCCATAGCGTTCAATGTCAAAGGCTCCCATAGCGTTCAATGTCAAAGGCTCCCATAGCGTTCAATGTCAATGGCTCCCATAGCGTTCAATGTTAAATGGAATTTTTTTCACTTAACGCGGCACTTTTCAGGAGCGCATCTACCACCGTACTGCTGCTACGACAACGATGGGCGCGTTAAACGAGGACTCGCTCTACGGGGTTAGCTGTAGGTGGTCCCACAACATCACCCATTCCTGATTGGGTGGCCCACCACAAAATACCAGCTGAGAGCACAGCCAGCCATAGCGAGCAGCAGCAGCAGCAGCGCCTATGAAGGTCTGGGACTCCTACACGAAGGGGGTGAGGGGGGAGGTGGTGGTTGTGGCCAGCACCACGCCCGGACGCCTTTGTCTCCCCAGCGGCGATGTTTAGTACACACCGCTACACCAGGTAGTAATTTGAGAGCACACACACGAGGAGACAGACAAAGATCCCCCGTGTAGCCTCTAACAGACTGTTGGGGCAAGTGCTGTTAGTAGCGAGTAGCAGAAGCACCTGTGAAGGTAGACACAGACAAAGATCCCCCGTGTAGCCTCTAACAGACTGGAGGGGCAAGTGCTGTTAGTAGCGAGTAGCAGCAGCACCTGTGAAGGTAGACACAGACAAAGATCCCCCGTGTAGCCTCTAACAGACTGTTGGGGCAAGTGCTGTTAGTAGCGAGTAGCAGCACCTACGAAGGCCGGCACTGTGGCACACGAGGGGGCCTTTGTGACGTGCGTGAAGGTATGAGGATACGTGTGGGCGAGGTATGTGAGCAGGTATGTGTCTTCGTGCAGAGTGTATGGTATAGGAATTCGCTGATGTGAACGGGGAGAGGTGGCGCAGTGGTTAGCGAATCCAACTCGGGTCACTTCCTCCATGGTTCGAAGCGCAGTGCGCTAACCACTGCGCCACCGCTCCAACGCCATCCTCGGTTTACAGCACAAGTTGAATTATTTTAGAAGGCAAGAGGTGAATCTACGTGGCCGTTCTGTGGGTGTGACACTGAGCCACATGACCTATATAGACGCTGTCTTGACAAAGATCCCCCGTG